>NC_092715.1:18483456-19094289 GCF_047496885.1 Scyliorhinus torazame
TCCTCTTCCCCCCCCTCCTCTTCCCCCCCCTCCTCTCCCCCCCTCCTCTCCCCCCCCTCCTCTCCCCCCCTCCTCTCCCCCCCTCTCCTCTCCCCCCCTCCTCTCCCCCCCTCCTATCCCCTCTTCCCCCCCTCCTCTTCCCCCCCTCCTCTTTCCCCCCCCTCCTCTTTCCCCCCCTCCTCTTCCCCCCCTCCTCTTCCCCCCCTCCTCTTCCCCCCCTCCTCTTCCCCCCCTCCTCTTCCCCCCCTCCTCTTCCCCCCCCTCCTCTCCCCCCCCCTCCTCTCCCCCCCTCCTCTCCCCCCCCTCCTCTCCCCCCTCCTCTCCCCCCCTCCTCTCCCCCCCTCCTCTCCCCCCCTCCTATCCCCTCTTCCCCCCCTCCTCTTCCCCCCCCTCCTCTTCCCCCCCTCCTCTTCCCCCCCCTCCTCTTCCCCCCCCCTCCTCTTCCCCCCCTCCTCTTCCCCCCCCCTCCTCTTCCCCCCCCCTCCTCCTTCCCCCCTCCTCCTTCCCCCCTCCTCTTCCCCCCCCCCTCCTCTTCCCCCCCCTCCCTCTTCCCCCCCTCCTCTTCCCCCCCTCCTCTTCCCCCCCTCCTCTTCCCCCCCCTCCTCTTCCCCCCCTCCTCTTCCCCCCCCTCCTCTTCCCCCCCTCCTCTTCCCCCCCCCTCCTCTTCCCCCCCCCCTCCTCTTCCCCCCCCTCCTCTTCCCCCCCTCCTCTTCCCCCCCCTCTCTTCCCCCCCCCTCCTCTTCCCCCCCTCCTCTTCCCCCTCCTCTCCCCCCCTCCTCTCCCCCCCTCCTCTTCCCCCCTCCTCTTCCCCCCCCCTCTCCCCCCCTCCCGCCCTCCTCCCCCCCTCTCCCCCCCTCCTATCCCCCCCCTCCTCCCCCCCCCCCTCCTACTCCCCCCCTATCCCCCCCTCCTCCTCTTCCCCCCTCTAAACCCCCCCTCCTCTTCCCCCCTCTCCTCTTCCCCCCCTCTCCTCTTCCCCCCCCCCTCCTCTTCCCCCCCCTCCTCTTCTCCCCCCTTCCTCTTCCCCCCCCCTTCCTCTTCCCCCCCCTCCTCTTCCCCCCCTCCTCTTCCCCCTCCTCTTCCCCCCTCCTCTTCCCCCCTCCTCTTCCGCCCCTCTTCCCCCCCTCCTCTTCCCCCCCCTCCTCTTCCCCCCCCTCCTCTTCCCCCCCTCCTCTTCCCCCCCTCCTCTTCCCCCCTCCTCTTCCCCCCCCTCCTCTTCCCCCCCTCCTCTTCCCCCCCTCCTCTTCTCCCCCTCCTCTTCTCCCCCTCCTCTTCTCCCCCCTCCTCTTCCCCCCCCTCTCCCCCCCCCTCTCTTCCCCCCCTCCTCTTCCCCCCCCTCCTCTTCCCCCCTCCTCTTCCCCCCTCCTCTTCCCCCCTCCTCTTCCCCCCTCTCTTCCCCCCTCCTCTTCCCCCCTCCTCTTCCCCCCCTCCTCTTCCCCCCCTCCTCTCCCCCCCTCCTCTTCCCCCCCTCCTCTTCCCCCCCTCCTCTTCCCCCCTCCTCTTCCCCCCCTGCCTCTTCCCCCCCCTGCTCTCTGCTCTCCCCCCTGCTCTCCCCCCTGCTCTCCCCCCTCTCCCCCCCTGCTCTCCCCCCCTGCTCTCCCCCCTGCTCTCCCCCCTGCTCTCCCCCTCCTCCCCTGCTCTCCCCCCTCCTCTCCCCCCTGCTCTCCCCCTTCTCCCCCTCCTCTCCCCCCTCCTCTTCCCCCCTCCTCTTCCCCCCTCCTCTCCCCCCCTCCTCTCCCCCCCTCCTCCTCCCCCCTCTCTTCCCCCCCCTATCACCCCTCCTCCTCTCCCCCCCCCCTAAACCCCCCTCCTCTTCCCCCCCTCCTCTTCCCCCCCCCTCCTCTTCCCCCCCCCTCCTCTTCTCCCCCTCCTCTTCCCCCCCTCCTCTCCCCCCCTCCTCTCCCCCCCTCCTCTTCCACCCCTCCTCTCTCCCCCCTGCTCTCCCCCTGCTCTCCCCCTGCTCTCCCCCTGCTCTCCCCCCTCTCTCCCCCCTGCTCTCCCCCCTGCTCTCCCCCCTGCTCTCCCCCTGCTCTCCCCCCTGCTCTCCCCCCCCTGCTCTCCCCCCTCCTCTCCCCCCTCCTCTCCCCCCTCCTCTCCCCCCTCCTCTCCCCCCTCCTCTCCCCCCTCCTCTCCCCCCTCCTCTTCCCCCCCTCCTCTCCCCCCCTCCTCTCCCCCCCCTCCTCCTCCCCCCTCCTCCTCCCCCTCCTCCTCTTCCCCCCCCTCTAAACCCCCCTCCTCTTCCCCCCCCCTCCTCTTCCCCCCCCCTCCTCTTCCCCCCCCTCCTCTTCCCCTCCCCTCCTCTTCCCCCCCTCCTCTTCCCCCCCTCCTCTTCCCCCCCTCCTCTTCCCCCCTCCTCTTCCCCCCCTCCTCTTCTCCCCTCCTCTTCCCCCCCCCTCCTCTTCCCCCCCCTCCTCTCCCCCCCTCCTCTTCTCCCCCTCCTCTCCCCCCCCCCTCCTCTCCCCCCCTCTCCTCTCCCCCCCCTCCTCTCCCCCCCCCTCCTCTCCCCCCCCTCCCTCTCCCCCCCTCCTCTCCCCCCCCTCCTCTCCCCCCCTCCTCTCCCCCCCCTCCTCTCCCCCCTCTCCCCCCTCCTCTCCCCCCCTCCTCTCCCCCCCTCCTCTCCCCCTCCTATCCCCTCTTCCCCCCCTCCTCTTCCCCCCCTCCTCTTCCCCCCCCTCCTCTTTTCCCCCCCTCCTCTTCCCCCCCCTCCTCTTCCCCCCCTCCTCTTCCCCCCCTCCTCTTCCCCCCCTCCTCTTCCCCCCCTCCTCTTCCCCCCCCCCTCTCCCCCCCCCCTCCTCTCCCCCCCCCTCCTCTCCCCCCCTCCTCTCCCCCCCCTCCTCTCCCCCCCCTCCTCTCCCCCCCTCCTCTCCCCCCCTCCTCTCCCCCCCTCCTATCCCCTCTTCCCCCCCTCCTCTTCCCCCCCCCTCCTCTTCCCCCCCTCCTCTTCCCCCCCTCCTCTTCCCCCCCTCCTCTTCCCCCCCCTCCTCTTCCCCCCCTCCTCTTCCCCCCCCTCCTCTTCCCCCCCCTCCTCCTTCCCCCCCCTCCTCCTTCCCCCTCCTCCTTCCCCCCTCCTCTACCCCCCCCCCCTCCTCTTCCCCCCCTCCTCTTCCCCCCCTCCTCTTCCCCCCCTCCTCTCCCCCCCCTCCTCTTCCCCCCCCCTCCACTCCCCCCCTCCTCTTCCCCCCCCTCCTCTTCCCCCCCCCCTCCTCTTCCCCCCCTCCTCTTCCCCCCCCCCTCCTCTTCCCCCCCCCTCCTCTTCCCCCCCCTCCTCTTCCCCCCCTCCTCTTCCCCCCCCTCCTCTTCCCCCCCCTCCTCTTCCCCCCCTCCTCTTCCCCCTCCTCTCCCCCCCCTCCTCTCCCCCCCCTCCTCTTCCCCCCTCCTCTTCCCCCCCCTCTCCCCCCCTCCCGCCCTCCTCCCCCCTCTCCCCCCCTCCTATCCCCCCCCCTCCTACCCCCCCCCTCCTACTCCCCCCCTATCCCCCCTCCTCCTCTTCCCCCCTCTAAACCCCCCCTCCTCTTCCCCCCCTCTCCTCTTCCCCCCTCTCCTCTTCCCCCCCTCCTCTTCCCCCCCCCTCCTCTTCTCCCCCCTTCCTCTTCCCCCCCCTTCCTCTTCCCCCCCCCTTCCTCTTCCCCCCTCCTCTTCCCCCCTCCTCTTCCCCCCCTCCTCTTCCCCCCTCCTCTTCCGCCCTCCTCTTCCCCCCCTCCTCTTCCCCCCCTCCTCTTCCCCCCCTCCTCTTCCCCCCCTCCTCTTCCCCCCCTCCTCTCCCCCCCTCCTCTTCCCCCCCTCCTCTTCCCCCCCTCCTCTTCTCCCCCTCCTCTTCTCCCCCTCCTCTTCTCCCCCTCCTCTCTCCCCCCCCTCTTCCCCCCCCCCTCTTCCCCCCCCTCCTCTTCCCCCCCCTCCTCTTCCCCCCTCCTCCCCCCCTCCCCTTCCCCCCCCCTCCCCCTTCCCCCCTCCCCTTCCCCCCTCCCCTTCCCCCCTCCCCTTCCCCCCTCCCCTTCCCCCCTCCCCTTCCCCCCTCCCCTTCCCCCCTCCCCTTCCCCCTCCCCTTCCCCCCCCTCCTCTCCCCCCCTCCTCTTCCCCCCCTCCTCTCCCCCCCCTCTTCCCCCCCTCCTCTCCCCCCCTCCTCTCCCCCCCCTCCTCTCCCCCCCCCTCCTCTCCCCCCCCTCCTCTCCCCCCCCCTCCTCTCCCCCCCCTCCTCTCCCCCCCTCCCTCCCCCCCCCTCCTCTCCCCCCCCTCCTCTCCCCCCCCTCCTCTCCCCCCCTCCTCTCCCCCCCTCCTCTCCCCTCCTCCTCTCCCCCCTCCTCTCCCCCCCTCCTCTCCCCCCCTCCTCTCCCCCCCTCCTATCCCCTCTTCCCCCCCCCCTCTTCCACCCCCCCCTCTTCCACCCCCCCCTCTTCCACCCCCCTCTCTTCCCCCCCCCCTCTTCCCCCCCCTCCTCTTCCCCCCCTCCTCTTCCCCCCCTCCTCTTTCCCCCCCTCCTCTTCCCCCCCTCCTCTTCCCCCCCTCCTCTTCCCCCCCTCCTCTCCCCCCCTCCTCTTCCCCCCCCTCCTCTCCCCCCCCTCCTCTCCCCCCCCTCCCCTCCCCCCCCTCCTCTCCCCCCCTCCTCTCCCCCCCTCCTCTCCCCCCCCTCCTCTCCCCCCCTCCTATCCCCTCTTCCCCCCTCCTCTTCCCCCCCTCCTCTTTCCCCCCCCTCCTCTTTCCCCCCCCTCCTCTTCCCCCCCTCCTCTTCCCCCCCTCCTCTTCCCCCCCTCCTCTTCCCCCCCCTCCTCTTCCCCCCCTCCTCTTCCCCCCCCTCCTCTCCCCCCCCCTCCTCTCCCCCCCTCCTCTCCCCCCCCTCCTCTCCCCCCCTCCTCTCCCCCCCTCCTCTCCCCCCCTCCTCTCCCCCCCTCCTATCCCCTCTTCCCCCCCTCCTCTTCCCCCCCCCCTCCTCTTCCCCCCCTCCTCTTCCCCCCCTCCTCTTCCCCCCCCTCCTCTTCCCCCCTCCTCTTCCCCCCCCTCCTCTTCCCCCCCCTCCTCCTTCCCCCCCCTCCTCCTTCCCCCCTCCTCTTCCCCCCCCCTCCTCTTCCCCCCCTCCTCTTCCCCCCCTCCTCTTCCCCCCCTCCTCTTCCCCCCCTCCTCTTCCCCCCCCTCCTCTTCCCCCCCCCTCCTCTTCCCCCCCTCCTCTTCCCCCCCCCTCCTCTTCCCCCCCCCTCCTCTTCCCCCCCCTCCTCTTCCCCCCCTCCTCTTCCCCCCCCTCCTCTTCCCCCCCCCTCCTCTTCCCCCCCTCCTCTTCCCCCTCCTCTCCCCCCTCCTCTCCCCCCCTCCTCTTCCCCCCTCCTCTTCCCCCCCCTCTCCCCCCCTCCCGCCCTCCTCCCCCCCTCTCCCCCCCCTCCCTATCCCCCCCCTCCTACCCCCCCCCTCCTACTCCCCCCCTATCCCCCCTCCTCCTCTTCCCCCTCTAAACCCCCCCTCCTCTTCCCCCCTCTCCTCTTCCCCCCTCTCCTCTTCCCCCCCCTCCTCTTCCCCCCCCCCTCCTCTTCTCCCCCCTTCCTCTTCCCCCCCCCTCCTCTTCCCCCCCCCTTCCTCTTCCCCCCTCCTCTTCCCCCCTCCTCTTCCCCCCTCCTCTTCCCCCCTCCTCTTCCGCCCTCCTCTTCCCCCCCTCCTCTTCCCCCCCCTCCTCTTCCCCCCCTCCTCTTCCCCCCCTCCTCTTCCCCCCCTCCTCTTCCCCCCCTCCTCTTCCCCCCCTCCTCTTCCCCCCCTCCTCTTCCCCCCCTCCTCTTCTCCCCCTCCTCTTCTCCCCCTCCTCTTCTCCCCCCTCCTCTTCTCCCCCCCCCTCTTCCCCCCCCCCCTCTTCCCCCCCCTCCTCTTCCCCCCCCCTCCTCTTCCCCCCTCCTCCCCCCCTCCTCTTCCCCCCCCCCTCCTCTTCCCCCCTCCTCTTCCCCCCTCCTCTTCCCCCCCTCCTCTTCCCCCCTCTTCTTCCCCCCTCCTCTTCCCCCCTCCTCTTCCCCCCTCCTCTTCCCCCCCTCCTCTTCCCCCCCTCCTCTTCCCCCCCTCCTCTTCCCCCCCTCCTCTTCCCCCCCTCCTCTTCCACCCCTGCTCTCTCCCCCCTGCTCTCTCCCCCTGCTCTCCCCCCTGCTCTCCCCCCTGCTCTCCCCCCTGCTCTCCCCCCTGCTCTCCCCCCTGCTCTCCCCCCTGCTCTCCCCCCTGCTCTCCCCCCTGCTCTCCCCCCTGCTCTCCCCCCTGCTCTCCCCCCTGCTCTCCCCCCTGCTCTCCCCCCTGCTCTCCCCCCCTCTCTCCCCCCTGCTCTCCCCCCTGCTCTCCCCCCTCCTCTCCCCCCTCCTCTTCCCCCCTCCACTTCCCCCCCTCCTCTCCCCCCCTCCTCTCCCCCCCTCCTCCTCCCCCCTCCTCTTCCCCCCCCTATCACCCCTCCTCCTCTTCCCCCCCCCCTAAACCCCCCTCCTCTTCCCCCCCTCCTCTTCCCCCCCCTCCTCTTCCCCCCCTCCTCTTCTCCCCCCTCCTCTCCCCCCCTCCTCTCCCCCCCCTCCTCTCCCCCCCTCCTCTTCCACCCCTCCTCTCTCCCCCCTGCTCTCCCCCCTGCTCTCCCCCCTGCTCTCCCCCCTGCTCTCCCCCCTGCTCTCCCCCCTGCTCTCCCCCCTGCTCTCCCCCCCTGCTCTCCCCCCTGCTCTCCCCCCTGCTCTCCCCCCTCCTCTCCCCCCTCCTCTCCCCCCTCCTCTCCCCCCTCCTCTCCCCCCTCCTCTCCCCCCTCCTCTCCCCCCTCCTCTCCCCCCTCCTCTTCCCCCCTCCTCTCCCCCCCTCCTCTCCCCCCCTCCTCCTCCCCCTCCTCCTCCCCCTCCTCCTCTTCCCCCCCCTCTAAACCCCCCTCCTCTTCCCCCCCCCTCCTCTTCCCCCCCCTCCTCTTCCCCCCCCTCCTCTCCCCTCCCCTCCTCTTCCCCCCCTCCTCTTCCCCCCCTCCTCTTCCCCCCTCCTCTTCCCCCCCTCCTCTTCTCCCCTCCTCTTCCCCCCCCCTCCTCTTCCCCCCCCTCCTCTCCCCCCCCTCCTCTTCTCCCCCTCCTCTCCCCCCCCCCTCCTCTCCCCCCCCCTCCTCTCCCCCCCCTCCTCTCCCCCCCCCTCCTCTCCCCCCCTCCCTCTCCCCCCCCTCCTCTCCCCCCCCCTCCTCTCCCCCCCCTCCTCTCCCCCCCCCTCCTCTTCCCCCTCCTCTCCCCCCTCCTCTCCCCCCCCCTCCTCTCCCCCCTCCTCCTCTCCCCCCTCCTCTCCCCCCCCTCCTCTCCCCCCTCCTCTCCCCCCCTCCTCTCCCCCCCTCCTCCTCTTCCCCCCCTCCTCTTCCCCCCTCCTCTCCCCACCCTCCTCTCCCCCCCCCTCCCCATGCCTCCGCTCCCTGACCCGCTCCCCCCTCCCCATGCCTATGCTCCCTGACCCACTCCCCCGCCCCCCCCCCCCCATGCCTATGCTCCCCGACCCCACTCCCCCCACCCCCCTCTCACCCATGCCTCAGCTCCCTGTACCCGCTTCTCCCTCCTCTTCCCCCCCCTCCTCTTCCCCCTCCTCTCCCCCCCTCCTCTTCCCCCCCCTCCCCTTCCCCCCCTCCCCTTCCCCCCCCTCCCCTTCCCCCCCCTCCCCTTCCCCCCCCTCCCCCTTCCCCCCCTCCCCTTCCCCCCCTCCCCTCCCCTCCCCTTCCCCCCCCTCCCCTTCCCCCCCCTCCCCACCCCTCCCCTTCCCCCCCCTCCCCCTTCCCCCCCCTCCCCTTCCCCCCCTCCCCTTCCCCCCCCCCTCCCCTTCCCCCCTCCCCTTCCCCCCTCCCCTTCCCCCCTCCCCTTCCCCCCTCCCCTTCCCCCCCTCCCCTTCCCCCCTCCCCTTCCCCCCCTCCTCTTCCCCCCCCCTCCTCTTCCCCCCCTCCTCTCCCCCCCCTCTTCCCCCCCTCCTCTCCCCCCCTCCTCTCCCCCCCCCCCTCCTCTCCCCCCCCTCCTCTCCCCCCCCTCCTCTCCCCCCCCTCCTCTCCCCCCCCCTCCTCTCCCCCCCCTCCTCTCCCCCCCCTCCTCTCCCCCCCCCTCCTCTCCCCCCCCTCCTCTCCCCCCCTCCTCTCCCCCCCCTCCTCTCCCCCCCTCCTCTCCCCCCCTCCTCTCCCCCCCTCCTCTCCCCCCCTCCCCTCTCCCCCCTCTCTCCCCCCCTCCTCTCCCCCCCTCCTCTCCCCCCCCTCCTATCCCCTCTTCCCCCCCCCCCCCTCTTCCACCCCCCCCCCTTCCACCCCCCCCCCTCTTCCCCCCCCCCTCTTCCCCCCCCTCCTCTTCCCCCCTCCTCTTCCCCCCTCCTCTTCCCCCCCCTCCTCTTCCCCCCCTCCTCTTCCCCCCCTCCTCTTCCCCCCCCTCCTCTTCCCCCCCCTCCTCATCCCCCCCTCCTCTTCCCCCCCCTCCTCTTCCCCCCCCTCCTCTCCCCCCCCTCCTCTCCCCCCCCTCCTCTCCCCCCCCTCCTCTCCCCCCCCTCCTCTCCCCCCCTCCTCTCCCCCCCTCCTAGCCCCTCTTCCCCCCCCTCCTCTTCCCCCCCCTCCTCTTCCCCCCCCTCCTCTTCCCCCCCTCCTCTTCCCCCCCTCCTCTTCCCCCCCTCCTCTTCCCCCCCTCCTCTTCCCCCCTCCTCTTCCCCCCCTCCTCTTCCCCCCCCTCCTCTCCCCCCCCTCCTCTCCCCCCCCCTCCTCTCCCCCCCCTCCTCTCCCCCCCCTCCTCTCCCCCCCCTCCTCTCCCCCCCCTCCTCTCCCCCCCTCCTATCCCCCTCTTCCCCCCCTCCTCTTCCCCCCCCTCCTCTTCCACCCCCCCTCTTCCACCCCCCCCCCTCTTCCACCCCCCCTCTTCCACCCCCCCCTTCCACCCCCCCCTTCCACCCCCCCCGTCTTCCACCCCCCCCTCTTCCACCCCCCCTCTTCCCCCCCTCCTCTTCCCCCCCTCCTCTTCCCCCCCCTCCTCTTTCCCCCCCCCCCTCCTCTTTCCCCCCCCTCCTCTTTCCCCCCCCTCCTCTTTCCCCCCCCTCCTCTTCCCCCCCCTCCTCTTCCCCCCCCTCCTCTTCCCCCCCCTCCTCTTCCCCCCCCCTCCTCTTCCCCCCCCCTCCTCTTCCCCCCCCCTCCTTTCCCCCCCTCCTTTCCCCCCTCCTTTCCCCCCTCCTTTCCCCCCCTCCTCTTCCCCCCCCCCTCCTCTTTCCCCCCCTCCTCTTCCCCCCCTCCTCTTCCCCCCCCTCCTCTTCCCCCCCTCCTCTCCCCACCCTCCTCTCCCCCCTCCCCATGCCTCCGCTCCCTGACCCGCTCCCCCCTCCCCATGCCTATGCTCCCTGACCCACTCCCCGCCCCCCCCCATGCCTATGCTCCCCGACCCACTCCCCCCACCCCCCCTCTCACCCATGCCTCAGCTCCCTGACCCGCTTCTCCTCCTCTTCCCCCCCCTCCTCTTCCCCCCCCTCCTCTTCCCCCCCCCCTCCTCTTCCCCCCTCCTCTTCCCCCCCTCCCCTTCCCCCCCCTCCCCTTCCCCCCCTCCCCTCCCCTCCCCCTCCCCTCCCCCTCCCCTTCCCCCCCTCCCCTTCCCCCCCCTCCCCTTCCCCCCCTCCCCTTCCCCCCCTCCCCTTCCCCCCCTCCCCTTCCCCCCCTCCCCTTCCCCCCTCCCCTTCCCCTCCCCTTCCCCCTCCCCTTCCCCCTCCCCTTCCCCCCTCCCTTCCCCCCTCCTCTCCCCCCTCCTCTTCCCCCCCTCCTCCCCCCCCTCCTCTCCCCCCCTCCTCTCCCCCCCCTCCTCTCCCCCCCCTCCACTCCCCCCCCCCTCCTCTCCCCCCCCCCCTCCTCTCCCCCCCCTCCTCTCCCCCCCCTCCTCTCCCCCCCCCTCCTCTCCCCCCCCCCCCTCCTCTCCCCCCCCCTCCTCTCCCCCCCCTCCTCTCCCCCCTCCTCTCCCCCCCTCCTCTCCCCCCCCCTCCTCTCTCCCCCCCTCCTCTCCCCCCCTCCTACCCCTCTTCCCCCCCTCCTCTTCCCCCCCCTCCTCTTCCACCCCCCCTCTTCCACCCCCCCCCCTCTTCCACCCCCCCCCCTTCCACCCCCCCCTCTCCACCCCCCCCTCTTCCACCCCCCCCACTTCCACCCCCCCCCTCCACCCCCCCCTCTTCCACCCCCCCTCTTCCCACCCCCCCCTCTTCCACCCCCCCCTCTTCCACCCCCCCCCTCTTCCACCCCCCCCTCTTCCACCCCCCCCTCTCCACCCCCCCCACTTCCACCCCCCCCTCTTCCCCCCCCCCCCCTCTTCCCCCCCCTCCTCTTCCCCCCCCTCCTCTTCCCCCCCTCCTCTTTCCCCCCTCCTCTTCCCCCCCTCTTCTTCCCCCCCCTCCTCTTCCCCCCCCTCTCCCCCCTCCTCCTCCCCTCTCCCCCTCCTATCCCCCCCTCCTACCCCCCCTCCTCTTCCCCCTCCTCTCCCCCCCTCCTCTTTCCCCCCTCTTCCCCCCCCCTCTGCCCCCCCCCTCTTCCCCCCCTCCTCTTCCCCCCCCACCTCTCCCCCCCCACTCCCCCCCCTCCTCTTCCCCCCCCCTCTCCTCTTCCCCCCTCCTCTTCCCCCCTCCCCTCTCTCCCCCCTCCTCTCTCCCCCCTCCTCTCCCCCCTCCTCTCCCCCCTCCTGTCCCCCCTCCTCCACCCCCTCCTCCTCTCCCCTCCTCTCCCCCCTCCTCTCCCCCCCACCTCTGCCCCCCCTCCTCTGCCTACTCCTCTCCCCCCCCCTCCTCCTCCCCCTCCTCCCCCCTCCTCCCCTCCTCCCCCTCCTCCCCCTCCTCCCCCTCCCTCCCCTCCTCCCCCCCTCCTCCCCCTCCTCCCCCCTCCTCTTCCCCCCCTCCCCCTCCTCCCCCCTCCTCTTCCCCCCCCTCCTCTTCCCCCCCCTCCTCTTCCCCCCCTCCTCTTCCCCCCTCCTCTTCCCCCCCTCCTCTTCCCCCCTCCTCTTCCCCCCCTCCTCTTCCCCCCCTCCTCTTCCCCCCCTCCTCTCTCCCCCCCTCCTCTTCCCCCCCCCCTCCTCTTCCCCCCCTCCTCTTCCCCCCCCTCCTTTCCCCCCCTCCTCTTCCCCCCCCTCCTCTTCCCCCCCTCCTCTTCCCCCCCCTCCTCTTCCACCCTCCTCCTCTTCCCCCCCCTCCTCTTCCCCCCCCCTCCTCTTCCCCCCCCTCCTCTCCCCCCTCCTCTTCCCCCCCCTCCTCTTCCCCCCCTCCTCTTCCCCCCCTCCTCTCCCTCCCCCTCCTCTCCCTCCCCCTCCTCTCCCCCCCCCTCCTCTCCCCCCCCCCTCCTCTCCCCCCCCCTCCTCTTCCCCCCCTCCTCTTCCCCCTCCTCTTCCCCCCTCCTCTTCCCCCCCCCTCCTCTGCCCCCCCTCCCCCCTCCTCCCCCCTCCTCCTCCCCCTCCTCCCCCCCCTCCTCCCCCCTCCTTTCCCCCCTCCTTTCCCCCCTCCTCCTCTTCCCCCTCCTCCTCTTCCCCCCCCTCCTCTTTCCCCCCCCTCCTCTTTCCCCCCCTCCTCTTTCCCCCCCCTCCTCTTTCCCCCCCCTCCTCTTCCCCCCCTCCTCTTCCCCCCCCCCTCTTCCCCCCCCCCTCTTCCCCCCCTCCTCCTCTTCCCCCCCTCCTCCTCTTCCCCCCCTCCTCCTCTTCCCCCCCCTCCTCCTCTTCCCCCCCCCCTCCTCTCCCCCCCCTCCTCTCCCCCTCCCCCTCTTCCACCCCCCCTCTTCCACCCCCCCCTCTTCCACCCCCCCTCTTCCAACCCCCCCCTTACACCCCCCCCTCTTCCACCCCCCCCTCTTCCACCCCCCCCCTCTTCCACCCCCCCTCTTCCCCCCCTCATCTTCCCCCCCCTCCTCTTCCCCCCCCTCCTCTCCCCCCCCTCCTCTTCCCCCCCCCTCCTCTTTCCCCCCCTCCTCTTTCCCCCCCCTCCTCTTTCCCCCCCCTCCTCTTTCCCCCCCTCCTCTTTCCCCCCCTCCTCTTCCCCCCCATCCTCTTCCCCCCCTCCTCTTCCCCCCCTCCTCTTCCCCCCCTCCTCTTCCCCCCCCTCCTATCCCCCCCCTCCTATCCCCCCCCTCTCCCCTCCTCTCCCCTCTCCCCCCCTCCTATCCCCCCCTCCTACCCCCCCTCCTCTTCCCCCCCCTCCTCTTCCCCCCCTCTTCCCCCCCTCTTCCCCCCCATTCTTCCCCCCCCTCCTCTTCCCCCCCCTCCTCTTCCCCCCCTCTCCTCTTCCCCCCTCCTCTTCCCCCCCTCCTCTTCCCCCCCTCCTCTTCTCCCCCTCCTCTCCCCCCCGTCCTCTCTCCCCCCCTCCTCTCTCCCCCCTCCTCTCCCCCCTCCTCTCCCCCCCTCCTCCTCCCCCTCCTCCTCTCCCCTCCTCTCCCCCCCTCCTCTCCCCCCCTCCTCTGCCCCCCTCCTCTGCCTACTCCTCTCCCCCCCCTCCTCCCCCCTCCTCCCCCTCCTCCCCCTCCTCCCCTCCTCCTCCCCCTCCTCCCCCCTCCTCTTCCCCCCCTCCCCCTCCTCCCCCCTCCTCTTCCCCCCCCTCCTCTTCCCCCCCTCCTCTTCCCCCCCTCCTCTTCCCCCCCTCCTCTTCCCCCCCTCCTCTTCCCCCCCTCCTCTTCCCCCCCTCCTCTTCCCCCCCTCCTCTTCCCCCCCTCCTCTTCCCCCCCTCCTCTTCTCCCCCCCCTCCTCTTCCCCCCCCTCCTCTCCCCCCCCCTCCTCTTCCCCCCCTCCTCTTCCCCCCCCTCCTCTTCCCCCCCCCTCCTCTTCCCCCCCTCCTCTTCCCCCCCTCCTCTTCCCCCCCCTCCTCTTCCACCCTCCTCCTCTTCCCCCCCTCCTCTTCCCCCCTCCTCTTCCCCCCCCCCTCCCCCCCTCTCCCCCATGCCTGTGCTCCCTGACCCGCTCTGCGCCCGCCAGTACTCTCGGCAGTGAGTGACGCCAGTTTCCCGTCCCTCAGGCGCTCTGCCCAGCAGCTCGCTGGCCAGAGGATTGGTCTGTTCTCCTACGGCTCGGGATTCGCTGCGACCCTGTACTCGCTCCGCGTGACGCAGGACGCGACGCCGGGCTCCCCGCTGGACAAGCTGGTGGCGAGTCTGGCGGATCTTCAGGTCAGGCTGGATTCCCGAAAGAAGGTGTCACCAGAAACATTCGCCACCAGCATGAAGCTGAGGGAGGAGACCCACCACTTGGGTAAGATCATCCAACAATTCAGACATTGTCATTTATATTGGCGGGTGGTGGTGGAGGGAGGGAGGGGGGGGGGGGGGTGGCATTATATTAAAATAATTAAGGGTGCAGTGAATTCTGTTTTCTGTCAAACTGTTAGAGCTGCAGCTGTACGTAGCTCAGCGGACCCCAGCTCCTCCCCTGTTGTCGGGTGTGCTGATATTTAATGATTGGCGGTGTAGGGGGTGGAGAGGGGGGGTGTTGGGGGGGAGGGGGAGGTGGGGGGTTAGAGTCACTGTTTGTTGTCGTGCACTAGAGATCATCCAGTGCTGCCGGATTGTCATCAATGGGTTACGCATACCCTGGCTGACCTACATGTGACCCTCAGACCCCATCGAAAGGAAAACCATGTGCAGAGCTGAATAGGGACCAGGAGCAGGAACACCACTCGCTTCACAGGCCTGAGCTGGCTCAGTTCAATACTGAGGGGGTGCTGCACTGCTGGAGGTGCCCTCTTTCAGACAAATGTTAAATCAAAGCTTTGTTTTCCCCCTTGAGTAGACCATTCAGCCCATCAAACCTGCCCCACCATTCAATATGATCATGGCTGATCCGGTTGTGGTCTCGACTTCACTTTAATGTTTGCCCACCCCCCCCCCCATAATTTAGGGCAGCACGGTAGCATTGTGGATAGCACAATTGCTTCACCGCTTCAGCGTCCCAGGTTCGATTCCGGCTTGGGTCACTGTCTGTGCTGAGTCTGCACATCCTCCCCGTGTGTGCGTGGGTTTCCTCCGGGTGTTCCGGTTTCCTCCCACAGTCCAAAGATGTGCAGGTTAGGTGGATTGGCCATGATAAATTGCCCTTAGTGTCCAAAATTGCCCTTCGTGTTGGGTGGGGTTACTGGGTTATGGGGATAGGGTGGAGGTGTTGACCTTGGATAGCATGCTCTTTCCAAGAGCCGGTGCAGACTCGATGGGCCGAATGGCCTCCTTCTGCACTGTAAATTCTATGATAATCTATGAACCCTGGGCTATGTTGTCAATCAGGAATCTGTCCATCTGATTCCTGGCTATATTCACTGACCCAGTCCTCTCTACTCTCTGGGGAAGGGAATTCCACAGACTAACACCCCTCTCCATTTGAAAAGGAAGGCCCCTTTATTTGCAAATCATGTCCCCAGTTCTATTCTCTCTCACAAGAGGAAACATCCTTCTGCTACACACCCTGTCAAATCCCCTATTTCAATAATGCCCTTTTGTTCTTCTAAGGTCCAATGGGCATAAGCCCAAACTGTCCAGCCAGGAATGAATCAAGCAAACCTTCTCTGATGCAATTCTAACCCTTTTCAAATGAGACCAAAACTGTACACCGTATTCTAGATGTCATAGATTATCATAGAATTTACAGTGCGGAAGGAGGCCATTCGGCCCATCGTCACCGCGACACCGCCAGTCTCACCAAGGGCCCTGTACAGCTGAAGTAAAACTTTGCTGTTTTTGTATTCCATTCCCCTTGCAGAAATCACCAGTGTACCGTTTGCCTGCCTAATTTATTGCTGTACGTGCATACTGTACACCCAAGTCCCTCTTGTTCCTGCACCCCCTTTAGAATTGTACCTCTATTTTACACTGTTTCCATGGCGGCACGGTAGCACAGTGGTTAGCACTGTTAACTTCACAGTGCCAGGGTCCCAGCAGGGTCGATTCCCGGCTTGGAGTCTGCACGTTCTCCCTGTGTCTGCATCGGCTTCCTCCGGGTGCTCCAGTTTCCTCCCACAAGTCCCAAAAGACATGCTGTTAGGTGAATTGGACATTCTGAATTCTCTCTGTGTACCTGAACAGGCACCGGAGTGTGGCGACAAGGGGCTTTTCACAGCAACTTCATTTCAGTGTTAATGTAAGTCTACTTGTGACCAATAATAAAGATTATTATATCTCCTTCAAACTTCTCCGCATTGACCGTCATCCGCCACCTGCCCGCCCACTCCATCAACTTGTCTAAGTCCCTTTTGAAGTTCTACACTGTCCACCTCATGGGTCACAAAGTTGCCAAGTTTCGTATCGTCTGCAAACTTTGAAATTGCCCGCTGTACACCAAGTTCGTGGTCATTAATATATTTTAGGAAAGGCAAGGTTCCCAACACTGACCGTTGGGGAACTACAAACCTTCCTCCAGCTTGGAAAACGTCCATTAACCATTACACTCTGTCTCCTGTTACCCAGCTAATTCCCTATCCATGTTGCTACTGTCCCTTTTATTCCAGAACTTTGCTCACAAGTCTGTTGTGGGGCGCTCGATCAAATAACCTTATGGAAGTCCCTCTCTGTTACCTCTTCAAAAAAACTCCAAGTTAGTTAAACATGACTTTCTCTTTTAGAAATCCGTGCAGCTTTTCCTCAATGAACCTGCATTTGTCCAGGTGACTATTAACTAAGTGCTGAATTGTTGTTTCTGGAGGTTTCCCATCACCCAAGCTATTGTTTCTGGGCTTTTCTTTCTAGCCTTTTTTGAACAAGGGTGTAACGCTTGCAATCCTCTGGCACCAGCCCTGAACCTCAGGAAAACTGGAAATTGCGGAGCACTGGCCATAATTTTCCACTTTCACTCCCCCCAGTATCCCAGGGTGCTTTTCACCCCGTTCTGTTACCTTATCAACTCCTAAGTGCAGGCAGCCTGTCCAATCTCGCCTCCTGTTCAGTTTCAAATCCAACTAGTGTCTGAATTACCTCCCCTTTCACCATGGCCTGGACAGCATCTTCTCCCTTGGTAAAGCCAGGTGCAAAGTATTAATTTAATACCTCAGCCACGCCCCTTGCTACCATGTGTAAATCCTCTTTTTGGTCCCTCCTCACCCACTACTTTTGCCATTTTTGCTATTTCTTTATGATACAATCCCGACAGTGCAGAAGGAGGCCTTTCGGCCCATCGAGTCTGCATGGCATCCTACCTCGGCCCATGCCTCTGCTCTATTCCTGTAATCCCACCTAACCTTTACTTGTATGCCTATAGGAGACTTCGGGATTCCCTTTTATCTTAACTGCCAGTCTCTTTGTCTGATTCTCCGTTATATATTCTACCTGACATCTGCCATAAACACACTTTTTCTTTTCTCATCTCTGTTGTCACCCGGGGAGCTCTGGATTTGTTTGCCCGCCCTGTCCCTTCCAATGTCCAAAATGACTCTTCCTGAATTATGTCCTCGTTGAAGGAAGCCCGTTGCCCAGCTACCGTTTCCCCTGCCAACCTTTAACTTGAATGAGAACAGATCTGAACAGAATAAATTGAAGTTGGCTCCCCCCCCCTCAGTTAATTATTTGTATTCTGGAGTGTTCTTTGTCTTTTTCCATGGTCAGCCTAAACCTTGTCATCCAGTGGTCACTGTCCCCGAAATGATCTACCCGGCCCACCTCATTTCTCAGAACCAGGTCCAACAGTGCCTCCTTCCTTGTTGGACTGGAAACACATGCCTGTCGAAGGATTTCCTGAACGCACTCCAGGGACTCTTGCCCCTCTCTGCTTTTTTAAGAAAATATTTTTATTCTCCTTTTTCACATTTTCTCCCAAATTTGCACCCACCAACAATAAACAATAATCAGTAACGAATATAATGTCAATTCCCATATCAATAACAGCAGCCCACATGTTAACATAAACAAATGACGAAAAGGAATCCGGAATTACCCATAGTCACCATTAACCCAATTAACACATACAGTCTCTTCCCCCTCCCCCCTCCACTAATGCTTGATGTTATCCCAATTCTTGAAAGTGCATAATGAATAACGCCCATGAATTGTAGAACCCCTCTCCTTCCCCTCAGTTCAAACTTAACCTTCTCACGAGTCAGGATGATCAGGGGAGTAGATAGAGTAGACAGTCAGAGACTTTTTCCCCGGGTAGAACAAACCATTACAAGGAGACATAAATTTAAGGTGTATGGTGGAAGATATAGGGGGGGATGTCAGAGGTAGGTTCTTTACCCAAAGAGTAGTGGGGGCATGGAATGCACTGCCTGTGGAAGTAGTTAAGTCGGAAACATTAGGGACTTTCAAGCGGCTATTGGATAGGTACATGGATTGTGGTAGAATGATGGGGTGTAGATTAATTTGTTCTTAATCTAGGACAAAAGTTTGACACAACATCGTGGGCTGAAGGACCTGTTCTGTGCTGTATTTTCTATGTTCTATGTTCAAGAATTCCAACAGGTCCCCCCGCCACACCAGGGCACAGGGTGGAGAGGTTGATCCCCATCCCAACAGGTTCCGCCTTCGGGCGATTAACGAGGCGAAGGCTACAGCATCTGACTCTGCACCCGTTTCCAACCCCGGCTGGTCCGACACCTCGAATATGGTTTCACGTGCACCACTTTAGAAATTACCCTAAAAACCTCCTTCCAGTAATCCCCCAGCTTTGGACAGGACCAAAACATATGAACGTGGTTCATATTCCACAGATGGACCATCTTCTACCCCCTCAAAGAGCCGGCTCATCCTCGCCCTTGTAAGGTGCGCTCTGTACACCACCTTCAGCTGTGTCAGCCCCAACCTCGCACACGAGGTGGAGGCGTTCACCCTCCGGAGCACCTCACACCAGAACCCCTCCTCCATGCCCTCTCCCAACTCTTCCTCCCACTTTTGCTTTGATCCCTTCTAGTGGCGCCTTCTCCTCTTCCAAACTAGCCGCGTAAACTGCCAACACTACCCCCTTCTCCAGTCCCCCTGTCGTCAGCAGCACCTCCAGCAATGTGGAGGCCGGCTCCACCGAGAAGCTCTGTATCTCCTTCCGGGCAAAGTCTCCAACCTGCATGTGTCGAAACATTTCCCCCTGCTCCAGCCCATACTTCGCTCCCAGCTCCTTCAATCCTGCAAACCGACCCCTGAGAACCTCTCTGCTTTTTAAACTACTATTATCCCAGGCTATATCTGGATAATTGAAGACCCCTATTATAAATGCACCAGGGCCTGAATTTTTCAGACGATGGGATTTCCCTTTCCGCATCTGAAGAATCAGCGGGGAGCACATCCCTGCCAACTTTGATTGACCCGCAGCGACGTGACACTCGATTTAGGGTTACGTGGCTGCAGGGAGTAAGGCCCATCTTGGGGAGCTGCTGGTCAATCTGATTGGCCAGCCACCAAGAGTTATAGATTTGGGTTTATTGTCACGTGTACCAAGGTACAGTGAAAAGTATTGTTCCGCACACAGTCCAGTCAGATCGTACCATACATGAAAAACATAGGACATACGATAGATACACAATGTAAATACATAGACACAGACATCGGGTGAAGCATCTGGAGTGTAGTACTACTCAGCAGAGAAGATGTGTGGAGAGATCAGTGCAGTCCATAAGAGGGTCATTCAGGAGTCTAGTAACAGCGGAGAAGAAGCTGTTTTTGAATCTGTTTGTGCGTGTTCTCAGACTTTTGTATCTCCTGCAGAATGGAAGAGGTTGGAAGCAAGAATAACCTAGGTGGGAGGGGTCTTTGATTATGCTGCCCGCTTTCCCCAGGCAGTGGGAGGTGTAGACCGAGTCAGTGGATTGTGGGACGGGTTCACGTGATGGACTAGGCTGTGTTCACGACTCTCTGAAGTTTCTTACGGTCTTGGGCCGAGCAGTTGTCATACCAGACTGTGATGCAGCCAGATAGGATGGCTTTCTATAGTGCAACTGTAAAAGTTGATAATGTGGACAGAAGAGGAAGTATGTGAGGATGCCCGACTTCCCGCCAGAGATCCAAGTCCGTTGATTTTCGGGCTTCCCTCACGGAAGGTCAGCGCTCCTGCCAGGCTTCAAATTGAGACTGGTTGGGAAACAGCCCTTGGTGGCCAATAATGAACCACTTAAAGGCCTTGAGCGTCAAATCTGTCCGAGGCCTTGACCATCTCAGCGTGCGGCATGGGGGAGCGGTGGTGTGGGGTGTGTGAACTCCTGGCCACTAATTCTTGCCCCTCTCTGTAATTTCCCTGAAAATTTGTTCCTCTACCTCCTTCCCAAAAGCCGGTGGTCCAAGGACGACAAGCAATGTAACCTTTTCTCTTCCTGAGCTCCAGCCGAGTAGATTCTGTCCATGACCTCTCTGGGACATCCTCTTTCCAGCACTGCAATGTTCACCTGTTTAGCACAGGGCTAAATAGCTGGCTTTTAAAGCAGACCAAGGCAGGCCAGCAGCACGGTTCAATTCCCGTACCAGCCTCCCCGAACAGGCGCCGGAATGTGGCGACTAGGGGATTTTCACAGTAACTTCATTTGAAGCCTCCTTGTGACAATAAGCGATTTTCATTTCACTTCATTTTCAATAAATACTGCTTTTATTTATTTCCTTCCTTTCCTAACTTTCCTGAACATCTTGTAACCAGGATAATTTAACACTCAACCCTGCCCTTCTTTGAGCCAGGTCTCTCTTATAGCCACAATATCATATTTCCAGATGCGATCTATGCTTGTGACTTACCAATCTTACCACACTTGTGTTTTCTCACACATGTATTGCAACACTGATTTAGACCCTACTTTCTCTTTAACTCTGACCCTATTACCCTATTAACTCTACGGGCAGCACGGTAGCATTGTGGATAGCACAATTGCTTCACAGCTCCAGGGTCCCAGGTTCGATTCCGGCTTGGGTCACTGTCTGTGCGGAGTCTGCACATCCTCCCCGTGTGTGCGTGGGTTTCCTCCGGGTGCTCCGGTTTCCTCCCACAGTCCAAACGTGTGCAGGTTAGGTGGATTGGCCATGATAAATTGCCCTTAGTGTCCAAAATTGCCCTTAGTGTTGGGTGGGGTTATTGGGTTATGGGGATAGGGTGGAGGTGTTGACCTTGGGTCGGGTGCTCTTTCCAAGAGCTGGTGCAGACTCGATGGGCCGAATGGCCTCCTTCTGCACTGTAAATTCTATGAATCTATGGCATCTCTGTCTTAAATGGCCGATCTCTTATTCTGAAATCATGCCCTCTGGTCCTAGACTCTCCCACAACGGAATGCAACCTCTCAGCATCTACCTTGTCAAGTCCACTATGAGAATCCACTATGTCCAGAATTAGGGGTCACAGCTTAAGAATAAGGGGTAAGCCATTCAGGACTGAGATGAGGAAGAACTTTGTCTCTCAGAGAGTTGTGAGCTTGTGGAATTCTCGACCACAGGAAGCTGTTGGGGCCGGTTCGTTGGATATATTCATGAGGGAGCTGGACGTGGCCCTTGCAGCTAAAGGGATCAAGGGGTATGGAGAGAGAGCGGGAGTGGGATACTGAATTTTCATGATCAGCCATGATCATATTGAATGGTGGTGCAGGCCCGAAGGGGCTGAATGACACCTATTTTCTATTTCAATAAGATCGCCTCTAATTCTTCCAAATGAGTGTAGGACCAATCTACTCAACCGCTCCTCCTAAGAAAATCCCCCCATACCCAGGATCAACCGAGTGAACCTTCTCTGGACTGCCTCCAATGCCGAGATATCTTTCCATAGATAAGGAGACCAAAACTGTTCCCGGTATTCCAGGTGTGGTCTAACTAGTGCCTTGTATCGTTTTAGCAGGACTTCCCTATTTTTACAATCCATTCCCTTTGAAATAAAGGCCAACATTCCATTTCCTTCCCAATTTCCCGCTGAACCTACTGCTAGCTTTTTGTGATTTATACACGAGGACCCCAAACCTCTCCGTGCTGCAGCTTTCTGCAGTCTCTCTCCATTTAAATAACATTCAGCTCCTTTATTCTTCCTACCAAGGTGCAGAACTTCACATTTTCCTACATTGTATTCCCTCTGCCAAGTTTTTGCCCACTCACCCAACCTGTCTATATCCCTCTGTAGACTGTTATCCTAATCAATTGCCTCCCCACCTATTTTTGTATCATCTGCAAACTTGGCAATAGTACATTCACTACCTTCACCCAGGTCATTAATATATATTGTAAATAATTGTGGTCCCAGCACTGATTCCTGTGGAATTCCACTAGTTTACAGGATGCCATCCTGAAAATACATCTTTTATCCCAACTCTCTGTCTTCTATCAGTTAGCCATCTTATTAAGTAGCTTTCAGAGCAGTACCTTCTTGAACGCTTTTTGGAAATCCAAGTATGTTACATCTACTGGTTCACCTTTATTTATCCTGTTCATTAGCACCTCAAAGAACTCTAATAAATTTCAGGCATGATTTTCCTTCATGAAGCCATGCTGACTCTACTTGATTATATTCTGCATTTACATCCTTTATAATGGACACTTTAATATTTTCCAAGTGATAGATGTTGTTAGCTGGCCTACAGTTACCATTTTTGGGTGTGACATTGGCAGTTTTCCAATCCTCTGGGACTTTTCCAGATGTTAAGGGTTTTTGGAAGATTACGACCAGTGCATTCATTATCTCTGTTGCTACTCCGCCGCTCTGGTTTAGCCACAGTGGGCTAAACAACTGGCTTGTAATGCAGAACAAGGCAGCAGTGCGGGTTAAATTCCCGAACAGGCGGTGGAATGTGGCGACTAGGGGCTTTTCATAGTAACTTCATTGAAGCCTACTTGTGACAATAAGCGATTATTGTTTATTATCTTATTACTGTCAGTGTGAGTCTCCCCCTTCACCAACTTTCTCTAATTTGTTTTGATTTGCCTACTGCAGCCAATCAGCAGCCCCAGGGTGCGGTGGAGGACCTGTTCCCCGGCACGTGGTACCTCACGCACGTCGATGAGAAGCATCGCCGCGACTACGCCAGGCGGCCCATCCTGGAGAATGGGAGCTTTGAGGCTGGGCTCGGTGCACCCCATGGAAACCCGACCACGACGGAGGTATGTGGGAGCCCAAAGGCGATTTAACCCGATTTCCCAACCTTCCAACTGACCTGTTTCGCAAGTCTCAGCAGTCGGGGAGTAAGTGAGAAGGGAAATTGGGAGGTTTATCTGCACTCACAGCAGGGGATATTGAGGAGTGAAATCAGTTATCAGGCAGTTTTGAGTGGCACGGCCACTGTGCGAAATGAGATAGATTTCAAACAGATCTAACAACTCCAGACTGGGCATCTATTAAGAGCTGTGGGCCACCAGCAGCAGCAGAATTTCGTAGAATTCCTACAGTGCAGAAGAAGGCCATTCGGCCCATCAAATCTGCACTCGGCCACAATCTGTAACCCCATGGCCTGACATATACCCCACTCTACCATTACCGCCAAGCCAGGGGATCAACCCTAGTTCAATGAAGAGTGCAGGAGAGCATGTTGGGAGCAACACCAAGCATGCCTAAAAATGAGGTGGCGACCTGGTGAAGCTACAACACAGGACTAGTGTGAGCCAAACAGCATAAGCAGCAAGTAATAGACGAAGCTAAGCGATTCCACAACAAACGGATCAGATCTAAGCTCTAGTGCTGTAACATCCAGCCGTGAATGGTGGTGGACAATTAAACAACTCACTGAGGGAGGAGGCTCCACAAATATCCTCATCCTCAATGATGGAGGAGCCCAGCGCATCAGTGCAAAAGACAAGGCTGAAGCATTCGCAGTAATCTTCAGCCAGAAGTGCCGAGTGGATGCTCCATCTCGATCTCCTCCAGAGGTCTCCAGCATCATAGATGTCAGTCTTCAGCCAGTTTGATTCACTCCACCTGATCTCAAGAAACAGCTGAAGACACTAGATACTGCAAAGGCTTTGGGCTCTGACAATATCCCAGCAATAGTACTGAAGACTTGTGCTCCAGAACGTGCAGCCCCCCTGGCTAAGCTGTTCCAGTACAGCTACAACACTGGCATCTACCCAATAATGGGGAAAATTGCCCACATCTGTCCTGTACACAAGAAAAAGGATAAATCCAACCCGGCCAATTACCGCCCTATCAATCTACTCGCGACCATCAGTAAAGTGATGGAGAGGGTCATCAATAATGCTATCAAGCTCAGCAATAACCTGCCCACAGACACTCCGTTTGAGTTCCGCCAGGGTAACTCAGCTCCTGACCTCATTACAGCCTTGGTTCAAACATGGACAAAAGAGCTGAATGCCAGGGGTGAGGTGAGAGTGACTGCCCTTGACAGCAAGGCAGCATTTGACCGAATATGGCATCAAGGAGCCCGAGCTAAACTGGAGGGCAGCACCGTGATTAGCACCAATCTAAGGGCCCGGGTTCGATTCCGGCCTTGGCTGACTCTGTATGGTTTCCCCATGTTTGTGTGGGCTTCCTCCGGGTGCTCCGGTTTCCTCCCATGGTCCAACGGTGTGCAATTAAGGTGGATTGATCATACTAAATTGCCCCTTCAGGTCCAAAGATGTGCAGGTTGGTTGGGGATATGGGATTACAGGACTAGGGTTGGGGAATGGGCCTAGGCAGGGTGCTCTTTCAAAGGGTTGGTGCAGACTTGATGGATCTAATAGCCTCCTTCTGCACTGTAGGGATTTTATGGAGTCAATAGGAATCAGGGGAAAAACTCTTGGCTGGTTGGAGTGATACAGTGGTTGTGGAAGGTCAATCATCTCAGTTCTGGGACAGAGATGATTGACCTCCAACAACTGCAGGGGTTCCTCAGGGTAATGTCCTAGGCCCAACCATCTTCAGCTGGTCCATCAATGACCTTCCATCAAAAGGTCAGATGTAGGGATGTTCGCTGACAATTGCACAAATGTTCGCCATTTGCAGTTTTATGTCCAAATGCAGCAAAACCTGGACAATATCCAGGCTTAGGCTGACAAACGGCAAGTTACATTCACACCACGCAAGTGCCAAGAAATAACCATCTCTTACAAGAGGATCTAACCATCATTCCTTGACATTCAATGGCATTCCCATCGCTGAATCCCCCACCATCAACATCCTGGGGGTTGACCAGAAGCTGAACTGGACTAGCCATACAAATACTTTGGCTCCATGAGAATGGGAATCCTACAGACAGTAATCGCCATCTGACTGGGCCGGTTTCAATCTCGGCTGGACAGCTGGTTTGTGATACAGAGCGGGGCCAGCAGCGAGGGTTCAATTCCCGTACCGGCTGAGGTTATCCATGAAGCCTCCGCCTTCTCAACCTTGCCCCTCGCCTGAGATGTGGTGACCCTGGGGTTAAACCACCACCAGTCCGCTCTCACCCCTCACGGGAAAGCAGCCTATGGCCATCTGGGACTATGGTGACTTCACTTTTTTTTTTACCCAAAGCCTTTCCACAGGGCACAAATCAGGAGTGTAATGGATCCTCTCCACGTACCTGGATGAGCGCAGCTCCAGCACCACAAGAAGCTCAAGAAGGACAAAGCAACCTGTTTGGCACTCAATCTCCCACCACAAACATTCAACCTCTCCACCACCGACAAACAGTGGCAGCCGTGTGTATCATGCACTGCAGTAACTCAGCAAGGTTCCTTCAACAGCATCTTCCAAACCCACGACCATTACCATCTGGAAGGACCAGGACAGTGGATACAATATTAATATAATTGCAATGATGATTCTGGATAGGAGCGAAAGTATCAGGGTAGTTGTTATGGGGGACTTTAACTTTCCAAATATTGACTGGAAACGCTATAGTTCGAGTACTTTAGATGGGTCCGTTTTTGTCCAATGTGTGCAGGAGGGTTTCCTGACACAGTATGTAGATAGGCCAACGAGAGGCGAGGCCATATTGCATTTGGTACTGGGTAATGAACCAGGACTGATGTTAGATTTGGAGGTAGGTGAGCACTTTGGTGATAGTGACCACAATTTAATTACGTTTACTTTAGTGATGGAAAGGGATAGCTATATACCGTAGGGCAAGAGTTATATCTGGGGGAAAGGCAATTATGATGCAATGAGGCAAGACTTAGGATGCATCGGATGGAGAGGAAAACTGCAGGGGATGGGCACAATGGAAATGTGGAGCTTGTTCAAGGAACAGCTACTGCGTGTCCTTGATAAGTATGTACCTGCCAGGCAGGGAGGAAGTGGTCGAGCGAGGGAACCGTGGTTTACTAATGCAGTTGAAATACTTGTCAAGAGGAAGAAGGAGGCTTATGTAAAGATGAGACGTGAAGGTTCAGTTAGGGCGCGCAAGAGTTACAAGTTAGCTAGGAAGGACCTAAAGAGAGAACTAAGAAGAGCCAGGAGGGGACATGAGAAGTCTTTGGCAGGTAGGATCAAGAATAACCCTAAAGCTTTCTATAGATATGTCAGGAATAAAAGAATGACTAGAGTAAGAGTAGGGCCAGTCAAGGACAGTAGTGGGAAGTTGTGCGTGGAGTCCGAGGAGATAGGAGAGGTGCTCAATGAATATTTTTCATCAGTATTCACACAGGAAAAAGACAATGTTGTTGAGAATACTGAGATACAGGCTACTAGACTAGAAGGGCTTGAGGTTCATAAGGAGGAGGTGTTAGTGATTCTGGAAAGTGTGAAAATAGATAAGTCCCTTGGGCCGGATGGGATTTATCCTAGGATTCTCTGGGAAGCTAGGGAGGAGATTGCTGAGCCTTTGGCTTTGATCTTTAAGTCATCTTTGTCTACAGGAATAGTGCCAGAAGACTGGAGGATAGCAAATGTTGTCCCCTTGTTCAAGAAGGGGAGTAGAGACAACCCCGGTAACTATAGACCAGTGAGCCTTACTTCTGTTGTGGGCAAAGTCTTGGAAAGGTTTATAAGAGATAGGATGTAGAATCATCTGGAAAGGAATAATTTGATTAGAGATAGTCAACACGGTTTTGTGAAGGGTAGGTCGTGCCTCACCAACCTTATTGAGTTCTTTGAGAAGGTGACCAAGCAGGTAGATGAGGGTAAAGCAGTTGATGTGGTGTATATGAATTTCAGTAAAGCGTTTGATGAGGTTCCCCACGGTAGGCTATTGCAGAAAATACGGAGGTATGGGATTCAGGGTGATTTAGCAGTTTGGATCAGAAATTGGCTAGCTGGAAGAAGACAAAGGATGGTGGTTGATGGAAAATGTTCAGCCTGGCGTCCAGTTACTAGTGGTGTATCACAAGGATCTGTTTTGGGGCCACTGCTGTTTGTCATTTTTATAAATGACCTGGAGGAGGGTGTAGAAGGATAGGTGAATAAATTTGCAGATGACACTAAAGTCGGTGGAGTTGTGGACAATGCGGAAGGATGTTACAAGTTACAGAGGGACATAGATAAGCTGCAGATCTGGGCTGAGAGGTGGCAAATGGAGTTTATTGCAGAAAAGTGTGAGGTGATTCATTTTGGAAGGAATAACAGGAAGACAGAGTACTGGGCTCATGGTAAGTTTCTTGGTAGTGTGGATGAGCAGAGAGATCTCGATGTCCATGTACATAGATCCCTGAAAGTTGCCACCCAGGTTGAGAGGGTTGTTGAGAAGGCGTATGGTGTGTTAGCTTGTTTTGGTAGAGGGATTGAGTTTCGGAGCCATGAGGTCATGTTGCAGCTGTACAAAACTGGTGCGTCCGCATTTGGAGTATTGCGTGCAATTCTGGTCGCTGCATTATAGGAAGGATGTGGAAGCATTGGAAAGGGTGCAGAGGAGATTTACCAGAATGTTGCCTGGTATGGAGGGAAGATCTTATGAGAGAAGGCTGAGGGACTTGAGGCTGTTTTCGTTCGAGAGAAGAAGGTTAAGAGGTGACTTAATTGAGGCATACAAGATGATCAGAGGATTAGATAGGGTGGACAGTGCGAGCCTTTTTCCTCGGATGGTGATGTCTATCACGAGGGGACATAGCTTTAAATTGAGGGGAGATAGATATAGGACTGATGTCAGAGGTAGGTTCTTTACTCAGAGTAGTAAGGGAGTGGAATGCCCTGCCTGCAACAGTAGTGCACTTGCCAACACTAAGGGCATTCAAATGGTCATTGGATAGACATATGGACGATAAGGGAATAGTGTAGAAGGGCTTTAGAGTGGTTTCACAGGTCGGCGCAACATCGAGGGCCGAAGGGCCTGTACTGCGCTGTAATGCTCTATGTATGAAGTTACTGTGGAAAGCCCCTAGTCACCACATTCCGGCGCCTGGTACGGGAATTGAACCCACGCTGCTGGCCTTGTTCTGAATTACAAACCAGCTGTCTAGCCCACTGAGCTTTATGGGAACCCCAGCACCTTGAAGTTCCCTTCCAAGTCATGTACCATCCTGAATTGGAAATGTATCGCTGTTCCTTCACTGTCACTGGGTCACAATCCAGAATGCCCTCCCCAACAGCACTGTGGGATGTGCCTACACCTCAGAGGCTGCAGCGGCTCAAGGAGGCAGCTCACCACCACCTTCTCAAGGGGCACTTAGGGATGGGCAAAAAGTGCTGGTGTAGTCAACGATGTTCCCACCCCGTGAAAGAAAAAAATAAAATAAATGGATTGGCGAATGGACACATGTTTCAGGAGAGAGACTGGATTGAGGGATTTTGGGGGGGGGGATGTTGATGGAGGCGTTTTGCTGCTGGTGGTGAAGAATTTGTTGATGCATTGAGGGATGATGTGCTGGGTGGACATGGGGAGGGGGGGGTGCAGGGTGTGGGGGGGGGGTGCAGGGTGTGGGGGGGGTGCAGGGTGTGGGAGGGGGGTGCAGGGTGTGGGAGGGGGGTGCAGGGTGTGGGAGGTGGCTGGCGTGATTTGTAGGGTGAAGATCGGCTGTTATGGGGGTTGGTGTTCTAAAGATGTCCGTGTTATTCACAGTGCGCACCAAGTCCTGCCAAGAAAATGCCCAGGATCCCGGCAACAGCCTCACAGCCTGCTACAGCCAACCTCAGTAACGGAGAGCACTGAGCTGACGTCCAGGGTGGGGGTACGAGGAGAGAGAACCTGCCCACCCCACCCAGAGCCCATCCAAACCAGTCTGATAATGAATACGTGTGGGATTCCTGTCAGTTCAGGAGCAGCCGTTGCTGGACCCACCTCTGAAAATAAACCCTCGGAACCTCTGCAGGCAAGGTGTTTCAGACCTGCTGTCTAATGTACAGTCACTTTGCAGCAAGCACTCTGGTTTTTTTAAAACTTTGTTTGCAATCAGACATTGTAATTATTTTTTAATCCTGCTGTTTATTGTGCAAATGGGGTGAGCTCTGAATGTTCCTGGCTTGCGTGTGACCTGAGGCTCCCTTTTACCGCTCTGTAATTTAGCTGTTCTCCCCCCCCCCCCCCCCCCCCAACACACACGCACACTTTTGTGTATTGTGTGATATTTATGTCTGTGCAGTGAGTTGGTTGCCACACTGATGACGTGCAGACAATCTCAGCCGTTCATTTATGCATCATCTCCGCCCCCCCCCACCCACAAGCTGCTGTTCCTTATTGTGTTGAGTTTTGATTTAATCTGGAATGTAAGAAAACAAAATTCTGAACCTGCACACGTTTCGAAAGTAGTTGTCAAAATTTGAGTTCTGTTGTAAAGTTCTTTTTAAATTAAAAGCAAATAAAAAAAACAAACTCGCACACCTTTTTTGAATTCAGCTTTCTGTCAAATAATCTTTCACAACGCAACTGCAGAACTGCTTTTGTGCAGGAGGGGGCTGTCTTGGGCGAACCGAGAGAGACCGGATGGCGGCGTCTATCAGTGAGTCGTGCGGGAATCTGGGTGGGAGCGCCCCTCGGGAAAAGCATCTGTGTAAAAGCCTGTGAGAGAGCAGGTCAGTGAGGAAGAACAGGTTTGGAAATGGGAATCGGTGATTCATTTTGGGAGGACCAACAAGGTACGAGAATACACAATGAACGGTAGGATGCTAGGAAGTACAGGGGGACCTTTGGGTGAATGTCCATAGATCCCTAACGGGTAGATCAGGTGGTTATGAAATGAAATGAAAATCGCTTATCACAAGTAGGCTTCAAATGAAGTTACTGTGAAAAGCCCCTAGTCGCCACATTCCGGCGCCTGTTCGGGGAGGCTGGTACGGGAATTGAACCCGTGCTGCTGGCCTGCCTTGGTCTGCTTTCAAAGCCAGCGATCTAGCCTTGTGCTAAACCAGCCCCAAGACGGCATATTGGATACTTGTATTCTATGCCTCGGCTAACAAAGACGAGAGCAGGCAGGTAATGATGGAGCTGTATAATACGTTGGTTAGGCCACAGCATAGAGCATAGAACATGCAGTGCAGGAGGCCATTCAGCCCATCGAGTCTGCACCGACCCGCCCAAACCCTCACCTCCACCCCATCCCCGTAACCCAATAACCCCTCCCAACCTTTTTTGGTCACTAAGGGCAATTTAGCGTGGCCAATCCACCTAACCTGCACGTCTTTGGACTGTGGGAGGAAACCGGAGGAAACCCACGCAGACACGGGGAGAACGTGCAGACTCCGCACATACAGTGACCCAAGCCGGAATCGAACCTGGGACCCTGGAGCTGTGAAGCCGCAGTGCTAACCACCGTGCTGCACGAGAAAGGGTGCAGAGGAGATTCGACCAGGATGCTGCCTGGGCTGGAGCGCTTCAGCTATAAAGAGAGGCTGGGGTCATTCTTGGAGCAGAGAAAGCCGAGGGGAGGATCTGATTTGAGGGGTACAAAATTATGAAGGACATAGGGTAGACCGGAAGAAACCTTTCCCCTTCGTGCAGAGATCAATAACCAGGGGCCATAGATTTAAGGTGAGGAGCAGGAGGTTTAGAGGGGATGTGAGGAAAAACCTTTCCACCCTGTGGGATTCTGGAACTCGCTGCCTGAAAGTGTGGTGGAGGCAGAGACCCTCGTGACATTTAATAAACATTTAGATCAGCACTTGAAATGCCAGAGCATACAAGGCAACGGACCAAATGCTGGAAAATGGGATTAGAACAGAGAGGTGTTGGATGACTGGCACAGATACAATGGGCCGACGGGCCTCTTTTCTGTGCTGAAAAATGCTGCGACGCTTTGGTACCGGTGTCAATTTGAGTGTGAGGCAGCAGCAATAGGGCTGCATGTGTCTGTGTATGAGCCTGCAGGAGACACGTAACTGTGAGGGAGTGGGAAGGAGGACGTGAGAGGGGAACCTGGGCATTGGCAGGATACTGAACTTGAAGTCTTGGCTCCGAAGCAGTTGTGTGTTATTCTAAGCCATGTACAGAAGACGGGACCGCTTCAACTGCAGACTCTTAGTGGCAGGCATTGTGGTAAGTGAGTCATTTACTGCTACACATGCCGAATACAGGGAGCCCTATTGTCTGTCATATCTATGTGCCGCATTCATAGTTTTAAAACAGGTGAGATGAATCATTTAATGGTGGGATTCCCCCAGCTGGGCGCCTAACGTTTTATCAGCTGCTGTAATCTGCAACTAACCCTGGAGTTTGCATACTGCTCTCGCCACCAGCATGTCCCCGTCCAAAACCACTTCCTGATGAAATACCCGAGTGTTGATGGATGAACAGCTTCCATCGGTTCCCGGCTCCAGACTGTCTGCCTGTGAATACCATCCCTTAGGATCAGCTCTCATTTAATAATTTCAAATAAGATGACTGGGCTGGTGCTTGAGGAGATGGCAGTGAGAAAACTCTTTTTCAAGCGGTGAATGGGGACCTTTAGTATGCGCGGGATACATTGCAACAGGTCCTCCGCCTATCAACAAGAGGTGGCACAGTGATCCATTAGCTTGGGCTGATGCTCTGGAGATCGGAGTTCACATTCCACTTCACCACCTGGTGGAATTTTAATTCAATTCATTATTAAATCTAGAATAAAATTCTAGTTTTGTTTATAATGATCACAGAACTACCAGATTCTCAACAAAAAAAAAAAACCCCGTCTGGTTCACTAATGTCCTTCGATAATAATAATAATCGCTTATTGTCACAAGTGGGCTTAAATGAAGTTACTGTGGAAAAGCCCCTAGTCGCCACATTCCACGGCGCCTGATCGGGGAGGCCGGCCCGGGAATTGGACCCGCGCTGCTGGCCTTGTTCTGCATTGCAAGCCAGCTGTTTAGCCCACTGTGCTAAACCAGTCCCTTCAGGGAAGGCAATCTACCATCCTGACCCGGTCTGGCCTACACGTGACTCCAGACCCACCGCAATGTGTTTTTTCCTGAAACGCCCCCCTGAGCTGGCCGAGAAAATCGCCCAATTTCCAGCCGCTGACCATCAGCTGCTCGTAGGCAATTGGGGATGGGCAAACCAGTGCCGGCCTTGCAGCAATACTCGCTCAGTGCTGTTTAACGGGGAAACGGACACTGGCCTAGGGGGCAATATTTTTGCAGGACTGCGGAGAGGTAAGGAATCTGGGATTGGTGGGTCTCCGAACTTACCTGTATCCTGTTTTGAATTTTCTGGTGAGCCATTCCACTCTCGAGCCTCCAGGTAAGTTTCTGGAACAGGTAGTTCTTGCGGAGAGGCAAGCGGGCAGCCGATTGCATTGTCCAATTTACTGACCCCGTTCTGCTCAACTACAGATCAGCACAGCCCAAACACCCGTCATTAGGAGATTTGAACACAGATTGGGAGAAAGCTGGGCATGTTCGTTCTTTGTATTCGATTCCAGCCTATGTGCAGGATATGTTGTGTAGACTAATGAGAGGCAACCAGGTGAAATATTCACATCTTAAAATGGAATATTATCTGGAGGAATAAACCAGCGAGGGAGAGAGTTCAAAACATTATCCCAGAGTAAAGACTTGTCCTAAAGTTCCTGTAGCCACCTGGCTGCCCCCTTCCCTCGGCTGGAAACAGGGTGTGCCACGTGAGGTCCGGGTCAGGCTGAGTGATGCCTACCAGGCTAGAAGAGCTTGTTGCCATTTTCACTTGGAGCGGTGCGTTTGGCAACCGGTGTCTTTTGCGAGCTCCAACACAAGCTGATCACTACCCTAGAGGTGGCCAGAAGGGTTGCTGCTCCAACTGGCTCCACTGTCCCGTAGATTATGGAGCAGAAAACCCAGCTAGCATTGCCTGCCGACTGGAGGGAACACACTACGCTGTGGATATTGAGCAGCAGTAAGATCAACCTCAATGGCCAGGCTATGACTCCAGGGGCAGTGGGGAGAGACACACGAGAATGACCAAAACCCGTTAAACCTTGTACAAGAATATAGTCGTTGGGCCAAAATTCTCGAGTCCCTATGCAACTGGGAGAACCTTCATTACTGTTCACAATACGATTACACAATGGTTCTGAAATGGGATCAAAGGGATATAGTAATTGGTTAATAGGAGGCGGGATTGTTTTTTATTTGTTCATTCATGGAGCGAGGGAGTCACTGGCAAGGCCAGCATTTATTGCCCATTCCTAATTGCCCTTTGAACCACTACAGTCCATGTGGTGTAGGTACACCTACTATGCTGTGAGGGAGGGAGTTCCAGGATTTTGACCAGCGACAGTGAAGAAACGGCAAATATATTTCCAAGTCAGGATGGTGACCCCACAGTGGTTAACACTGCTGCCTCACAGCACCAGGGACCCGGGTTTGATTTCGGCCTTGGGTGCCTGTGTGGAGTTTGTGCATTCTCCCCGGGACTGCGTGGGTTTCCTCCGGGTGCTCCAGTTTGCTCCCGCGGTCCAAAGATGGGCAGCACGGTAGCACAGTGTTTAGCACTGTTGCTTTACAGCTCCAGGTCCCTGGTACGATTCCCGGCTTGGGTCACTGTGTGGAGTCTGCACGTTCTCCCCGTGTCTGCGTGGGTTTCCTCCCACAGTCCAAAGATGTGCAGGTTAGGTGGATTGGCCGTGCTAAATTGCCGCTTACTGTCCAAAAAGGTTAGGTGGGGTTACCTAAGGTACCCCAAAGATGATGAACCCCTGCTACATCTTATCAAACCACTGGCTGGGAGGTCTCAGCTGAAGTATTGAGTCCAATTCTGGGCACTGCACTGTAGGAAGGATGTCGAGACCTCGGGGGCGATGCAGAGAAGATTTACAAGACCAGGGTTTGCAGAATCTGGGATTGTTCTCCTTGGAGCAGAAAAGGTTAGGGAAGGGACTTTAATAGGTGTTCCAAAATATTAGGCCTTTGCCTTTACAGAAAGTAGGGAGAAACTTATTTGCGTGGGTCAGTAACCGGGGCAACATAGATTTAAAATAATCGACAAAAGAAATAGAGAAGAACTGTGAAGTAGTTTCCCACAGTTTTATGATCTGTGCCACATTACCTGAAAAGGTGTGGTGGAATCTGATTCCAGAGGAAGTTTCAAAAGGCAACTGGATGTGTACCTGTAAAGATTTGATCCGTGGTGTTATGGGGTGCTGGGGTACGGGACTAAATTGGACACCTCTCTCAAAGAGCCAGCGCAAACCCGAGAGGCTGAATGGCCTCCTGAACGGCGACGGTCGGTGACTCTAAGGCAGCCCCCCCCGCCTTCTCCGAGGAGATGGGGAAAAAAAGCAAGCCCCGTAAGTGGTTCCCAAGAAGGAATTTTGAACAATACCAAAGCTACTTGTTAGTACAAAACTGGGATATCGGTGGAAAAAGAGAGATGTTGCTGAAACTTTTCATTTTACACTCACCAGGACAAATGCAAGAAAACCAAATTTCAAACGATTATGATAATTTTTACTACAGGTGGAAAGTGTGCTGGTTGGTTGGCAAATCGACTCTGGCTGAGGTGTTGCCATGGAGAAAGCAATGGAGAACTGTAAATTCCCCAAGCTCCAGATAATTGAAAACGTGCACAAGGCTTGAACATATTCCTTTTGTTTGCAGAGAATGGGTCCCTGTGTATGAATGTGTGTCGCTTCTAAGCAAACGCAAGTGAACCAAGTTACGAGCTTGACTGATCATCTTAAATTGGTTGTTAGTGCAGCTATTAGCACACTCTGGATTGTTCAGCAAGTGCTGCCCAAATGCGGAATTGCAGCCATTTTGGTTTTTGCCAGTGCACTGGCTGAGTGCACTCTGAAATCTGCCTATTGTGACCAACCTGAAGGGACAAGTAACTTTGGCATTGCATTCAGCAACATCTCTCTCTCTCGCTCTCTCCAGCAATAGTAAAGATTGTGAGTTTTAAACTTACCTTGTGATTAATTGCTGGCTCACCAAGGTGAGGAACCTTTAGTAGTACTAACTGGATATTGTCTGGAAACAGCAAAAGTGACTCTGAAGCTGGGGGATGGTCAAATATATATATTTTTTAAAAACGACAGGTTCACTGATGCCTCTATGGAATGAAACCTGGCGACCTTACCCAGTCAGGCTCACATGTGACTCGCACCCAAAAAAGATCGGCTCTGAAATGCCCTCTGTAGTGGTTTGGGGGAATCACTCAGTCACATAATTCTTTCTCAAGACAAATGGGAACGGGCAATAAATTCTGATCTTGCCAATGACACCTGCCCGGGAAAATTCATCGCCTGGCCAGCCCTTTCACCTACTTTTCCATGCTGCGTGCTTATGAGGTCAAGCTAATTGGGCTACAGTCAAAAGTAAATAGTGTCCTGTGGCCGGGTCGATTGTCGCGAACTTTGTAACATCTGTCTGTTGATAAGCTTAGTAAACGATATGGGACGTCCATGGTGAGATGGGGGGGGGGGGGGGGGGGGGGGGGGGGGGGGGGGGTTATTGAGGGCAGTCTGACTGATTGTGCGATGTTAACTCATCCCAACCTGTGAACCGTGTGCTCAGCAAAGTGAGGAATGTTACTGCCAGGGAGCGGAACAACTTCCCGAGGGCAGCACGGTAGCACAGTGGTTAGCACTGTGGCTTCACAGCGTCAGGGTCCCAGGTTCGATTCCCGGCTTGGATCACCGTCTGTGTGGAGTCTGCACGTTCTCCCCGTGTCTGCGCGGGTTTCCTCCGGGTGCTCCGGTTTCCTCCCACAGTCCAAAGGTGTGTGGGTTAGGTGGATTGGCCGTGACAAATTGTCCTTGGTGTCAAAAAAGGTTAGGCGGGGATGGGGTGATGGCGTGGGCTTAAGAGGATTGCTCTTTCCAAGGGCCAGTGCAGACTCAATGGGCCAAATGGCCTCCTTCTGCACTGTAAATTCTATGATTCAGACACCCAATAGGGTTGCCAACTGTGATGAAAGGACCAGCCACTGTGCTCCCAGCCATTCGTCGGCCAACACATTCCCCCCCCTCCCCTCTCCCTCGTGACTCACTGCCTTCCCACCACCCAATTGGAAAGCAACAAGACTCATTATCCAATTGGACGATGCTTGAATCTCAGCCAATCGGCCTTTTATCCCCATTTTTATATCCAATCAGGAGAAATGTTCAAAGATTTTCTTGTTAAATAATCTTTTTAATGTCCTGATGGTTTTCCTACGGGGTTGCACACAGCAGCGACCTGGAGATTGACCTTCAATGCCCGGCCACCCTAAAACATCCAGTGTCCACATGAAGCGCCAGAGCAGATACAACACCCGGCTGTCTTTGCCCCGGCTGGTGGATTGAGTCCGTCTTCTCCCCCCCCCCCCCCCCCCCCCCGTCTGTCATTCCCAATTTAGTGTTGAGACTGGAGAATGTTACAGGTCCATGAGCACGGGGAACTGCTCCGAACTCGGGCTTAAGCCTGCCTGAACTCAGTTCATCACAGGACGGGGAGGGGTGGGGCATTTTCATCTTGGAAAGCTGGACCCACATTGGAGAAGGAATTGCAGAGCTTCGGGCATTGGCGGTCGAAGGCACACCTGCCACGAGGAAGAGGAGGTGGCCATTTAGCCCCTTGAGCCTGTTCAACCAATCAGCAACAGCATGGTTAATCAATGACCTAACTCCTGACATCCCACTTTGAGGGCAGCACGGTAACACAGTGTTGCTTCACAGCGCCAGGGTCCCAGGTTCGATTCCCGGCTTGGGTCACTGTCTGTGCGGAGTCTGCACTTCTCCCCGTGTCTGCGCGGGTTTCCTCCGGGTGCTCCGGTTTCCTCCCACAGTCCAAAGATGTGCAGGTTAGGTGGATTGACTGAACTAACTTGCCCCTTAATGTCAAAAAAAGGTTAGGTGGGGTTATGGGGATAGGGTGGAGGTGCAGGATTAGGTAAGATGCTCTTTCCAAGGGCCGGTGCAGACTCGACGGGCCGATTGGCCTCCTTCGGCACTGTAAATTCTATGATGAAGGCAGTGGAAGATGCACAAGAGGCCAATGTTAGAGGAGCCCTGAGATTTTGAAGGGTTGTGCAGCTAGAAGCAGGCACAGAGATGGGAAGGGATAAGGCCATGGGGGAGTTTGGGAACAAGGATGAAAGTTTGAAAATATAGGCTTTGGTCAAACAATGAAGAGCCAATTGCCGGGGATGAGCTTGCCTGATCATTGTGTCAAGAGTCCAGCCTCGCAGTCCCAGCTATTGGCTTCATCTGGACACATCTGCACCTCTCAACCTTAAGTATATTTAACACAAAAACACACAAGTGGTCTAAATCCATTGGCATGACACATGGCTGACAGTTACAGCTTACTACAAAATAGAAAGTAGTGTCTCTTGTTTAGAAAACTGACGATGCCAGCCCTCCAAACTCAAATAGTTCCAGGTTCCTCGTACTATAAAATTGAGCATAATTTGGAGGTCTGTCCCAATGGTCCATTGTGTTTGGCTCGTTCTTTCTTTGCGTCTTTGCACCTGGCCTGGTGCCGGGCTGGTGCCAGGATGGGTGGGGCCGTGTCCAGTGCCCGCCGCTTCTGGACACGGTGCAGCACAATCCGGTAAGTGCCCGTTATGGAGCTGCGCGATTCCTTGCCCGTGTTGTCCCGGATGTGGGCCTCTGTTACTCCCAGACGTGCCAGGGCCCGTTTCACCTCGGCCTCATCTCCCCTCAGCGGCTCCGAGGACTGGGCCAGGTGGGAGGGGTCCAGCCGGAAGGGCTCGAGCTCCCGGGGGAGCTGGACGTCCCTCATCCACTCGCTGCGGGCAATCTGGGCCACCGTGTGGCGCTCGGCGGCCGTCGGGCGCAGTATGCCACGGATCAGTCGCTGGCAGGGCTCCGTGAGGTACTGAGGCACTGGGTAGCCCCCCTCCAGGATACACTTCTTCAGCTTGGCCACGGTGTCAGCTCGGAAGGGCATGGCCCCTGCCACCATGAAGTACAACAGCACCCCCAGTGCCCAAATGTCCACAAAGACACCCACGTAACTCTCGTCGCGGAAGAGCTCCGGCGCAGCGTAGGGCGGAGATCCACAGAAGGTGCTGAGCATCTCATCTCGTCGGCACGTGGTGCTAAAGCCAAAGTCGCCCACCTTTACACAGGTGTTGGTCACATAGAAAACGTTCTCTGCCTTCAGGTCGCGGTGGATTGTGTTGTTTTCATGCTGCGAAAGAGAGAGAGAGAGATACAAATCAGTTCACAACAATCTCATGGAAGGGTGGGGGTAACAAAGGACTGCATTTCCTTAGCACCGCTCATGACTGGATGCCCCAAGGTGCTTTTGACTGATTTATTGGATAACTGGGCTCACCTCTTTATAGAATCCCGACAGTGCAGAAAGAGGCCATTCGGCCCATCGAGTCTGCACCGACCCTCCGAAAGAGCACACTCCCCATGTCCACTCCCCCACCCTATCCCTGTAACCTAACCTGCACATCCTGGACACTAATGGTCAATTTATCATGGCCAATCCAGCTAACCTACACATCCTGGACACCTAAGGGTTAATTTATCATGGCCAATCCACCTAACCTGCACATCCTGGACACAAAGGGTCAATTTATCATGGCCAATCTACCGAACCTGCACATCCTGGACACGAAGGGTCAATTTATCATGGCCAATCCACCGAACCTGCACATCTTGGACACGTAAGGGTCAATTTATCATGGCCAATCCACCTAACCTGCACATCCTGGACACAAAGGGTCAATTTATCATGGCCAATCCACCTAACCTGCACATCCTGGACACAAAGGGCAATTTATCATGGCCAATCTACCTAACCTTCACATCCTGGACACCTAAGGGTCAATTTATCATGGCCAATCCACCTAACATGCACATCCTGGACACTAATGATCAATTTATCATGGCCAATCCACCTAACCTGCACATCCTGGACACAAAGGGCAATTTATCATGGCCAATCTACCTAACCTTCACATCCTGGACACCTAAGGGTCAATTTATCATGGCCAATCCACCTAACCAACACATCCTGGACACCTAAGGGTTAATTAATCATGGCCAGTTCACCTAACCTGCACATCCTGGACACTAAGGATCAATTTATCATGGCCAATCCACCGAACCTGCACATCCTGGACACCTAAGTGTCAATTTATCATGGCCAATCCACCTAACCTCCACATCCTGGACACTAAGGGTCAATTTATCATGGCCAATCCACCTAACCTACACATCCTGGACACAAAGGGTTAATTTATCATGGCCAGTCCACCTAACCTGCACATCCTGGACACTAAGGATCAATTTATCATGGCCAATCCACCGAACCTGCACATCCTGGACACCTAAGTGTCAATTTATCATGGCCAATCCACCTAACCTCCACATCCTGGACACTAAGGGTCAATTTATCATGGCCAATCCACCTAACCTACACATCCTGGACACAAAGGGTTAATTTATCATGGCCAGTCCACCTAACCTGCACATCCTGGACACTAAGGATCAATTTATCATGGCCAATCCGCCTAACCTCCACATCCTGGACACTAAGGGTTAATTTATCATGGCCAATCCACCTAACCTGCACATCCTGGACACCTAAGGGACAATTTATCATGGCCAAACCACCTAACCTACACATCCTGGACACCTAAGGGTCAATTTATCATGGCCAATCCACCTAACCACATCCTGGACACAAAGGGTCAATTTATCATGGCCAATCCAGCTAACCTACACATCCTGGACACAAAGGGTCAATTTATCATGGCCAATCCACCTAACCTGCACATCCTGGACACGCAAGGGTCAATTTATCATGGCCAATCCACCTAACCTGCACATTCTGGACACGCAAGGGTCAATTTATCATGGCCAATCCACCTAACCTGCACATCCTGGACACGTAAGGGTCAATTTATCATGGCCAATCCACCTAACCACATCCTGGACACTAATGGTCAATTTATCATGGCCAAACCACCTAACCTCCACATCCTGGACACTAATGGTCAATTTATCATGGCCAATCCAGCTAACCTACACATCCTGGACACAAAGGGCAATTTATCATGGCCAATCTACCGAACCTGCACATCCTGGACACGAAGGGTCAATTTATCATGGCCAATCCACCGAACCTGCACATCTTGGACACTAATGGTCAATTTATCATGGCCGATGCACCTAACCACATCCTGGACACAAAGGGTCAATTTATCATGGCCAATCCACCTAACCTTCACATCCTGGACACCTAAGGGTCAATTTATCATGGCCAATCCACCTAACATGCACATCATGGACACTAAGGGTCAATTTATCATGGCCAATCCACCGAACCTGCACATCCTGGACACTAATGGTCAATTTATCATGGCCAATCCACCTAACCTGCACATCCTGGACACAAAGGGTCAATTTATCATGGCCAATCCACCTAACCTGCACATCATGGACACCTAAGGGTCAATTTATCATGGCCAATCCACCTAACCACATCCTGGACACAAAGGGTCAATTTATCATGGCCAATCCACCTAACCTACACATCCTGGACACGAAGGGTCAATTTATCATGGCCAATCCACCTAACCTACACATCCTGGACACAAAGGGCAATTTATCACGGCCAATCCACCTAACCTGCACATCCTGGACACTAAGGGTCAATTTATCATGGCCAATCTACCTAACCTCCACATCCTGGACACGTAAGGGTCAATTTATCATGGCCAATCCACCTAACCTTCACATCCTGGACACGAAGGGTCAATTTATCATGGCCGATCCACCTAACCTGCATATCCTGGACACAAAGTGGCTGGTTTAGCTCACTGGGCGAAATCGCTGGCTTTGAAAGCAGACCAAGGCAGGCCAGCAGCACGGTTCAATTCCCGTACCCGCCTCCTCGAACAGGTGCCGGAATGTGGTGACTAGGGGCTTTTCACAGTAACTTCATTTGAAGCCTACTTATGACAATAAGCGATTTTCATTTTCATTCATAACCTGCACATCCTGGACACGCAAGGGTCAATTTATCATGGCCAATCCACCTAACCTGCACATCCTGGACACGTAAGGGTCAATTTATCATGGCCAATCCACCTAACCTGCACATCCTGGACACTAAGGGGCAATTTATCATGGCCAATTTATCAATCCACCTAACATAGAACATACAGTGCAGAAGGAGGCCATTCGGCCCATCGAGTCTGCACCGACCCACCTAAGCCCTCACTTCCACCCTATTCCCGTAACCCAATAACCCCTCCTAACCTTTTTGGTCACTAAGGGCAATTTATCATTGGCCAATCCACCTAACCTGCACGTCTTTGGACTGTGGGAGGAAACCGGAGCACCCGGAGGAAACCCACACAGACACGGGGAGAACGTGCAGACTCCCCATAGACAGTCACCCCAGGCTGGAATTAAGGCAGAAGATTGTGGGTTCCAGGGTACTGAAACGAGGTTTCTTTTTGACACGCTTTTCATTTTTAAAAAAAGGCAAACAATGAGACCTCGTGCTAACGGTCGATATGATTTTTTTAAGAAGTGCGGATTTTGGATGTTTTCGGATTTATAGATAAAGAACAATCATGGGTTCTGTAATATTGGAGGGGGCACCTTCCAGGCTCCAGGTTAAATCAAAGACATGGTCGTCCGTCCCCCCCCCCCCCCCCCCCCCCCCCCGCGGGGTGGTGTGTGTAAAAGATTCCTCGGATACGGCTGGAAGAAGAGCAAAGGGGGGAGAGGTTCTCCTCGCCACCCTGGCCACCATTCATCCCCTCAACCAACACCAAAAAAATAAATAAAAGCAAAATACCCTACAGATGCTGGAGATTTAAAGCAAATGACTCTTCGAGATTGGACAGATTCAAGGTTACGCGTCTCACTGCAGTTTGTGGGATCTTGCTGCACACAAATTGTGGGATGGCAGCACAGTGGCAATATTACAGGACGGGTAATCCAGAGTGCAGACTTGAGTTCAAATCCCACCACAGCAGATTTGGGCAAGGGCGGGGGGGGGGGGGAAAGAGGGTGGAATTTAAATCCAGTTGATTTCGTCAATACTTTTAGCTCCTGCGGTTTGAGTGGAAAGGTGTGTACCCACTTGGTTCGCGGTATGGCTGCCGGCGTGGCGCACACAGGGGCCGGGCTTCACCATTTGGGAGACTAAGTGATCCCGCTGGGACTCAATAGCGTGCGGTTCACATTGCCGTTGAGGGCGCTCTTTGGTAAGCGAGTCAGGCCATGCTAATTGACCAACACTCAGAGCAATTGGGGGCAATTCCTGGCCTCCACTGCTCGATGCCAGTGAGGAGAAATGGAACGCCCTCTTCCCCAGGGTGGGCCAGAGAGTCAAGCCCACCCTCCTGAACAGTGCCTGTGAGGTGGTGGCAGAGGCAGACAGCGCTGCCAGCCTCACCAGGGTGGGGTCACTGGTGGGGCCTCTCCCCCGAGAGGGGCGGAGAACCAGGGAGGGTTCCAAAAGGCCATGGTGCAGTTGTCCTCTGGTTGGGGTGAGCTCTGCTAATCCCCTGCTTCCTCTGCAATGGGGCAGCGCTTCCGAGGAGTGCCAACACCTGGTAGGCTCCAGGTTGAGCTTGGCTATACCTATCCCTTTGATGATACAGCGGGAGTATGAGAGTTTTCAGAGGGGTGGCCTGGGTCCTCACTTGTGGGTGTGAATTAGGGCAAGTATTTACGAGACCTCCGCCTAAGAGGGGGCAGAGCATCACGGGCGGTGAGTGGAGCATGATGTTTGTGGTCTCCGCACTGGCGTCATCAGCCATGTTTTCCGTTCTCTCTGGATTTTGAGCCTGAGCCACTTTTCTGACGGACGGAGGTTGCGGACTCAAAACTTCTCTTCCGGATGTCGCTCGTTGCAGCGTCCAGCAGGCCAATCCTGGAGCGTCGGCAACCCTAACCCCGGGTTAACATAAAGGCCCTGGGTCATCTCTGAGCTGTAACTAGTGTGAGGGAAAATATTGACAAATGCTGAGGGATTTAAACTAAAAGCAGAAAGTTCTGGAAAATCCCAGCAGGTCTGGCAGCACTTGTTGAGAGAGGAAAACAGAGTTAACGTTTCCGAGTCCAAGATGGCTCCTCTTCGTATCAAAGGTAGAAATGTGATTAGGTTTTATGCTGTTGGAAAAGGGGAAGGGCAGGGGCAGGTGGAGGAAAAAGGGAAGGTCAGGGATAGGTTCGAGGGTGGGGGAGATTAAATGACACAAATATGGAGCAACAGGCAAAAAAAGGGTGGGAATGGGAGTAATAAAGGAACAGCAAAGGGGCGGCACAGTAGCACAGTGGTTAGCACGGTTCCTTCACAGCGCCAGGGTCCCAGGTTCGATTCCTGGCTTGGGTCACTGTGTGCGGAGTCTGCACGTTCTCCCCGTGTCTGTGTGGGTTTCCTCTGGGTGCTCCGGTTTCCTCCCACAGTCCAAAGATATGCAGGTTAGGTGGATTGGCCGTGATAAATTGCCCTTAGTGACCAAAAATGTGAGGTGGGGTTACGGGGATAGGGTGGAGACGTGGGGCTTAAGTGGCGTGCTCTTTCCAAGGGCTGGTGCAGACTCTGTGGGCCGAATGGCCTCCTTCTGCACTGTAAATTTAATGTTCTAAAACATTGGATAGAGTAGGTGTTAATAGCAGAATAATGATCAGTGCTATCTGAGAGCAAAACATGAGAATAAGATACAGACTGGCACTAGAGCAAAATGGAGGGCAGAGTTTACAGTGTGAAGATGTTGAAGTCAGCGTTGAATCCAGGAAGCTGTAAAGTGATCCGAATGAGAGATACTGCCCCTCCAACTTCACTGATACATTCGCTTTTATTTTGGTGAAGGGTTTAGTTCCATAGCAGTGACCTGGGTTAAAAATGATTGTTTCAATGGAGTAACAAGTATAACCTCATGTCTGACCCTAATTATAAACTAATGGTTAGTGCGGCAGGGTGGCGCAGTGGTTAGCACTACTGCCTCACGGCGCTGAGCACCCGGGTTCGATCCTGGCCCCGGGTCACTGTCCGTGTGGAGTTTGCACATTCTCACCGTGTCTGCGTGGGTCTCACCTCCACAACCCAAAAAGATGTGCAGGGTAGGTGAATTGGCCACGCTAAATTGCCCCTTAATTGGGGGAAAAAAATAATTTGGTACTCTGGATTTATTTTTAAAAAGCAAATTACAAAAAAAAAAAAAAAATGAATGGTTCGAGATTAATTGCCACATTCCATCATTATTATATAATGTGACCACCAAGATGTCAGAAGCTGAGCGAGAGGAACCTTTACGCCAGTGGGATGCTATGGTCCCGGAATCATTGGACGTTTGAACGGTTCACCACATTCTATGGCTCTCCTCCCGCCTGACAGTCTACATAAAAATCCACCCATGGCCATTTCTCATTCGCCAACCCCCATACATATGGAGGGCAGCACGGTAGCACAGTGGTTCGGCGGATTGACTAAGCTAAAATTGCCCCTAGTGACCAAAAAAAAGGTTAGGTGGGCTTATGGTGATGGGGTGGAGGTAGGGTTGCTCTTCCCAAGGGCCGGTACAGACTTGATGGGCAGAATGGCCTCCTTCTGCACTGTAAATTCTGTGATTCTACAAATAGTCGTGTACTCCGAATTGTGACAGGTGCCGCATTCCAGCACTGATCTAACAAATCCCTGACTCCACCGCCCTCTCTGGCCGGAGGGTGAACCAGAACTTTCACCACATCCGGGTCCTATTTGACCCTGAATTGAACTTCCAACCGCATCGCCCAATGGTATTCAATAGAGAAATAGTGAGGGCCAATGTGGATACTGGGAAATCTTAAATCGGTCCCCAGGTAGAATTTTAAAAATACTTCAAGATACGTGAAGATTTATTTTTTCAAGAAGGTACCTTGGTTTGCAAAACACTAAAAATGATTAATTAGAAAAGGCAGAACAGGTTAAGAGAAGATGTGATAGTGGTGTTTAAAACAATGACGGGTTTTGACAGAATGGGTACGGTTGCCTTGCTGGAAAGATTGATACAGAGGACACAGATTGACATTAATTTGCAAAAGAACGAGAGGGAGATAAGGAGATTTAGCGGCATGGGTTCTGAAGATCCCAAAAGGGTGGAAGCAGGCTCAATAGTAATTTTCAAAAAGGAATTGGATGAAATGCTTGGCTACATTAGGAGAAGAGCAAGGGATTGGGACCAATGGGATAAAGGGCCAGTAGAGGAATAATGGACTGAATGGTTTCATCCTATGCTGGACCACTCTATGGTTCTACCCCAGTGGAAATAATGAGTGCTTACCATGTGCTTAACTGCAGAGACAATCTGGGCAAAGATGACCTTACTGTCGGCCTCCGACAACCTGCCCTCAGTACTGATCTTGGTGAAGAGCTCACCCCCGCCAGCGTACTCCATCACCAGGTGAAGCTTGGACAGAGTCTCGATCACTTCGTAGAGGCGGATGATGTTGGGATGGTGTAGCCGCTCCATGCTGGAGATCTCTCGCGACAGAAGACGTTGAGTCTTCTGGTCCAGTTTTGTCTTGTCCAATATCTTGATGGCAACTTTTTCTAGGGCAGGGAAAAAATAAACCAAGAGACCAGGTGACACCAAACAATAACCAGGAATAACCAGAGAAGAAATTCTTCCTCATCTCTGTCTGAAATGGGTGACCCCCTTACTCTGAGATTGTGCCCTCTGGGCCTAGACTCTCCCACAAGAGGAAACAACCTCTCAGCATCGACCCTGTCAAACCCCCTGAGAATCCGATATGTCTCAATAAGGTCGCCTCTCACTCTTCTAAACTCCAATGAGTACAGACCCAACCTACTCAACCTCTTCTCAATAGAAAATCCCCCCATACCCGGGATCAACCTAGTGAACCTTCTCTGGGCTGCCCCCAATGCCAGGATATCTTTCCATAGATAAGGGGACCAAAACTGTTCCCGGTATTCCAGGTGTGGTCTAACAAGTGCCTTGTATAGTTTTAGCAGGACCTCCCTGTTTTTATAATCCATTCCCTTTGAAATAAAGGCCAACATTACATTTGCCTTCCCAATTTCCCGCTGAACTTGCTGCTAGCTTTTGGTGATTTATGCACGAGGACCCCAAACATCTCCGTGCTGCAGCTTTCTGCAGTCTCTCTCCATTTAAATAATATTCAGCTCCTTTATTCTTCCTACCAAAGTGCAGAACTTATTAATAATAATAATAATAATCACTTATTGTCACAAGTAGGCTTCAATGAAGTTACTGTGAAAAGCCCCTAGTCGCCACATTCCGGCACCTGTTCGGGGAGGCTGGTACGGGAATTGCTGCCTTGTTCTGCATTACAAGCCAGCTATTTAGCCCAGTGTGCTAAACCAGCCTCCAGGTGGTTCACATTTCCCTCCATTACATTCCATCTGCCAAGTTTGTGTCCACTCACCCAACCTGTCTATATCCCTCTGTAGACTCTGTGTAATCCTCTCTACTTGCCTTCCCACCTATTTCTGTGTCATCCGCAAACTTGGCAACAGTACATTCACTTCCCTCGTCCAAGTCATTGATATATTTTGTGAATAATTGTGGCCCCAGCACGGATGCCTGTGGCACTCCACTAGTTACAGATTGTCATCCTGAAAATGCTCCTCTTATCCCAACTCTCTGTCTTTTTTCCATCCTAATTTACTATCCCCAACACCATGGGCTCTTATCTTATTAAGTAGCCTTTTGTGTGGTAGCTTATCGGACGCATTTTGGAAATTCAAGTATATTACATCTACTCTTTCTCCTTCATCTACCCTGCTCATTACCACTTCACAGAATTCTAATAAATTTGTCAGGCGTGATTTCCCTTCACAAAGCCATGCTGACTCTGCTTGATTATATTATGGATTTCTAAATAATCTGTTATTACATCCTTTATAATGGACTAACATTTTCCCAATGACAGATGTGAAGCGAACCGGCCTAAATTTACTTCTTTTTTCGTCTCCCTCCTTTTTTGAATAAAGGTGTTCCCAATCCTCTGGACTTTTCCAGATTGTAAGGATTTGTGGAAGATTACAACTCTCTCTGTCGCCACCTCCGACAACCGATGCACCCCATCAGGCCCAGGAGATTTACTGGCCTTTAGCCCCATTAGTTTCCCGAGAATTGTTTCCCGAGTGATTGTTGTGGTTATTTCTTCCCCAGAATGTTATTGGTTGTGTTAGCAGCACTCTTACTTTGGAGGGACAAGGTTGTGGTCTTAAATCCCACACACTGAGGGAGGGCTGTACTGTCACAGATGCCATTTTAATGAGATGTTAAACAGAAACTGAGCCCCTCTCTGGCTGGGTAGAAATGATCCTATAACATTATTCAAACGAGGATCGTTTCTTTCTATCTGCTCACCTCCCTCATTCTTGCATTTCTGATTTACTTCATTTTATTTTTAAAATTCCACCAGTCCTTTGTTTTCCAATAAGCTAATCTTCACCAAATCACTCTCAACCAATAAACAAGAGCCATACCAAAGTGTGCTCGCAATGACACTCCTTGTCCACCCCACCCGGCTTTGCGCAAGAACACACTGACCATCAATTGTAACTTATTATAGAATCAGACAGCACAGCTGGAGGCCATTCGGTCCACCATGCCTGTGTCCGCCCTTTGAAGGGACTCTCCAGTGAATTGCAAGCTCCACACCCTTTCCCCAAGGCCCTGAAATGTCGTCCTCCTCAACCATTCAGCCAATTCCCTTCTGAAAGTTATTATCGAATCCGCTAACTCTGCCCTTTCAGGGAGCATGTTGCAGGTCAAAACCGACCACGTCAAATAAAATTCTACTCATCTCCTCCTTTGGTCCTTTTGTTAATTCTCTTCAATCGGTGTCCCTCCGGTTACCCACCCTCCTGTCACTGGGAACAGTTGCTTGTTATTCACATCATTAAAATCCTCCCAAGATTTTGAACAACTCGATTAACATAGGAATGAGGAGCGGCAGTCGGCAATTCAGCCCTTCGCGCCTGCTCCACCATTCAATCCGATCATGGCTGATCTCTTCCTGGTCTCAAATCCACCTCCCTACCCCATATCCCTTTCACCCGTTTCTTAAATAAGAAATTTATCCATCTCCTTCTTGAAACTAGTTAATAATTCAGACTCCACCGCACTGTGGGACAGCGAGTTCCACAAATTCACACCCTCTGCGAGAAGTAGTTCCTCCTCATCTCAGTTTTAAATCTACCGCCTCTCAACCTACACCTGTGACCTCTCGTTCTAGATTGCCCCACAAGGGGGAACATTTGGTCTACGTTGACTTTATCAATCCCTTTTAGTATTTTATACACCTCGATCAGATCCCCTCTCATTCTTCTAAACTCCAGTGAGTATGAACCCAAACTGTTTAATCTCTCCTCGTACGTCAACCCTTTCATCCCCGGAATCAATCTGGTGAACCTCCTGTGAACTGCCTTCAATGCCACCACATCCTTCCTCAAATAAGGAGACCAAAACTGGACACAATTCTCCAGATGTGGCGACTAGGGGCTTTTCACAGTAACTTCATTTGAAGCCTACTTGTGACAATAAGCGATTCTCATTTTTTTTTTTCATTTTAGATACAGGGCCCAAAATTGCTCACAATACTCCAAATGGGGTCTGACCAGAGCCTTATATACCTCAGAAGTACATACCTGGTCTTGTATTCTAGCCCTCTTGACATGAATGCTAACATTGCATTTGCCTTCCTAACTGCCAACTGAACCTGCACATTAACCTTAAGAGAATTGCGAACAAGGACTCCCAAGTCCCTTTGTGCATCTGATTTCCTCAGCATTTCCCCATTTAGAAAATAGTCTGTGCCTAAATTCCTCCTTCCAAAGTGCATAACCTCACACTTTTCCACATTGTATTCCATCTGCCACTTCTTTGCCCACTCTCCTAGCCTGTCCAAGTCCTTCTGCAGCCCCCTTGCTTCCTCGATGCTACCTGTCCCTCTACAGATCTTTGTATCATCTGCAAACGTAGCAACAGTGCCTTCAGTTCCTTCTTCCAGATCATTAATGTATATTGTGAAAAGTTGTGGTCCCAGCACAGACCCCTGAGGCACACCACTAGTCACCGGCTGCCATCCTGAAAAAGGCTCCTTTATCCCCACTCTCTGCCTTCTGCCAGTCAGCCAATCCTCTATCCATGCCAGGATCTTACCCTTAACACTATAGGCTCTTAATCTATTTAACAATCTATGCGGCACCTTGTCAATGGCATTCTGGAAATCTAAATAAATCACGTCCACTGGTTCTCCTTTGTCTAACTTGTTACCTCCTCAAAGAACTCTAACAGATTTGTCAGACATGACCTGCCTTTGAGGGAGCTGACTCAGTCCTACTTTACCACACACTTCCAAGTACTCCGCGATCTCATCTTTAATTTAAAAAAAAATATTTTTCATTCTCCTCCTTTTTCACATTTTCTCCCAAATTTACACCCAACAATAAACATTAATCAGTAACAAATGTAATGTCAATCCCCATATCAATAACAACGATCCCATCCTCCCACCAAACTCCAGACATTAGAACAAAGAACAAAGAAAAGTACAGCACAGGAACAGGCCCTTCGGCCCTCCAAGCCTGCACCAACCATGCTGCCCGTCTAAACTAAAATCTTCTACACTTCCGGGGTCGGTATCCCTCTATTCCCATCCTAGACCGCATGTTAACATAAACAAATGACAAAAAAGAATCAGGAATCACCCATAGTCACCATTAACATATACAGTCCCCCTCCCCCCAACCCTCCCAGCCCCCAACCCCAGTAATGTTCGATGTGATCCAATTCTCGAAAGTGCATAATGAATAACGCCCATGAATTGTAGAACCCCTCAATCCTTCCCCTCAGTTCAAATTTGACCTTTTCAAGCGTCAAGACTTCCGGCAGGTCCCCCCGCCACGCCAGGGCACAGGGTGGAGAGGTTGCTCTCCAACCTATCAGGATCCGCCTTCGGGCGATCAACGAGGAGAAGGCTACAAAATCTGCCTCCGCGCCCGTTTCCAACCCCGGTTTGTCCGACAGCCCGAAAATGGCCTCCCGGGGGCCCAGGTCCAGTTTCACGTGCACCACTTTAGAGATTACCCTAAACACCTCCTTCCAATAATCCTCCACCAAAACATATGAACGTGGTTTGCGCACCCGCCCCCCCCGCCCCGCCCCGCAATGTTCACACACATCTTCTACTCCCTCAAAGAGCTGGATCATCCTCGCCCTTGTGAGGTGCACTCATATCCCATCTTTAACTGTGTCAGCCCCAACCTCGCACACGAGGTGGAGGCGTTCACCCTCCGGAGCACCTCACACCAGAACCCCTCCTCCATACCCTCTCCCAACTCTTCCTTCCCCTTTGCCTTGATCCCTTCCAGTGGTGCCTTCTCCTCCTCCTAAATAGCCCCGTAAACCCCCCTGTCATCAGCACCCCCTCCAGCAATGTGGAAGCCGGCTCTGCTGGGAAGCTCTGTATCTCCTTTCTGGCAAAATCTAGAACCTGCATGTATCTAAATATTTCCCCCTGCTCCAGCCCATACTTCGCTTCCAGCTCCTTCAATCCCGCAAAACAACCCCAAGAAATAAATCTTTTGGTGTCCTAATTCCTTTCTCCTCCCATCTCCAAAAATTTCCATCCCACTTCCCTGGCTCAAATCTATGGTTCCCCCGAATCGGCATTTCCCTTGACCCCGCTCCCCACCCGAAATCCTGTCGAAACTGCCTCCAAATTCTCAACGAACCTATTACTACCGGACTCCTGGAGTATCTCCCCGGGGCCGTCGGGAGCGGCGCTTTTGCTAGTGCCTTCAATCCCAACCACCTACACAAACTCTCCTCCATTCTGACCCATTGGGAGTCAACCCCTCTGACACAGCTCCGCACCTTCTCCACATTCGCCGCCCAGTAATAATACATCAGGTTCGGAAGACCCAAACCCCTGCCTGCCTTCCTCTCTGGGATCTCATCTTTAATAACGGACTCTAATGGACCCATTTATCCCGACCCTCTGCTTTCTGACAGTCAGTCAAACCTCAATCCAATCTAGTACTCTAACCCCAACCCCTGCGATCTCGCCTTCTGTAGCAGCCTTTTATGTAGCACACCTTGTCAAATAACTTCTGAAAATCTAGATATACCACATCCACAGGTTCCCCATTATCCACCCTGCTGGCTATATCCTCAAAGACCTCAAGCAAGTTTGTCAAGCATGATTACCTGTCTTCAAACCACGCTGACAATGGTGGATTGAGCTTTGTCTTTCCAAATGTTCAGTTATCTCCTCCTTAATGATTGATTTCACCAACTTCCCCACCACAGAGGTCAAGCTAACCGGTCTATAGTTTCCTACCTGTTGCCTCTCTCCCATTTTGAATAGGGGCGTCACATTAGCGTGTTTCCAATCCATTGGGACCCTTCCAGAATCCAGGGAGTTCTGAAATATCGGGCTGGATTCCCCAGCCCAGCCTGCCGCAGGAATGCCGCGGACGAGCTGCCTACGATCGAGACCTCCATTAGCCTCGGGCGGGACCTTCTGGTCACCGGGTGGACGCGGCCGGAGAATCCTGCCCATCATAACCAAAGCATCCACTATCTGTGCTGCCACCTCCCTTATACCAGAGGGTGCAAGGTATCAGGTCCCGGAGACTTAATTGCCTTTAATCCCATTAGTTTATTCAATACCATCTCCCTAGTGATAGTTATTGCACCAAGTTCCTCCGCATTAACTGTAGTTTTTGGAAACTTTTTATTAACCTCTACCATGAAGACAGTGGCAAAATATTGGTTCAGTGCCCCTGCCAACTCCAGTATCGTCCTCTAAAGGGCCAACATTTACTTTAGCTATTCTCTTCCTCTTTATATACTTGTAGAAGCTTTTGGTATCAGTGATTATGTTTTCTGTTAGTTTCCTTTCGTAATTCATCTCAGCTCTTTTGATTTTATTTTTAGTAGCCTCTTGCTGAACCTTAACATTCTCCCAATCCTCCAGCTTACAACTAGCTTTTGCAGAATGGTACAGCCTAGTTTTTGCCTTTATGTCTTCCTTGACTTCCTTGTTTAGCCATGGAACATTTTTCTCCCTTTTACAATTTCTCTTCCTCTCAGGAATATATTTTCATTGAGAGGTATTTAATATCTCCCTGAACATTCACCATTGTTCCTCATCTGTCCTACCCTTAATTATTGCAGCCCAGTCTACTTGGGCCAACTCTTTCCGCAGGCCTGTATAAATACAGCTATGAGGAGAGGTTGGATAAACCCAGATTGTTTTCACTGGAACAACAGAGATTGAGAGGCAACCGGATAGAGGTTCACAAAGTTCTGAGAGGCATGGACAGAGTGGATAGTCGGATGCTTCTTCCCAGGGTGGAAAAGTCAATTACTAGAGGACGTAGGTTTAAGGTGCAAGGGGGAAATTTTAAAGGAGATTTAGAAGAAAAAGCTTACGGATGATACTAAGATTGTAGGAGTTGCGGATAGTGATGAAGATTGTCAAAGAATACAACAGGATATAGGTATGCTGCAAAATTGGGCAGAGAAATGGCAGATGGAATTTAACCCGGACAGATGTGAGGTGATGCATTTTGGTAGATCCAATTCAGGTGGGAGCTATAAAATAAATGGCAGAACCATCAGGAGCATAGAAACACAGAGAGATCTGGGCGTGCCGGTCCTTAAAAGTGGCAGCACAGGTGGAAATGGTGGTAAAGAAAGCATATGGACATGCTTGCCTTTATAGGACGAGGTATCGAGTATGAAAGCTCACAAATTATGTTAACAGTTATATAGAATGTTGGTGAGACCACATTTGGAATACTGCATCCAATTCTGGTCACCACACTACCAGAAGGCTTTGGAGAGAGTGCAGAAAAGGTTTACCAGGATGGAGGGGATTAGCTGTGAGGAGAGATTGAATAAACTGGGATTGTTCTCCCTAGCGAGACGGAGGCGGAGGGGTGATCTGATAGAACATAGAACATAGAAAAAACAGCACAGAACAGGCCCTTCGGCCCACGATGTTGTGCCGAACCTTTGTCCTAGATTAATCATAGATTATCATTGAATTTACAGTGCAGAAGGAGGCCATTCGGCCCTTTGAGTCTGCACCGGCTCCTGGAAAGAGCACCCTACCCAAACTCAACACCTCCACCCAACACCAAGGGCAATTTTGGACATTAAGGGCAATTTATCATTGGCCAATTCACCTAACCTGCACATCTTTGCACTGTGGGAGGAAACCGGAGCACCCGGAGGAAACCCACGCAGACACGGGGAGGACATGCAGACTCCGCACAGACAGTGACCCAAGCCTGAATCGAACCTGGGACCCTGGAGCTGTGAAGCAATTGTGCTATCCACAATGCTACCGTGCTGCCCTTGATTGTAGTTTATAAAATTATTAGGGGTATATATAGGGTGAACAGCTGGAGGCTTTTTAAACAGGGCGGAAATGACAATTACAAGGGGGCACATGAAATGAAATGAAAATCGCTTATTGTCATAAGTAGGCTTCAAATGAAGTTACTGTGAAAAGCCCCTAGTCGCCACATTCCGGCGCCTGTTCGGGGAGGCTGTTACGGGAATTGAACCGTGCTGCTGGCCTGCCTTGGTCTGCTTTCAAAGCCAGCGATTTAGCCCTGTGCTAAACAGCCTCTGTTCAAGGTGAGGGAGGAAGGTTCAGTGGAGATGTGCGGGGGGAGTTTTTTTTACACAGAGGGCGGTGGTGGCCTGGAATGCACGGCCAAGTGAGGCGGTTGAGGCAGATATGTTAGCATCCTTTAGGACTTATCTGGACAGGCACATGAACAGACGGGGTATAGAAGGATACAGGCGGTTGGTCGAGATAGGACACAGGCTTGGAGGGCCGAAGGACCTGTTCCTGTGCTTTAGTGTTCTTTGTGCTTTTTTTCTCTCGCACAAATTGGTTGCCATATTTCCCCATTCCAACAATGACTAAACTTCAGAACCACTTCAGTGGTATGTGGCACATCCTGTGTATAAGAGCAGGGAGGTTATGACGGAGCTGTATAAAATGCTCATTATTGCGTACAGTTCTGGTCACCACACTATAGGAAGGATGTGATTGCACTGGAGAGGGTGCAGGGGAGATTCACCAGGATGTTGCCTGGGCTGGAGCGTTTCAGTTATGAAGAGAGGCTGGTTCGGCTGGGGTTGTTTCCTAAGCGTAGAGAAGGCTGAGGGGGGGACCTGATCGAGGTGTACACAATTACGAGGGCCATAGATTGACAGGAAGGAACTTTTCCCTTTACTAGAGGGGTCAAAACCAGGGGTCGTAGATTTAAGGTAAGGGGCAGACGATATAGAGGGGCTTTGAAGAAAACCGTTTTGCCCAGAGTGCGGTAGAAATGTGGAAGTTCACTGCCTGAAAGGGTGGTAGAGGTGAGAACGCTATGGATTAAGGGTTATGGTGTTCGGGCCGGAAAGTGGAGCTGAGTCCACAAAAGATCAGCCATGATCTCATTGATTGGTGGAGCAGGCTCGAGGGGCCAGGTGGCCTACTCCTGCTCTTGGTTCTTGTGTTATGTACCTAACCGCATGGACAGCAAGGGTTCAAGAAGAATGGTCGCATGGTGGTAATGGATTCTAATTGGAGGTTTGGCTTTAATGTCCTAGCAACAGGAGTTCAAATCCACCATGGCAGCTGTGAAATTTAAATGCAATTTACAATCAATCAGGAATAAAATAATTAATAATGATCATGAAACTTTATTGTAAAAATCCATCTGGTTCACTCAAAACCTTTAGGGAACCTGGATACAGAACTGGCTAGGTCATAGAAGGCAGAGAGTAGCAATGGAAGGATGCTTTTCTAATTGGAGGGCTGTGACCAGTGGTGTTCTGCAGGGATCAGTGCTGGGACCTTTGCTCTTTGTAGTATATATAAATGATTTGGAGGAAAATGTAACTGGTCTGATTAGTAAGTTTGCAGACGACACAAAGGTTGGTGGAATTGCGGATAGCGATGAGGACTGTCTGAGGATACAGCAGGATTTAGATTGTTTGGAGACTTGGGCGGAGAGATGGCAGATGGAGTTTAATCCGGACAAATGTGAGGTAATGCATTTTGGAAGGTCTAATGCAGGTAGGGAATATACAGTGAATGGTAGAACCCTCAAGAGTATTGAAAGTCAAAGAGATCTAGGAGTACAGGTACACAGGTCATTGAAAGGGGCAACACAGGTGGAGAAGGTAGTCAAGAAGGCATACGGCATGCTTGCCTTCATTGTCCGGGGCATTGAGTATAAGAATTGGCAAGTCATGTTGCAGCTGTATAGGACCTTAGTTAGGCCACACTTGGAGTATAGTGTTCAATTCTGGTCGCCACACTACCAGAAGGATGTGGAGGCTTTAGAGAGGGTGCAGAAGAGATTTACCAGAATGTTGCCTGGTATGGAGGGCATTAGCTATGAGGAGCGGTTGAATAAACTCGGTTTGTTCTCACTGGAATGAAGGAGGTTGAGGGGAGACCTGATAGAGGTCTACAAAATTATGAGGGGCATAGACAGAGTGGATAGTCAGAGGCTTTTCCCCAGGGTAGAGGGGTCAATTACTAAGGACATAGGTTTAAGGTGCGAGGGGCAAGGTTTAGAGTAGATGTACGAGGCAAGTTTTTTACGCAGAGGGTAGTGGGTGCCTGGAACACGCGACCGGAGGAGGTGGTGGAAGCAGGGACGATAGTGACATTTAAGGGGCATCTTGACAAATACATGAATAGGATGGGAATAGAGGGATACGGACCCAGAAAGTGTAGAAGATTGTAGTTTAGTCGGGCAGCATGGTCGGCACGGGCTTGGAGGATCGAAGGGCCTGTTCCTGTGCGGTACATTTCTTTGTTCTTTGTTCTTTGGAAGGAAATCTGCCGTCCTTACTGGGTCTGGCCTACATGTGACTCCAGACCCACAGCAATGTGGTTAATTCTTAAACTGCCCTCTGAACACTCAATTCAAGGGCAATTAGGGATGGGCAAAAGATGCTGCTCCAACCAGCGACTCCCATATTCCATGAAATATAGATTTTTTTTAAACTAAGGCATAGGGAGTTTGGGCAACAAATGATGCTCATATGCCATTAATGACATTTTAAAAATCGGATTGGAAGCTGTTGGCTTATTCCCTAGCCCAGGGGCAGCTGAAGAACGATCTAGTGCCCATTCCGGAGGTCTGACTGTCATCGGCTAATTGAGCGGGGAGCAGGGGCTGAACCCAACAACCAGTGACCCCCAGCGGATTAAAGCATGCGCATTGTTACATCCAGGCGCCACTATTCCAACCCTCCCCTAGGGTCGTCCCCGATCTGTCCCCGGGATACATCAGCTCATTCAACTCGCTGCCAACATCTGTTCACCCACTTTGAGATTAAAATCTCTCCCTTGTTCCCGAACCCCAATCACGGCCTTGCCCCTCCCTATTTCTGTAATCGCCTCCAGCACCACATCCCTCCGGCATGTCAGCCCTCCCCCAGTGCTGCCCTTTTGCACGTTCCTGGTTTTAGTCGCACGGCCATTGCCTTCAGCGGCCAGGCTCGGGAATTCCCTGCCTCGTCCATCCACCTCGCCCCCCCTCCTTTAGGATGCTCTTTACAAATTTGGTCACCTGTCCCTAATATCACCTAATGTGCCTCAGTGTCAAATTATCCTTGATAGCTTTCCTGTGAGATGCCCAGGGATGTTTTTTGGCCGTATTAAAGATGCCATATCAGTGCAAATTTTGTTGTTGATCTGAGTAATCAGCACACTGACGATACAGACAAGCCCGATCTCAGTGACTCTCGCTACCTTTCGTTAGTAAGTGGACACCAAGCTTGACTTGCGAGAAGTTGCCACTGCCGATCTCGCCTCGCAGGCGGTAGAATCCTATTCTCTTGCCCAGTGTCATCTCCCTGACAGCCCGCTCGTCGTGCACCATCTCGTGGGACAGCTTCTCCAGCGGAGTCTGCCTGTGCGGCTGCCCGTCCACCTCCCCTTCGTAGACCTCCGCCCGCGCGCATTCCTCCGCGTTCTCCCGGCTCCATCGGGCGTAGCGGTGGTTGACCATGGTGCCACCATTGGCGTAAACCGTGGTCATAATCTGGAAAGAGTTACCCCGGCGTCTTTGCGTCTGGATTGGGCGTCCCTCGCCGCTCCTACATTGTGTTTGGACCTTGGCCGTAGCTCACTGGGCAACACGCTGAATCAGGAGATTCCAGGCTCAGTTCACCCAGCGGTACAGAAAGTCCAGCCTGACGCCTCCAGCGGGAGTGCTGCACTGCCACGGGTTTACCGTCCTTCAACCGAGACACTTCTCAAATCAGACCCTGGAGGATCAGTGAAAAAGATTCCATGGCAATCATTTCGAAGAGATGGGAAGTTATCCGCGGCGCCCACTTAATATTCATCCCTCAACAAACATCAGTTCGAAAAAAACAGATCATCTGCTGAATATCACATTGCTGTCTATGGGATCTTGCTGGGTGCCAGGTAGCTGCCGAATTTCCGTGTATCACAGGAGTGACGACACGTCAGAAGTACTTCATTGGCTGTAAAGCACTTTGCGACGTCCTGAGGTTGTGAAAGGCGCTATATAAGTTTTTCTCAGCTGGAGATATTGGGACAGGTCTACTGAAGGCGTGACATTGTCCAGCCTCGTTGGTTTCGAGTCAGATTATACTCTAATAGCTCTTCACAATGCGACGGAATCGATCGTGCAAAAAACGTAGATTGGAAGGAAGAAGCTACACTTCCCCCTTGAGAAATTTGACAGAATCATTATTTTTCTCTGTAGACGGTCAGGGCGTGGCCTCCTTCTGTCCGGTCGTGTAGTCTTCATCGTTGATTCGACAGCAAGGCGCCGCCCTCCTCACTCCAAAATATCTCCTTCAGGCTTTCCTTTGTTAGCTATTTATGGAATCCTCCAGCCCAGACTCCAGGCCTTACTGGGGTGGAGTGCGTGCTGGAGATTGGATCCAGTGAAAAGCCCCTTTGTTGTTGCGTTACCTGTAGGCCATGTTGGTCCAAGAGGGACAGTTCCGATCCCACACCTGGGGCGCTGACTCGATCTAATTCTTCAGTCGGTCCGAGCCCCGGTCACGCCTGTTCGGGCACAGGCAGCTCAGGTTAATTGCTTTGGGTTTAGCGGAAGCCACTCTCTTCTACTGGGCAGTGGCATTCTGAAAGATAGTGGCTCATCTCGCGCCTTTTTTCAGGATAGCGAACTGCAATACCAAAGGCGGTAGAGACATTAGAGGGTCGGGAAAGAGAGGAGTGTGACTTTCCACACTCGATTGATACCAATCAGGGTCTCCCGACAGATCCTTCGATGCTGCTGCTCGCTGGAGAGTCACCAGCAGCTGGGGTCAAAAGTGAAATGTCCCAAGAGATCAAAACCTCTGTCAACTCTCCCTCACCCTGCCCATTTGCTTTCGGCTGGTGTCCACTCACAGGCTGCTACGTCCGAGAAGGTGCGCCATCGACCAGTCATTCTGCAGGAATAAATTAGAAAAATCTTAAATCACTCAAGCCCTCGATGGGATAATTATCCTCAGAACCAAGATTCAATTGGAGTGACATCGGGGGCTAAAATGGTTCAATAATGAGCACTGGCTGCATCGACAGGGCTTGCCTTTCCCCCACGTTTGAAAGGTGGATGGTTAAAATAGCATGGGAGGGGGGGGCAGCACGGTGGCGCAGTGGGTAGCACTGCTGCCTCACGGCGCCGAGGTCCCAAGTTCGATCCCAGTTCTGGGTCCGTGTGGAATTTGCACATTCTCCCCATGTCTGCATGGGTTTCACCCCCACAACCCAAAGATGTGCAGGGTAGGTGGATTGGCCACGCTAAATTGACCATTAATTGGGGAAAAAAATTGGGTACTCTAAATTTATTTTTAAAAAAGCATGGGAATTTTCACTGGTGGGGAAATCCGGAACAATCGGGTATAGTTTTGAAATTAAGAGTTTAGCCATTCAGGGGTGAAATCAGGAAGCATTTTTTCACGTGAAGGTGAGTGGATACCAAGCACTCCAAGGACATCAAATGGAGAGGGATTGCAGAACTCGGAGGTACAGAGGGATCTGGGTGTCCTGGTACATGAATCAGGAAAGGTTAATATGCAGGTAATAATAATAATAATAATAATAATAATAATAATAATAATAATAATAATAATCGCTTATTGTCACAAGTAGGCTTCAATGAAGTTACTGTGAAAAGCCCTTAGTCGCCACATTCCAGTGCCTGTTCGGGGAGGCTGGTACGGGAATTGAACCCGCGCTGCTGGCATCGTTCTACATTACAAGCCAGCTGTTTAGCCCACTGTGCTAAACCAGCCCCTTACAGCAAGCAATTAGGAAGGCAAATGGAATGTGGGAACTTATTGCAAGGGGAATGAATATAAAAGTAGGAATGTATTGCCACTGCTGTACAGGGCATTTGTGAGACTACATCTGGAATATTCTGTATAGTTTGGTCTCCTTATTTGATAAACAATATAATTGCATGAGAGGCAGTTCACCTTGCCAACCCCGAAAAATACCCATTTATCCCTACTCTCTATTTCCTGTTAGCTAACCAATCCTCTATCCCTGCTAATACGTTACCCCTCAAACCACAAGCTCTTATTTTGCATAGTCTTTGATGTGGCAGCTTGTCATATGCCTGGCGGAAATCAAAGTACAGTACATCCACAGGTTCCCTTTGTCCACAAAGTACAGTACATCCACAGGTTCCCTTTGTCCACAAAGTACAGTACATCCACAGGTTCCCTTTGTCCACAAAGTACAGTACATCCACAGGTTCCCTTTGTCCACAAAGTACAGTACATCCACAGGTTCCCTTTGTCCACAAAGTACAGTGCATCCACAGGTTCCCTTTGTCCACAAAGTACAGTGCATCCACAGGTTCCCTTTGTCCACAAAGTACAGTGCATCCACAGGTTCCCTTTGTCCACAAAGTACAGTACATCCACAGGTTCCCTTTGTCCACAAAGTACAGTACATCCACAGGTTCCCTTTGTCCACAAAGTACAGTACATCCACAGGTTCCCTTTGTCCACAAAGTACAGTACATCCACAGGTTCCCTTTGTCCACAAAGTACAGTACATCCACAGGTTCCCTTTGTCCACAAAGTACAGTACATCCACAGGTTCCCTTTGTCCACTTTCGTTGCTACTTCCTCAAAGAGCTCCAATAAATTAGCCAAGCACAATTTTTCTCACACAAAGCCATGTTGACTCTGCCTATTTGTGTTGAGATTTTATAAGTGTCCCGCTATAATTTCTTTAATAATAGCTTCCAGCAATTCCACTATGGCAGCTATTAAGCTGGCTGGCCTGCACATTCCTACTTTCTGTTTCCGTCCTTTCTTGAATAATGCAGTCACATTTGCTATTTTCCAATCGGATGGGACCTTTCCTGAATCGGGATTTTTGGAAAATGGCAGCCAATGTATCAACCACTTGTTTTGAGATCCTAGAATGAAGTCCATCAGGACTTTGGCCAGCTTTTAGTTGGAGTAATTTTCTCAGTGCCCTTTCCCCGATGATTGATGTTGTTTTAAGTTCCTCCCTTGGTAGCATTGTGGATAGCACAATTGCTTCACAGCTCCAGGACCCCAGGTTCGATTCCGGCTTGGGCCACTGTCTGTGTGGAGTCTGCACATCCTCCCCGTGTCTGCGTGGGTTTCCTCCGGGTGCTCCGGTTTCCTCCCACTGTCCAAAGATGTGCAGGTTAGGTGGATTGGCCATGATAAATTGCCCCTAGTGTCCAAATTGCCCTTGGTGTTGGGTGGAGGTGTTGGGTTTGGGTAGGGTGCTCTTTCCAAGAGCCGGTGCAGACTCAATGGGCCGAATGGCCTCCTTCTGCACTGTAAATTCTATGATAATCTATGATTAATCTAGGACAAAGGTTCGGCACAACATCGTGGGCCGAAGGGCCTGTTCTGTGCTATATTTTTCTATATTCTATGTCCCTGCCTTTCACCTCCTGATTCACAATTATTTCTGGAATGTTATTTGTATCTTCTACAGTGAAGACAGACAGAAACTAGCTTCAGTTCATCCATCATTGCCTTATTTCCCATTATTAATTCCCCATTCTCACTCTCTAGGTGACCAACTTTACTTAAACTTTCCTCTTTAAACATCTATAGAAACTCGTACTGTCTGTACTCCGATTTCTCTCTCCCCGTTAATCTTTCAGTGTTCTCTACCTTCTGCCACTCAATTTACAGGATTATTTGATACTATCTTTAACTTCTTTAATTGGTCACGGATGACGTGCCTTTCCCTTAGAATCTTTCATTCTCACTGGAATGGATCTTATCAGAGTATTCTGAAATATCTCCTTAAATATCTACCACTGCATCTCTATAGGCCTATCCCTTAACCTAAATTTCCAGTTCACTTACACTAGCTCTGTCTCCATGCCCACATAATCACCGTTATTTAAATTTAAAATACTAGTCTTAAATCCACTCCTCTCTCCATCAAACTCAATGTGAAATTCAATCATATTATGATCGCTATTACCTAGAGGCGCCTTCACTATGGGGTAATTAATTAATCCAGTCTCACTGCACATTACCAGATCTAGTATTACCTACTCTCTGGTTGGTCCTAAAATGCGCTGCTCTAACAAACTGTCCCAAAAGCACTCTATGAACTCTCAATCTAGGCTACCTTTTCCAAATGGGGCATCATGGTGGCGCAATGGTTAGCACTGCTGCCTCACAGTGCCGGGGACCTGGGGTCAATTCCAGTCTTGGGTGACTGTCTGTGTGGAGTTTGCACTTTCTCCCCGTGTCTGTGAGGGTTTCCTCCGGGTGCTCCGGTTTCCTCCTTCAGTCCAAATATGAGCAGGTTAGGTGGATTGGCCGTGCTAAATTGCCCCTTAAGGTCCAATGGTTAGATGGGGCTACAGGTTTACAGGGATAGGGTGGGGGAATGGGCCTAGGTAGGGTTCTCCATCAGAGGGTTGGTGCAGATTTGGCTCCATAACGGGCTGGTTTAGCACACTGGGCTAAATCGCTGGCTTTTAAAGCAGACCAAGGCAGGCCAGCAGCACGGTTCAATTCCCGGACCAGCCTCCCTGAACAGGTGCCGGAATGTGGCGACTAGGGGCTTTTCACAGTAACTTCATTTGAAGCCTACTTGTGACAACAAGCGATTTTCATTCATTTGATGGGCCAAATGGCCTTCGTCTGCACTGTAGGGATTCTATGATTCAATGAATCTGACTTGTCCAATTGATATGTAGATTACCCATGATACCATACCTTTCTCACAAGTCCCCATTATTTCTTCCTTTGTACCCTATCCTACAGTGTGGTTACTGTTGGCGGGGGGGGGGGCTATAAACCACTCCCACAAGTGACTTCTTACCTTTCTTACTTCTCATCTCCACCCAAACTGATTCTACACCTCGATCCTGAGAACTAAGATCATCTCTCTATTGTACCAATGTCATCCTTAATTAACAGAGCTACCCCTCCATCTTTTCCGAGCTTCCTGCCTTCCTAAATGTGATGGATCTTTGAACATTCAGGACTCATCCAGCAGCCTCTGTAATGGCTGCCAGATCGTACATATTCATTTCTCTTTGTGCGGTCAATTCGCCTGCTTTGTTATGAATGCTACGAGCATTCAGACACAGATCCTTTAGTTCTGTCTGTCTGCTTTTTCTGTAACCTCCAGCCTATATCTCCTGGTGCACTCCAAGGTTTGTATACTCTGACTCAAACAAAGAACAAAGAACAAAGAAATGTACAGCACAGGAACAGGCCCTTCGGCCCTCCAAGCCCGTGCCGACCATACTGCCCGACTAAACTACAATCTTCTACACTTCCTGGGTCCGTATCCTTCTATTCCCATCCTATTCATATATTTGTCAAGATGCCCCTTAAATGTCCCTATCGTCCCTGCTTCCACTACCTCCTCCGGTAGTGAGTTCCAGGCACCCACTACCCTCTGCGTAAAAAACTTGCCTCGTACATCTACTCTAAACCTTGCCCCTCTCACCTTAAACCTATGCCCCCTAGTAATTGACCCCTCTACCCTGGGGAAAAGCCTCTGACTATCCACTCTGTCTATGCCCCTCATAATTTTGTATACCTCTATCAGGTCGCCCCTCAACCTCCTTCGTTCCAGTGAGAACAAACCGAGTTTATTCAACCTCTCCTCATAGCTAATGCCATCCATACCAGGCAACATTCTGGTAAATCTCTTCTGCACCCTCTCTAAAGCCTCCACATCCTTCTGGTAGTGTGGCGACCAGAATTGAACACTATACTCCAAGTGTGGCCTAACTAAGGTTCTATACAGCTGCAACATGACTTGCCAATTCTTATACTCAATGCCCCGGCCAATGAAGGCAAGCATGCCGTATGCCTTCTTGACTACCTTCTCCACCTGTGTTGCCCCTTTCAATGACCTGTGGACCTGTACTCCTAGATCTCTTTGACTTTCAATACTCTTGAGGGTTCTACCATTCACTGTATATTCCCTACCTGCAGTAGACCTTCCAAAATGCATTACCTCACATTTGTCCGGATTAAACTCCATCTGCCATCTCTCCGCCCAAGTCTCCAGACAATCTAAATCCTGCTGTATCCTCAGGCAGTCCTCATCGCTATCCGCAATTCCACCAACCTTTGTGTCGTCTGCAAACTTACTAATCAGACCAGTTACATTTTCCTCCAAATCATTTATATATTCTACAAAGAGCAAAGGTCCCAGCACTGATCCCTGTGGAACACCACTGGTCACAGCCCTCCAATTAGAAAAGCATCCCTCCATTGCTACCCTTTGCCTTCTATGGCCTAGCCAGTTCTGTATCCACCTTGCCAGTTCACCCCTGATCCCGTGTGACTTCACCTTTTGTACAAGTCTACCATGAGGGACCTTGTCAAAGGCCTTACTGAAGTCCATATAGACAACATCTACTGCCCTACCTGCATCAATCATCTTAGTGACCTCCTCGAAAAACTCTATCAAGTTAGTGAGACATGACCTCCCCTTCACAAAACCGTGCTGCCTCTCACTAATACGTCCATTTGCTTCCAAATGGGAGTAGATCCTGTCTCGAAGAATTCTCTCCAGTAATTTCCCTACCACTGAAGTAAGGCTCACCGGCCTGTAGTTCCCGGGATTATCCTTGCTACCCTTCTTAAACAGAGGAACAACATTGGCTATTCTCCAGTCCTCCGGGACATCTTCCTGCCACAATGATCATCATCTCCTTTATTCCTGTCTTGCTCTCTTGCCTTGACTTCTCTATTACTTTATCCTAAACACGATCCCTTGCTCCCACTGTTTGCTTTAAAGGCTTTTCTACTGTCCGAGTCAAAGGGGGAAGGGGGGCGGGGGAATCTATGGGTGGAGCCAGAGGACATTGCTAGGGTGTTAAATTAATATTTCACATCTGTCTTCACCCAAGAGAATGAGGAGGTAGTTATAGAACTCGGGGGGAGAGACTGTGAGGTTCTTAAGCAAGTTGGCATTGTGGGGGGGGGGGGGGGGGGAACAAGGTATTGGAGGTATTGGCTGGCTTAAAAGTGGACAAATCTCCAGGTCCGGATGAACTGTGTCCCAGGTTGCTGTGGGAGGCGGGGGAGGAGATTGCAGGGGCTCTGATCCAAATGTTTAACTCCTCTCTTGCCATGGGAGAGATGCCAGAGGACTGGATAACAGCTAATGCGGTCCCACTATTTAAGAAAGCCTGTAGAGATAAGCCAGGAAGTACAGGCCAGTGAGTCTCACGTCAGTGCTGGGGAAACTACTGGAGAAGATTCTGAAGGAGAGAATCTATCTCCACTTGGAGAGGCGAGGTTTGATCAGGAATAGTCAGCATGGCTTTGTCAGAGGGAGGTCACGCCTAATAAATTTGATAGAATTTTTTGAGCATGTGACTAAACGTGTTGATGATGGTAGTGCACTTGATGTAGTTTACACGGATTTCAGCAAAGCATCTGACAAGGTCCCACATGGGAGACTTAGGAAAAGGCAAATGCATTTCGAATACAGGGTAACTTGATAAGGTGGATTGATAATTGTCTTCGCTGTAGGAGACAGAGGGTGATGACAGACGGTTGCTATGGTGTCTGGAAGCCAGTGTCCAGTGGGGTACCACAGGGATCTGTGCTGGGTCCCCGATTAGTCGGCATTTACGTAAACGACACAGATGACTATGTGGGGGGTAGGATCAATAAGTTTGCGGATGGCACAAAGATTGGCTGGGTGGTTAACAGCGAGGTTGAGTGGCTTGGGATACAGGAAGATACAGACGGGCTGGTCAAACGGGCAGAAAAGTGGCTGATGGAATTTAACCCTGAAAAGTGTGAGGCGATACCCTTTGGAAGGAGCAATTTGACACGGAAATATTCAATGAACGGCCCGACACTGGGAAGTCCTGAGGAACAAAGACCTTGGCGTGTTTGTAAATAGATCTCTGAAGGCAGAGGGCTGGTTAATAGGGGGGTGAAAAAGGCATATGGGACACTTGCCTTTATCAATCGGGGCACAGATTACAAAAGCAGGGAGGTCATGTTGGAGTTGTACAGAACTTTAGTGAGGCCACAGCTGGAGCACTGTGTGCAATTCTGGTGACCACATTATAGGAAGGATGTGATTGCACTGGAGGGGGTGCAGAGGAGATTCACCAGGATGTTGCCTGGGTTGGGGAACATTAACGTTGTGAACAAAGGTTGGTTAGGTCTGGGTTATTTTCTCTGGAGCAGAGGAGACTGAGGGGCGACCTGATCGAGGTGGACAAGTTAATGAGGGGCATGGACAGGGTGGATAGGGAGCAGCTGTTCCCCTTGGTTGAAGGATTGGTTACGAGGGGGACCCAAGTTCAAGGTGAGGGGTGGGCGGTTCAGGGGGGATTTGAGGAAACACTTTTTTACCCAGAGAGAGGTGACGGTCTGGAACGCGCTGCCTGGGAGGGGGGTAGAGGCGGGTCTGGAACGCGCTGCCTGGGAGGGGGGTAGGGGCGGGTCTGGAACGCGCTGCCTGGGAGGGGGGTAGAGGCGGGTCTGGAACGCGCTGCCTGGGAGGGGGGTAGGGGCGGGTCTGGAACGCGCTGCCTGGGAGGGGGGTAGGGGCGGGTCTGGAACACGCTGCCTGGGAGGGGGGTAGGGGCGGGTCTGGAACGCGCTGCCTGGGAGGGGGGTAGAGGCGGGTCTGGAACACGCTGCCTGGGAGGGGGGTAGGGGCGGGTCTGGAACGCGCTGCCTGGGAGGGGGTAGGAGCGGGTCTAGAACGCGCTGCCTGGGAGGGGGGTAGGGGCGGGTCTGGAACACGCTGCCTGGGAGGGGGGTAGAGGCGGGTCTGGAACGCGCTGCCTGGGAGGGGGGTAGGGGCGGGTCTGGAACACGCTGCCTGGGAGGGGGGTAGAGGCGGGTCTGGAACGCGCTGCCTGGGAGGGGGGTAGGGGCGGGTCTGGAACGCGCTGCCTGGGAGGGGGGTAGGAGCGGGTCTGGAACGCGCTGCCTGGGAGGGGGGTAGAGGCGGGTCTGGAACGCGCTGCCTGGGAGGGGGGTAGAGGCGGGTCTGGAACGCGCTGCCTGGGAGGGGGGTAGAGGCGGGTCTGGAACGCGCTGCCTGGAGGGGGTAGAGGCAGGTCTGGAACACGCTGCCTGGGAGGGGGGTAGAGGCGGGTCTGGAACACGCTGCCTGGGAGGGGGTTAGGGGCGGGTCTGGAACACGCTGCCTGGGAGGGGGTTAGGGGCGGGTCTGGAACACGCTGCCTGGGAGGGGGTTAGGGGCGGGTCTGGAACGCACTGCCTGGGAGGGGGGTAGAGGCGGGTTGCCTCACATCCTTTGAAAAGTACCTGGATGAGCACTTGGCACATCTTAGCATTCGAGGCTATGGACCAAGTGCTGGCCAATGGGATTAGGATTGGCAGATCAGGCGCCTTTCATGTGGCAGCGCAGACTCGATGGGCCGAAGGGCCTTTTCTGCACTGTATTGAAAATGAAAATCGCTTATTGTCACAAGTAGGCGTCAAATGAAGTTACTGTGAAAAGCCCCTAGTCGCCACATTCCGGCGCCTGTTCGGGGAGGCTGTTACGGGTACCAGTACGAGGCTGGTACTGGTATTATTCTGTGATTCAGTTATATGACTCACCAGAATACTTATCCCATCAGCACAGCTCTCTTTTCCCAGTACTGGGTGAGTGTCCCATGAATATGGGCAGCACGGTAGCATTGTGGATGGCACAATTGCTTCACAGCTCCAGGGTCCCAGGTGCGATTCCGGCTTGGGTCACTGTCTGTGCGGAGTCTGCACGTCCTCCCCGTGTGTGCGTGGGTTTCCTCCGGGTGCTCCGGTTTCCTCCCACAGTCCAAACATGTGCAGGTTAGGTGGATTGGCCGTGATAAATTGCCCCTTAGTGTCCAAAATTGCCCTTAGTGTTGGGTGGGGTTACTGGGTTATGGGGATGGGGTGGAGGTGTTGACCTTGGGTAGGGTGCTCTTTCCAAGAGCCAGTGCAGACTCGATGGGCTGAATGGCCTCCTTCTGCACTGTACATTCTATGATAATCTATGATAATTTATGATAAACTCATTTCTCTCACACCTGTCTTTGAACCACTCACTTAACGCACTAAACTGATTTACCCGCCACCAATTTGCTCGTGGCACAGGTAGTAATCCAGAGATTATCTCAGAGGTCCTACTTTTTAATTAAGCCCCGAGCTGCTCCCTCAGCAGGATTTCTTTCCATGTTTTACCTTTGTGGGCGTCACGGTAGTACAGTGGCTAGCACAGTTACGTAACAGCTCCAGGGTCCCAGTTTCGATTCCCGGCTTGGGTCACTGTCTGTGGGAGTCCGCACATCCTCCCCGTGTCTGCGTGGGTTTCCTCCGGGTGCTCCGGTTTCCTCCCACAGCCCAAAGATGTGCGGGTTAGGTGGATTGGCCATGCTAAATTGCCCTCAGTGTCCAAAAAGGTTAAGTGGGGGTTACTGGGTTACGGGGATAGGGTAGATACGTGGGCTTGAGTAGGGTGTTCTTTGTAAGGGCCGTTGCAGACTCGATGGGCCGAATGGCCTCCTTCTGCACTGTAAATTCTATGATTCTATGACCTTGTCATTGGTACCTACATGGACCACGGCTACGGGATCCTCCCCGCTCCCACTGCGAGGTTTGGACAGGTTGGGCCTGTACCCATTGGAGTTTAGGACAATGCGAGGTGATCACATTGAGACATATCAGATCCGAGGGGTTTTGACAAGGCTGAAGCTGAGAGGATATTTCCCTTTGTGCGAGAGACCAGGTTTTCAGGATTGTCCGATCCCCCGCCAGGTCGGAGAAACCCCGGGGGGGCGGTGTGAATCCCGCCCCCCCACTCCGATGCCGGCTGCCGTATTCTCCGGCGCCGGTTTTCGGGCGGGGTTTACGCCACGCTGGTCGGGGGCCGTTGGCAGCGGCCCTCCCGGGCCCCGATGGGCCGAGCGGCTGTCGGTTTTTGGCCAGTCTCGCCGGCGTGAATTGGACATGGTCTCACACGGCGGGGTCTGGCAGGTAAGTCGGCTGGTGCGGTCCGAGGGGGGGGTGGAGGGGGGGGGGGATCCGACCCTGGGGGGGGGGCCCACAGTGGCCTGGCCCGCGATCGGGGCCCAACGATCCACGGACGGGCCCGTGCTGTGGCTGCATTTCTTCCTTCCGCGACGGCCCCTGTAGGGCTCCGCCATGGCCGGCGCGGAGAAGTCGCCCCCCTGCGCAAGCGGCAGAATACACCGGCGGTTCTGCGCATGCGCTAGCTCGCGCAGTCCCTTCGCCGCCGTCTGGCACAGCGCCAACCCCTCCGGCGCCGGCCTAGCCCCTGAAAGTGCAAAGAAATCCGCTACTTCCGGTCGGCCCGAAGCCGGAGTGTTTCGTGCTGTTTTTGACGCCGGCGTTGGGCCATCGCGCTGATTCAGGAGAACTCCGCCTAAGGGGTCTCCCATTTAAGATGGAGATGAGGAGAGGTATTCCCCCAAGAGGGCTGTTCGTCTGTGGCATTCTCTTCCCCAAGGAGCAGTGGATGCTGAGTGACTGAGTGTTTTTAAGGCAGAGTTAGGTCGACTCTTGATTGACGAGGGAGTTGATTGACGAGGGAGTTGATTGACGAGGGAGTTGATTGACGAGGGAGTTGATTGACGAGGGAGTTGATTGACGAGGGAGTTGATTGACGAGGGAGTTGATTGACGAGGGAGTTGATTGACGAGGGAGTTGGGGGTTATAGGGGCAGACAGGAAAGTGAAGCTGAGGCCAAAATCAGGTCAGCTGCGATGTTATCAGCTGACAGGACTGGCTCAAGGGGCAGAGTGGCTGATTCCCTAATATCCACACCTACTTTGATAGGGATGTTTAACATCACGAGGGGCTGGACAGAGTGGACGGGGAGAAACTGTTCGTGCTCGTAAAGGGATAAAGAACGAGAGGGGCGCAGATTTAAAGCGATTTGCAAAAGAGGCAAATGTGTTCTGAGTAAAGCTGCAACAATTTTGCCAATTTTTAAACTGGCCCCGGCTGATGAAGGCAAGCATGCCCTAACGCCTTCTTGACTGATGGCGGCACAGTGGTTAGCACTGCTGCCTCCCAGCTCCAGGGACCCGGGTTCAATTCCGGCCTCAGGTGGCTGTCTGTGTGGAGTCTGCACTTTCTCCCCGTGTCTGTGTCAGTCTGCACCGACCTTCTGAAAGAGCATCGTACCTAGGCCCACACCCCTGCCCTATCCCCAACCTCACCTCACCTTCTTGGACACTCAGGGGCAATTTAGCATGGCCAATCCACCTAACCTGCACATCTTTGGACTGTGGGAGGAAACCGGAGCACCCAGAGGAAACCCACGCACACACGGGGAGAACGTGCAGGCTCTGCACAGTCACCCGAGGTCGGAATCAAACCCGGGTCCCTGGCGCAGTGTGACAACGGTGCTAACCACTGATGCCATTCACTCACAATAGCAATAGACAAATATTTGGTCAACAATTAAGTCCCATGTTGGAGTGCATTGACTGAAATGGTGTGGGAAATGTGGTTGCCAATCAGTGTGCTGCAGGGTCTCAGAGAGGGTGAAGGAGGACAGATATCTCACCAGGAGGGCTTTGGGAATTGGGAATCAATTGGGGAAACAGGACCGGGTATGAACTGGAAGCTCCAGAGAGTTCTCATATCCCCAAAACAGAACAGCAATGGCGGCACAGCAGCGAACTCCCAGGATTTTACTCGCATGAGAACTGTCATGTGAGAGTACCTTTAAGAAATGGGGGTTTATAAAATAGCTGTAGTGGATGTACCTTTAAGAAATGGGTGTTTATCAGTGATGTCAGAGTGTGGGTGGAGCTGGGCTGTCTGTCAGCTTTTTACTTTCGTTTTAGGCTGTTTGGTGCAGGGTGTGTTTTAGTTTTGTTTTCAGTGTTGGAGCTGAAGCCAGACAGAGCAGGTGTACTGTTGATCTCTCTGCCATGAAACGACTGTCTCTTGATCATTTGGTGAATTCAGAATTATAGTTCTCAGTAGTGAATGTAAACCTGATGTGCTTCTGTTAAAAGGTGTTTCTTTTGTCTTCTGGATGTTGTTTGGGAAGTTATTAAGGATTACTTAGTGTTGTATTCTTTGGGGGTTGTATTTGAATTGATGGTTGCTAAGATGTTCACTTAATATTTTAAAAAGGTTAACTTGAGTCCATAGAATAAACATTGTTTTGCTTTAAAAAATACTTTTCCATATCTGCTGTACCACACCTGTAGAGTGGGCCGTGTGCTCCCCATACCGCAATCAGGTGAACTCCATGATACACTTTGGGGTTCCCTAAACCCTGGCCCATAACAGGATGAACATCTTTTGAGTTAACGATTAATTTTCCAATCAGACTTCATTGATGCGCTAATTTCACATCTAAAGCACATGAAATTAACCTCTTATCCTCACACTCAGCATTTAGTGGAGGCGCGATGCCCCATCGCACAACAGGGATGTCATCAGACAACACCCTGGTGTACGGAGAGATTATCAGGCCAGGCGACTTGGTCGAAGGGGTCGGTTTTACAGGAGCATCTTAAGGAGGCGAGAGAGGCCAGAATTGAAGGAGCGCTGAGGTTTTGAAAGGTTCTGGGGTCGGAAGGTGACGACAGAACTCAGGAAATCAGGATGCCGCAGCTTTGGAATTTATGAATGGGGGGGGTGGTGAGGCAGCCCATTCGATCCCTTGCCTGACGATTGCTGGCATTGAGTGCTGGAGCCGGCTGGGGATACACGAGGGGCTTCCTGGCTGTGCAGGCCTCAACAACACCAGGGAGCCTCTTACAGAGAGAGCAGGAGGAACATTTCCATTACAACCTGCTCTTAGCGCAGCCTGAGATCGTCAGGGGCAATAATGCTGCCTAATTGAAGAGTTCACATCAGCGTGATACCGTGAGCCCGTGCCAGAGGGAGAAACAGGAAGCCAGTATGTCGAGTTGTACAGTAATTACGGCACAGAAGGCCATTCAGCCCATCACATCCATGCTGGCCCTCTGTCCACCAATCCAGTCAGTTTCATTATTCCTCCTGCTCTCTCCCAGGGATCCTGCAAGTTTAGTTCCCTGAGTGTCCGTCCAGTTTCCTTTAGAAAACACGGCTCACCTCATTCTTTGATTCTTGTTTCCAGTTTTGGTCTCCTTATCCAAGGAACAATAGACCGGCCCTAATGGGGAGCGTGACAGGCTAATCCCTGGGTCCGGCGAGCCGGATTGTCCTATCAGGAGCGATTAAGGAGATTGGATCCGAATTCTCTAGAGTTTCGACCAATGAGAAATGATACGGACATACAAACAAGGAGCAGGTGTGGGCCATTCACCCCATCCAGCCGGTTCCCACCATTTGCTAAGATCATGGCTGACCTGACAGTAACCTCGAACCTGGATCCTGCTTATCCCCGATAACCCTTCACGCCGCCCGCCACCCTTGCTCACCAAGAATCTATCCACCTCCGCCCAAAATAGTCGAGGCTCTGCTTCCGTCACCATTTCAGATGGCGAGTTCCAAATACTCACGCCTCTCACAGGAAATATTTTGCCTCATCTCCATTTTAAATCATGGAATAATAGAATCATAGCATTTACAGCGCAGAATTTACAGCGCCAATCTGCACCGGCCCTTGGAAAGAGAACCCTATCCAAGTCCATGCCTCCACCCTATCCCTGTCACCTAGTAACACCACCTAACCATTTGGACACTAAGGGCAATTTAGCATGGCCAATCCACCTAACCTGCACATCTTTGGACTTGTGGGAGGAAGCCAACGCAGACACGGGGAGAACGTGCAAACTCCACACAGACGGTCACCCGAGGCTGGAATTGAACCCGGGACCCTGGAGCTGTGAGGCAGCGGTGCTAACCACGGTGCCACCCCAAAAAGCGCTTTGCAGGGCACGTCCGAGATTTGAACCCGGGACCTCTCGCATTGTATCGCAGTGGAAACCCCTGAGCGAGAATCATACCCCTAGACCGAGACGCTCGCCGACAAAATGAATGACCCTTTATTTTTATTATAAATTTAGAGTACCCAATTATTATTTTTTTCAATTAAGGGGTAATTTAGCGTGGCCAATCCACCTACCCTGCACATCTTTGAGCTGTGGGGGTGAAACCTCCGCAGATACGGGGAGAATGTGCAAACTCCACACGGACAGTGACCCGGGGCCGGGACCGAACCCGGGTCCTCGGCGCCGTGAGGCAGCAGTGCTAACCACTGTGCCACTGTGCTGCCCCAGGATCGCTAGATTTCTAAATGTGAAAAATATCAGGGGATATAATAATCTTTATAGGCGCCCTTATTGTCACAAGTAGGCTTACATTAACACTGCAATGAAGTTACTGTGAAAAGCCCCTAGTCGCCACATTCCTGCGCCTGTTCGGGTACACAGAGGGAGAATTCAGAATGTCCAATTTACCTAACAGCACGTCTTTCGGGACTTGTGGGAGGAAACCGGAGCACCCGGAGGAAACCCACGCAGACACGGGGAGAACGTGCAGACTCCGCATAGACAGTGACCCAAGCCGGGAATCAAACTTGGGACCCTGGAGCTGTGAAGCAGCAGTGCTAACCACTGTGTTACCGTGGGGATAGTGTGGGAAAATGGTATTCAGTAGAAGAGCAACCATTATCTAGTTGAATGGCAGAGCAGGTCCGAGGGGCCGAATGGACTACTCCTGCTATTTGCTATATTTCCCCATGGACAAAGTTTTCCAGGTCATTCCCACTCGCTGTGTAAATAATGCTCATCCTCACATTCCCTCCCCCCTCAGCATGTCTTCCCCAAAAACCTTAAATCTGTGTCCATCAGTACATTTCAGCCAAATTTCTCTCCCTCTATCTTATCTAAACCTGTCCTAATTTTGTCCACCTCGACCAAATCTTGCCCCCCACCCACACCACCAATCTCCACTGCTCCAAGGTGAACAACCCCAGCCTAACCTTGTAACCAAAACCTCATCCCTCCCTGGAACCATTCCAGTAAATCTCCTCCACACCCTCACCTGGACCCTCACACCCTTCCCGAAGCGTGGGGGCCAGAATGGGACGCAATTCTCTAGTTGTGGCCCAACCACCGCTTCATAAAAGATTCAGCGTAACTTTCCCGTGATGCACGATCAACTGAACAAAGACTAGAGTTGGATACAACTGAGAGGCTTTATTGCTCTAAGATGTGTGGCCTCCCACAGCAGCTGGCGAAATGGCTGCGGAATGGAGGACACGCATATTTGTACTCCGCCTACTGGGCGGAGCCAGCAGGCAGGGACTACCGTGAACCTGTAGTACAGGTCCTACCGTACATCACCTAATATAGGTGCAACAGTGGTTTACCGCACCCCGTCTGCACAAAGGGCAGAGAAAGTAAGAGGAAAGGGGGATGAACATGGAACTGAAAGATGGAAAGAGAGAGCAGAGAGAAAGGAGGCAGAGGCAGAAAGAAGGAAGGAGGGGAGAAAAAAATAGCAGTGGGAGGGAAAGACAGGAGGGAGGGAAGAGAGAGAGGGAGATGAGGGGAGGAGAGTAAAGAAGAAGGGAGGGAGGGAGAGGGAGGAGACTAAAGAAGGAGGGACGCGAGAGAGGGAGATGAGGGGAGGAGAGTAAAGAAGAGGGGAAGGAGAGGAGGGGAGGAGAGTAAAGAAGGAGGGACGAGAGAGGGAGATGAGGGGAGGAGAGTAAAGAAGAGGGGAGGGAGAGGAGGGGGGGGAAGAGTAAAGAAGGAGGGACGAGAGAGAGGGAGATGAGGGGAGGAGAGTAAAAAAGGGGGGAGGGAGAGAGAGGGAGATGAGGGGAGGAGAGTAAAGAAGGGGGGAGGGAGAGAGAGGGAGATGAGGGGAGGAGAGTAAAGAAGGGCGGAGGGAGAGAGAGGGAGATGAGGGGAGGAGAGTAAAGAAGGAGGGACGAGAGAGAGGGAGATGAGGGGAGGAGAGTAAAGAAGGAGGGACGAGAGAGAGGGAGATGAGGGGAGGAGAGTAAAGAAGGGGGGAGGGAGAGAGAGGGAGATGAGGAGAAGAGAGTAAAGAAGGAGGGACGAGGGAGGGCGATGAGGGGAAGAGAGTAACAATGGAGGAAGGGAAGAATAAAGTAGGGGACAGGTTTCAGGGGTGAGTGAGGAAGATGTTGCTCTCGCACCTTTCCCATTCTCCGGAGATTCCAACGTGCTTCCCAGCCAATGGAGTAAGATTACTGATGTGACGTATGACTGGAGCCGCCAGCGAGGACATAGTCAGCTCCCGCATTACAGGGTGGCATTTCCCTGCCCTCTGGCTGTACAATGTCCCTGAATGAACACTCACGGCGCCATTTACATTTCACTGTGTCTGCACAGTTTTGGCTCACTGACCATTCACAAACTTGATGAGAAAACATCATAAATCACAGCTGCCCTGTTCATTCATGGTTTATTTTATGCTCAGCTTCAGTCCCAGCCGGTTGTTGATTGCTGCTTGCCTCCCACTCTCCTTCCTACTGGTAGGCCTGGCTCAGTGGGCAAGTATTACTCATGCCTCAGAGGCAATAGGGCCAAAAGCTACAGCAGGCAGTCCAGCGTAGAACTCAGGCCGACACTGCAGTACGACACTGCTGGGGTGCTGCACTATACAAGGTGCGATCCTTCACTGGAGCACCAGGAGAGGCTTCTGCACTGTTTAATTAGATCAGAACTGATCTCAACCTCAACTTCATTTCCATAATCACACTACATCTACTAGGCTTTCAGATGAGAAGTCAAACCATTGCAGTTGAACATAATTTATCCTCGGTGTCCAATTCTATGATTCTGTGATTCTATGATTCAAATTAACCCCACTGCTAAATGGTTTTGGACCTACGCTGTTCCTGGCTTTTCAGCATTTCAAAAAAAATACTTATACCTCACATTTCTCAGTGCCAGACAGATAAACTCACACTTATCAGCATTAGAATTCAGTTCTCGCAGTTTTTCCTTCTAACTAAATCTATCAATGTCACTTTGCAATTTTATGTTCCTATCTGCACCACGCCACAATTTGTGTGTCATCAGCAAGTTTGTTGACATGTCTCTCCATTGCCATAGGGTCAGAACCTTTTACAGCACAGAAAGAGGCCATTTGGCCAATCGTATCTGTGCTGGTCATCGAGCACCTATCTATTCTAATCCCATTTTCCACCACTTGTCCCGTGGCCTTGTATGCTGTGGCGTTTCAATGCTCACCTCTACTAAGGGGAAACGTTCTTTCTAATCTGCCCTATCTATGTCCTCTCATCATTTTGTGTTATCCAAGTCATTAGTGAATATGGTGAATAGTTGAGACCCCCAGCACAAATTCTTGATGGGACAGCACTAAACACTTCCTTCCAAACCGGGTACGTCGCTATCACTCCCTTCATTCCATCACCGAACCAGTCCCCAATCCAGGCCAATACTTTGCCACGAGCTTTACATTTTATCCAACGGTTTCTGACGCGAAATTCCAGCGAATGCTTTCTGAACGTCGACATCAATTACGCCACCGACGTTCCCCTGTCTCATGGTTTGATTACTTCTTCAGACATTCAGTCAGATTAGTCAAACATGACCTACCCTTTACAAATCCTTGTCGGCGCTCTCGAGTCAGCTCAAATTTCCCATAAGTGCTCAGTCCTTAATTATACATTCCAACAACTTCCCCACAGCAAACATCAGCCTCTCAGCTCAATAGCTTCACTGCTTCCCTCTCTCTCACCTTTCCTGAATACCGGAATCATAATTGCATTCTCCAATCCACGGGAGAATATCCTGAAACAAGAGAAAGCTTCTTATAGCGAAAGCATCCGGAATGTTCTCACCTGCTCCCCTTAAAACCTTGAGGTGGGAACCTTCCCATCCTGGGAGTGTGGAGCCATTGTCGTTTCTGATGGGATTTATTCCACGGAATATCACGGGTATTTTCGCTTCCTCTACCATGAAAGCTGGCACAATGTAATTATTCAAAACTCCGCCGATCATCTTAAACGCCTCAATTAAATCGCTTCTCAATTTAATCGTTCATTAGCAGAGGGATTGAATTTTAGAGCCGTGAAGTGATGATGCAGCTGTACAAGACCTTGGTAAGGCCACTTTTGGAGTACTGTGTGCAGTTCTAGTTGCCTCATTTTAGGAAGGATGTGGAAGCTTTGGAAAAGGTGCAAAGGAGATTTACCAGGACGTTGCCTGGAATGGAGAGTAGGTCTTACGAGGAAAGGTTGAGGGTGCTAGGTCTTTTCTCATTAGAACGGAGAAGGATGAGGGGCGACTTGATAGAGGTTTATAAGATGATCAGGGGAATAGATAGAGTAGATTCCCCGGGTAGAACAAACCATTACAAAGGGACATAAATTTAAGGTGAATGGTGGAAGGTATAGGGGGGATGTCAGAGGTAGGTTCTTTACCCAGAGAGTAATGGGGGCATGGAATGCACTGCCTGTGGAAGTAGTTGAGTCGGAAACATTAGGGACCTTCAAGCGGCTATTGGATAGGTACATGGATTACGGTAGAATGCTGGGGTGTAGATTGATTTGTTCTTAATCTAGGACAAAAGTTCAGCACAACATCGTGGGCCGAAGGGCCTGTTCTGTGCTGTATTTTCTATGTTCTATGTTCTCTTCCACAAGATTAATTGGCTAGTTAATTAGCTCCTTTTATTTTGTACCCTGAATTGCAAAGGAAGCAAATTCATTACTAACTTTCAAAAGGGCATTGGGTAAATGCTTATAATCTCAGAATCGCACCATTCAGCCCATTTTGGTGATGTAAACACATTGAACGAACAATCCAATTAGTCCCATTCACTGCCCTTTCACCATAACCCCGGAAAAATAATTTTTTGGGGGTGCTATGAGGAAAGAGTGAGTAAGATTAATTGGATAGCTTTCAAAGAGAATTTAACCATCATCCCTTGACATTCAATGACATTACCATCGCTGAATCTCCCCCCTCAATATCAACATCCTGGGGGTTACCATTGACCAGAAACTGGACTGGACCAGCCATATAAAAGCTCCCACTAAGACCCATTCTGCCCATATCCAGGCCCAGTTGAGGCGTTTGGTTAACATTTCTTTTCCTTGGGTTACCATAGTTGCCTCCTGTTCAGTTTTTGCTCCCTGCGCCATCGCTCGTCCGTTTAATGAGCCAACGAGTGCCAAATGGACTCTCCCAAATTGTCTCACCACCTTTAGACATCAGGGAGGACTGCAGGACGCAGAACCTATCTTCGAATCTCTTAGGAAATATTGAAGAGGCTGGGACTCTTTTCCCTGGAAAGGAGAGGGCCGAGGATTGACCGAATAGAGGTATTCATAGAATTTGCAGTGCAGAAGGAGGCCATTCGGCCCATCGAGTCTGCACCAGCCCTTGGAAAGGGCACCCTACTCAAGCCCACACCTCCACCCTATCCCTGTAACCCAGTAACCTCACCCAACCGTTTTGGACACTAAGGGGCAATTTATCACGACCAATCCACCTAACCTGCACATCTTTGGACTGTGGGGGGAAACTGGAGCACCCAGAGGAAACCCTCGTAGACACGAGGAGAAAGTACAAACCCCACATAGATAGTGACCCAGCCGGGAATCGAACCTGGGGCTCTGGAGCTGTGAAGCAACTGTGTTAACCACTGTGCTACGGTGCTGCCGATAGATATATCTATCTCCTTCTTGAAACCATTTAATGACACAGACTCCACCGCACGATGGGGCAGCGAGTTCCACAAATTCACCATCCTCTGCGAGAAGTAGTTCCTCCTCATCTCAGTTCTAAATCTACCGCCTCTCAACCTCGATCTATGATCTCTCGTTCTAGATTGCCCCGCAAGGGGGAACATTTGGTCTACTTTATCAATCCCTTTTATTATTTTATACACCTCAATCAGATCCTCTCTAATTCTTCTAAACTCCAGCGAGTATAAGCTCTCCTCATACGTCAACCCTTTCATCCCTGGAATCAATCTGGTGAACCTCCTCTGAACTGCCTCCGTTGCCACCACACCCTTCCTCAAATAAGGAGACCAAAACTTGACACACGACCCCCGATGTGGTCTCACCTACACCCTAGACAAAGGCAACATCACTTCTCTACTTTTATACTCCAGTCCTTTTGCAATAAACACTAACATTCCATTTGCCTTTATGACACGCTCTACCTGCAAACCGACTGTCTGCGATTGATGAACAAAGCCACCCAGATCCCTCTGCCCAGACGCATGTGGAATCTGATTTCCATTTTGATAATATATTTTTTTTCTATTTTTAAGCCAAAATGGATAACCTCACAATTATCCATATTAAACTCCATCTGCCACATTTTGGCACAATCTCCTAGCCTATCTATATCCTCTGTAAAACATTTTGCCGCAATCCACCAGCCACGTTGCGCTCTCGCTCAAGCACGGTACAGCCGGTGAATGCCGGGAGAGTCCTCTCCTGGGCTTCCCGGTAGTCTTTACATCTCGCGGGATTCACCCAAGTCCCACGAGGCGTCCGAGTCAGAATCCCGGCCACAAGGGGCAGGACTATACGGGATCCACCTGCCTCCCCAGCAAGGCCGTAGCGGGCCACCATTCAGCAATGGTCCATGCGGAACGGCACTCACGAGGCCTTCCAGGCTATCGAAGACCCCTGGGCTGTCAGCGATAGTGCTTGGTGGACACCTGGCCCTCCCCCCGGCACTCCTTGGGTGCCAGGGTGCCAGTGCAAGGGTGCCCAGACGGCACTGCAAGGGTCAGAGGGCAAGGGGGTCCATGTTTTGAAAGGAGGTCGCCATCCTAGCAGTGTTGGCCTCGGTCCCATTCATTGTCGGCACCACCTCCTGCGCCCGTAGCCTCTGGGATTCCTCCAATCGGCTGACATCTCTCTCTGAACGTCCCGGCCGCTCCCTATCGGCTCCATCAGCCCCGGAAAACTCTGTTCCACTGGCTCAGCATCAGGCTGGGGCCCAGCTGGGTCCTGGGATCCAGCAGGCCTCCGACTGCTGTCCCTCCTGGGGGTTCCTGCCTCCACCTGATGTGCATCAGCAGCAGTGTGGTGCTCACCAGATTGTGCCCCAGAAGCCTGACCACTAACATTTCCCACCAAGGTGTGTGTATCGGCGCTGGTGGAGGGTGGGGATGTCTGCTGTGCCCCGACAATAACAGTTGCATCCTCGGAGCTCTCCTCCGAGGTGTTCTCCCTGGAGTCGGGTGAGGCGGCTGCCTGGGATGGGCTGGCACCGTCAGCGGGAGGACCGCGGGAGAATGGACATATGGTCAGTGGGAGGGATGGGTCAGTCAGTAAGGCAATAACAACTCACAATTGACATGTCCTCCAGGTGGGGCCTGGTGGTTCCTCACCTCTGCGGCGTCCGCCAGCCTCCGCATGGGTGACCGCTCTGTCCTTGGCCACACCGGTCACCTCCCGGGCCCGCTCCTCGAAGGAGGTGAGGATTCTTAAGTCCGGCACCCCACCGCCAGTCTGGTCCCTCTCCCGGCGATTGTGAGAGAGCTTTTCTTGCGGAGACACAGAGTGGGCATTGTTGGCTACCCGCGTGGTTCACAGGGGTGAGGGGAGGCAGGGGGATGGAGGGGCTGGGGGTGGCGGTGGGGGGGGTTGTCTACTTACTTGTGCTGCCCAGTGGAGGTCATTGACCATCTTATGACGCAGAAGGCCAATCCCCCGATCACACTCCCCGAGCTGACAGCTGCCCCCACCTCATCCCAGGCTACCCGGTGACTCACCCTCCAGGTCCCTCGGGGGAAACAGGACATCCCTCCTGGTCTCCACCTCGTCCAGGAGCCTCCCCAGATCAGCTTCCCCGGTCTCCTGGGCCCCATTATTGCGAGCTGGCTGGGATTGGCTCAGCAAGTGCAGCTTAATTGCAGCTCGACCTTGTTGCGGAGGGATGACAGCGGACCCGGCCAATCAGCTGGTCAGCTTTCATTTGCGGCAAGAAGCCCGTGAGGCACCGTTAAGGCGACCAATTAATGTTGAATTGCAATGCCGGCCTTGCTCGGCTGAGCGACGTGAAGCTCACGGCAATTCCCGCTCGCTCAGACATGTTTCTGGGGAATTGCGGCGTTAAGATTTTTCCCGGAGAAACACGCCCAGTGACCAAGTGTCATTTATTAGCAGTGGGGAACCCGCCGGCAGAGCCAGTGGGAAACTCCCCGACAAACCCGCCACAAATGAACTCAGAAATTTTGGGGGAGAATCACGCCCTCTATTGCCTCTTCACTGCCTGCTTTCCCACCTAGATCAGTATTATCCGCAAATTTTGCTGTTGCACTCTATCCCGACTTGCAGATCATTTATACAGATTGTAAACAGTTGAGGTCGGAGGACTGACCTCTCCGGCACCCACTAGTTACAACATTCGCCTCCCTCCAATCATCCGGTACTACTCCAGTGGAGAGTGAAGACGCAAAGATCATCGGCAACGGCGCAGCAATCTCCTCCCTCGCTTCCCGTAGTAACCTTGGGTATATCCCGTCAGGCCCAGGGGATTTATCTATCCTGATGCTTTTCAAAATTTCCAGCACATCCTCCTTCTTAATATCAACCTGTTCGAGTCTATTAACCTGGTTCACACTGTTCTCACTAGCAACAAGGTCCCTCTCTCTAGTGAATACTGAAGCAAAGTTTTAATTTTGGGCCTCCCTCATCTCTTCAGACTCTAGGCACAAGTTCCGTGCACTATCCCTGATCGGCCCTACTCTCACTCTGATCATCCTCTTATTTCTCACATAAGTGTAGAACGCCTTGGGGTTTTCCCTAATCCTTCCCGCCAGGGCTTTTTCATGCCCCCTTCTAGCTCTCCTCAGTCCATTTTTGAGTTCCTTCCTGGCTACCTTGTAACCCTCTAGAGCCGAGTCAGATCTTTGCTTCCTCAACCTTACTTAAGCTTCCTTCTTCCTGTTGACGAGAAGCTCCACTTCTCTTGTCATCCAAGGCTCCTTCACCTTACCGTTCCTTCCTCGTCTCAGTGGAACAAAACTATTCAGCACGCGCAGCAAGTGCTCCTTAAACAAACCCAACATTACTGTTGTGTATTTCCCCAAGAACAACTGTTCCCACTTTATCTCCTCAGCTCCTGTCTAATAGCAGTATAATTTCCCCTCCCCCAATTAAATACCTTCCCATACTGTCTGTTCCTATCCCTCTCCATGACTATGGTAAAGGTCAAGGAGTTGTGGTCACTGTCACCGAAATACTCTCCCACCGAGCCATCTGACACCTGGCCTGGTTCGTTGCCGAGCACCAAGTCCAATATGGCCTCCCCCTAGTCGGTCTATCTACATATTGAGTCAGGAATCCTTCCTGTACACACCTGACAAAATCTGCTCCATCCAACCCATTTGCACTGAGGTTCCAGTCAATATTAGGGAAGTTGAAGTCACCCATGACAACAACTCTGTTGCTTCTGCACTTTTCCCCAAGATCTGACGCCCAATCTGTTCCTCTATCTCTCTACTGCTATTGGGGGACAGTTGAACCACTGTATTCCGTATACTTCACGTACGCTGTCTATGTCTATGTATTTTCATTGTGTCCTCATGTGTTTATCGTATGTTTTTCATGTATGTAACTATCTGCCTGGACTGTATGCAAAACAAACTTTTCACTGTACCTCGGTACATGATTTTTAAAATTTATAAATTTAGAGTCCCCAATTAAGAGGTGATTTAGCGTGGCCAATCTACCTGCCCTGCACATCTTTGGCTTGTGGGGGTGAGACCCACGCAGACAGGGGACCTGGGTCCTCAGCGCCATGGAGCAACAGTGCTAACCATTGCACCACCGTGCTGCCCATACCTCGGTACACGTGATAATAAATCTACCCTTGGACATTTAACTCCCAGTCTCGGTCCTCCTGCATGTTTCAGTAATCCCCACCAAATCATACCCATTGTCCCTATCTGTGCTGTCAGCTCATTGACCTTATTCCGAATACTGCGTGCGTTTAGGTACAAGGTTTTAAAATATGTCCGACTGATTTGTCTTTCCTTTGCAGGATTGCCTTGTGCACTATGCTTTTCACACATTCTGACCTTTATTAATCTCTGATAACACTCAGCCTCATCCCCAACTTTCACTCCCACAGTCACCTTACATTTTGATTTTTTACGTTTCCTTTCCCCTCTGCAGTCGTTAGACTAGCCCTGCCTGTTCATCTTATTAACATCTACCTTCTCCTCATGCTGACCTGCTATTTTGGTCCCCATTAACCATTAGACTTCTTGTAGTTTTACAACCTCCCCCCCCCCCCCCCACCCCCATTTGCTAGTTTAAAGTCCTTGTGACCACCCTATTTATTCTTTCCGCTAGAACACTGGTCCCAGATCGATTCAGGTGGAGACCGTCCCAACGGCACTGATCCCTCTTAGCCCAGTACTGATGTCATTCCCCCATGAAATGGAACCCCACTTTCCTGCACCACTCCTTTCACCACATGTTTACTTCCCTAATTTTCTCATCCCTAGCCAATTTGCATGTGGCTCGGGCAATAATCCAGAGATTATAACCCTTGAAGCCATGTTCATTAATTTAGTTCCCAGTGCTTGATATTCCTCAAACAGGTCCTCTTTCCTACTCTTGCCTATGTTGTTGGTCCCAATGTGGTCCACAACAACTGGATCCTCGCACTACCGCTCCAGACATCGCTGGTTAGAGATGTCGCTCACCCTGGCACCGGGCAGGCAACATACCATGTGGAACTCTCGGTCCTGCTTACAAAGGTTCCCCCAATTATAGAATCCTACCACTTGTCGTTTTCCTCCCCCGCACTTGAATGGCCTCCTGTACCACGTTGCAGTGGTCAGCAAGCTCACCTCCAAACAGTCCTTTTCCTCATCCACACAGGGAGCAAGTACCTCCTACCTGTTGGAGAAGGTCAAGAGCTGCGACAGACTGTGTACCCACAAAACAAGAATATTCCTTTTGGGATATTGCTGCAGTCAGAGAGGGCACAGGATGGTAGAGATGCAAAATAACCCAGGCTGTACCTGTCCTGGGAGTGTTTGATGGGGACACTGTAGAGGGAGCTTTACTTTGTATCTAACCCTGTGCTGTACCTGTCCTGGGAGTGTTTGATGGGGACAGTGTAGAGGGAGCTTTACTCTGTATCTAACCCCGTGCTGTACCTGTCCTGGGAGTGTTTGATGGGGACAGTGTAGAGGGAGCTTTACTCTGTATCTAACCCCGTGCTGTACCTGTCCTGGGAGTGTTTGATTGGGACAGTGTAGAGGGAGCTTTACTCTGTATCTAACCCCGTGCTGTACCTGTCCTGGGAGTGTTTGATGGGGACAGTGTAGAGGGAGCTTTACTCTGTATCTAACCCCGTGCTGTACCTGTCCTGGGAGTGTTTGATTGGGACAGTGTAGAGGGAGCTTTACTCTGTATCGAACCCCGTGCTGCACCTGTCCTGGGAGTGTTTGATGGGGACAGTGTAGAGGGAGCTTTACTCTGTATCTAACCCCGTGCTGTACCTGTCCTGGGAGTGTTTGATTGGGACAGTGTAGAGGGAGCTTTACTCTGTATCTAACCCCGTGCTGTACCTGTCCTGGGAGTGTTTGATGGGGACAGTGCAGAGGGAGCTTTACTCTGTATCTAACCCCGTGCTGTACCTGTCCTGGGAGTGTTTGATGGGGACAGTGTAGAGGGAGCTTTACTCTGTATCTCACCCCGTGCTGTACCTGTCCTGGGAGTGTTTGATAGGGACAGTGTAGAGGGAGCTTTACTCTGTATCTAACCCCGTGCTGTACCTGTACTGGGAGTGTTTGATGGGGACAGTGTAGAGGAAGCTTTACTCTGTATCTAACCCCGTGCTGTACCTGTCCTGGGAGTGTTTGATGGGGACAGTGTAGTGGGAGCTTTACTCTGTATCTCACCCCATGCTGTACCTGTCCTGGGAGTGTTTGATGGGGACAGTGCAGAGGGAGCTTTACTCTGTATCTCACCCCATGCTGTACCTGTCCTGGGAGTGTTTGATGGGGACAGTGTAGAGGGTCCTTTACTCTGTATCTAACCCTGTGCTGTACCTGTCATGGGAGTGTTTGATGGGGACAGTGTAGAGGGAGCTTTACTCTGTATCTCACCCCATGCTGTACCTGTCCTGGGAGTGTTTGATGGGGACAGTGTAGAGGGAGCTTTACTCTGTATCTAACCCCGTGCTGTACCTGTCCAGGGAATGTTTGATGGGGACAGTGTAGAGGGAGCTTTACTCTGTATCTCACCCCATGCTGTACCTGTCCTGGGAGTGTTTGATGGGGACAGTGTAGAGGGAGCTTTACTCTGTATCTAACCCAGTGCTGTACCTGTCCTGGGAATGTTTGATGGGGACAGTGGGTCACCCCATGCTGTACCTGTCCTGGGAGTGTTTGATGGGGACAGTGTAGAGGGAGCTTTACTCTGTATCTAACCCCGTTCTGTACCTGTCCTGGAAATGTTTGATGGGGACAATGTAGAGGGAGCTTTACTCTGTATCTAACCTCGCTGTACCTGTCCTGGGAGTGTTTGATGGGGACAGTGTAGAGGGAGCTTTACTCTGTATCTAACCCCGTGCTGTACCTGTCCTAGGAATGTTTGATGGGGACAGTCTAGAGGAAGCTTTACTCTGTATATCTCACCCCGTGCTGTACCTGTCCTGGGAGTGTTTCATGGGGACAGTGTAGAGGGAGCTTTACTCTGTATCTAACCCCGTGCTGCACCCGTCCTGGGAGTGTTTGATGGGGACAGTGTAGAGGGAGCTTTACTCTGTATCTAACCCTGTGCTGTATCTGTCCTGGGAGTGTTTGAATGGGACAGTGTAGAGGGAGATTTACTCTGTATCTAACTCTGTGCTGTACCTGTCCTGTGAGTGTTTGATGGGGACAGTGTAGAGGGAGCTTTACTCTGTATCTAACCCAGTGCTGTACCTGTCCTGGGAGTGTTTGATGGGGACAGTGTAGAGGGAGCTTTACTCTGGATCTAACCCTGTGCTGTACCTGTCCTGGGAGTGTTTGATGGGGACAGTGTAGAGGGAGCTTTACTCTGTATCTAACCCCGTGCTGTACCTGTCCTGGGAGTGTTTGTTGGGGACAGTGTAGAGGAAGCTTTACTCTGTATCTAACCCCGTACTGTACCTATCCTGGGAGTGTTTGTTGGGGACAGTGTAGAGGAAGCTTTACTCTGTATCTAACCCTGTGCTCTCCCTGTCCTGGGAGTGTTTGTTGGGGACAGTGTAGAGGAAGCTTTACTCTGTATCTAACCCCGAACTGTACCTGTCCTGGGAGTGTTTGTTGGGGACAGTGTAGAGGAAGCTTTATCTGCATCTAACCCCGTACTGTACCTATCCTGGGAGTGTTTGTTGGGGACAGTGTAGAGGAAGCTTTACTCTGTATCTAACCCTGTGCTATACCTGTCCTGGGAGTGTTTGTTGGGGACAGTGTAGAGGAAGCTTTACTCTGTATCTAACCCCGTACTGTACCTATCCTGGGAGTGTTTGTTGGGGACAGTGTAGAGGAAGCTTTACTCTGTATCTAACCCTGTGCTATACCTGTCCTGGGAGTGTTTGATGGGGACAGTGTAGAGGGAGCTTTACTCTGGATCTAACCCCGTGCTGTACCTGTCCTGGGAGTGTTTGATGGGGACAGTGTAGAGGGAGCTTTACTCTGGATCTAACCCCGTGCTGTACCTGTCCTGGGAGTGTTTGATGGGGACAGTGTAGAGGGAGCTTTACTCTGTATCTAACCCCATGCTGTACCTGTCCTGGGAGTGTTTGAGGGGGACACTGGTTGTAATGTGTTGACCTGTTCGGCTCCAACAGTTTTTTGTGACAAACAAAGCTCTAGGCCTTCTGCGAATTTACAAACATTTCCACGGAATTGGAAAGATTAAAGAGCTATCGTTGGATGTTTGTTTAAGAAATGAAGCTTAATATTTACCTTTGTTGGCCCTCTCCTGTTACTAATCTGCTTTCTGTGAAGATTAAGCCGCAGTGGATTAATGCACCGACAGTGCGCCCGGCAGAAGAATCATCGTTGTCAAGACAACCATCAGGAAGTGCAGCCTATTATTCTCCTCAATTCACGTTCTGCCACAGACAGAAGCGCAGGTCATGGTGAAAATAAATTGGGAGAGAAAGAGAGAGAGAGACACTTGGGGCGGGCGCGACACGGGGCGGGCGCGACACGGGGCGGGCGCGACACGGGGCGGGCGCGACACGGGGCGGGCGCGACACGGGCGGGCGCGACACGGGGCGGGCGCGACACGGGGCGGGCGCGACACGGGGCGGGCGCGACACGGGGCGGGCGCGACACGGGGCGGGCGCGACACGGGGCGGGCGCGACACGGGGCGGGCGCGACACGGGGCGGGCGCGACACGGGGCGGGCGCGACACGGGGCGGGCGCGACACGGGGCGGGCGCGACACGGGGCGGGCGCGACACGGGGCGGGCGCGACACGGGGCGGACGCGACACGGGGCGGGCGCGACACGGGGCGGGCGCGACACGGGGCGGGCGCGACACGGGGCGGGCGCGACACAGGGCGGGCGCGACACAGGGCGGGCGCGACACAGGGCGGGCGCGACGCCATTTGACAGGCATCTAAGAGTCAATCCATTGCTGTGGGTCTGGAGTCACATGTAGGCCAGACTGGGTAAGGACGGCAGATTTCCTTCCCTAAAGGGACATTAGTGAACCAGACGGGTTTTTACACAATCAGAAGCGCAGGTCATGGTGAAAACAAATTGGGATATAATTTCATAGAACTTTCATAGAATTCACACTGCAGAAGTAGGCCACTCGGCCCACCGAGTCTGTACCGGCCCTTGGAAAGGGCACACAAGTGCACGTCTCCACCCTATCCCTGTAACCCATTAACCCCACCCAAACCTTTTTTTTCTGGACACTATGGGCAACTGATCATGGCCAATCCACCTAACCTGCACATCTTTGGACTGTGGGAGGAAACCGGAACACCCGGATGAAACCCACGCACACACGGGGAGAACGTGCAGACTCCGCACAGACAGTGACCCAAGCCGGAATCGAACCTGGGACCCTGGAGCTGGGAAGCAATTGTGCTATCCACAATGCAACCGTGCTGCTCATGGTCACCCTTACTGAGACTAACTTTCAATTCCAGATTTATTAATGGAATTCAAATTCCACCAGTTCCCATGGTGAGATTTGAACCAGTGACACGTAGGGCATTAGACTGGGATTCTGGATTGCTAGTCCAGTGGGATTACTATTACATCGCCACATCCTGAACATACATTAGCACCTGTTCAAGTGAGGCTTCAGTTTTCTCATTCTCATTCTATCCCTCCACGGCCACTCCCCTCCCTATCTCTGCAACACTCTGCAGCAGCACGATCCTCCGAGATATCTGTTAATCCCGGCCTCTGGAGCATTCTGATTTTAATCGCCCCAGCCCAGTTGGCCTTCAGGTATCTACGCCCTGGGATTCCCTCCCGAAACCCCGCTGGCTCTGTCTGCTCCGCACTGACTGACCACTCCGACCACCTGTCCCTTATGTGGCTCAATGTCAAAACGTGGGCCCCTGTGAAACGCTTGGCGGCATTTTACCACACTGACTGTGCCGAAACATTGGTATTCACTGCACAGCCTGCACCTACATTCTCCCTGTTCCTGGGCAAATTGCGGTTCCTTCACACGGAGGCAACACTCTGAAAGCCCAAATTGCAAAGGGTCCCGAAAGGTGTCCACGATGAGCAGCCACCGAGGCAGAGCAACAGGATCGTCAATTCTTTTTGGACTTGTTCTTGCATTCGCTGAATTACACTCACACCCAGTCCATCAACACCACAAAATTAAAATTCTCATCCCCCTTCCGAACCCTATAACCTCCTTCACCTGGATAATCCCCCGATATCTCTTCATTCCTCCATCCACAATTCCCATCGCTCCATCATTTCAGTTGGCAAGGCCCAAGCTCTGGAATTCGCTCCCGAAAGCTCCACCTCACTACCTCTCTCTGCATTAACCGGGTGTTGCAAGACTTCTTACTGTGCTCACCCCAGTCCAACGCCGGCAACTCCACATCAGAGCTCTTCATTAGGCATTGCTTAAAGTCTGCACTGTCGGAGGGTCAGTACTGAGCGAGTGCTGCACTGTCAGAGGGTCAGTACTGAGGGAGTGCTGCACTGTCAGAGAGTCAGTACTGAGGGAGTGCTGCACTGTCAGAGGATCAGTGCTGAGGGAGTGCTGCACTGTCAGAGAGTCAGTACTGAGGGAGTGCTGCACTGTCAGAGAGTCAGTACTGAGGGAGTGCTGCACTGTCAGAGGGTCAGTGCTGAGAGAGTGCTGCACTGTCAGAGAGTCAGTACTGAGGGAGTGCTCCACTGTCAGAGGGTCAGTACTGAGGGAGTGCTGCACTGTCTGATGGTCAGTACTGAGGGAGTGCTGCACTGTCAGAGGGTCAGTACTGAGGGAGTGCTGCACTGTCAGAGGATCAGTGCTGAGGGAGTACTGCACTGTCAGAGAGTCAGTACTGAGGGAGTGCTGCACTGTCAGAGAGTCAGTACTGAGGGAGTGCTGCACTGTCAGAGGGTCAGTGCTGAGGGAGTGCTGTACTGTCAGAGAGTCAGTACTGAGGGAGTGCTGCACTGTCAGAGAGTCAGTACTGAGGGAGTGCTGCACTGTCAGAGGGTCAGTGCTGAGGGAGTGCTGCACTGTCAGAGGGTCAGTGCTGAGGGAGTGCCGCACTGTCAGAGGGTCAGTACTGAGGGAGTGCCGCACTGTTAGAGGGTCAGTACTGAGGGAGTGCTGCACTGTCAGAGGGTCAGTATTGAGGGAGTGCTGCACTGTCAGAGAGTCAGTACTGAGGGAGTGCTGCACTGTCAGAGGATCAGTGCTGAGGGAGTGCTGCATTGTCAGAGGGTCAGTACTGAGGGAGCGCTGCACTGTCAGAGGGTCAGTACTGAGGGAGTGCTGCACTGTCAGAGAATCAGTACTGAAGGAATGCTGCACTGTCAGAGGGTCAGAACTGAGGGAATGTTGCACTGTCAGAGGGTCAGTGCTGAGGTAGAGCTGCACTGTCAGAGGGTCAGTACTGAGGGAGTGCTGCACTGTCAGAGGGTCAGTGCTGAGGTAGAGCTGCACTGTCGGAGGGTCAGTACTGAGGGAGTGCTGCACTGTCAGAGGGTCAGTACTGAGGGAGTGCTGCACTGTCAGAGAATCAGTACTGAAGGAATGCTGCACTGTCAGAGGGTCAGAACTGAGGGAATGTTGCACTGTCAGAGGGTCAGTACTGAGGGAGTGCTGCACTGTCAGAGAATCAGTACTGAAGGAATGCTGCACTGTCAGAGGGTCAGAACTGAGGGAGTGCTGCACTGTCAGAGGGTCGGTACTGAGGGAGTGCTGCACTGTGCGAGTATCAGTGCTGAGGGAGTGCTGCACTGTCCGAGTATCAGTGCTGAGGGTGTGCTGCACTGTCAGAGGGTCAGTACTGAGGGAGTGCTGCACTGTCAGAGGGTCGGTACTGAGGGAGTGCTGCACTGTCCGAGCATCAGTGCTGAGGGAGTGCTACACTGTCAGAGGGTCAGTACTGAGGGAGTGCTGCACTGTCACGGGGTCAGTACTGAGGGAGTGCTGCACTGTCAGAGGGTCAGTACTGAGGGAGTGCTGCACTGTCCGAGTATCAGTGCTGAGGGTGTGCTGCACTGTCAGAGGGTCAGTACTGAGGGAGTGCTGCACTGTCAGAGGGTCGGTACTGAGGGAGTGCTGCACTGTCCGAGCATCAGTGCTGAGGGAGTGCTGCACTGTCAGAGGGTCAGTACTGAGGGAGTGCTGCACTGTCACGGGGTCAGTACTGAGGGAGTGCTGCACTGTCAGAGGGTCAGTGCTGAGGTAGAGCTGCACTGTCAGAGGGTCAGTACTGAGGGAGTGCTGCAGTGTCAGAGGGTCAGGACTGAGGGAGTGCTGCACTGTCAGAGGGTTAGGACTAAGTGAGTGCTGCACTGTCAGAGGGTTAGGACTAAGTGAGTGCTGCACTGTCAGAGGGTCGGTCAGTACTGAGGGAGTGTTGCACTGTCAGAGGGTCAGTACTGAGGGAGTGCTGCAGTGTCAGAGGGTCAGGACTGAGGGAGTGCTGCACTGTCAGAGGGTTAGGACTAAGTGAGTGCTGCACTGTTAGAGGGTCAGTGTTGAGGGAGTTCTGCAATGTCAGAGGGTCAGTACTGAGTGAGTGCTGCACTGTCAGAGGCTCAGTACTGAGGGAGTGCTGCACTGTCAGAGGGTCAGTACTGAGTGAGTGCTGCACTGTCAGAGGGTCAGTACTGAGGGAGTGCTGCACTGTCAGAGGGTCAGTACTGAGGGAGTGCTGCACTGTCAGAGGGTCAGTACTGAGTGAGTGCTGCACTGTCAGAGGGTCAGTACTGAGGGAGTGCCGCACTGTCAGAGGGTCAGTACTGAGGGAGTGCTGCACTGTCAGAGGGTCAGTACTGAGTGAGTGCTGCACTGTCAGAGGGTCGGTCAGTACTGAGGGAGTACTGCACTGTCAGAGGGTCGGTCAGTACTGAGGGAGTGCCGCACTGTCAGAGGGTCAGTACTGAGGGAGTGCTGCACTGTCAGAGGGTCAGTACTGAGGGAGTGCCGCACTGTCAGAGGGTCAGTACTGAGGGAGTGCTGCACTGTCAGAGGGTCAGTACTGAGGGAGTGCTGCACTATCAGAGGGTGAGTACTGAGGGAGTGCTGCAGTGTCAGATGGTCAGTACTGAGGGAGTGCTGCACTGTCAGAGGGTCAGTACTGAGGGAGTGCTGCACTGTCAGAGGGTCAGTACTGAGGGAGTGCTGCACTGTCAGAGGGTCGGTCAGTGCTGAGGGAGTGCCGCACTGTCAGAGGGTCAGTACTGAGGGAGTGCTGCACTGTCAGAGGGTCAGTGCTGAGGGAGTGCCGCACTGTCAGAGGGTCAGTACTGAGGGAGTGCTGCTCTGTCAGAGGGTCAGTACTGAGGGAGTGCTGCACTGTCAGAGGGTCAGTACTGAGGGAGTGCGGCACTGTCAGAGGGTCAGTACTGAGGGAGTGCTGCACTGTCAGAGGGTCAGTGCTGAGGGAGTGCTGCACTGTCAGAGGGTCAGTCAGTACTGAGGGAGTGCGGCACTGTCAGAGGGTCAGTGCTGAGGGAGTGCCGCACTGTCAGAGGGTCAGTACTGAGGGAGTGCTGCACTGTCAGAGGGTCAGTGCTGAGGGAGTGCTGCACTGTCAGAGGGTCGGTCAGTACTGAGGGAGTGCTGCACTGTCAGAGGGTCAGTCAGTACTGAGGGAGTGCCGCACTGTCAGAGGGTCAGTACTGAGGGAGTGTCGCACTGTCAGAGGGTCAGTACTGAGGGAGTGCTGCACTGTCAGAGGGTCAGTACTGAGGGAGTGCTGCACTGTCAGAGGGTCAGTACTGAGGGAGTGCTGCACTGTCAGAGGGTCAGTACTGAGGGAGTGCTGCACTGTCAGAGGGTCAGTACTGAGGGAGTGCGGCACTGTCAGAGGGTCGGTCAGTACTGAGGGAGTGCTGCACTGTCGCCTGTGGTAGGTCGACACTAAAGATCTCACAGTACTATTTGAGGGAGAGCAAAGTTTTCCTCGTGTCTCAACCAATGTTTATCCTTCAATAAATGTCACTGAAATATAGATTATCTGATCATTGTCACAGTGCTGTTTGTGTGATCTTGCTGTGCACAAATTGGCTGCGGCATTTCCAACACTAAAACAGTGACTGCTCTTCAAAACGTACTTCAATGACTGTAAAACACTTTGAAACGATCAGAGGTCATGAAATGTGCGATATAAATAAATGCAAGTTTTGCTTTGTCAATTCCTTTGAAGAGCGTGTTGTTGAACAAGATCAATGGAGGGGATGGCATAATTCCCCTAATACCTGGGCGCAACGTTAATGAGAAGGGGAACAGCCTTTTTCTGGTTTCAGACTGACAGGTCACGTGGCAGCTTCCACCTCCGAAGGTCAGGCGGTCACAGACATCAAGCTGCACTTTGACAATTGGATCAGTCGGTTAGTAAATGCAGGCAGCTGCCACAGAGTGCCGTCAGAAAGGCCATCTCGAGCTCGACACAAAGGCCTCGTCAAAGCAACCTCATTACGCTGGTTCAAGGTGCCTCGGTTTCTTTGAAGCAGGAGGGGTAAAAATAAAAGCTATTGATGGCAGCTGGCGATTAGAATGAGAATGAACCGGAAGACATGTCGTGAACGTGACCAACCAGAGATGGTAAACAGCGAATAATGATGGGCTTCGAACCAATCGCAGATAGCTCCGTGCACGACCAGCATCAGGGGTGCCGGTGGGGGGGGGGGGGGCGGGGGTGTGCGGGAAAGAGAATGGAGACGAGGCGACTGTCAGGGACGCAGTTCGAAGAGGCTTTGAGAGGGAGGGAATGAGGGGGAGGAGTCTCGGTGGAGGATGACACGATGCCAAGGACTCTCAATACTGAGGGTAGAGCATGGCGGGGGCGGGCGATGGCACAGTGGTTAGCACCGCTTCCTCACAGCTCCAGGATCCCGGCTTCAATTCCGGCCTCGGATGACCGTCTGCGCGGAGTATGCACGTTCTCCCCGTGTGTGCGTGGGTTTCCTCCGGGTTCCTCCCACAGTCCAAAGATGTGCAGGTTAGGTGGATTGGCCATGATAAATTGTCCCTTGGTGTCCAAAGGTTAGGTGGGGTTACGGGGATAGGGTGGAGGTGTGGGCTTAAGTCGGATGCTCTTTCCAAGGGCCGGTGCAGATTCAATGGGCCGAATGGCTTCCTTCTGCACTGTAAATTCTATGATTCTTTGATAGGGAAGGGATGACGGACTGCGAGCCAGAATCAAAAGGCTGGAGTGCACACAGGGGTATTTATGTATTGCCTTTCACAGCATCGTCCAAATGGTAGCCCTGAAATCTCCAACCTGAGACAGCAGACAAGGGGAGGGCCTCAATTTCAAGTCACACCGAACAATTCCATGGTTGAGAGAGCAGCACCCCCTCAGCACTCCACCGAGTGTGTCAGCCGAGATTATCGATTCAATTCTCTGAAGAGCAACTTGAACCAACAACCTACTGACACAGAGGAGGAAGAGCTCCTGCTTCCACTTCTGTCGATTATATTTCGCATATTCCACAGTAAATACACTTACAACGTCAGGCTCATCCCCTCACCGTACATCAGTTTCAATAAAGAAAGCTCAATTAGTCAATCGTGAGCATCGATTCAGCTACTGATCTTCATCAGCTGGTCAAAAGGAATCACTTCTTGAAGAAACTTGCGAAGAGTAAGTTCACAAAGCCTGACAGTGGTTAAGGGAGAAGTTAAGCTGACTGAAGACAGACACAGGAAGAACAGTCACAAGAGGGCGGGGTGGGGAGACCGGGGTGAGTTAGCCGAGGGAGGGTTGAATACCTCAGGTGTGACCCGGGTATGGAGGGACGTAGTGATGTTCCCCGTCTCTGTTGGCTGTAACTGGGGGGTGGTGTTTGTGAACATGGCAGCAGCTGTTCACACAACAAATAGACGAAACGGCCCATTTGCACCGGCCCCGCCGTTCATTATGATCATGGCTGATTTGGGGCTTGGACTCTCGTTTCCTGCTCGCTCCTCATATCCCTTAATTTCCATCAATCTGTCTATACCCAGCCTCTGGGATTGAGAATTCCAAAGTTACACAACACTTGGCATACCAACAATGAGGTGTCGACCTGGTGAAGCTACAACACAGGACTACTTGTGTTGCCGAACAGCATAAGCAGCAAGTAATGGACAGAGCTAAGCGATTCCACAACCAACACGTCAGATCTCTGCAGTCCTGCCACATCCAGCTGTGAATGGTGGTGGACAATTAAACAACTCACTGGAGGAGGAGGCTCCCCAAATATCCCCATCCTCAATGATGGAGGAGCCTGTCATGATATTCAAACATACATCATAACACATACATAATGATAGACAGACCAACAGACCAATTAGCACACATAACACGACAGCCAATCACAGACAAGAGCAGACACAGTATAAGACAAGAAACACGACACTTCCTGGGCAGTCCATCAGGAGACAGCACAGGGCCAGGACCTCATAGCAAGACACTCACACCGTCACAACGTGCTGAGTACCAAGTCTGATGTATAAATAGTTAAATTGAATAAAACTGCGTTGTACCAATCGCAACCGTGTTGGTTCGCCTGTACCTCAGAGCACCCAACACTTCAGAACCCAGCACATATGAGCAAACGATAAGGCTGAGGCATTCGCAACAATCTTCAGCCAGAAGTGCCGAGTGGATGATCCATCTCGGTCTCCTCCGGAGGTCCCCAGCATCACGGATGTCGGTCTTCAGCCAATACGATTCACTCCACGTGACATCAAATAATGGCTGAAGGCACTGGATACTGCAAAGGCTCTGGGCCCTGAAATATTCCGGCAATAGTACTGAAGACTTGTGCTCCAGAACACGTCACACCTCTAGCCAAGCTGTTCCAGGACAGCTACAACACTGGCATCTACCCGGCAATGTGGAAAGTTGTCCAGGTGTGTCCTGTACACAGGAAACAGGACAAATCCAATCCAGCCAATTACCGTCCTATCAGTCTGCTCTCCATCATCAGCAAGGTGATGGAAGGAATCATCAACAGTGCTATCAAGCGGCACTTACTCAGCAATAACCTGCTCACGGACGCTCAGTTTGGGTCCCGCCAGGGTCACTCAGCTCCTGACCTCATTACAAACAAAGAAAGAACAAAGAAATGTACAGCACAGGAACAGGCCCTTCGGCCCTCCAAGCCCGTGCCGACCATACTGCCCGACTAAACTACAATCTTCTACACTTCCTGGGTCCGTATCCTTCTATTCCCATCCTATTCATATATTTGTCAAGATGCCCCTTAAATGTCCCTATCGTCCCTGCCTCCACTACCTCCTCCGGTAGTGAGTTCCAGGCACCCACTACCCTCTGCGTAAAAAACTTGCCTCGTACATCTACTCTAAACTTTGCCCCTCTCACCTTAAACCTATGCCCCCTAGTAATTGACCCCTCTACCCTGGGGAAAAGCCTCTGACTATCCACTCTGTCTATGCCCCTCATAATTTTGTATACCTCTATCAGGTCGCCCCTCAACCTCCTTCGTTCCAGTGAGAACAAACCGAGTTTATTCAATCGCTCCTCATAGCTTATGCCCTCCATACCAGGCAACATTCTGGTAAATCTCTTCTGCACCCTCTCTAAAGCCTCCACATCCTTCTGGTAGTGTGGCGACCAGAATTGAACACTATACTCCAAGTGTGGCCTAACTAAGGTTCTATACAGCTGCAACATGACTTGCCAATTCTTATACTCAATGCCCCGGCCAATGAAGGCAAGCATGCCGTATGCCTTCTTGACTACCTTCTCCACCTGTGTAGCCCCTTTCAGTGATCTGTTGACCTGTACTCCTAGATCTCTTTGACTTTCAATACTCTTGAGGGTTCTACCATTCACTGTATATTCCCTACCTGCATTAGCCCTTCCAAAATGCATTACCTCACATTTGTCCAGGTTAAACTCCATCTGCCATCTCTCCGCCCAAGTCTCCAGACAATCTAAATCCTGCTGTATCCTCAGACAGTCCTCATCGCTATCCGCAATTCCACCAACCTTTGTGTCGTCTGCAAACTTACTAATCAGACCAGTTACATTTTCCTCCAAATCATTTATATATACTACAAAGAGCAAAGGTCCCAGCACTGATCCCTGTGGAACACCACTGGTCACAGCCCTCCAATTAGAAAAGCATCCCTCCATTGCTACCCTCTGCCTTCTATGGCCTAGCCAGTTCTGTATCCACCTTGCCAGTTCACCCCTGATCCCGTGTGACTTCACCTTTTGTACTAGTCTACCATGAGGGACCTTGTCAAAGGCCTTACTGAAGTCCATATAGACAACATCTACTGCCCTACCTGCATCAATCATCTTAGTGACCTCCTCGAAAAACTCTATCAAGTTAGTGAGACACGACCTCCCCTTCACAAAACCGTGCTGCCTCTCACTAATACGTCCATTTGCTTCCAAATGGGAGTAGATCCTGTCTCGAAGAATTCTCTCCAGTAATTTCCCTACCACTGAAGTAAGGCTCACCGGCCTGTAGTTCCCGGGATTATCCCTGCCACCCTTCTTAAACAGAGGAACAACATTGGCTATTCTCCAGTCCTCCGGGACATCCCCTGAAGACAGCGAGGATCCAAAGATTTCTGTCAAGGCCTCAGCAATTTCCTCTCCAGCCTCCTTCAGTATTCTGGGGTAGATCCCATCCGGCCCTGGGGACTTATCTACCTTAATATTTTTTAAGACACCCAACACCTCGTCTTTTTGGATCACAATGTGACCCAGGCTATCTACACCCCCTTCTCCAGACTCAACATCTACCAATTCCTTCTCTTTGGTGAATACTGATGCAAAGTATTCATTTAGTACCTCGCCCATTTCCTCTGGCTCCACACATAGATTCCCTTGCCTATCCTTCAGTGGGCCAACCCTTTCCCTGGCTACCCTCTTGCTTTTTATGTAAGTGTAAAAAGCCTTGGGATTTTCCTTAACCCTATTTGCCAATGACTTTTCATGACCCCTTCTAGCCCTCCTGACTCCTTGCTTAAGTTCCTTCCTACTTTCCTTATATGCCACACAGGCTTCGTCTGTTCCCAGCCTTTTAGCCCTGACAAATGCCTCCTTTTTCTTTTTGACGAGGCCTACAATATCACTCGTCATCCAAGGTTCCCGAAAATTGCCGTATTTATCTTTCTTCCTCACAGGAACATGCCTGTCCTGTATTCCTTTCAACTGACACTTGAAAGCCTCCCACATGTCAGATGTTGATTTGCCCTCAAACATCCGCCCCCAATCTATGTTCTTCAGTTCCCGCCTAATATTGTTATAATTAGCCTTCCCCCAATTTAGCACATTCATCCTCGGACCACTCTTATCCTTGTCCACCAGTACTTTAAAACTTACTGAATTGTGGTCACTGTTACCGAAATGCTCCCCTACTGAAACATCTACCACCTGGCCGGGCTCATTCCCCAATACCAGGTCCAGTACCGCCCCTTCCCTAGTTGGACTGTTTACATATTGTTTTAAGAAGCCCTCCTGGATGCTCCTTACAAACTCTGCCCCGTCTAAGCCCCTGGCACTAAGTGAGTCCCAGTCAATATTGGGGAAGTTGAAGTCTCCCATCACCACAACCCTGTTGTTTTTACTCTTTTCCAAAATCTGTCTACCTATCTGCTCCTCTATCTCCCGCTGGCTGTTGGGAGGCCTGTAGTATACCCCCAACATTGTGACTGCACCCTTCTTATTCCTGATCTCTACCCATATAGCCTCACTGCCCTCTGAGGTGTCCTCTCGCTGTATAGCTGTGATACTCTCCTGAACAAGTAGCGCAACTCCGCCTCCCCTTTTACATCCCCCTCTATCCCGCCTGAAACATCTAAATCCTGGAACGTTTAGCTGCCAATCCTGCCCTTCCCTCAACCAGGTCTCTGTAATGGCAACAACATCATAGTTCCAAGTAGTAATCCAAGCTCTAAGTTCATCTGCCTTACCCGTAATGCTCCTTGCATTAAAACATATGCACTTCAGGCCACCAGACCCGCTGTGTTCAGCAACTTCTCCCCGTCTGCGCTGCCTCAGAGCCACACTGTCCCTATTCCCTAGTTCTCCCTCAATGCTCTCACCTTCTGACCTATTGCTCCCGTGCCCACCCCCCTGCCATACTAGTTTAAACCCTCCCGTGTGACACTAGCAAACCTCGCGGCCAGGATATTTATGCCTCTCCGGTTTAGATGCAACCCGTCCATCTTATACAGGTCACACCTGCCCCGGAAGAGCTCCCAGTGGTCCAGATAACAGAAACCCTCCCTCCTACACCAGCTGTTTAGCCACGTGTTTGTCTGCTCTATCTTCCTATTTCTAGCCTCACTGGCACGTGGCACAGGGAGTAATCCATGGTTTAAACAAGGACAAAAGTGCTGAACTCCAGAAGTGAGGTGAGAGTGACTGCCCTTGACATCAAGGCAGCATTTGACCAAGTATGATATCAAGGAGCCCCAGCTAAACTGCAGTCAATGGGAATCAGGGGGGAAACTCTCCACTGGTTGGAGTCGTACCCGGCACAAAGGAAGATGGTTGTGATGGTTAGAGGTCAATCCTCTCAGCTCCAGAACATCGCTGCAGGAGTTCCTCAGGGTAAACATAGAACATAGAAAATACAGCACAGAACAGGCCCTTCGGCCCACGATGTTGTGCCGAACCTTTGTCCTAGATTAGGGTAGTGTCCTAGGTCCAACCATCTTCAGCTGCTTCATCAATTACCTGTCTCCCATCACAAGGTCAGAAGTGGGGATGTTTGTGGATGACTGCACAATGTTCAGCACCATTCGTGACTCCTCAGGTAATGAGGCAGCCCATGTCCGAATGCAGCAAGACCTGGACAATATCCAGGCTTGGGCTGACAAGTGGCAAATTACATTCACACCACACAAGTGCCAGGCAATGACCATCTCCTACAAGAGAGGATCTAACCACCGCCCCTTGACATTCAATGGCATTACCATCGCTGAATCCCCCACAATCAACATCGTGGGGGTTACTATTGATCAGAAACTGAACTGTACTCGCCACATTAATACTGTGGCTGCCAGGACAGGTCAAAGGCTAGGAATCCTACAGTGAGTAACTCACCTCCGGACCCCCCCCCACCCAAAGCCTGTCCACCATCTACAAGGCACAAGTCAGGAGTGTGATGGAACACTCTCCACTTGCCTGGATGAGTGCAACTCCAAGAACACTCAAGAAGCTCGACACCATCCAGGACAAAGCAGCTCATTTGATTGCTCTCCCTTCCACAAACATTCAAACCCTCCACCACCAAAGAACAGTGGCAGCCGTGTGCACCATCTACAAGATGCACTGCAGTAACTCACCAAAGTTCCTCAGACAGCACCTTCCAAACCCACGACCACTACCATCTCAAAGGACAAGGGCAGCTGATACCTGGGAACCCCACCACCTGGAGGTTCCCCTCCAAGTCACTCACCATCCTGATTTGGAAATATATCGGCCGTTCCATCATTGTCGCTGGGGCAACATCCTGGAACTCCCTCTCTAACTGCACAGTGGGTGCACTTACGCCTCCCTCCCCAACTGCACATTAGGTGCACCTACACCTCTAGGACTGCAGCAGTTCGAGAAGGCATCACACCATCACCTTCCGGAGGGCACCTAGGGATGGGCAATGAATGCTGGGCTAACTAGTGATGTCCACATCACGTAAATTAATGGAAAAAAAAATCCTCTCTTAAATGTGGAGACCAAAACTGCACATCATACTCCAGATGTGGTCTCCCCAAATCCCTCTACCTTTGTAGCAAGATTCCTTTCTCCCTGTACTCCAATCCTCTCACAATGAAGGTCAACGTGACATTCCCCTTCCTAAATGCTTGCTCCACCTGCAAGCTAACTTTGCGTTCCTTGTACGAGCGCATCCACATCTCTTGGAACATAAACACAAGTTGCTCACGTTTAAGAAAATACTCTACTTTCGTAATCTTACGGCTGAAGTGAATAACTTCACGTTTCCCAAAATTATAATCCACCTGCCACCTTGTTGATTATTCACTTGCCCGTCTCCATTGCACAGAGACCCACATCAAAGCACAATCCACAAACTCGCAATCCCCAGATGCTGCAAGGAACACACTGACACAATTGGGAAACCCGATTCCAGAAAGGTAAGTCCATTAGCGAAAGGAATAGGCAGGGGATCTTTCCTCTGTATCGATTCCCATTCTGTACCCGTCCTGGGAGTGTTTGATGGGGACAGTGTAGAGGGAGTTTTCCTCTCTATCTAGCCCCGTGCTGTACCTGTCCTGGGAGTGTTTGATTAGGACAGTGTAGAGGGAGCTTTCCTCTGTATCTAACAATGTGCTGTACCTGTCCTGGGAGTGTTTGATGGGGACAGTGTAGAGGGAGCTTTACTCTGTATCTAACCCCGTGTGTACATGTCCTGGGAGTGTTTGATGGGACAGTGTAGAGGGAGCTTTACTCTGTATCTAACCCCGTGCTGTACCTGTCCTGGAAGTGTTTGATTAGGACAGTGTAGAGGGAGCTTTCCTCTGTATCTAACAATGTGCTGTACCTGTCCTGGGAGTGTTTGATGGGGACAGTGTAGAAGGAGCTTTCCTCTGTATCGATTCCCATGCTGTACCTGTCCTGGGAGTGTTTGATGGGGACAGTGTAGAGGGAGCTTTACTCTGTATCTAACCCTGTGCTGTACCTGTCCTAGGAGTGTTTGATGAGGACAGTGTAGAGGGAGCTTTCCTCTGTATCTAACAATGTGCTGTACCTGTCCGGGGAGTGTTTGATGAGGACAGTGTAGAGGGAGCTTTCCTCTGTATCTAACAATGTGCTGTACCTGTCCTGGGAGTGCTTGATGAGGACAGTGTAGAGGGTGCTTTACTCTGTATCTAACCCCGTGCTGTACCTGTCCTGGGAGTGCTTGATGAGGACAGTGTAGAGGGAGCTTTACTCTGTATCTAACCCCGTGCTGTACCTGTCCTGGGAGTGTTTGATGGGGATAGTGTAGAGGAAGCTTTACTCTATATCTAACCCCGTGCTGTATCTGTCCTGGGAGTGTTTAATGGGGACAGTGTAGAGGGAGCTTCACTCTGTATCTAACCCCGTGCTGTACCCATCCTGGGAGTGTTTGTTGAGGACAGTGTAGAAGGAGCTTTACTCTGTATCTAACCCCGTGCTGTACCCATCCTGGGAGTGTTTGTTGAGGACAGTGTAGAAGGAGCTTTACTCTGTATCTAACCCCGTGCTGTACCCATCCTGGGAGTGTTTGTTGAGGACAGTGTAGAAGGAGCTTTACTCTGTATCTAACCCCGTGCTGAACCCATCCTGGGAGTGTTTGTTGAGGACAGTGTAGAAGGAGCTTTACTCTGTATCTAACCCCGTGCTGAACCCATCCTGGGATTGTTTGATGGGGACAGTGTATATAGAAACATAGATAAATAGGAGCAGGAGGAGGCCATTCGGCCCTTCCAGCCTGCTCCGCCATTCATTATGATCATGGCTGATCATCAAGTTCAAGAACCTGATCCCACCTTCCCCCATATTCCTTGATCCATTTAGCCCCAAGAGCTGTATCTAATTCCTTCTTGAAATTACACAACATTTTGGCCTCAACTACTTTCTGTGGGAGTGAATTCCACAGACTCACCACTCTCTGGGTGAAGAAATTTCTCCTCACCTCAATCCTAAAAGTTTACCCCTTATCCTCAAACTATGACCCCTGGTTCTGGACTCCCCCACCATCGGGAACATTCTTTCTGAATCTACCCTGTCTAATCCTGTTAGAATTTTGCAATTCTGCCTAATCCTGTTAGAACTTCCCCTCAATTTAAAGCTATGTCCCCTCGTGCTAGACAACACTATCCAAGGAAAAAGGCTCTCACTGTCCACCCTATCCAATCCTCTGATCATCTTGTATGCCTCAATTAACTCACCTCTTAACCATCTTCTCTCGAACGAAATCAGCCTCAAGTCCCTCAGCCTTCCCTCATAAGATCTTCCCTCCATACCAGGCAACATTCCGGTAAACCTCCTCTGCACCCTTTCCAATGCTTCCACATCCTTCCTATAATGCGGCGTCCAGAATTGCACGCAATGCTCCAAATGCGGCCGCACCAGAGTTTTGTTTTGATGCAACATGACCTCATGGCTCCGAAACTCAATCCCTCTACCAAAACAAGCTAACACACCATACGCCTTCTTAACAACCCTCTCAACCTGGGTGGCAACTTTCAGGGATCTATGTACATGGACACCGAGATCTCTCTGCTCATCCACACTGCCAAGAATTTTACCATTAGCCCAGTACTCTGTCTTCCTGTTATTCCTTCCAAAATGAATCACCTCACACTTTTCTGCATTAAGCTCCATTTGCCACCTCTCAGCCCAGCGCTGCAGCTTATCTATGTCCCTCTGTAACTTGTAACATCCGTCCGCACTGTCCACAACTCCACCGACTTTAGTGCCATCTGCAAATTTACTCACCCATCCTTCTTCGCCCGCCTCCAGGTCATTTATAAAACTGACAAACAGCAGTGGCCCCAAAACAGATCCTTGTGGTACACCACTAGTAACTGGACTCCAGTCTGAACATTTCCCATCAACCACCACCCTTTGTCTTCTTCCAGCTAGCCAATTTCTGATCCAAACTGCTAAATCACACTGAATCCCATGCCTCCGTATTTTCTGCAGTAGCCTACCGTGGGGAACCTTATCAAACGCTTTACTGAAATCCATATACACCACATCAACTGCTTTACCCTCATCCACCTGTTTGGTCACCTTCTCAAATAACTCAATAAGGTTTGTGAGGCACGACCTACCCTTCACAAAATCGTGTTGACTATCTCTAATCAAATTATTCCTTTCCAGATGATTATACATCCTATCTCTTATAAACCTTTCCAAGATTTTGCCCACAACAGAAGTAAGGCTCACTGGTCTATAGTTACCGGGGTTGTCTCTACTCCCCTTCTTGAACAAGGGGACAACATTTGCTATCCTTCAGTCTTCTGGCACTATTCCTGTAGACAAAGATGACTTAAAGATCACACCCAAATGCTCAGCAATCTCCTCCATAGCTTCCCAGAGAATCCTAGGATAAATCCCATCCGGCCCAGGGGACTTATCTATTTTCACACTTTCCAGAATTGCTAACACCTCCTCCTTATGAATCTTAAGCCCTTCTAGTCTAGTAGCCCGAATCTCAGTATTCTCCTCGACAACATTGTCTTTTTCCTGTGTGATGAAAAATATTCATTTAGCACCTCTCCTATCTCCTCGGACTCCAAGCACAACTTCCCACTACTGTCCTTGACTGGCCCTACTCTTACCTTCGTCATTCGTTTATTCCTGACATATCTATAGAGAGCTTTAGGGTTATCCTTGATCCTACCTGCCAAAGACTTCTCATGTCCCCTCCTGGCTCTTCTTAGCTCTCTCTTTAGGTCCTTCCTAGCTAACTTGTAACTTTCAAGCACCCTAACTGAACCTTCATGTCTCATCTTTACATAAGCCTCCTTCTTCCTCTTGACAAGTGTTTCGACTGCTTTAGTAAACCACGGTCCCCTTGTTCGACCACTTCCTCCCTGCCTGACAGGTACATACTTATCAAGTATATGCAGTAGCTGTTCCTTGAACAAGCTCCACATTTCCATTGTGCCCATCCCCTGCAGTTTTCCTCTCCATGTGATGCATCCTAAGTCTTGCCTCATCGCATCATAATTGCCTTTCCCCCAGATATAACTCTTGCCCTGTGGTATATACCTATCTCTTTCCATCGCTAAAGTAAACGTAATTGAATTGTGGTCACTATCACCAAAGTGTTCACCTACCTCCAAATCTAACACCTGTCCTGGTTCATTACCCAGTACCAAATCCAATATGGCCTCGCCTCTCGTTAGCCTATCTCCATACTGTGTCAGGAAACCCTCCTGCACACATTGGACCAAAACGGACCCATCTAAAGTACTCAAACTATAGCATTTCCAGTCAATGAAATGAAATGAAAATCGCTTATTGTCACAAGTAGGCTTCAATGAAGTTACTGTGAAAAACCCCGAATCGCCACATTCCGGCGCCTGTTCGGGGAGGCTGGTACGGGAATCGAACTGTGCTGCTGGCCTGCCTTGGTCTGCTTTAAAAGCCAGCGATTTAGCCGAATATTTGGAAAGTTAAAGTCCCCCATAACAACTACCCTGTTGCTTTCACTCCTATCCAGAATCATCTTTGCAATCCTTTCCTCTACATCTCTGGAACTTTTCGGAGGCCTATAGAAAACCCCTAACAGGCTGATCTCTCCTTTCCTGTTTCTAACCTCAGCCCATACTACCTCAGTAGACGAGTCCTCATCAAACGTCCTTTCTGCCACCGTAATACTGTCCTTGACTAACAATGCCACCCCTCCCCTTCTTTTACCACCTTCCCTGAGCTTAGTGAAATATCTAAACCCCGGCACCTGCAACAACCATTCCTGTCCCTGCTCTATCCATGTCTCCGAAATGGCCACAACATCGAAGTCCCAGGTACCAACTCATGCCGCAAGTTCACCCACCTTATTCCGGATGCTCCTGGCATTGAAGAAGACAAACTTTAAACCACCTTCCTGCCTGCCGGTACACTCCTGCAACTTTGAAACCTTACTCATGACTTCACTACTGTCAACCTCCTGTATACTGGAGCTACAATTCAGGTTCCCAAGCCCCTGCTGAACTAGTATGAACCCTTCTGAATAGCATTAGCAAATTTCACCCCCAGGATATTGGTACCCCTCTGGTCCAGGTGTAGACCATCCCGTTTGTAGAGGGCCCACCGACCCCAGAATGAGCCCCAATTATCCAGAAATCTGAAACCCTCCCTCCTGCACCATCCCTGTAGCTACGTGTTCAGCTCCTCTCTCTCCCTATTCCTCATCTCGCTATCATGTGGCACGGGTAACAACCCAGAGGTAATAACTCTGTTTGTCCTAGATCTATGTTTCCACCCTAGCTCCCTGAATCCCTGCCTTACATCCCTATCCCTTTTCCAACCTATGTCGTTGGTACCTATGTGGACCACGACTTGGGGCTGCTCCCCCTTAAGGATCCCGAAAACACGATCCGAGACATCACGCACCCTGGCACCTGGGAGGCAACACATCAACCGCGAGTCTCTCTCGTTCCCACAGAATCTCCTATCTATCCCCCTAACTATGGAGTCTCCAATGACTAATGCTCTACTCCTCTCTCCCCTTACCTTCTGAGCAACAGGGACAGACTCCGGTGCCAGAGACCTGTACCCCATGGCTTACCCCTGGTAAGTCCCCCCCTCCAACAGTATCCAAAGCGGTATACTTGTTACTAAGGGGAACGACCACAGGGGATCCCTGTACTGACTGCTTCCTCCCAGCCCCTCTCACCGTCACCCATCTATCTTTATTCTTATGAGTAACTACATCCCTGAAGCTTCTATCTATGACCACCGCTGCCTCCCGAATGATCTGAAGTTCATCCAGCTCAGCTCCAGTTTCCTAATGCAGTTTCTGAGGAGCTGGACAACAGCTCCTCCACAAACCACCTTCAAGTTTGGGTGAGCACACGGACGTATGCAAATGTCCTCCGCAACAACCAATCAGCAGCTCCGCTCTACTGCCCTCTGCTGGATGCTTGTCTTCACTTGAACAGCTAGGGTCTCTTGCTGAGGTACACCTTCAGGTTAGGGTGAGCACACGGACGTATGCAAATTTCCCCGCCAAACTTTTTTTTTTTAAAGAGAAGGCTGATTTATTTGACTTTACCCATAATATTAAAACCTATTTTGAGCTGGAATTTATTAACATCACACAAGCAGATCAAACAAACATGGTTGAATCGTGGATGTGATTAACTGCAAAACCCAATCACTATAGTTTCTTGCAAAGTCTCTGCTGTGTCCACAGGTTGGAGGAGGTAGTGAATCCCTTCCCACACTTGGAGCAGTTGAACGGCCTCTCCCCAGTGTGAACTCGCTGGTGTGTCAGCAGGTGGGGTATCTGAGTGAATCCTTTCCCACACTCTGAGCAGGTGAATGGCCTCTCCCCAGTGTGAACTCTCTGGTGTGCAGTGAGTTGAGATGACCACCTGAACCCAGTCCCACAGTGAGAGCACCTGAACGGTCTGTCTTCAGTGTGAACATGTTGATGGGATATCAGTTCCCAAGAGCTTTTAAAGCACTCCCCACATTCTGGACATTTATGAGATCTCTCCCCACTGTGAATCCGCTGGCGTTTGTGCAGTGTGGATGAATCAGTGAATCTCAAACCACACACACAGCAGTTTAACGGCCGTTCCCCAGTGTGAACTCGCTGGCGTGTCAGCAGGTGGGATAGTTGTATAAATCTTTACGTACACACAGAGCAGGAAAAAGGTCTCTCCCCAGTGTGAACCCGCTGGTTTTTCAGGAGATTTGAGGAATCAGTAAATCCTTTCCCACACGTGGAGCAGGTGAATGGCCTCTCCCCAGCGTGACGGCGCTGATGAGTTTCCAGTTCAGATGGATAACTGAACCCCTTCCCACAGTCCGCACATTGCCACGGTTTCTCCCCAGAGTGACTGCGCTTGTGTTTTGATAGGCCAGATGATTGGCTGAAGCCTCGTCCACACAAAGAATACGTGTACGGTTTCGCCCCACTGCGTACGGTGCTTTTTCCTTCCATGTTCAAAATCCGATGATATTCAGGTTCCGATAAATCCTGATGTCATGTTTGATGTCAGTTTCCTGACTACAAATCCTCCCCTTCGAATACCCCGCTGCCTTGGTTCCGTTTCTGCTCTCGCTGATCCGAAACGACCCCATCTATTCTTCCAGCATCTGGACCGCGTCTGCCCCAATGTCCCCCGCAACAGCCAATCAGCAGCTCCACTCTACAGCCCTCTGCTAGATGGTCTTCACTTGAACAGCTAACGTCTCTTGCTCGGGTACACCTTCAAGTTAGAGTGAGTGCACGGATGTATACAAATTTCCCCCGCAACAGCCAATCAGCAGCTCCGCTCTACTGCCCTCTGCTGGATGCTTGTCTTCACTTGAACAGCTAGGGTCTCTTGCCTTGATGTTAGGGTGAGCACACGCCCTTACTACTCTCTGAGTAAAGAAGCTACCTCTGACATCTGTCTTATATCTGTCTCCCCTCAATTTAAAGCTATGTCTCCTCATGCTAGACATCACCATCCGAGGAAAAAGGCTCTCACTGTCCATCCTATCCAATCCTCTGATCTTCTTGTATGCCTCAATTAAGTCACCTCTTAACCTTCTTCTCTCGAACGAAAACAGCCTCAAGTCCCTCAGCCTTCACTCATAAGATCTTCCCTCCATACCAGGCAACATTCTGGTAAATCTCCTCTGCACCCTTTCCAATGCTTCCACATCCTTCCTATAATGCGGCGACCAGAATTGCACGCAATACTCCAAATGTGACCGCACCAGAGTTTTGTACAGCTGCAACATGACCTCATAGCTCCGAAACTCAATCCCTCTACCACAAGCATCTACTATAGGGTGAGCACACGGACGTATGATAAATTTCCCCCGCAACAACCAATCAGCAGCTCCGCTCTACTGCCCTCTGCTGGATCTCCGTGTAGATCTCAGTGTAGACGGAGCTTTACTCTGTATCTAACCCCGTGCTGTACCTGTCCTGGGAGTGTTTGATGGGGACAGAGTAGAGGGAGCTTTACTCTGTATCTAACCTCGTGCTGTACCTGTCCTGGGAGTGTTTGATGGGGACAGTGTAGAGGGAGCGTTACTCTGTATCTAACCCCGTGCTGTACCTGTCCTGGGAGTGTTTGCTGGCCTTGTGTAGAAGAAACTTTCCACTGAATTTGTCTGCTGTACCTGAGTGTGTTGAATTGGAATCTCAGTAACCTCACTAACCAGGCAGCTTTTAACACATGAATCGAACACAATCATAATACAGATGAATTCCAAATGCGAGATGTTTTGAGTACAAGTTGTCTTCAGCCAGTTTACTAAATGTCATAACAATAATAATAATAATAATCGCTTATTGTCACGAGTAGGCTTAATGAAGTTTCTGTGAAAAGCCCCTAGTCGCCACATTCCGGCGCCTGTTTGGGGAGGCCGGTACGGGAATTGAACTGTGCTGCTGGCTTGTTCTGCATTACAAGCCAGCTGTTTAGCTCATTGTGCTAAAGTACAGCACAGGAACAGGCCCTTCGGCCCTCCAAGCCTGCGGCCGCCATGCTGCCCATCTAAACGAAAATCTTCTGCACTTCCGGTGTCCGTATCCCTCAATTCCCATCCTATTCATTTGTCAAGATACCCCTTAAACATCACTATCGTCCCCGCTTCCACCACCTCCTCCAGCAGCGAGTTCCAGGCACCCACTACCCTCTGTGTAAAAAATTGCCTCGTACATCTCCTCTAAACCTTGCCCCTCTCACCTTAAACCTATGCCCCCTCGTAATTGACCCCTCTGCCCTGGGAAAAAGCCTCTGACGATCCACTCTGTCTATGCCCTTCGTAATTTTGTAGACATCTATCAGGTCGCCCCTCAACCTCCGTCGTTCCAGTGAGAACAAACCGAGTTTATTCAACCTCTTCTCATAGCTAATGCCCTCCATACCAGGCAACATCCTGGTTAATCTCTTCTGCACCCTCTCTAAAGCCTCGACATCCTTCTGGTAGTGTGGCGACCAGAATTGAACACTATACTCCAAGTGTAGCCTAACTAAGGTTCTGTACAGCTGCAACATGACTTGCCAATTTTTATACTCAATCCCCCGGCCAATGAAGGCAAGCATGCCGTATGCCTTCTTGACTACCTTCTCCACCTGTGTTGCCCCTTTCAGTGACCTGTGGACCTGTACACCTAGATCTCTCTGACTGTCAATACTCTTGAGGGTTCTACCATTCACTGTCTATTCCGTTACCTGCATTAGACCTTCCAAAATGCATTACCTCACTGTAACACTCTGATAATACACATCCAACTCAATGTAACTCTCTGATATACCCCGCACCCATCACTATAACACTCTGATATACCCAACACGTCTCACTGTAACACTGAGATATACCCCACACTCATCACTGCAACACTCTGACATACCCCACACCCTTCACTGTAACAGTCTGATATACCCCACACCCCTCACTGTAACACTCTGATACATCCCACACCCCTCACTGTCACACTGATATACCCCACACCCCTCACTGTAACACTGATATACCCCACACCCCTCATTGTAACACTGATATACCCTACATCCCTCACTGTAACACTCTGATATGCCCCACAAACCTCACTGTAACATTCTGATATACCCCACACCCCTCACTGTAACACTCTGATATACCCCCCCCACTGTAACACTCTGATATACCCCACACACCTCACTGTAACACTCTGATATACCCACACCCCTCACTGTCACACAGATATATCCCACACCCCTCACTGTAACACTCTGATATACCCCACGCCCCTTACTGTAACACTCTGATGTATCCAACACCCCTCACTGTAACACTCTGATATACCCCACACCCCTCACTGTAACACTCTGATGTATCCCACACCCCTCACTGTAACACTCTGATATATCCCACAACTCTCACTGTAACACTCTGATATACCCCACAATTCTCACTGTAACACTCTGATATACCCCACACCCCTCACTGTAACACTGATATACCCCACACCCCCCACTGAAACACTCTGATATACCCCACACCCACACTGTAACACTCTGATACAGCCCACAGCGATCACTGTAACACTCTGATATACTCCACACCCCTCACTGTCACACTGATATATCCCACACCCCTCACTGTAACACTCTGATATAACCCACAACCGTCACTGCAACACTCTGATACACCCCACACCCCTCACTGCAACACACTGATATACCCCACACCCCTCACTGTAACACTCTGATATACCCCACACCCCTCACTGTAACACTCATATATCCCACACCCCTCACTGTAACAGTTTGAAGTACCCCACACTCCCTTACTGTAACACTGATATACCCCACACCCCTCACTGTAACACTCTGATATACCCACACCCCTCACTGTCACACAGATATATCCCACACCCCTCACTGTAACACTCTGATATACGCCACGCCCCTCACTGTAACACTCTGGTATATCCCACACCCCTCACTGTAACACTCTGATATATCCCACACCCCTCACTGTAACACTCTGATATACCCCAGAACCCTTACTGTAACACTCTAATATACCCAACACCCCTCACTGTAACACTCTGATACAGCCCACACACCTCACTGTAACACTCTGATATACACAACACCCCTCACTGTCACAAAGATATATCCCACACCCCTCACTGTAACACTCTGATATACCCCACAACCCTCACTGCAACACCCTGATACACCCCACACCCCTCCCTGCAACACACTGATATACCCCACACCCCTCACTGTAACACTCTGATATACTCCACACCCCTCACTGTAACACTCTGATATACCCCACACCCCTCAATGTAACACTCTGATATATCCCACACCCCTCACTGTAACAGTTTGATGTACCCCACACTCCCTTACTGTAACACTGATATACCCCACACCCCTCACTGTAACACTCTGATATACCCCACACCCTCACTGTAACACTCTGATACAGCCCACAGCGATCACTGTAACACTCTGATATACCCCACACCCGTCACCGTAACACTCTGATATACGCCACACCCCTAACTGTAACACTCTGATATACTCCACACCCCTCACTGTCACACTGATATATCCCACACCCCTCACTGTAACACTCTGATATACCCCACAACCCTCACTGCAACACTCTGATACACCCCACACCCCTCACTGCAACACACTGATATACCCCACACCCCTCACTGTAACAGTTTGATGTACCCCACACTCCCTTACTGTAACACTCTGATATACCCACACCCCTCACTGTCACACAGATATATCCCACACCACTCACTGTAACACTCTGATATACCCCACACCCCTCACTGCAACACTCTGATACACCCCACACCCCTCACTGCAACACTCTGATATACCCCACACCCCTCACTGTAACACCCCAAGATATCCCACACCCCTCATTGTAACACTCTGATATACCCCACACCCCTCACTGTAACACTCTCTGATATACCCCACACCCCTCACTGCAACACCCTGATATACACAACATCCCTCACCGTAACACTCTGATATACCCCACAACCCTCACTGCAACACTCTGATACACCCCACACCCCTCACTGCAACACACTGATATACCCCACACCCCTCACTGTAACAGTTTGATGTACCCCACACTCCCTTACTGTAACACTCTGAAATACCCCACACCCCTCACTGCAACACTCTGATACACCCCACACCCCTCACTGCAACACTCTGATATACCCCACACCCCTCACTGTAACACCCCGAGATATCTCACACCCCTCATTGTAACACTCTGATATACCCCACACCCCTCACTGTAACACTCTCTGATATACAACACACCCCTCACTGCAACACCCTGATATACCCCACACCCCTCACTGTAACACTCTGATATACCCCCCCCCCCCCCACTGGAACACTCTGATATACCCCACACCCCTCAGTGTAACACTCTGATATACCCCACACCCCTCACTGTAACACTCTGGTATATCCCACACCCCTCACTGTAACACTCTGATATATCCCACACCCCTCACTGTAACACTCTGATATACCCCACACCCCTCACTGTAACACTCTGATACACCCCACATCGCTCACTGTAACACTCTGATATACCCCACACTCCTCACTGTCACACTCTGATTCACCCCACATCGCTCACTGTAACACTCTGATATACCCCACACCCCTCACTGTAACACTCTGATACGGCCCACACCCCTCACTGTTACACTGATATATCCCACACACCTCACTGTAACACTCTGATACACCCCACACCCCTCACTGTCACACTCAGATATACCCCACACCCCTCACTGTAACACTCTGATATACCCCACACCCCTCACTGTAACACTCTGATACACCCCACACCCCTCACTGTCACACTCAGATATACCCCACACCCCTCACTGTAACACTCTGATACACCCCACACCCCTCACTGTAACACTCTGATATACCCCACACCCCTCACTGTAACACTCTGATACACCCCACACTGTAACACTCTGATACACCCCACACCCCTCACTGTAACACTCAGATACACCCCACACCCCTCACTGTAACACTCTGATACACCCCACACCCCTCACTGTAACACACTGATACACCCCACACCCCTCACTGTAACACTCAGATACACCCCACACCCCTCACTGCAACACTCTGATATACCCCACACCCCTCACTGTAACACTCTGATATACCCCACACCCCTCACTGTAACACTCTGATATACCCCACACCCCTCACTGCAACACTCTGATATACCCCACACCCCTCACTGTAACACTCTGATATACCCCACACCCCTCACTGTAACACTCTGATATACCCCACACCCCTCACTGTAACACTGATATACCCCACACCCCCTCACTGTAACACTCTGATATACCCCACACCCCTCACTGTAACACTGATATACCCCACACCCCTCACTGTAACACTCAGATATACCCCACACCCCTCACTGTAACACTCTGATATACCCCACACCCCTCACTGTAACACTCTGATATACCCCACACCCCTCACTGTAACACTCAGATATCCCCCACACCCCTCACTGTAACACTCTGATATATCCCACACCCCTCACTGTAACACTGATATACCCCACACCCCTCACTGTAACACTCAGATATACCCCACACCCCTCACTGTAACACTCAGATATACCCCACACCCCTCACTGTAACACTCTGATATACCCCACACCCTTCACTGTAACACTCTGATACACCCTACACTCCACACTGTAACACTCAGATATACCCCACACCCCTCACTGTAACACTCAGATATACCCCACACCCCTCACTGTAACACTGATATACCCCACACCCCTCACTGTAACACTGTTTTACCCCACACCCCTCACTGTAACACTGAGATATACCCCACACCCCTCACTGTCACACTTAGATATACCCCTCACTGTAACACTCTGATACACCCCACACCCCTCACTGTAACACTCTGATATACCCCACACCCCTCACTGTAACACTCTGATACACCCCACACTGTAACACTCTGATACACCCCACACCCCTCACTGTAACACTCAGATACACCCCACACCCCTCACTGTAACACTCTGATACACCCCACACCCCTCACTGTAACACTCTGATACATCCCACCCCCCTCACTGTAACACTCAGATACACCCCACACCCCTCACTGCAACACTCTGATATACCCCACACCCCTCACTGTAACACTCTGATATACCCCACACCCCTCACTGTAACACTCTGATATACCCCACACCCCTCACTGCAACACTCTTATATACCCCACACCCCTCACTGTAACACTCTGATATACCCCACACCCCTCACTGTAACACTCTGATATACCCCACACCCCTCACTGTAACACTCTGATATACCCCACACCCCTCACTGTAACACTGATATACCCCACACCCCGTCACTGTAACACTCTGATATACCCCGCACCCCTCACTGTAACACTGATATACCCCACACCCCTCACTGTAACACTCAGATATACCCCACACCCCTCACTGTAACACTCAGATATACCCCACACCCCTCACTGTAACACTCTGATATACCCCACACCCCTCACTGTAACACTCTGATATACCCCACACCCCTCACTGTAACACTCAGATATACCCCACACCCCTCACTGTAACACTCTGATATATCCCACACCCCTCACTGTAACACTGATATACCCCACACCCCTCACTGTAACACTCAGATATACCCCACACCCCTCACTGTAACACTCAGATATACCCCACACCCCTCACTGTAACACTCTGATATACCCCACACCCCTCACTGTAACACTCTGATACACCCTACACTCCTCACTGTAACACTCAGATATACCCCACACCCCTCACTGTAACACTCAGATATACCCCACACCCCTCACTGTAACACTGATATACCCCACACCCCTCACTGTAACACTGATATACCCCACACCCCTCACTGTAACACTCAGATATACCCCACACCCCTCACTGTAACACTCAGATATACCCGACACCCCTCACTGTAACACTCAGATATACCCCACACCCCTCACTGTAACACTGATATACCCCACACCCCTCACTGTAACACTGATATACCCCACACCCCTCACTGTAACACTCTGATATACCCCACACCCCTCACTGTAACACTGATATACCCCACACCCCTCACTGTAACACTGATATATCCCACACCCCTCACTGTAACACTCTGTTATACCCCTCACTGTAACACTCTGATATACCCCACACCCCTCACTGTAACACTCTGATATACTCCACACCCCTCACTGTAACTCTGATATACCCCACACCCCTCACTGTAACTCTGATATACCCCACACCCCTCACTGTAACACTCTGATATACCCCACACCCCCTCACTGTAACACTCTGATATACCCCACACCCCTCACTGTAACACTGATATACCCCACACCCCTCACTGTAACACTCAGATATACCCCACACCCCTCACTGTAACACTGATATACCCCACACCCCTCACTGTAACACTGATATACCCCACACCCCTCACTGTAACACTCTGATATACCCCACACCCCTCACTGTAACACTGATATACCCCACACCCCTCACTGTAACACTGATATATCCCACACCCCTCACTGTAACACTCTGTTATACCCCTCACTGTAACACTCTGATATACCCCACACCCCTCACTGTAACACTCTGATATACTCCACACCCCTCACTGTAACTCTGATATACCCCACACCCCTCACTGTAACTCTGATATACCCCACACCCCTCACTGTAACACTCTGATATACCCCACACCCCCTCACTGTAACACTCTGATATACCCCACACCCCTCACTGTAACACTGATATACCCCACACCCCTCACTGTAACACTCTGATACACCCCACACTCTCACTGTCACACTCTGATATACTCCACACCCCTCACTGTAACTCTGATATACCCCACACCCCTCACTGTAACACTCTGATATACCCCACACCCTCACTGTAACACTCTGATATACTCCACACCCCTCACTGTAACTCTGATATACCCCACACCCCTCACTGTAACACTCTGATATACCCCACACCCTCACTGTAACACTCTGATATACTCCACACCCCTCACTGTAACTCTGATATACCCCACACCCCTCACTGTAACTCTGATATACCCCACACCCCTCACTGTAACACTCTGATATACCCCACACCCCTCACTGTGATACTCTGATACACCCCACACCCCTCACAGTAACACTCTGATATACCCCCACACCCCTCACTGTGACACTCTGATACACCCACACCCCTCACTGTAACACTCTGATATGCACCACACCCCTCACTGTAACACACTGATATACCCCACACCCCTCACAGTAACACTCTGATATACCCCACACCCCTCACTGTAACACTCTGATATACCTCACACCCCTCACTGTAACACTCTGATATACCCCACACCCCTCACTGTAACACTCTGATATACCCCACACCCCTCACTGTAACACTGATATACCCCACACCACTCACTGTAACACTCTGATATATCCCACACCCCTCACTGTAACACTCTGATATATCCCACACCCCCTCACTGTAACTCTCTGATACACCCCACACTCCTCACTGTAACACTGATATATCCCACACCCCTCACTGTAACACTCTGATATATCCCACACCCCCTCACTGTAACTCTCTGATACACCCCACACCCCTCACTGTAACACTCTGATATACTGCACACCCCTCACTGTAACACTGATACACCCCACACCCCTCACTGTAACTCTCTGATATATCCCACACCCCCTCACTGTAACACTCTGATATACCCCACACCCCTCACTGTAACACTCTGATATATCCCACACCCCTCACTGTAACACTCTTATATATCTCACACCCCCTCACTGTAACTCTCTGATACACCCCTCACTGTAACACTCTGATATACCCCACACCCCTCACTGTAACACTGATACACCCCACACCCCTCACTGTAACACTGATATACCCCACACCCCTCACTGTAACACTGATACACTCCACACCCCTCACTGTAACACTCTGATATACACCACACCCCTCACTGTAACACTCTGATGTACCCCACACCCCTCACTGTAACACTGATACACCCCACACCCCTCACTGTAACACAGATATACCCCACACCCCTCACTGTAACCCTGATATACCCCACACCCCTCACTGTAACACAGATATACCCCACACCCCTCACTGTAACACAGATATACTCCACACCCCTCACTGTAACACTCTGATACACCCCACACCCCTCACTGTAACACTGATATACTCCACACCCCTCACTGTAACACTCTGATACACCCCACACCCCTCACTGTAACACAGATATACTCCACACCCCTCACTGTAACACTCTGATACACCCCACACCCCTCACTGTGATACTCTTAGTGATCTCTGTCTGCATATATAACGCCCCTCTTGCCCTGCAGCCAGTGCTTGCAGCGCTCTCACTGTCTCAGCGGATCTGCAGCTGGACGAATCTAATGGATCAGCTGGAGCCTCACCTTGCATTGCCAGTGTGGACTGGCAGCCCGCACCTCTGGGTGCCCCCGGCAGTGGGTGGACTGGCAGCGGGGGGGTTGCAGACTCTGCTCCAGCTCCTCCGCAATCGCAGCGCTGTCTGGATCTCTGCACCGTCTCCCCGGGGCTGATGCGCGTGCCCGGCCGCTTCCCCGGCGCGCGCACCGGACCATCTCCATGGCAACCGGCTGATTGACAGCGACGGCTCCGGCCAATCACTGGCGGCGCCCTTGAGAATGTTTGGCCGTTGCTGTGGTGACGGCAGCGGGACTGACAGCAGCATCCTGCACCCAGCACCCTGCACCCAGCACCCTGCACCCTGCACCCAGCACCCAACACCCTGCACCCAGCACCCAGCACCCAGCACCCTGCACCCAGCACCCAACACCCCAGCACCCAGCACCCAGCATCCAGCACCCTGCACCCAGCACCCAGCACCCAGCACCCTGCACCCAGCATCCAGCACCCTGCACCCAGCACCCTGCACCCAGCACCCTGCACCCAACATCCAGCACCCAGCAACCTGCACCCAGCACCCAGCACCCTGCACCCAGCACCCTGCACCCAGTATCCTGCACCCAACACCCTGCACCCAGCAACCTGCACCCAGCACCCTGCACCCAGCACCCAGCACCCTGCACGCAGCACCCTGCACCCAGCACCCTGCACCCTGCACACTGCACCCTGCACCCAGCACCCTCTACCCAGCACCCAGCAGCCTGCTCCCAACACCAAGCACCCAGCACCCTGCACCCAGCACCCAGCACCCTGCACCCAACACCCAGCAACCTGCACCCAGCATCCAGCACCCTGCACCCAGCACCCTGCACCCAGCACCCTGCACCCAACATCCAGCACCCAGAAACCTGCACCCAGCACCCAGCACCCTGCACCCAGTATCCTGCACCCAACACCCTGCACCCAGCAACCTGCACCCAGCACCCTGCACCCAGCACCCAGCACCCTGCACGCAGCACCCTGCACCCAGCACCCTGCACCCTGCACACTGCACCCAGCATCCAGCACCCTGCACCCAGCACCCTCTACCCAGCACCCAGCAGCCTGCTCCCAACACCAAGCACCCTGCACCCAGCACGCTGCACCCAGCACCCTGCACCCAGCACCCTGCACCCAGCACTTAGCACCCTGCACCCAGCACCCAGCATCCAGCAACCTGCACCCAGCACCCTCTACCCAGCACCCAGCAGCCTGCTCCCAACACCAAGCACCCAGCACCCTGCACCCTGCACCAGCACCCAGCACCATGCACCCAGCACCCTGCACCCAGCACCCAGCATTTAGCACCCTGCACCCAGCACCCTGCACCCAGCATCCAGCACCCTGCACCCAGCACCCTCTACCCAGCACCCAGCAGCCTGCTCCCAACACCAAGCACCCAGCACCCTGCACCCAGCACCCTGCACCCAGCACCCTGCACCCAGCACCCTGCACCCAGCACCCTGCACCCAGCACTTAGCACCCTGCACCCAGCACCCTGCACCCAGCACCCTGCACCCAGCATCCAGCACCCTGCACCCAGCACCCTCTACCCAGCACCCAGCCACCTGCTCCCAACACCAAGCACCCTGCACCCAGCACCCAGCACCCTGCACCCAGCACCCACCACCCAGCACCCTGTTCCCAGCACCCTGCACCCTGCACCTGTACCCAGCACCCTGCACACAGCACCCAGCACCCTGCATCCAACACCCAGCACCCTGCACCCAGCACCCAGTACCCTCTACCCAACACCCTGCACCCAGCACCCAGCACCTGGCACCCAGTACCCTGCACCCAGCAGGGGTGATAAATTGCCCTTAGTGTTGGGTGGGGTTACTGAGTTAAGGGGATAGGGTGGAGGTGTTGACCTTGGGTAGGGTGCTCTTTCCAAGAGCCGGTGCAGACTCGATGGGCCGAATGGCCTCCTTCTGCACTGTAAATTCTATGAACCTGCATCCAGCACCCGGCACCCTGCACCCTGCCCCAGCACCCAGCACCCTGCACCCAGCACACAGCACCCAGCACCCAGCACCCTGCACCCAGCACCCTGCACCCAGCACCCTGCACCCAGCACCCAGTACCCTGCACCCAGCACCCAGCACCCTGCACCCAGTACCCTGCTCCCAACACCAAGCACACAGCACCCTGCACCCAGCACATTGCACCCAGCACCCTGCACACAGCACCCTGGACACAGTACCCTGGACACTGCCCCTGCACCCAGCACCCAGCACCCTCTACCCAGCACCATGTTCCCAGCACCCTGCACCCAGCACCCTGCACCCAGCTCCCTGCACCCAGCACCCTGCACCCAACACCCTGCACCCAGCACCCTGCACCCAACACCCAGCATCCTGCACCCAGCAACCTGCACCCAGCACCCAGCACCCTGCACCCAGCACCCTGCACTCAGCACCCAGCACCTAGCACCCTGCACCCAGCACCCTCTACCCAACACCCTGCACCCAGCACCCTGCACCCAACACCCTGCACCCAGCACCCTACATTCCGTACCCTGCACCCAGCAGAGGTGGTAAATTGCCCTTAGTGTCCAAAATTGCCCTTAGTGTTGGGTGAGGTTACTGAGTTAAGGGGATAGGGTGGAGGTGTGGACCTTGGGTAGGGTGCTCTTTCCAAGAGCCGGTGCAGGCTCGATGGGCCGAATGGCCTCCTTCTGCACTGTACATTCTATGAACCTGCACCCAGCACCCAGCACATATCTCCCAGCACCCTGCACCCAGAACCCTGCACCCAGCACCCAGCACCATTGTACCCTGCACCCAGTATCCAGCACCCAGCACCCAGCACTCTGCACCCAGTACGCAGTTCCCAGCACCCTGCACCCTGCACCCAGTACCCAGCACCCTGCACTCAGCACCCAGCACACTGTACCCTGCACCCAGCACCCAGCACCATTGTACCCTGCACCCAGTATCCAGCACCCAGCACCCAGCACTCTGCACCCAGTACCCAGTTCCCAGCACCCTGCACCCTGCACCCAGTACCCAGCACCCTGCACTCAGCACCCAGCACACTGTACCCTGCACCCAGTACCCAGCACCCAGCACTCTGCACCCATCACCCAGCACACTGCACCCAGTACCCAGCACCCTGCACCCAGTACCCAGCACCCTGCACTCTGCACTCTGCATCCAGCACCCTGCACCCTGCACCCAGTACCCAGCAGCCTGCACCCAGCACTCAGCACCCAGCACTCAGCACCCAGCACTCAGCACCCAGCACCCTGCACCCAGCACTCTGCACCCAGCACTCTGCACCCAGCACCCAGCACCCAACACACTGTACCCTGCACCCAGTACCCAGCACCCATCACTCTGCATCCAGCACCCTGCACACTGCACCCTGCACCCAGTACCCAGCACCCTGCACCCAACACTCTGCACCCAGCACTCAGCACCCAGCCATCAGCACCCAGCACCCTGTACCCAGCACTCTGCACCCAGCACCCAGCACCCTGCGCCCTGCACCGAGCACCCTTCACCCTTCACCCAGCACACTGTACCCTGCACCCAGCACCCAGCACTCTGCACCCAGCACCCAGCACACTGCACCCAGTACCCAGCACCCTGCACCCAGTACCCAGCACCCTGCACCCAGCACTCTGCATCCAGCACCCTGCACACTGCACCCTGCACCCAGTACCCAGCACCCTGCACCCAGCACTCAGCACCCAGCACTCAGCACCCAGCACTCAGCACCCAGCACCCTGCACCCAGCACTCTGCACCCAGCACTCTGCACCCAGCACCCAACACACTGTACCCTGCACCCAGTACCCAGCACCCAGCACACTGCATCCTGCACCCAGAACCCAGCACCCTGCACCCATCACTCTGCATCCAGCACCCTGCACACTGCACCCTGCACCCAGTACCCAGCACCCTGCACCCAACACTCTGCACCCAGCACTCAGCACCCAGCCCTCAGCACCCAGCACCCTGCACCCAGCACTCTGCACCCAGCACCCAGCACCCTGCACCCTGCACCGAGCACGCTTCACCCTTCACCCAGCACCCTCCACCAACACCCAGCATCTTCAACCCAGCACCCTCAAACTAGCACCCTGCACCCACCAACCTGCACCCAGCACCATGCACCCAGCACCCTGCACCTAGCACCCAGCACCCTGCACCCAGCACCCTGCACCCAGCACCCAGCACTCTGACCGGGTGAAATCCAACAAGTGGGGCTGCACGGTAGCACAGTGGTTCGGGTCCCAGTTTCGATTGTCGGCTGGGTCACTGCCTGGGCGGAATTTGCACGTCCTCCCCGTGTGTGCGTGGGTTTCCTCCGGGTGCTCCGGTTTCCTCCCACAGTCCAGAGGTGTGATGGTTCGGTGGATTGGCCATGATAAATTGCCCTTAGTGTCCAAAAAAGGTTTGGTTACGGGGATAGGGTGGAGGGGTGGGCTTAAATAGGGTGCTCTTTCCAAGGACCAGTGCCGACTCGATGGGCTGAATGGCCTCCTTCTGCACAGTCGGAATTCTATGGTTCTATAAATATGTGTTTATTTTTTAGCAATGTTAATTTGAAGGATAAATGCTGAACAGAACATGAGGAGAACTCCCCCCCGCTCTTCTTCTTCAGAGGAGATGTGGGATTTTATGGTCTCCAGTGAGGGAAGGGGGGGCCTCAATGTATCTTGGCTGAAGGATGTCAGTGTCATCATTCCACTGCTTGGAGATCCTCAATCCTCTGCTCTTGAAGCCTGCCTGCAGTTTAAGTAAATAGCTCTTAAGTCTTAAGCCTAACTTCACAGTTAAAATCTTGATAATCTGGTATCATCCGGATTATCCGTCCTTCACCCTCTCGTTAACCTCGCCATCCCTCATCCGGAGGTGAAAATGCAGTTCTTACATTGCATGATCCAGACGCACAGCCAGCATTGCTGATAACTTCCTCCATACTGAACAGTTCACTCCCTCCTTCCCCCTCCGACCCTCTCTTCCTCCTGCTCCATTGTCTTCACTTCATCCGATGGGCATATCATTGCCAACTTTCTTGTGGGCCTTATTGTAGGGGCTTCCTGTGATGACAGGGATGGGTGAACAAAGATCAAAGAACAAGCCATGGGGTACGGGCCTCTGGCACGGAGTCTGTCCCTGTTGCTCAGAAGGGAAGAGAGGAGAGGAGCAGAGCATTAGTAATTGGGGACTCGATAGTCAGGGGCACAGATAGGAGATTTTGTGGGAGCGTGAGAGACTCACGTTTGGTATGTTGCCTCCCAGGTGCAAGGGTACGTGATGTCTCGGATCGTGTTTTCCGGGTCCTTAGGGGGGAGGGGGAGCAGCCCCAAGTCGTGGTCCACATTGGCACTGACAACATAGGTAGGAAAGGGGACAAGGATGTCAGGCAGGCTTTCAGGGAGCTAGGATGGAAGCTCAGAACTAAAACAAACAGAGTTATTATCTCTGGGTTGTTGCCCGTGCCACGTGATAGTGAGATGAGGAATAGGGAGAGAGAGCAATTAAACACGTGTCTACAGGGATGGTGCAGGCGGGAGGGATTCAGATTTCTGGATAACTGGGGCTCTTTCTGGGGAAGGTTGGACCTCTACAGACAAGATGGTCTACACCTGAACCTGAGGGGCACAAATATCCTGGGGGGGAGATTTGTTAGTGCTCTTTGGGGGGGTTTAAACTAATGCAGCAGGGGCATGGGAACCTGGATTGTAGCTTTAGGGTAAGGGAGAATGAGAGTATAGAGGTCAGGAGCACAGATTTGACATCGCAGGAGGGGGCCAGTGTTCAGGTAGGTGGTTTGAAGTGTGTCTACTTCAATGCCAGGAGTATACGAAATAAGGTAGGGGAACTGGCAGCATGGGTTGGTACCTGGGACTTCGATGTTGTGGCCATTTCGGAGACATGGATAGAGCAGGGACAGGAATGGGTGTTGCAGGTTCCGGGGTTTAGGTGTTTTAGTAAGCTCAGAGAAGGAGGCAAAAGAGGGGGAGGTGTGGCGCTGCTAGTCAAGAGCAGTATTACGGTGGCGGAGAGGATGCTAGATGGGGACTCATCTTCCGAGGTAGTATGGGCTGAGGTTAGAAACATGAAAGGAGAGGTCACACTGTTGGGAGTCTTCTATAGGCCTCCAAATAGTTCTAGGGATGTAGAGGAAAGGATGGCGAGGATGATCCTGGATAAGAGCGAAAGTAACAGGGTAGTTATTATGGGAGACTTTAACTTTCCAAATATTGACTGGAAAAGATATAGTTCGAGTACATTAGATGGGTCGTTTTTTGTACAGTGTGTGCAGGAGGGTTTCCTGACACAATATGTTGACAGGCCAACAAGAGGCGAGGCCACGTTGGATTTGGTTTTGGGTAATGAACCAGGCCAGGTGTTGGATTTGGAGGTAGGAGAGCACTTTGGGGACAGTGACCACAATTCGGTGACGTTTACGTTAATGATGGAAAGGGATAAGTATACACCGCAGGGCAAGAGTTATAGCTGGGGGAAGGGCAATTATGATGCCATTAGACGTGACTTGGGGGGGGTAGGTTGGAGAAGTAGGCTGCAAGTGTTGGGCACACTGGATAAGTGGAGCTTGTTCAAGGATCAGCTACTGCGTGTTCTTGATAAGTATGTACCAGTCAGGCAGGGAGGAAGGCGTCGAGCGAGGGAACCGTGGTTTACCAAAGAAGTGGAATCTCTTGTTAAGAGGAAGAAGGAGGCCTATGTGAAGATGAGGTGTGAAGTTTCAGTTGGGGCGATGGATAGTTACAAGGTAGCGAGGAAGGATCTAAAGAGAGAGCTAAGACGAGCAAGGAGGGGACATGAGAAGTATTTGGCAGGTAGGATCAAGGAAAACCCAAAAGCTTTCTATAGGTATGTCAGGAATAAGCGAATGACTAGGGAAAGAGTAGGACCAGTCAAGGAAAGGGATGGGAAGTTGTGTGTGGAGTCTGAAGAGATAGGCGAGATACTAAATGAATATTTTTCGTCAGTATTCACTCAGGAAAAAGAGAATGTTGTGGAGGAGAATGCTGAGACCCAGGCTAATAGAATAGATGGCATTGAGGTATGTAGGGAAGAGGTGATGGCAATTCTGGACAGGCTGAAAATAGATAAGTCCCCGGGTCCTGATGGGATTTATCCTAGGATTCTCTGGGAGGCCAGGGAAGAGATTGCTGGACCTTTGGCTTTGATTTTTATGTCATCATTGGCTACAGGAATAGTGCCAGAGGACTGGAGGATCGCAAATGTGGTCCCTTTGTTCAAAAAGGGGAGCAGAGACAACCCCGGCAACTATAGACTGGTGAGCCTCACGTCTGTAGTGGGTAAAGTCTTGGAGGGGATTATAAGAGACAAGATTTATAATCATCTAGATAGGAATAATATGATCAGGGATAGTCAGCATAGCTTTGTGAAGGGTAGGTCATGCCTCACAAACCTTATCGAGTTCTTTGAGAAAGTGACTGAACAGGTAGACGAGGGTAGAGCAGTTGATGTGGTATATATGGATTTCAGTAAAGCGTTTGATAAGGTTCCCCACGGTAGGCTATTGCAGAAAATACGGAGGCTGGGGATTGAGGGTGATTTAGAGATGTGGATCAGAAATTGGCGAGCTGAAAGAAGACAGAGGGTGCTGGTTGATGGGAAATGTTCAGAATGGAGTTCAGTTACAAATGGAGTACCACAAGGATCTGTTCTGGGGCCGTTGCTGTTTGTCATTTTTATCAATGACCTAGAGGAAGGCGCAGAAGGGTGGGTGAGTAAATTTGCAGACGATACTAAAGTCGGTAGTGTTGTCGATAGTGTGGAAGGGTGTAGCAGGTTACAGAGGGATATAGATAAGCTGCAGAGCTGGGCTGAGAGGTGGCAAATGGAGTTTAATGTAGAGAAGTGTGAGGTGATTCACTTTGGAAGGAATAACAGGAATGCGGAATATTTGGCTAACGGTAAAGTTCTTGGAAGTGTGGATGAGCAGAGGGATCTAGGTGTCCATGTACATAGATCCCTGAAAGTTGCCACCCAGGTTGATAGGGTTGTGAAGAAGGCCTATGGAGTGTTGGCCTTTATTGGTAGAGGGATTGAGTTCCGGAGTCAGGAGATCATGTTGCAGCTGTACAGAACTCTGGTACGGCCGCATTTGGAGTATTGCGTACAGTTCTGGTCACCGCATTGTCGGAAGGACGTGGAAGCTTTGGAGCGGGTGCAGAGGAGATTTACCAGGATGTTGCCTGGTATGGAGGGAAAATCTTATGAGGAAAGGCTGATGGACTTGAGGTTGTTTTCGTTGGAGAGAAGAAGGTTAAGAGGAGACTTAATAGAGGCATACAAAATGATCAGGGGGTTAGATAGGGTGGACAGTGAGAGCCTTCTCCCGCGGATGGAAATGGCTGGCACGTGGGGACATAGCTTTAAACTGAGGGGTAACAGATATAGGACAGAGGTCAGAGGTAGGTTCTTTATGCAAAGAGTAGTGAGGCCGTGGAATGCCCTACCTGCTACAGTAGTGAACTCGCCAACATTGAGGGCATTTAAAAGTTTATTGGATAAACATATGGATGATAATGGCATAGTGTAGGTTAGATGGCTTTTGTTTCGGTGCAACATCGTGGGCCGAAGGGCCTGTACTGCGCTGTATTGTTCTATGTTCTATGTTCTATAACAAAGAAAGGTCCAGCACAGGAACAGGCCCTTCGGCCCTCCAAGCCCGTGCCGACCATGCTGCCCGTCTAAACTAAAATCTTCTGCACTTCCGGGGTCCGTATCCCTCTATTCCCATCCTATTCATGTATTTGTCAAGATGCCCTTTAAACGTCACTATCGTCCCTGCTTCCACCACCTCCTCTGGTAGCGAGTTCCAGGCACCCACTACCCTCTGTGTAAAAAACTTGCCTCGTACATCTCCTCTAAACCTTGCCCCTCTCACCGTAAACCCTAGTAATGCCCCCTAGTAATTGACCCCTCTACCCCGGGGAAAAGCCTCTGACTATCCACTCTGTCTATGCCCCTCATAATTTTGTAGACCTCTATCAGGTCTCCCCTCAACCTCTGTCGTTCCAGTGAGAACAAACCGAGTTTATTCAACTGCTCCTCATAGCTAATGCCCTCCATACCAGGCAACATTCTGGTAAATCTCTTCTGCACCCTCTCTAAAGCCTCCACATCCTTCTGGTAGTGTGGCGACCAGAATTGAACACTATATTCCAAGTGTGGCCTGACTAAGGTTTGATACAGCTGCAACATGACTTGCCAATTTTTATACTCAATGCCTAAGCCAGAGATCGGAGAGTACTATATTTAGCTTTAACATTTATATTAGGAATCTAGTTCTAGGAGACAGATAGTTTTGTTTTTTAAAATATATTTTATTGAAAATTTTTCGATCACAATTTTTTCCCCTTACACATCAAACATAACAAAAAAGAAAATTTAACAGTGAACAAATGGCTAATCAACATGGTAAACTAATCATTTAACATAAACTAAAACTTTCCACCCCCCCCCCCCCCTTCCCCCTGGGTTGCTGCTGCTGGTCATCTGTCTTCCCTCTAACGTTCCCCTAGATAGTCGAGAAATGGCTGCCACCGCCTGGTGAACCCTTGAGCCGATCCTCTCAGGGCAAACTTCATCTGCTCCAGTTTTATGAACCCCGCCATATCATTTATCCAGGCCTCCAGTCCGGGGGTTTCGCTTCCTTCCACATGAGTAAAATCCTACGCCGGGCTACTAGGGACGCAAAGGCCACAACGTCGGCCTCTTTCGCCTCCTGCACTCCCGGCTCATCCGCAACTCCAAATAAAGCTAACCTCCAGCCTGGTTTGACCCGGACCTTCACCACCTTCGAAATCACTCCCGTCACTCCCTTCCAATACCCCTCCAGTGCCGGGCACGACCAAAACATATGTGCGTGGTTTGCCGGGCTTCCGCCGCACCTCCCACACTTGTCCTCCACTCCGAAGAACCTGCTCAACCTTGCTCCCGTTATGTGTGCTCTATGTAGCACCTTGAATTGAATCAGGCTAAGCCTGGTGCACGAGGAAGAGGAATTTACCCTGCTTAGGGCATCAGCCCACATACCCTCCTCTATCTCCTCCCCTAGCTCTTCTTCCCACTTTCCTTTTAATTCGCCCACCCGCTCCTCCCCCTCTTCCCTCATCTCTCGGTATATCTCTGACACCTTGCCCTCCCCGACCCACACCCCCGAAAGCACTCTGACCTGGATCCCCTGTGCCGGGAGCAGCGGAAATTCCCTCATCTGTTGTCTTGTGAACGCCCTCACCTGCATATATCTAAGGAAGTTTCCCCGGGGCAACTTATACTTTTCCTCCAATGCTCCCAAGCTCGCAAACGTCCCATCTATAAATAAATCTCCCACCCTCCTAATTCCCAACTGGTGCCAGCTCTGAAATCCTCCATCCATTCTTCCTGGGGCAAACCTGTGGTTGTTCCTGATTGGGGACCCCACCAGGGCTCCCCGCGCACCTCTCTGTCGCCTCCATTGTCCCCAAATATTCAATGTTGCCGCCACAACTGGGTTCGTGGTAAACCTTTTTGGTGAGAGCGGTAGCGGCGCCGTCACCAGCGCCTCTAGGCTCGTCCCTTTACAGGACTTTCTCTCCAGTCTTTTCCACGCCGCTCCCTCTCCCTCCATCATCCATTTACGAATCATCGTCACATTGGCGGCCCAATAGTAGTCGCCCAAATTCGGTAGCGCCAATCCTCCTCTGTCTCTGCTACGTTGTAGGAACCCCCTCCTTACCCTCGGGACTTTCCCTGCCCACACGAAGCTCGTGATGCTCCTGTCTATTTTTTAAAAAAAGGTCTTAGTGATTAGTATAGGGAGACATTGAAATACAAATAAGAACCTCGGGAGGACCATCATCTTAATTGCCTGCACTCTGCCCGCCAACGACAGAGGCTGCATGTCCCACCTCTTGAAGTCCTCCTCCATTTGTTCTACCAATCGTGTCAGATTAAGTCTGTGTAGGGTTCCCCAGCTCCTAGCGATCTGAATCCCCAGGTATCGGAAGTTTCTTTCCACTTTCCTTAGAGGTAGGCCTTCTACCTCTCTACTCTGGTCCCCAGGGTGTATCACGAATAGTTCACTCTTCCCCATGTTAAGCCTATATCCCGAGAAATCTCCGAACTCCCTCAATATCTGCATGACCTCTGTCATCCCCCCCACTGGGTCCGTCACATACAACAGTAGGTCATCTGCGTATAGCGACAATCGGTGTTCTTCTCCCCCTCTAATCACCCCTCTCCATTTCCTGGAGTCTCTCAACGCCATGGCCAGAGGTTCAATTGCCAACGCGAACAACAATGGAGATAGCGGGCATCCCTGTCTTGTTCCCCTATATAGTCGGAAATACTCCGATCTTTGCCGACCCGTGACCACACTTGCCGTTGGGGCCCCATAAAGGAGTTTGACCCAGCTAATAAACCCGTTCCCGAACCCAAACCTCCTTAACACCTCCCATAAATACTCCCACTCCACCCTATCAAATGCCTTCTCTGCATCCATTGCCGCCACTATCTCTGCCTCCCCCTCCACTGGGGGCATCATTATCACCCCTAATAGTTGTCGCACGTTGACATTCAGTTGTCTCCCCTTTACAAACCCTGTCTGGTCTTCGTGCACCACCCCCGGGACACAGTCCTCTATCCTCGATGCCAGTACCTTTGCCAGCAATTTGGCGTCCACATTCAATAATGAAATAGGTCTATAGGACCCGCATTGCAACGGATCTTTATCCCGCTTCAGAATTAGCGATATCGTCGCCTCCGACATTGTCGGGGGTAAAGTCCCTCCTTCCCTGGCCTCATTAAACGTCCTCACCAACAACGGGGCCAACAAGTCCACGTATTTTCTATAAAATTCCACCGGGAACCCGTCTGGTCCCGGAGCCTTCCCTGCTTGCATATTCCCCAGCCCCTTAACAACCTTGTCCACCCCACTCGGTGCCCCCAGGCCTTCCACCTCCTGCTCCTCCACCCTCGGGAACCTCAATTGATCCAGAACTGCCGCATCCCCTCCTCTCCCTCCGGGGGTTGGGATCTATACAGTCCTTCATAAAAGGTCTTAAACACCTCGTTTATCTTCCCTGCTCTCTGCACCGTAGCTCCCTTTTCGTCTCTAATTCCCCCTATCTCCCTCGCCGCTGTCCTCTTTCACAGCTGATGGGCCAGCAGGCGACTAGCCTTTTCCCCATATTCATACCTCCTCCCCTGTGCCTTCCTCCACAGCACCTCCGCCCTCCTGGTGGTCAGAAGGTCGAACTCCGTCTGGAGTCGTCTTCTCTCCCTGTACAGTCCCTCCTCCGGGGTCTCCGCAAATTCCCTGTCCACCCTTAAAATCTCCCCCAGTAATCTTTCCCTTTCCTTGGCCTCTGTTTTCCCTTTGTGGGTCCTGATGGAGATCAGCTCTCCTCTGACCACCGCTTTTAGTGCTTCCCATACCACTCCCACTCGGACCTCCCCGTCGTCATTGGCCTCCAGGTACCTCTCAATACATCCCCGCACTCTTCCACACACTCCCTCATCCGCCATCAATCCCACATCTAATCGCCAGAGTGCTCGCTGCTCCCTTTCCTCTCCTAGTTCCAGGTCCACCCAGTGTGGGGCATGGTCCGAAACCGCTATGGCTGAATACTCAGCTTCTTCCACCCGTGAGATCAACGACCTTCCCAGAACAAAAAAATCTATCCGGGAGTACACTTTATGGACATGGGAGAAGAAGGAGAACTCCCTGGCCCTCGGTCTAAGAAATCGCCATGGGTCCACTCCCCCATTTGGTCCATAAACCCCTTGAGCACCTTGGCCGCTGCCGGCCTTCTTCCGGTCTTAGATCTGGATCTATCTAACCCTGGGTCCAGCACGGTGTTGAAGTCCCCTCCCAATATCAAGTTTCCTACCTCCAGGTCCGGTATACGACCCAACATCCGTCTCATAAATCCCGCATCATCCCAATTCGGGGCATATACGTTAACCAGCACGACCTCCATTCCCTCCAGCCTGCCACTCACCATTACATATCTTTCTCCGCTATCTGCTACAATTCTCCTTGCTTCAAATGCTACCCGTTTCCCCACCAATATGGCCACCCCTCTATTCTTTGCATCTAGCCCTGAGTGGAACACCTGTCCCACCCATCCTTTCCTTAACCTAACTTGATCCGCCACCTTCAGGTGCGTCTCCTGAAGCATAGCCACGTCTGCCTTCAGTCCTTTTAAGTGCGCGAGCACTCGGGCCCTTTTAATCGGTCCATTCAGGCCTCTCACGTTCCACGTGATCAGCCTCACTAGGGGGCTACCTGCCCCCCCTCCCGTGTCGACTAGCCATCACCTTCTCTAGGCCAGTCCCGTGTCCCGCCTCCGTGCTCCCACTCGCTCCCCAGGCGTCGCATTCCTTCCCCGTCCACCCACTTTTAGCCATTTCCTCTTTGATTTCCGCAGCAGCAACCCAGTTATCCCCCCCCCCACCCCCGGCTAGATCCCCTTCTAGCGTGATTGCTCCCTCCATATTACTTCCGCAAGTCAGCTGACTTCAACTGACCCCGGCTACTCCTGCTCCCTCCTTAACCTCCCCCGTGTGGGGAACTCCCATCTGCCTTGCGCCTGTCTTCCCGCCATTGTCTTTCTGCCGCGGGAACATCCCTATATCTGACCCGCCTCTTGTGGCGCAGCTCCCTTCCCCCTCCCACTCCCATTCCTCATTCTCCGCCTATGTCCCTTCTTTCCCCCCTCACCGGCGCCCACATTTCTTAGTGTCTCCCCCCTTCCCAATTTACTTCTCCATTTACATCGACAGTAACATTCCCTACAGTATCAGTCCCTCAGTTCCGATCCAATTTCTCCTCTTTAATAAAGGTCCATGCTTCTTCCGCCGTTTCGAAATAGTGATGTCTCTCCTGGTACGTGACTCATAGTCGTGCCGGCTGCAGCATCCCGAACTTCACCTTCTTTTTGTATAACACCTCCTTGGCTCGGTTAAAACTCGCCCTCCTTCTCGCCACCTCCGCACTCCAATCCTGGTACACCCGTACCACTGCATTCTCCCATCTGCTACTCTGTACTTTTTTAGCCCATCTCAGGACCTCTTCTCTATCTTTAAGGCGGTGAAATGGCACGATTGTCGCCCTAGGTGGTTCTCCCGCTTTTGGTCTTCTCGCCGGGATCCGATGGGCCCCCTCCACCTCTAAGGGGCCCGCAGGGGCCTCAGCTCCCATCAACGAGCTTAGCATCGTGCTTACATAAGCCCCGCAATCCGCTCCTTCCACTCCCTCAGGGAGACCCAGTATCCGAAGGTTCTTCCTTCGCGCTCTGTTTTCTAGGGCCTCAAACCTTTCAATGCACTTTTTGTGGAGCGCCTCGTGCGTCTGTGTTTTGACCGCCAGGCCCAGGATCTCGTCCTCATTATCCGTCACCTTCTGCTCCACCACGCGGAGCTCTGTCTCCTGGGTCCTTTGTGCCTCCTTGAGCCCCCCAATTGCCTGTAGCATCGGGGTCAGCCCCTCCCTCTTCAGTAGCTCCACGCACCGTCTCAAGAATTCGTCTTACTTGGGCCCCCATGTCGCCCAAAAATTTCCCGTTGGGGCTCTTAAAAGAGCCCGAAGGTCCGTTGGAGCTGGAGCCGCCGAAACGTGCGGCTTAGCTAGTCATCGCCGCAACCGGAAGTCCCTCTAGGAAACAGATAGTTAACAGTAACTTAAAAAAAAAAAAATTAAAAAAAAAACTTTTAATTTTAATTAATTGACGCAATGTCAGTTAGAGGGGTGCAGTGCTCCGACTGTGAGATGTGGCAGGTCCGGGAGGCTTCCAGCGTCCCGGATGGCTTCATCTGCAGAAGGTGCACCCAACTGGAGCTCCTCACAGACCGCATGGTTCGGTTGGAGCAGCAATTGGATGTACTTAGGAGCATGCAGGTGGCGGAAAGCGTCATAGATCGCAGTTATATAAATGTGGTCACACCCAAGGTGCAGGCAGAGAAATGGGTGACCACCAGAAAGGGCAGGCAGTCAGTGCAGGAATCCCCTGTGGTTGTCCCCCTCTCGAACAGGTATACCCCTTTGGATACTGTCGGGGGGATAGCCTATCAGGGGAAAACAGCAGCAGTCAGAGCAGTGGCACCACGGCTGGCTCTGATGTTCAGAAGGGAGGGTCAAAGCGCAGAAGAGCAATAGTAACAGGGGACTCTATAGTCAGGGGCACAGATAGGCACTTCTGTGGACGTGAAAGAGACTCCAGGATGGTATGTTGCCTCCCTAGTGCCAGGGTCCAGGATGTCTCCGAACGGGTAGAGGGCATCCTGAAGGGGGAGGGCAAACAGGCAGACGTCGTTGTACATATTGGTACTAGCGACAAAGGCAGGAAGGGGCATGAGGTCCTGCAGCAGGAGTTCAGGGAGCTAGGCAGAAAGTTAAAAGACAGGACCTCGAGGGTTGTAATCTCGGGATTACTCCCTGTGCCACGTGCCAGTGAGGCTAGAAATAGGAAGATAGAGCAGCTAAACACGTGGCTAAACAGCTGGTGTAGGAGGGAGGGTTTCCGTTATCTGGACCACTGGGAGCTCTTCCGGGGCAGGTGTGACCTATATAAGAAGGACGGGTTGCATCTAAACTGGAGAGGCATAAATATCCTGGCCGCGAGGTTTGCTAGTGTCACATGGGAGGGTTTAAACTAGTATGGCAGGGGGGTGGGCATGGGAGCAATAGGTCAGAAGGTGATAGCATTGAGGGAGAACTAGGGAATAGGGACAGTGGGGCTCTGAGGCAGAGCAGACAGGGAGAAGTTGCTGAACACAGCGGGTCTGGTGGCCTGAAGTGCATATGTTTTAATGCAAGAAGTATTACGGGTAAGGCAGATGAACTTAGAGCTTGGATTAGTACTTGGAACTATGATGTTGTTGCCATTACAGAGACCTGGTTGAGGGAAGGGCAGGATTGGCAGCTAAACGTTCCAGGATTTAGATGTTTCAGGCGGGATAGAGGGGGATGTAAAAGGGGTGGCGGAGTTGCGCTACTGGTTCGGGAGAATATCACAGCTGTACTGCGGGAGGACACCTCAGAGGGCAGTGAGGCTATATGGGTAGAGATCAGGAATAAGAAGGGTGCAGTCACAATGTTGGGGGTTTACTACAGGCCTCCCAACAGCCAGCGGGAGATAGAGGAGCAGATAGGGAGGCAGATTTTGGAAAAGAGTAAAAACAACAGGGTTGTGGTGATGGGAGATTTCAACTTCCCCAATATTGACTGGGACTCACTTAGTGCCAGGGGCTTAGACAGGGCAGAGTTTGTAAGGAGCATCCAGGAGGGCTTCTTAAAACAATATGTAGACAGTCCAACTAGGGAAGGGGCGGTACTGGACTGGTATTGGGGAATGAGCCCGGCCAGGTGGTAGAAGTTTCAGTAGGGGAGCATTTCGGGAACAGTGATCACAATTCAGTAAGTTTTAAAGTGCTGGTGGACAAAAATAAGAGTGGTCCTAGGATGAATGTGCTAAATTGGGGGAAGGCTAATTATAACAATATTAGGCGGGAACTGAAGAACATAGATTGGGGGTAGGTGTTTGAGGACAAATCAACATCTGACATGTGGGAGGCTTTCAAGTGTCAGTTGAAAGGAATTCAGGACCGGCATGTTCCTGTGAGGAAGAAGGATAAATACGGCAATTTTTGGGAACCTTGGATAACGAGAGATATTGTAGGCCTCGTCAAAAAGAAAAAGGAGGCATTTGTCAGGGCTAAAAGGCTGGGAACAGACGAAGCCTGTGTGGAATATAAGGAAATTAGGAAGGAACTTAAGCAAGGAGTCAGGAGGGCTAGAAGGGGTCACGAAAAGTCATTGGCAAATAGGGTTAAGGAAAATCCCAAGGCTTTTTACACGTACATAAAAAGCAAGAGGGTAGCCAGGGAAAGGGTTGGCCCACTGAAGGATAGGCAAGGGAATCTATGTGTGGAGCCAGAGGAAATGGGCGAGGTGCTAAATGAATACTTTGCATCAGTATTCACCAAAGAGAAGAAATTGGTAGATGTTGAGTCTGGAGAAGGGTGTGTAGATAGCCTGGGTCACATTGAGATCCAAAAAGACGAGGGGCGTCATTCTCCGACCCCCCGCCGGGTCGGAGAATGGCCGTTGGCCGCCGTGAATCCCGCCCCCGCCCCCGCCGAAGTTTCCGGTACCGGAGATTGGGCGGGGGCGGGAATCGGGCCGCGCCGGTTGGCGGGACCCCCCGTTCAATTCTCCGGCCCGGATGGGCCGAAGTCCCGCCCAGAAATTGCCTGGCCCGCCGGCGTAAATCAAACCTGGTATTTACCTGGGGGGGGCGCGGGGCGATCTGACCCCGGGGGGTGCCCCCACGGTGGCCTGGCCCGCGATCGGGGCCCACCGATCCGCGGGCGGGCCTGTGCCGTGGGGGCACTCTTTCCCTTCCGCCTCCACTACGGCCTCCACCATGGCGGAGGCGGAAGAGACTCTCCCCACTGCGCATGCGCGGGAAACTGTCAGCGGCCGCTGACGCTCCAGCGCATGCGCTGCATTTCTGTGTCAGCTGGCGGGGCAACAAACGCCATTTCTGCCAGCTGGCGGGGCAGAAATCCTTCCGCACCTTTGGGCCGGCGCGATGCCCGTCTAATTGGCGCCGTTTTTGGCGCCAGTCGGCGGACATCGCGCCGTTGGGGGAGAATTTCGCCCGAGGTGTTGGGTGTCTTAAAAAATATTAAGGTAGGTAAGTCCCCAGGGCCTGATGGGATCTACCCCAGAATACTGAAGGAGGCTGGAGAGGAAATTGCTGAGGCCTTGACAGAAATCTTTGGATCCTCACTGTCTTCAGCGGATGTCCCGGAGGACCGGAGAATAGCCAATGTTGTTCCTCTGTTTAAGAAGGGTAGCAAGGATAATCCCGGGAACTACAGGCCGGTGAGCCGGCGATTTTCCGGCCTGCGGCCCGCGGAACTCGACGGGGCCGTTCTCGCCGTTTGGGAGAATCGCGGGAGGGCGTCGGACCGGCATCCCGGGAGATGTTGGCGGCCCAGGCGATTCTCCCAACCGGCGCGGGAGTGGAGAATCTCGCCCCGGGGGCCGCAGGCCGGAGAATCGCCCGAGGCACCCAAAATGGCGATTCTCCGGCACCCCCGCTATTCTCAGGCCCGGATGGGCCGAAGTCCCGACAGCGTGACCCCAGTTCACGCCGCCGCCGTTCACACCTGCTATTTAAAGTCGTCAGCCAGTCGTGCTGGGTGACGCTGAGCAGGGAGGAGGTGAGCGGACTGTAGCGCAGCGCCCGGAGACCGGGGCAGCTTCCCCGAGAAGGCTGCGGCCAACGGGGGGGGGGGGGGGGGGGGCGTGGGAGAGTGTGCAGGTGGGAGGGGGGGTGAGGGAGAGTGTGCAGGTGGGAGGGGGGTGAGGGAGAGTGTGCAGGTGGGAGGGGGGTGAGGGAGAGTGTGCAGGTGGGAGGGGGGTGAGGGAGAGTGTGCAGGTGGGAGGGGGGTGAGGGAGAGTGTGCAGGTGGGAGGGGGGAGGGAGAGTGTGCAGGTGGGAGGGGGGTGGGAGAGTGTGCAGGTGGGAGGGGGGGAGGGAGAGTGTGCAGGTGGGAGGGGGGGTGAGGGAGAGTGTGCAGGTGGGAGGGGGGTGAGGGAGAGTGTGCAGGTGGGAGGGGGGTGAGGGAGAGTGTGCAGGTGGGAGGGGGGTGAGGGAGAGTGTGCAGGTGGGAGGGGGGTGAGGGAGAGTGTGCAGGTGGGAGGGGGGGTGGGAGAGTGTGCAGGTGGGAGGGGGAGGGAGAGTGTGCAGGTGGGAGGGGGGGAGGGAGAGTGTGCAGGTGGGAGGGGGGTGAGGGAGAGTGTGCAGGTGGGAGGGGGGTGAGGGAGAGTGTGCAGGTGGGAGGGGGGTGGGACAGTGTGCAGGTGGGAGGGGGGTGAGGGAGAGTGTGCAGGTGGGAGGGGGGTGAGGGAGAGTGTGCAGGTGGGAGGGGGGTGAGGGAGAGTGTGCAGGTGGGAGGGGGGTGGGAGAGTGTGCAGGTGGGAGGGGGGATGAGGGAGAGTGTGCAGGTGGGAGGGGGGTGAGGGAGAGTGTGCAGGTGGGAGGGGGGTGGGAGAGTGTGCAGGTGGGAGGGGGGTGAGGGAGAGTGTGCAGGTGGGAGGGGGGTGGGAGAGTGTGCAGGTGGGAGGGGGGATGAGGGAGAGTGTGCAGGTGGGAGGGGGGTGAGGGAGAGTGTGCAGGTGGGAGGGGGGTGGGAGAGTGTGCAGGTGGGAGGGGGGTGAGGGAGAGTGTGCAGGTGGGAGGGGGGTGAGGGAGAGTGTGCAGGTGGGAGGGGGGTGAGGGAGAGCGTGCAGGTGGGAGGGGGGTGAGGGAGAGTGTGCAGGTGGGAGGGGGGTGGGAGAGTGTGCAGGTGGGAGGGGGGGTGAGGGAGAGTGTGCAGGTGGGAGGGGGGTGGGAGAGTGTGCAGGTGGGAGGGGGGGGAGGGAGAGTGTGCAGGTGGGAGGGGGGTGAGGGAGAGTGTGCAGGTGGGAGGGGGTGAGGGAGAGTGTGCAGGTGGGAGGGGGGGTGAGGGAGAGTGTGCAGGTGGGAGGGGGGTGAGGGAGAGTGTGCAGGTGGGAGGGGGGTGAGGGAGAGTGTGCAGGTGGGAGGGGGGTGGGGGAGAGTGTGCAGGTGGGAGGGGGGTGGGAGAGTGTGCAGGTGGGAGGGGGGATGCGGGGGAGTGTGCAGGTGGGGGGGGGAGAGTGCAGGTGGGAGGGGGGTGAGGGAGAGTGTGCAGGTGGGAGGGGGGGTGAGGGAGAGTGTGCAGGTGGGAGGGGGGGTGGGAGAGTGTGCAGGTGGGAGGGGGGGTGAGGGAGAGTGTGCAGGTGGGAGGGGGGGTGGAAGAGTGTGCAGGTGGGAGGGGGGTGAGGGAGAGTGTGCAGGTGGGAGGGGGGTGGGAGAGTGTGCAGGTGGGAGGGGGGATGAGGGAGAGTGTGCAGGTGGGAGGGGGGGGAGGGAGAGTGTGCAGGTGGGAGGGGGTGGGAGAGTGTGCAGGTGGGAGGGGGGGAGGGAGAGTGTGCAGGTGGGAGGGGGGTGAGGGAGAGTGTGCAGGTGGGAGGGGGGTGAGGGAGAGTGTGCAGGTGGGAGGGGGGGAGGGAGAGTGTGCAGGTGGGGGGGGGAGGGAGAGTGTGCAGGTGGGGGGGGTGAGGGAGAGTGTGCAGGTGGGAGGGGGGAGGGAGAGTGTGCAGGTGGGAGGGGGGGCGGGAGAGTGTGCAGGTGGGGGGGGTGAGGGAGAGTGTGTAGGTGGGAGGGGGGGCGGGAGAGTGTGCAGGTGGGAGGGGGATGAGGGAGAGTGTGCAGGTGGGAGGGGGGAGGGAGAGTGTGCAGGTGGGGGGGGGAGAGTGTACAGGTGGGAGGGGGGTGAGGGAGAGTGTGCAGGTGGGAGGGGGGAGGGAGAGTGTGCAGGTGGGAGGGGGGTGGGAGAGTGTGCAGGTGGGAGAGGGGATGAGGGAGAGTGTGCAGGTGGGGGGGGGAGAGTGTGCAGGTGGGAGGGGGGGCGGGAGAGTGTGCAGGTGGGAGGGGGGGTGAGGGAGAGTGTGCAGGTGGGAGGGGGGTGGGAGAGTGAGCAGGTGGGAGGGGGGAGGGAGAGTGTGCAGGTGGGGGGGAGGGAGAGTGTGCAGGTGGGGGGGGGTGAGGGAGAGTGTGCAGGTGGGGGGGGAGGGAGAGTGTGCAGGTGGGAGGGGGGTGAGGGAGAGTGTGCAGGTGGGAGGGGGGGTGGGAGAGTGTGCAGGTGGGAGGGGGGAGGGAGAGTGTGCAGGTGGGAGGGGGGGTGAGGGAGAGTGTGCAGGTGGGAGGGGGGGAGGGAGAGTGTGCAGGTGGAAGGGGGGTGAGGGAGAGTGTGCAGGTGGAGGGGGGTGAGGGAGAGTGTGCAGGTGGGAGGGGGTGGGAGAGTGTGCAGGTGGGGGGGGGGTGAGGGAGAGTGTGCAGGTGGAGGGGGGTGAGGGAGAGTGTGCAGGTGGGGGGGGGGTGAGGGAGAGTGCAGGTGGGGGGGAGGGAGAGTGTGCAGGTGGGAGGGGGTGAGGGAGAGTGTGCAGGTGGGAGGGGGGTGAGGGAGAGTGTGGAGGGTGTCGTCCATCCGCGGATGCCACGTCAGCCGCCCTGATATGGCAGGACGGTGACGAGGACCCGGCCGCAGGGTGCTTGTGGCTGATGGGCACAGGCGAGGGGCACACTGGTGAGGAGTACGGTGTGAACTGACCTTTGGGCGCAGACAGTGACCAGGGGTTAGGCTGGCTGCGTGTCTGCAGTGCGACCAGGCCACCGGGGCACACAGGTATCCCAGGCAACCCGGCTGGCGAGGTGTGGAAGAACCTCGGTGTAACATGTCGTTTCTCTGCCCCCACCACCCTCCTGCAGGTCACCATGTATGCCAACCAGACAGCGATGTTCACTGCCGTGGTTGGAGCCGCAGTTCTGGAGTTTGCCATCCGGCAGCGTAGACTCAGACGGCCCACAGTGGCTGCAGATGCAGCGGTTGCCGGTGCAGCAGAGGGGATGGCCGCGGAGTGGCCCGTCGTCGACGCGCAGGCCGCAGGCGCTCAGGACCCGAATGTCCAGGGGGATGCCGAGGGGAACATTGACCGCCAGACGATGAGGAATGCAGAGGAAGTGCTTGGGGGGGGAGCAGGAGGAGGAGGAGGAGGAGCAGGTGGAGCAGGAGGATCCACTGATGGTGGTGCCAGGGCGCCACAGATGTCCAGCAAGGCCGAGGGTGTACCGTGACAGAATGTCGTTCGAGGCCCTAACGGACATCACATGCAGGAGGAGACTTCGGTTCAGCAGGAGACGGTCGCACATATATGCCAGCTCGTGGCGCACCTCGCACCACGTGGAATGGGAGGAGGACACGCGATACCAGTCTCCGTCAAGGTGACGGTGGCCCTAAACTTCTATGTGACCGGTTCCTTCCAGGCACCGAGCGGGGACCTCTCTGGGATATCACAGGCATCGGTCCACAGGTACATCAGGGCCGTCACCGACGCCTTGTACGCCATCGCGGACAGGTACATTCAATTCCCCGAGGACCGAGCACAGCAGGAAGCACGGGCACGTGGATTCGCCAAGGTGGCCGGGATACCGATGGTCCAGGGTGTCATCGATGGTGTGCACGTCCCCATGCGCCCGCCTGCAGACAATAGTGAAGTGTTCATGAACAGGAAGGGCGCATACTCCATGAACATTCAGGTGGTGTGCGACCCCCACACCCCGGCAGTGTGCATGACGTCTACATTCTGGCACAGTCGTCCATCCCCGCAATGTTCGATGGATGCCCCCCGTGGCTGAGGTGCTGGCTGCTGGGCGACAAGGGCTATCCGTTGAGGTCATGGCTGCTGACGCCAATACGGAGGCCTCACACCAACGCGGAGAGCCTATACAACGAGGCCCATGCAGCAACCAGGGGTGTGGTGGAGCGGTGCTTCGGCCTGCTGAAGATGCGATTCAGATGCCTGGACCGATCCGGAGGGGCCCTGCAGTACCGGCCCGACAGGGTCGGTCGCATAGTTGTGGTCTGCTGTGCGCTGCACAACATTGCCATGCAGAGGGGAGATGCCCTGGTGGAGGAGTCGGAGGGAGGACCCGACGGCACCGGAGCCAACGCAAACGAGGGAGATGGGGAAGAGGAGGATGCGGAGGAGGAGGATGATGGCGCGCATCAGGGTGGGGCGAGGGGCGCAGGACGCAGACACGGCCCGGCTGCTCGTTACGCCCAGGAGGCTGCGCGACGGCACCACCGGGGACAGCGGGCACGCGATGTGTTGGTGGCCGCACGGTTCACGCACTGTGGAGGTGCGATTCGCTGAACACTGCCACTTGCACCGTCACTCCTGTACAGGGGCACTACACTGCACCCCCCACCTCCTCCCCCGCCCACCCCCCACGCACCCCCGCACCGCGTTCACGGCAACAATTCCACATCACCTTACCACTGCGGCACTACGGGATTGCACAACATTAATGATTGGGTAAGCGGGTGTGATCAGTGCCATGTTGAATGATGACGGCCCGCTCTGCGATGAGCTGTGTGCCCAGATTCGCCAGCCGAGGTCTGACTCATGGCTATGGCTGAACCATGCACTCCGGTGCTCACAGCCTTCGTGACGGATATTTCACCACATGCCCGTGGGGTGGCTGGCGTCGGTATACCGAGGACAACGGTGTCCGATTATGGGGGGGCGGGGGGGGGGGGGGGAAAGGGTCAGCACATCCGGAACAGACCTTGAAGGGCTCGTATACCACAACGTCAATCGGGCACCTTCCCGAGCCCCCTGGCACCGGACATAGCACAGAGTCTTACAAGTCAAATTTAACAGTGCGTTTATTCGTGTGGTTAACATAGGTGCCGTACCCACTACAACTAGACTGTGCCCTGCACCCGTGCCAACTTCTTGCGTGCCTAACGACTTTGCCTTACGGGCCCTACCACTACGTCTAGGTGTGTTCCCAGATGGTACAGCAGGAGTGGAGGCGGACTGCTGTGAATCACGCCCTTCGACATGGCTCCCCTTCGGCACGCGTTTCCTGGGGCGGCCCGGCTTCGATGGGTCAGGCTGCTCTGCCGGCGTGCTGGATGGCGTGGTGCCAACCTGACCTGCCCGCTCCCCACCAGATGCGCCAGGGATGGAACGGGGGGAGGCCGAGTGTACCGGGACGTCCCTTGATGGAGCTACCGGGACGGGCCCCAGAACCTCCTCCTCCCTCGGGGAGCCCGGTGGCCCCCGGGCCTCACTGTGGGATGGAGATGCGCTCGGAGACATGCCCCGTCGCACCACCGACACCTGGCGCTGCCAGTCCTGGAGGCCTGCAGCGGTATCGACCACGGTCCGAATGATCGCCGAGACGGAGCCCAGGGAGTGCCACATTCCTGCCAAGGTCTGTGCGATCTCGACCTGTGAGTGCGCGACGCCATCCATCACGTGCGCCAGGCAGTCAATGCTCTCCGCAACAGACTGCTGGGACAGTGCCATCGCTTGCTGGGACCGGGCCATGGCATGGTGAGACTCAGCCAGGGCCCCGAGAGCGGCGGCAATGTCCTGTTGGCTCTGGCGCATGACTACCTGTGAGAGGGCAGCCCTCTCCTGGGCCATGGATGACGCGTGAAGCCCAACGCCTACCAGAACCTGACCCATGGCCGAAACCATTTCACCCATTGCCTCCACCGCGGACGCCACCCGTGCGGTGTCGGCCTGGGTGGCTGCGATGAGTGGCACCACTCCCTGCTCCTGGACGCGAATGGACTCCTCCAGCTGCGTGTGCAGGTCCTGGAAGATGGCCCTCATCCCGTTATTCAGTCCCTGGGTGTCCATACACATCGGGTGTCCGGGTGGGTCAAGTACGTCCAGGAACCCGGGAACCGTCTGGGTGGCAGCTGGTTGCTGGGCCTGGGCTGCCCTCCGACCGTCCAGCCCCTCGGCTGCTCCAAACTCCACCTGCTGTACCGGCTCGGCTGTGGGGTGCGCACCAGACCGTGACCCGGGAGCCTCATCACTTATCTGCCCAACCGAGGTGAGTGTCTCTGCGATGGTGAATGGTGTGGGAGACAGCAGTGCCGCTAGCTCGAGGTCAGCATCCGTCAGGAAGTCTGGTGTGTACTGGTCCCCCTCATGGCCCGGCGCAAGCTCCATGCGGGCCATGTCGTCTTGACCTCCAGTTCGATCCAGCGGGTGTGTGGCCGTGATGTGCCCCTGGATGTGGGCTTCGGCCTGACTGTCCACCCTGTGCCCCTCACTAATGTCTGTCCCGGAGGTCTCAGCGTCCCGGTCCTGTGTCCCAGACTGTGAGGTCTGCCCTCCTGTCCGACCGACTGCCAACCTCTGCCGTGCGTCCCTGGGTGCCGTTGCGGTTGGCGATGTTGCGCTGCTTCCTGGGTGAGACGTCGCTGAAGGTTCGGCGGGTGGCACTGGGGAACATAAAAGATTCGGGGTTCGTTAGACACGGTGGCCCGGGTGTATGGTGGTGGTGGGTGCACAGTGTGAGGGGGGATGGGATCGGGGGTGCAGTGGCCAGAGTGTGAGGGGGGATGGGATCGGGGGTGCAGTGGCCAGAGTGTGAGGGGGGATGGGATCTGGGGTGCAGTGGCCAGAGTGTGAGGGGGATGGGATCGGGGTGCAGTGGCCAGAGTGTGAGGGGGGGATGGGATCGAGGGTGCAGTGGCCAGAGTGTGAGGGGGAGGGGATCGGGTGTGCAGTGGCCAGAGTGTGAGGGGGGATGGGATCTGGGGTGCAGTGGCCAGAGTGTGAGGGGGGAGGGGATCGGGGGTGCAGTGGCCAGAGTGTGAGGGGGAGGGGATCGGGTGTGCAGTGGCCAGAGTGTGAGGGGGGATGGGATCTTGGGTGCAGTGGCCAGAGTGTGAGGGGGGATGGGATCGGGGTGCAGTGGCCAGAGTGTGAGGGGGGGATGGGATCGAGGGTGCAGTGGCCAGAGTGTGAGGGGGAAGGGATCGGGTGTGCAGTGGCCAGAGTGTGAGGGGGGATGGGATCTGGGGTGCAGTGGCCAGAGTGTGAGGGGGGAGGGGATCGGGGGTGCAGTGGCCAGAGTGTGAGGGGGAGGGGATCGGGTGTGCAGTGGCCAGAGTGTGAGGGGGGATGGGATCTGGGGTGCAGTGGCCAGAGTGTGAGGGGGGATGGGATCGGGGTGCAGTGGCCAGAGTGTGAGGGGGGATGGGATCGGGGGTGCAGTGGCCAGAGTGTGAGGGGGGATGGGATCGGGGGTGCAGTGGCCAGAGTGTGAGGGGGGATGGGATCTGGGGTGCAGTGGCCAGAGTGTGAGGGGGGATGGGATCGGGGGTGCAGTGGCCAGAGTGTGAGGGGGATGGGATCGGGGTGCAGTGGCCAGAGTGTGAGGGGGAGGGGATCGGGTGTGCAGTGGCCAGAGTGTGAGGGGGGATGGGATCGGGGGTGCAGTGGCCAGAGTGTGAGGGGGGATGGGATCGGGGGTGCAGTGGCCAGAGTGTGAGGGGGGATGGGATCTGGGGTGCAGTGGCCAGAGTGTGAGGGGGATGGGATCTGGGGTGCAGTGGCCAGAGTGTGAGGGGGGCGATGACGGGTTGGGGGTGGGGAGGACATGCAGGGTTCTCTCACGTGCTTCTGCGCCTCAGACCTGGCGCGACCTCCCGGGTGGCGGATCCCCCAGCGAGTCCAGGGCCCTCTGCTCGTGAACGGTTAGGGGGTGCAGGACCGGAGAACCCCCTCCGGTTCTCATGCGCTCACGCTGGTTGTGCCCTGTCTTGTCCTGGGGGGTGGTTGGATAAAGCATCACCATTAGGCGGGCATCATCAGGGCATGCAGATATAGACGACATTGTTGCTGGTTCAGGAGACAGCACGCCATGGCATCGCTCCAGGGGGGTCCCGGGGCTCATGTGGGTCGAGTAGATAGTTGGGCACCGTGATCCCCCCCCAAACCCCCTGACCCCCCCAACATCGCCCCTGATGCCCCAGTCCCCCCCCAACAGGGGGGTGGGGGGCTGGGGACACCCTCATGGCACTTACCCTGGCAGCCCGGGTGAGTTCGTGCAGCTTCTTGCGGCACTGCTCCCCGTCCGGGGGGTCTGGCACACAGCACTGACAGCGGTGCCCACCTCCCGCCAGCCGCGCCTCACCGCGCTGGATGGCTGGCGATGCCCACGTCTTGGGCAGAGGGTGTCCCTTCTCCGTTCCACCTCATCCCACCAGGGTGTCCAGGTCCGTGTCGCGGAACCTCGGTGCGGCTCTTCGGGGCTCAGCCATCTCTTCTCTTCTCCTCCGGGTCCTCTGTGCGCGGATCGCGCAATTTATGACGCAACGCCGCGTCATTCGGGCGTCGCGCGGTGACGACGCGGCCTTTGCGGCACGCCCCCCCCCCCCCCCCCCCGGAGGTTCTCGCAGCCCCGATCCTAGCCCATTTTCGGGCCCTGACTCGGTCGGGATCGGGGCCGTTTCGCGCCGTCGTGAACCTCGACGGCGTTCACGACGGCGCGGGAGTGGAGAATCCCGCCCAACATCTACCAATTCCTTCTCTTTGGTGAATACTGATGCAAAGTATTCATTTAGTATCTCGCCCATTTCCTCTGGCTCCCCACATAGATTCCCTTGCCTATCCTTCAGTGGGCCAACCCTTTCCCTGGCTACCCTCTTGCTTTTTATGTACGTGTAAAAAGCCTTGGGATTTTCCTTAACCCTATTTGCCAATGACTTTTCGTGACCCCTTCTAGCCCTCCTGACTCCTTGCTTAAGTTCCTTCCTACTTTCCTTATATTCCACGCAGGCTTCGTCTGTTCCCAGCCTTTTAGCCCTGACAAATGCCTCCTTTTTCTTTTTGACGAGGCCTACAATATCTCTCGTTATCCAAGGTTCCCGAAAATTGCCGTATTTATCCTTCTTCCTGACAGGAACATGCCGGTCCTGAATTCCTTTCAACTGACACTTGAAAGCCTCCCACATATCAGATGTTGATTTGCCCTCAAACATCCGCCCCCAGTCTATGTTCTTCAGTTCCCGCCTGACCAAAAGAGCATTTAGCCCTGTTGAGGCGGAGGCTATGCTCATGTATACGTCTGAATATGCGCTGGAGGCGACTAACATGCTCCTGCGTGGACCAAATGATTATGTCATCGACATAGACGCGAACACCTTCAATGCCTTCCATCATTTGTTCCATAATCCTATGGAACACTTCTGATGCAGATATGATCCCGAACGGCATCCTGTTGTAACAATACCTGCCAAAGGGGGTATTAAATGTGCAAAGTTTCCTGCTGGATTTGTCGAGCTGGATTTGCCAGAATCCTTTTGAGGAGTCGAGTTTGGTGAAGAGCTTGGCGCGAGCCATCTCGCATGTGATCTCTTCGCGCTTGGGAATTGGATAATGCTCCCTCATGATATTGCGATTTAGATCCTTGGGATCAATGCAAATTCTCAATTCGCCAGAAGGCTTTTTTACACATACCATGGAACTGACCCAGTCGGTCTGTTCCGTGACTTTGGAAATCACTCCTTGGTTCTGGAGATCCTGCAGCTGCTGCTTGAGGCGGTCCTTAAGGGGTGCTGGGACCCTGCGAGGTGCGTGCACCACAGGCGTGGCATTCGGTTTTAATAAAATCTTGTAGGTATACGGGAGCGTGCCCATGCCCTCGAAGACGTCGCGGTACTGGTTGATAATGGCGTCGAGCTGCGCCCTGAAGTCGGTGTCCTGAAAGGCAGACGTGTCAGCAGGAGAGAGAGAGTGAACTCTCTGAACTAGGTTCAACAGTTTGCATGCGTGTGCGCCAAGCAGGGAGGCTTTCGAGGAGCCCACGATTTCAAAGGGAAGGATGGCTTTGCGTGACTTGTGCATCACTTCGAGCTGACACGAGCTGCTGGCAGCAATGGCATTGCCATTGTAATCTAATAGCTGGCAGGCTGATGGGAGAATGGCTGGTTTGACACAAAGGCTTGCGAGGTCAGACCGCACAATGTGATTGGCGGAGGCACCAGTGTCCAGGCGGAATCGTATTTGGGACCTGTTGACCGTCAGGGTGGCACACCACTCATCGTCTGGATCGATGCTGTATACCGATAGAGGCTGGATTCTTTGCTTCGGGGACACCCTGTTTCTTGTAATGATACCGACTCGAAAAGGCGCCTTCGGGTCCTCGGTGTCAATATCGGATAGCAGGTCCGCATCGGACTCGGTGACCGTGGGTTGAATGGCCCGGACATTCCTGCGAGGCTGGCCGGAGCGATACGAATTGGCAGGCCGAGCTGATCTGCATAAAGCAGCGTAGTGGCCAAGTTTGCCACATCTCAGGCATTGTCGGGATTTGGCAGGGCATTGCCGCTTTAAGTGGGCGGAGCCACAGTTGCCGCACGTCATAGCGCCAGTACGTTCGCTGCGCCATCGCGCGGTGCGGCCGCACGTGGTTCGCGCCTGCGCAATACGTTCGTCGACATCGCCGTCCCCTCGTTCGGTGCGCACAAGCGCAGGAGTCCGCGAAAAGTGTGCAAAATGGCCGCCCTCATCCAGGCTGAGGCCCTGGATTTGCTCGATTGCTTGGACCCGTTCTGCCTCGTGGGGACCTTGCCGCGCCGTTTCAGCCGCTTGGATGTGGGAATACCGACTAGTGGCGTTTTCGTGTAGCACGCAGGTCTCGATGGCGGTTGCTAGGGTGAGCTGCTTCACCTTGAGGAGCTGCTGACATAGGGGGACGATTGAACACTGAAAACAATCTTGTCCCGTGTCATGGAGTCGGAGGTGGGCCCGTAATTACAGGACTGCGCAAGGATGCGGAGGTGGGTGAGAAAGGATTGGAAAGGTTCATCCTTACCCTGCAAACGCTGTTGGAACACATAGCGCTCGAAACTCATTCACCTCGGTGTTGCAGTAAGTGTCAAACTTGAGGCGGATCGTCTTGAATTTTGATTTATCTTCATCATCAGCAAAGGTGAGAGAATTCAAAATGTGGATGGCATGTTCCCCGGCCGTGGATAGGAAGAGAGCGATCTTCCTGGTGTCCGAGGAGTCTTCCCGGTCTGTGGCTTCCAGGTAGAGCTGGAAGCGTTGTTTGAATATCTTCCAGTTGGCCCCCAGGTTACCGGTGATGCGGAGCGGCGGCGGCGGGCGGACGCTGTCCATTTTGCAGGATGGCTGTATGTTGGTGGAAGGCAGATCACTTGCAGGTAGGTCTAAGAAGTTCTAATATCCCTCAACTCCTGGTATCATGATGTGTTGGGTGCTCTGGATCCGTGGAACACATAAAGGTCACCAACACTTAAAATAGTGCAACACTATTTTATTAAGTTAGAAACTGTTGAACATACTTTCACTGTGGGTTAACACGATATTAGATTAAAGACCTATGCCTGTCCTAACCAGTCTATGCACTCAGCACATGGTGAGGATCTGTGCTGTAAGCTGTAAGCTCTGTCCTTGTAGGAGGCTGCATCCTGAATGAGCGGGAACTCTGATGCCCCCTGTCTTTATAGTGCGTGTGCTCTGGTGATTGGCTGCGGTGTTGAGTGTGTTGATTGGTCTTGCTGTGTGTCCATCAGTGTGTGTGTCTTCACCATGATATACTGGTGTATATTATGACACTCCCCTGGCTTCCTGTCCTCAGCTCAGCCAGCTGCTCTGAAGCAATCTTGTTGCACCACACTCACCCACTCCATGATGATTTGCTCACCTCACTGACGAGATGCACCATCAATGGGAGTGACGGTAAGGGGCTCACAAGTGTCCTTGTGTCAAACCCATCTGTCGAAGGGCAGACTTTGAGCGGCTAAGGCGAGAGTGGTCCTTGCTAAACAGGTTCAGGACAGGCCAGGATCCCCGGGCAGCCAATCTCCGTCACTGGGGCCTCAGGGCAAACCCCTTGAAGGTCGCCATAATCCCCGAGGACCATAGGCTGCTCTCACCGTTGAGAGGGAGCTGACTGGCGGTGATTTAACCCGAGGGTCACCACACCTCAGGCGAGGGTCAGGGCGGGGCCTTCATGAATAACCTCAGCCGCTACGGGAATTGAACCCTCGCTGCTGGGCTCGCTCTGCATCGCGAACCAGCCGCCCAGCCAGCTGAGCTAAACTGGCCCCTTCCCACTAATGGGACGTTGCACGTCACCGAGAATTCTGGGCCCCAAGAGTTCGCGCCGCCGCGTTTCACAACGGCACGAACCGGTCCCGGTCACGTACGATTCTGTCCCCCACAGGGGGCCAGTACGGCGCTGGAGCGGTTCACGCCACTCCAGCCTCCTTATGGGCGCTGCGCCAACCCGCGCATGCGTGGGGGACTTCTTTTGCGCGCCGGCCCCGACCAACTTGGGGTCCGCCGGCCGGAAGCAGGCCTGGGGGGGGGGGGGGGGAGAGGCCGTCCCGCCGATCGGTGGGCCCCGATCGCGGGCTAGACACCATCGGAGGCCCCCCCCCCCCCCGGCGAAGGAGCCTTCCTCCCCCCCCCCCCCCACAGACCGCCCCCCCCCCCCCCCCCCCCCGACCGTTCCCGCAGAGTTCCCGCCGGCAACACATTAGCAAAGATTCAGATTCATACGACACACTCATCATCACCACAGCCCCAGAACCTCTCACAGATAGCATTAAAAATTCTGGAAAATAGTACAGAACAGGCTGGGTAAATAAGCACAATAACTGGTTGGGCGGCAATACCCGCTTATTCCTGATTAAAACAATTTTCCCCACGTTCCTGTTTTTTATTTAATTTAAGTCGGAGGTTCTTTGCGGAGAGAGGTGAGGCGGCTGTTCATCAATCCACCCAGCAGAGGGCAGCAACAGATAGAACATTGACAACTCGGTGCAACACCCTCCAAAGCTCAGGAACGTCCGAGAGGGAATTTGCATTTCTATAGCGCCTTTCACGCCCTCAGGACACCCCAAAGTCCTCCAATGATCGCTTCTAATAATCCTTATTATTGTCACAAGGAGGCTTACGTTAACACTGCAATGAAGTTACTGTGAAAACCCCCTAGTCGCCACACTCCGGCGCCTGTTCGGGTACACCGAGGGAGAATTCACAATGTCATAATGAAGTCTCCTCCTGCCCGCGGATCGGCCCTCCCCCGACTGTGGCAGCGCTGGACTGAGCCCGCAACCGCCACGCCGGGTTCCCGACGGGTGAGACCATGAGGGACACACGCCGTCGGGAACCCGGCCGGTCGGGGGCGGAGAATCGCGGGTGCGGGCCTCAGACAATGTCCTGAGCCCGTCGATACGCGGCGCTGCGTACTCCGAGAGTGCGCCGCCTTGGAGGGGGTGGAGCATCTCAAAAGCTGCGCCCTCCCCGATTTGGTCGAGAACTCGGATTCTCTGACCGGTCGCCGAACGCAGTTTCAGCCTCGGCAACCGGAGAATCCCGCCCCACGTCTTTCCGGACTTGTGGGAGGAAACCGGAGCGCCCGGAGGAAACCCACGCAGACACGGGGAGAAGGTGCAGACTCCGCACAGACAGTGACCCAAGCCGGGAATCGAACCCGGGTCCCTGGTGCTGTGAGGCAGCAGTGCTATCCACTGTGCTACCTTCTCAAGGCGTAATCACTGTGACAATGCCGGAAATGCAGCAACCAAATTGCTCCCGGCAAGATGCCACAAAGTGATATTGTCGAGGGATAAACTGGGTGAAACTCACCTGCTCATCTTTGAAACAGACGAGAGGCGGGAACCGGCCCGCAATGTGCTCCACCAGTTATTGCTCAGCCAGTTCCCCGCAGCCACTCCCGCAGCCCTGTCCAGTGTATTAACTCATAAAATCATTGAAAAATGGGGAGGAGAGGCCATTCGACCCTCCGTGCCTGTACTAGCCCCTTTGGAAGAGCAGTCGTGCTTAGACGCACACCTCCACTTTGTGTAACTCTGAAAGTTCCTCATTCTCAGGTACCCGTCGGTAACGGCGCACTTTCACAGTCTAGATGAGAAACACAAAAGAATTGTCCCTTAAAGGGACAATCAACACAGGTTTAATTCAACCACTTCAAATCATTTTGGGCCAGTTTGGCGAGGTGTTTCCTGCAGGCTTTTTGGGTGAGATCCACACTGGTATTCGCCCACAATTGGTTATTTATTTGGGCCTTGGGGAGTTTCTCCATGGTCTAATCCACACTTGGATGAGGAGCTGAATTCTCCGGTTCCACAGTCTCACCACAATAGGGACACAGCCTTTTCTCGATGCTCCACAATCTCCCCACTCTCTGGGTAAAGAGGTGCCCCCTGAATTGCCTGTGGATTTATTAGTGACTGTCGCATATTGATGGCTCCTCGTTTTGGTCTTTCCCACAAGTGGAAACATATTGTCTAATTCGGAAGCCCTCTGTTTGGTCCCTGACCATTCCTGTCTTTCCCGGTAGGTTAATCCATTCATTCATCAATTGAGTAATTAATAAATCATTAAGTTACATTGTTGGTGCAGGGAACAGTCTGGATGGGATTTCCCAGACCAGCATTTGGAAAATTGACAGGGCGGAGAATGATCAATGCTCTCGATTTAATGATGCCAGGCGCGATTTAAGGGAAATGACGCCGTGCCCCGTGCCCAGCGGGTTTAGCTGGGTGTTTAACGGGACTCTGCTTCATTCAGGGGCCCGACGAGGCCACACTTAGTCCCATTTCCTGCCCCAACTCACCTATAAGGGGGTAATCGAACCCCCCCCCCCCCCACCCCACACCCTGTCTCATAAGAGCAGTGCACCCCAGAGCCCGATCTGCGGCATAGGGAACATGACACCCGGGCACCCTGGCACTGCCAACCTGGCAGGGGCACTGCTGGGTGCCAGATGTGCACCCTGGCACCTCCGGTTGGCACCCAGGTGGCACCGTCAGGGTGGCAAGCTGACAGTGCCAAGTGCCAGGTGCCGTCAGCTGTACCAGGGTGCCACCTTACCCAGAGGCCGACCACGCAGGGGCGTCCCCCCCGCCAACTGCAGTTCCACCTGGTCTGTGCAGACCAGTGCTAAACAATGCCTGGCTGGGGTCTCCATGGCGGGGGGGTTGGGGGGGGAATTCAATCCCGGGGGCAGGTTAGACCCGCATAGACATCTTTAAGTTAGACCTCGGGAGGCGTGGAGATCTCGCGAGAGACCGGGCGCGTCACATCCCCAGTCGGGCGCGTGGCGGTCATTAGATCGCGCCCACCGTGGTTTCTCTCTCCCTGCTTCCCGGTCAGTCCCTGCTTTTTGAGGGATTTGTTCTGGGGCGGGGGGGGGGGGGGGGGGGAAGGGAGGGGGTGACAGTGGCGTGATGGTACTGTCACTGCACTAGTAATCCAGAGGCCCAGGTTCATACCCATGGGGACCTCCATGGCAGCTGGTGGAAGTTAAATTTAATCCATACCTTGAAAGCTGGTCTCAGTAATGGTTGTCATGATATGTATATTGACTGGGATGTAAAGGGTTAACAAATTAGTGATAATGATTCTTACCACTAGAGGGAACCACAGAACAGTCATATATATGCCATGTGACTTGGGGATTCTGGGTTTCGGTGATTAATAATATTAATAATAATCGCTTATTGTCACAAGTAGGCTTCAATGAAGTTACTGTGAAAAGCCCCTAGTCGCCACATTCCGGCGCCTGTTCAGGGAGGCCGGTATGGGAATTGAACCCGCGCTGCTGGCCTTGGTCTGCATTGCAAGCCAGCTATTTAGCCCACTGTGCTAAACCAGCCCCTTTAGAAGCTGATAAGGAGATTAGAGAGTAAAAGGATTAGATGGCGAGGTGTGAGAGAACAGCTGTACACTTGAGAGTTCTGTAAATTAGAAATAGCATAGTTTTATACCGTAACTTTCTACTTTAGGAAAGTGAACAAATCTTAGTTAGTCGTGTAAATAAATTCATAGTTTTGTTTGTTAAGAAAACTTTGTGTTTTTTATTTAACTCTACGCATCCGACCCATCCAGCTAAAGCAGAATAGAGAACACAACAATGGCGACCGTGAAAACTACCATTGATCGTGAGTGAGGGCAATCTGCCGTCCTTACCCCGTCTGGCCTCCACGTGACTCCAGACCCACACCAATGTGATTTGACTCTTCACCGACCTCTGAAACGGCCGAGTGAGACTCTCAGTTCGGGGGCAAATAGGGACGGGCAACAAATGCTGGCCCACTTCTATGTCTATGTCTTTCCAGCGACACTCACAATTGCATGAAAGAATTAAGAAGCTTAACCAATTGCTCCTTTTGGGAAGGAATCTTGCGACAGTAAAATGGTCTCCACTTTTTTCCACATATCACTTCAGTCGCTGACCTTTGAGGGAATCTGTTGGTTTTGAAGAACTTTGAAATGTTTAGGAGAGGCAGGGTAAGACTCGGGGTTTTTTTGTTTGAGCTCTTTCTCATCTGCAGCTTGTGGAGCTTCAAGCCATCTGGAGCAGGTACAATGGACTAACGCCCAGAACCCTACTAGTTTCAGCTGCTAATCTGGTGACAGTTACATATTCACGCTGAATAGTGCAACCAGATGACTGAATTTATAACCACGTCTCCCCTCTCTCTCTCTGTCTCTCTCTATCTGTCTCTCTCTCTCTCTATCTGTCTCGCTCTCCCTCTCTCTCTCTCTGTCTCTCTCTCCCTCTCTCGATCTGTCTCTCTCTCTCTGTCTCTCTCTCTGTCTCTCTCTGTTTCTCTCTCCCTCTCTCTCTCTCCCTCTCTCTCTCTGTCTCTTTCTCTGTCTCTTTCTCTCTCTCTGTCTCTCTCTCTCTCCCTGTCTCTCACTGTCTGTCTGTCTCTCTCCCTCTCTCTGTCTCTCTCTCTCCCTGTCTCTATGATGTTGTGTTATGCTGCTTCGGATAACACGGGCTGCTACTTGATGCAGTCTTAACTAAAGGATGCTCCAGACTCTGAAATGAGTTCAATGTGATTATTGAACTATTAACACAGTTCTCAAATGAGTTCGACTCTCTGCTAATCTAACTGCAGTAACTCAGTCTAACTGTACCAGCTTGCTCTTAGCCACGTGCTGGGGTGTGAGGCTGCTGATCAACCCTGTCTAACTCTCTAGATGTCTGTCTGTGGACAGAGGCAGGGTGTGAGTGCTTCATCCCTTTTATAGTGTTTATGTCATGCCCCCTTGTGGTGATGCCACCTCTGAGTGTCCTGACTGCCCATTGGTTGTGTCCTCCTCTGAGTGTTTGTTGGTTGCATGTTTGCATATCATGACATCTCCCCTTTTTTTTTGTAGATGTACATACATGTGAATGTGTCTGACTAATGTGACTGACTGAGGAATACAGAACAGAACAAACAAAACAACTGCTCATAAGACCAGTCTCTGAGGCTTGTGTCTGATCCTTGTCGACCGCCGGAGAGGTGGTGGAGCGGATGATGGTGTCTTGACAGGCGAGTGGGAGACACGACTTGTGGCCTCGTGGTTCGAGGTGTCTGGAGGTGGCAATTCGACATGTGGAAATGGAGGGGAAAGTGGTTGTTGGCAAGCAACTTTTCGCCCTTCGATTCCTTCGCACAATGGAGCCATCAGCCATACGTATGACATAGGATCTGGGGGCGGCCTGTCGAACAACGACAGCCGGAGCAGACCACCCACCATCCGGTATCTTGACCCTGACCGTGTCTGCCGGGGGTAGCACGTCCAGATCGGTGGCATGTGCATCATAGCCCTGCTTCTGGCTGTCGCAAAGCTGCTGCATCTTCTGCAGCACCGGGAGGTGGTCAAGGTTGGGCAGGTGTATGGCTGGAAGCGTTGACCGCAGGTCCCTGTTCATCAGCAGTTGAGCTGGCGACATGCCAGTGGACAAGGGAGTCGCCCGGTACGCAAGTAGTGCTAGGTGTATGTCGGAAGCGGAGTCCGAGGCCTTGCGGATGAGCTGCTTAACGATGGGCACCCCTATTTCGACTTTGCCATTGGACTGCGGATAGTGCGGACGGGAGGCGACATGCCTGAAATTGGAGCTCTTGGCAAACGTGGACCATTCTCGACTGTGGAAGCACTGGCCATTGTCGCTCATGGCGGTGTTTGGGATGCCATGCTGTGAGAATGTCTCTTGACACGCTTTGATGACGGTCCGCGAGGTGAGGTCTGGCAGCTTCAGCACCTCAGGATAGTTCGAAAAGTAATCGATGATTAAGATATAGTCGCGACCATTCGCGTGGAATAGGTCAATGCCAACCTTGGACCACGGAGAGGTCTCTAGGTCATGTGGTTGGAGCGTCTCCTTGCTCTGCGCTGGTTGGAACCTCTGACAGGTTTCGCAGTTCAGGACCAAGTCCGTGATGTCCTGGTTGATGCCGGGCCAGTAGACAGCTTGCCGGGCCCAGCGTCTGCACTTTTCTACGCCCAGGTGTCCCTCATGAATCTGCCGCACCATGCTCTGGAGACGTAGCAGGATGACTATCCTGTTCTGCTTGAGCAGGATGCCGTCGATCAGCGTCAGGTGGTCCTTGATGTTGTAGAATTGAGGGCATTGCCCTTTCTGCCAGCCATTGCTGGGGTTGTGGATGACTCGCTGCAACAGGGGGTCTTTGGCTGTCTCTTCTCGGATGAGGCGGGAACTGAAGAACATAGATTGGGGGCGGATGTTTGAGGGCAAATCAACATCTGACATGTAGGAGGCTTTCAAGTGGCAGTTGAAAGGAATACAGGACAGGCATGTTCCTGTGAGGAAGAAAGATACGGCAATTTTCGGGAACCTTGGATGACGAGTGATATTGTAGGCCTCGTCAAAAAGAAAAAGGAGGCATTTGTCAGGGCTAAAAGGCTGGGAACAGACGAAGCCTGCGTGGAATATAAGGAAAGTAGGAAGGAACTTAAGCAAGCAGTCAGGAGGGCTAGAAGGGGTCACGAAAAGTCATTGGCAAATAGGGTTAAGGAAAATCCCAAGGCTTTTTACACGTACATAAAAAGCAAGACGGTAGCCAGGGAAAGGATTGGCCCACTGAAGGATAGGCAAGGGAATCTATGTGTGGAGCCAGAGGAAATGGGCGAGGTACTAAATGAATACTTTGCATCAGTATTCACCAAAGAGAAGGAATTGGTAGATGTTGAGTCTGGAGAAGGGGGTGTAGATAGCCTGGGTCACATTGTGATCCAAAAAGACGAGGTGTTGGGTGTCTTAAAAAATATTAAGGTAGATAAGTCCCCAGGGCCTGATGGGATCTACCCCAGAATACTGAAGGAGGCTGGAGAGGAAATTGCTGAGGCCTTGACAGAAATCTTTGGATCCTCGCTGTCTTCAGGGGATGTCCCGGAGGACTGGAGAATAGCCAATGTTGTTCCTCTGTTTAAGAAGGGTAGCAAGGATAATCCCGGGAACTACAGGCCGGTGAGCCTTACTTCAGTGGTAGGGAAATTACTGGAGAGAATTCTTCGAGACAGGATCTACTCCCATTTGGAAGCAAATGGACGTATTAGTGAGAGGCAGCATGGTTTTGTGAAGGGGAGGTCGTGTCTCACTACCTTGATAGAGTTTTTCGAGGAGGTCACTAAGATGATTGATGCAGGTAGGGCAGTAGATGTTGTCTATATGGACTTCAGTAAGGCCTTTGACAAGGTCCCTCATGGTAGACTAGTACAAAAGGTGAAGTCACACGGGATCAGGGGTGAGCTGGTAAGGTGGATACAGAACTGGCTAGGCCATAGAAGGCAGAGAGTAGCAATGGAGGGATGCTTTTCTAATTGGAGGGCTGTGACCAGTGGTGTTCCACAGGGATCAGTGCTGGGACCTTTGCTCTTTGTAGTATATATAAATGATTTGGAGGAAAATGTAACTGGTCTGATTAGTAAGTTTGCAGACGACACAAAGGTTGGTGGAATTGCGGATAGCGATGAGGACTGTCGGAGGATACAGCAGGATTTAGATTGTCTGGAGACTTGGGCGGAGAGATGGCAGATGGAGTTTAATCCGGACAAATGTGAGGTAATGCATTTTGGAAGGTCTAATGCAGGTAGGGAATATACAGTGAATGGTAGAACCCTCAAGAGTATTGAAAGTCAAAGAGATCGAGGAGTACAGGTCCACAGGTCATTGAAAGGGGCAACACAAGTGGAGAAGGTAGTCAAGAAGGCATACGGCATGCTTGCCTTCATTGGCCGGGGCATTGAGTATAAGAATTGGCAAGTCATGTTGCAGCTGTATAGAACCTTGATTGGAGATGCCGGCGTTGGACTGGGGTGAGCACAGTACGAAGTCTTACAACACCAGGTTAAAGTCCAACATGTTTGTTTCGATGTCACTAGCTAGTGGCATCGAAACAAACCTGTTGGACTTTAACCTGGTGTTGTAAGACTTCGTATAGAACCTTAGTTAGGCCACACTTGGTGTATAGTGTTCAATTCTGGTCGCCACACTACCAGAAGGATGTGGAGGCTTTAGAGAGGGTGCAGAAGAGATTTACCAGAATGTTGCCTGGTATGGAGGGCATTAGCTATGAGGAGCGATTGAATAAACTCGGTTTGTTCTCACTGGAACGAAGGAGGTTGAGGAGAGACCTGATAGAGGTATACAAAATTATGAGGGGCATAGACAGAGTGGATAGTCAGAGGCTTTTCCCCAGGGTAGAGGGGTCAATTACTAGGGGGCATAGGTTTAAGGTGAGAGGGGCAAGGTTTAGAGTAGATGTACGAGGCAAGTTTTTTACGCAGAGGGTAGTGGGTGCCTGGAACTCGCTACCGGAGGAGGTAGTGGAAGCAGGGACGATAGGGACATTTAAGGGGCATCTTGACAAATATATGAATAGGATGGGAATAGAAGGATACGGACCCAGGAAGTGTAGAAGATTGTAGTTTAGTCGGGCAGCATGGTCGGCACGGGCTTGGAGGGCCGAAGGGCCTGTTCCTGTGCTGTACATTTCTTTGTTCTTTGTTATGAGAACGATCTTCTCATCTGTTGCCGGGAGAATGCTTGCGCACAGTTGTACCTGCAATTCAATGTGCTGGATGATCTCCAGTTGTTCACTAGGTGAGTTGACGGAGCGGAACAATGCATCGGCAATGATGAGCTCCTCGCCAGGTGTGTACACCAAATTGAAATCATACCTCCGGGATTTGAGCAGAATTCTCTGCAAACGAGGCATCATGTCGTTCAGGTCCTTTTGGATGATGTGGACCAGAGGCCTATGATCCATCTCAACAGTAAATGTTGGCAAGCCGTAGATATAATCATGAAATTTGAGGATGCCGGTGAGAAGGCCTAAACACTCCTTCTCAACCTGTGCATATCTGGTCTCAGTGGGTGTCATTGCCCATGATGCGTATGCCACGGGTACCCAGGATGACGTGTCGTCTCTTTGAAGCAACACCTCCCCAATGCCATCCTGACTCGCATCTGTGGATATCTTGGTCTCTCGGTCTGGGTCAAAGAATGCAAGGACGGGTGCAGTGGTGAGCTTGGCTTTCAGCTCCAGCCACTCTCTTCGGTGCTCCACCTTCCACTCAAAGGCGGTTGATTTTTTTCACCAGGTTGCGTAGGGCCGTGGTGTGTGTGGCCAAATTCGGGATGAACTTGCCAAGGAAATGGACCAGGAAGTGCAGTACTGCCTTCTTGTGCTCGGGAACTTTCATTGCCTCGATGGCTTTAATTTTGTCTGTGTCCGGGCGCACACCATGTTGCTAAATCTGATCGCCCAGGAATGTCAGCATGGATGTCCCAAAACAGCACTTGGACCTGTTTAGCTTGAGGCCATGTTCATGTATGCGTTGGAATACTTTCTTGAGTCATGACACATGTTCTTCTGGGGTTGTGGACCAGATTATGATAGCGTCAGACACGAACCCCTGCACGAAGGTGCAGAGCCTTCTGTTGGATTCTTCAAGTTGGATTTGTCAAAATCCTTGGGATGCGTCCAATTTTGTGAAGAAGCGCACGTGTGCCATCTCACTCGTGATTTCTTCCCTCTTCGGGATGGGATAATGTTCCCGCATAATGTTTTGTTTAGACCCTTGGGGTCAATGCAGATGCGTAGGTCCCCCGAAGGCTTCTTTACACACACCATCGAGCTGACCCAGTCGGTTGGTTCTGTGACCTTGGAGATGATGCCTTTTTGTTGTAGACTCGTGAGCTGTGCCTTCAGGCGCTCTCTCAGTGGAGCAGGGACACGTCGTGGTGCGTGGACCACTGGCTTGGCATCAGGCCGCAGTAGAATCTTGTACTCATACAGCAGCGTGCCCATCCCGCTAAATACATCTGGGTACTGGGTTAGGATGGCGTCGATGCTGGCCTGAAGATCCGAATGGGACGGTGTCGTGGCGTAGCCCCTTTGAATGAGGTTCGGTTGCTTGCAGGCGTGCGCACCTAGCAGGGACGCCCTGTCTGGTTTAACAATCTCGAAGCGTAAGCTTGTGTGTGTCGGCTGGACACCTGCAGATGGCAGGACCCCAGTGCCTTGATTGCGTTTCCATTGTAGTCCAGGAGTTTGCAGGCAGCTGGAAGGATTGTGGGGGGGCTTCTTGATTCTCTTGAAGTCCACCTGCGACATCAGGTTGGCGGAGGCACCTGTGTCCAGTTTGAACTGGATGGGGCAGTGGTTGACCTTCATCACTGCTCGCCATTCGTCCTCGGAATCCACGGCCAGGATTGATTGGACTCGCGATGTGTCCGGTGTGGCTTATTCGCACTTCGTAATAATGCCCACTCGGTAAGTGATGTCCAGATATTCATCATCTGGATCCGTCGCACTGCCTGGATCAGAGTCATGCATTCGGTGTTGCACACTTCTGATGCGTCGCTGTCGGAATTGGGAGCGCTGGCTCCTGACTGGTGCTGCAGATCTGCACAGGGCTGCATAGTGGTTTGGTTTCCCACAGTTTAAACAAAGTTTGCCTCTTGCAGGGCAGTTTTTTAAAAAGTGGGCGGTGCCACAGTTCGCACACGTCATGACGTCGGCGTCATGATGCTCAGTGCGTCGTTGCGCATGCGCGGTGCGGTTTTCGGCCGCCTCGTGTTCCCAATCGCATTGCACATGTGTCGGGCCCCGGGAAGAGCGCGCAAAATGGCCGCTTTCGTCAATGTGGAGGGGCTGCATCTGGGAAATGGCCTGAACACTCTCCACCTCGTGGGAAGCTTGTTTTTTTACTTGCTGCCGTTTTGTACTGTGAATAGCGATTTTTAGAGTGCTCATGCACAGTACACGTTTCAATCGCAACTGGCTGGGTCATGTGCTTGATTTTCAACAATTGCTCTCACACAGGATCAGAGTGGACTCCAAAAACGATTTGGTCTCTGATCATGGAGTCAGTGATATCACCGAAGTTGCAGGATCGCGCTAGCAGTCTAAGGTTAGTTAGATAGAAGTTGAAGGATTCGTCTTTCCCTTGCATCCTCTGCTTGAAGATGTAGCGCTCCAAGATTTTGATGGTCTCCACTTTGCAGTGGCTGTTGAATTTGTCCAGGATGGTTTGGTACTTCGTTTCGCCCTGCCCTTCGGAAAAGTGAAAGGAGTTGAAGATCTCTATCGCATGGTCACCTGCAGTGGTGAGTAGAAGAGCTATCTTCCGAGCATCGGTCACGCCATTGAGGTTGGATTGTTCCACGTATAGTTGAAATTTCTGCTTGAATGATCGCCAGTTGGCACTAAGATTGCCGGTGGTCTTGAGCTGATGAGGAGCCTGAATCTAGTCCATTGTGCCTGTATTCAGTAGCTGGTTGTCACGGATCTTGCTGAGTTGAACTAAATAGATAGAACAGTCACTCCTGGTACCATGTTGTGTTATGCTGCTTCGGATAACACAGGCTGCTTCTTGATGCAGTCTTAAGTAAAGGATACTCCAGACTCTGAAATGAGTTCAGCGTGTTTATTGAACTATTAACACAGTTCTCAAATGAGTTTGACTCTCTGTTAATCTAACTGTAGTAACTCAGTCTAACTGTACCAGCTTGCTCTAAGCCACGTGCTGGGGTGTGAGGCTGCTGATCAACCCTGTCTAACTCTCTAGATGTCTGTCTGTGGAAAGAGGTAGGGTGTGAGTGCCTCATCCCTTTTATAGTGTTTATGTCATGCCCCCTTGTGGTGATGCCACCTCTGAGTGTCCTGACTGCCCATTGGTTGTGTCCTATTCTGAGTGTTCATTGGTTGCCTGTTTGCACATCATGACATATGTCTCTCTCCCTCTCTCTCTCTCTTTCCCTCTCTCTCTCTCTCTCCCTCACTGACTTTCCCACAGCTCTTTATTACATGTGAAATACTCCCACTCCCACAGTGAGAGCGCTGATTCTGCACAAGCTGCCCCTCTCGGGCATTACAATGATCGCAGAACAGGAGAGAATAGAAAGAGTGCAGGTTTGGAAAGTGAAATCTGAAACAACAACAAATACAACAACAAGTACAACAACAACACTAACAGCTCCCATAACCACAACAATCGTCACAATGCCTACAACAACAAATACAACAACAAATACAACAACAAATCGGGAACCTTGGATGACGAGAGATAGTGTAGGCCTCGTCAAAAAGAAAAAGGAGGCATTTGTCAGGGCTAAAAGGTTGGGAACAGACGAGGCCTGTGTGGAATATAAGGAAAGTAGGAAGGAACTTAAGCAAGGAGTCAGGAGGGCTAGAAGGGGTCACGAAAAGTCATTGGCAAATAGGGTTAAGGAGAATCCCAAGGCTTTTTACACGTAGATAAAAAGCAAGAGGGTATCCAGGGAAAGGGTTGGCCCACTGAAGGATAGGCAAGGGAATCTATGTGTGGAGCCAGAGGAAATGGGCGAGGTACTAAATGAATACTTTGCATCAGTATTCACCAAATAGAAGGAATTAGTAGATGTTGAGTCTGGAGAAGGGTGTGTAGATAGCCTGGGTCACATTGAGATCCAAAAAGACGAGGTGTTGGGTGTCTTAAAAAATATTAAGGTAGATAAGTCCCCAGGGCCTGATGGGATCTACCCAGAATACTGAAGGATGCTGGAGAGGAAATTGTTGAGGCCTTGACAGAAATCTTTGGATCCTCGCTGTCTTCAGGGGATGTCCCGGAGGACTGGAGAATAGCCAATGTTGTTCCTCTGTTTAAGAAGGGTAGCAAGGATAATCCCGGGAACTACAGGCCGGTAAGCCTTACTTCAGTGGTAGGGAAATTACTGGAGAGAATTCTTCGAGACAGGATCTACTCCCATTTGGAAGCAAATGGACGTATTAGTGAGAGGCAGCACGGTTTTGTGAAGGGGAGGTCGTGTCTCACTAACTTGATAGAGTTTTTCGAGGAGGTCACTAAGATGATTGATGCAGGTAGGGCAGTAGATGTTGTCTATATGGACTTCAGTCAGGCCTTTGACAAGGTCCCTCATGGTAGACTAGTACAAAAGGTGAAGTCACGCGGGATCAGGGGTGAGCTGCCAAGGTGGATACAGAACTGGCTAGGCCATAGAAGGCAGAGAGTAGCAATGGAGGGATGCTTTTCTAATTGGAGGGCTGTGACCAGTGGTGTTCCACAGGGATCAGTGCTGGGACCTTTGCTCTTTGTAGTATATATAAATGATTTGGAGGAAAATGTAACTGGTCTGATTAGTAAGTTTGCAGACGACACAAAGGTTGGTGGATTTGCAGATAGCGATGAGGACTGTCAGAGGATACAGCAGGATTTAGATCATTTGGAGACTTGGGCGGAGAGATGGCAGATGGGAGTTTAATCCGGACAAATGTGAGGTAATGCATTTTGGAAGGTCCAATGCAGGTATGGAATATACAGTGAATGGTAGAACCCTCAAGAGTATTGAAAGTCAAAGAGATCTAGGAGTACAGGTCCACAGGTCATTGAAAGGGGCAACACAGGTGGAGAAGGTAGTCAAGAAGGCATACGGCATGCTTGCCTTCATTGTCCGGGGCATTGAGTATAAGAATTGGCAAGTCATGTTGCAGCTGTATAGAACCTTAGTTAGGCCACACTTGGAGTATAGTGTTCAATTCTGGTTGCCACACTACCAGAAGGATGTGGAGGCTTTAGAGAGGGTGCAGAAGAGATTTACCAGGATGTTGCCTGGTATGGAGGGCATTAGCTATGAGGAGCGGTTGAATAAACTCGGTTTGTTCTCACTGGAACGAAGGAGGTTGAGGGGAGACCTGATAGAGGTATACAAAATTATGAGAGGCATAGACAGAGTGGATAGTCAGAGGCTTTTCCCCAGGGTAGAGGGGTCAATTACTAGGGGGCATAGGTTTAAGGTGAGAGGGGCAAGGTTTAGAGTAGATGTACGAGGCAAGTTTTTTACGCAGAGGGTAGTGGGTGCCTGGAACTCGCTACCGGAGGAGGTGGTGGAAGCAGGGACGATAGTGACATTTAAGGGGCATCTTGACAAATACATGAATAGGATGGGAATAGAGGGATACGGACCCAGGAAGTGTAGAAGATTGTAGTTTAGTCGGGCAGCATGGTCGGCACGGGCTTGGAGGGCCGAAGGGCCTGTTCCTGTGCTGTACATTTCTTTGTTCTTTGTAAATACAACAACAAGTACAACAACAACACTAACAGCTCCCATAACCACAACAATCGTCACAATGCCTACAACAACAAATACAACAACAAATACAACAACAAGTACAACAAAAGCAATGGCGACAGCAGAAACGATGACAGTGACCTGAAAAAACAGCAACCGCCTGTCTTTCTGCAATTCCTCCTGAATTTCCCTTGAGCTCAGTGTCTCGCTCAGTCAATTCAGTCAGCAGCTGAGAGTCAACCCCATTGCTGTGGGTCTGGAGTCACATGTGGGCCAGGCTGGGTCAGGACGGCAGATTTCCTTCCCTAAAGGACATGAGTGAACCTGATGGGTTTTCAACGATAGAGTCACTATCATTAGCAGGGACTAACTTTTTAACTCCTTAATTAACTCGGGCAGCACGGTAGCACAGTGGTTAGCACAATTGCTTCACAGATCCAGGGTCCCAGGTTCGATTCCCGGCTTGGGTCACTGTCTGTGCGGAGTCTGCACATCCCCGTGTGTGCGTGGGTTTCCTCCGGGTGCTCCGGTTTCCTCCCACAGTCCAAAGATGTGCAGGTTAGGTGGATTGGCCATGATAAATTGCCCTTAGTGTCCAAAATTGCCCTTAGTGTTGGGTGGGGTTACTGGGTTATGGGGATAGGGTGGAGGTGTGGACCTTGGGTAGGGTGCTCTTTCCAAGAGCCGGTGCAGACTCGATGGGCCGAATGGCCTCCTTCTGCACTGTAAATTCCGTGAATTATTAATTGAATTTGAACCCGTGTCCCCAGAGCATTAGCCTGGCCTCTGGATTACTACCCCAGTGACGTTACCCACTGCACCATGGCCTCTGTGGATGGTTTACAGGCAACGAGGCAACGTTAGACACCAGTGCAAAATTCAAGACAAGCAGTTGAGGGAAAATGTAACGACTTAGATCCTCCAGCAGGGATATAAATCAAACATATTAGTTAGGTGCACAATCGAAGTTTCTGCCGTCGGCAGAGTTGGGAGGAAATTGGAGTGTGACGTGACAAGGCCCTCAGCACGTGGCTTTTGACGACATTGTTCTCACGATGTGCACAACCACATTTATTGCCCCTCTCCAGTTTTCCTGACCACGGAGCTCTGTGGTTGGCCATTCCACAGGTGCCTCGAGAACCAACCACATAGTGAAGGACTGGGATCACGTGTACCATCTCCCTGAAGCACATGGGAAAATGAGTTGGTTTTTTATCCAAGGTATCGCTGGTGGGAGGGTAGTTGAGAGGGAGAGTGGTGGGGTTGGGAAGGTTAATCGAGGGGTGATGAAAATCTTTTCATCCAACGAGTTGTTGTGATCTAGAATACGTTGCCTAAAAGAATTGTGGCAGCAAATTCAATAATAACTTTAATTGAATTAATTGAATAGACACTTGAAATGCAAAACATTTTACAAAACGTATGGGAGGGTTGCACGGTTGCACAGTGGTTAGCATTGTGGCTTCATGGCGGCAGGGTCCCAGGTTCGATTCCCGGCTGGGTCACTGTCTGCGCGGAGTCTGCACGTTCTCCCCGTCTCTGCGTGGGTTTCCTCCGGGTGCTCCGGTTTCCTCCCACAAGTCCCGAAAGATGTGCTTGTTAGGTGAATTGGACATTCTGAATTCTCCCGCCGTATACCCGAACAGGCACCGGAGTGTGGCGTCTAGGGGATTTTCACAGTAACGTCAATGCAGTGTTAATGTAAGCCTACTTAATTAATTAATTAATAATCTCTATTGTCACAAGCAGGCTTACATTGCAACAAAATTACTGTGAAAATCCCTTTGTCACCACATTCCGGCGCCTGTTCGGGTACACAGAGGGAGAATTCAGAATGTCCAATTCACCTAACAGCACATCTTTCGGGACCAACGGGAGGAATCCGAGCACCCGGAGGAAACCCACGCAGACAACGTGCAGACTCAGCACAGACAGTGACTCAGCCGGGAATCGAACCTGGGACCCTGGTGCTGTGAAGCCACAGTGCTAATCATTTAGCTACCATGCTGCCTGTCTTGTGACACTAATAATGATGATTACTATTATTGGAAGAGCAGCAAGAATGGATTAAATAGAGAGCTCTCAAAGGGCTAGCATGGGCGTAATGGACTGAGTGGCCTTCTCTTGTGTTGCTTGATTCTATGATTGTCAAAGTTTTTCACCTTAGGCTCATCAGGACAAATGCAAGAATACCAAATTTCAAACTTCCGCAAGAATTGGCACTGCAGGAGAAAAGGGTGATGATTGGATGATGTAGACTCCGACTGGCCAAGGAGTTTCAATGAAAAAGCAGAGGAGAACTATAGGATTCTCCAACCTCCAGATAATTCACAAGGGGCTGGTTCAGCACAGGGCTAAATCGCTGGCTTAGAAAGCAGTCAAGGCAGGCCAGCAGCACGGTTCAATTCCCGTACCAGCCTCCCCGAACAGGCGCGAAAATGAGGCAACTAGGGGCTTTTCACAGTAACTTCATTTGAAGCCTACTTGTGACAATAAGCGATTGTCATTCCTTTTTTTCATTTCAGGGCTTGGACATATTCCTTTTGTTTTCAGAGAACAGGTTCTTGTGTGTGGATGAATGTCGCTTCTAACAAGTGGAAGTGAGCCACATTAGGAGCTCGAATGATTATCTTAAATTAGTTATGAGTGTAGCTGTTAGCACACTCAGGATTGTTCTACAAGTGTTGACCAAACATAGATTCACATCTGTTAGAGGAAATGAATACCACAATAGTGAGAAAGGATATTAGCTCTGACAATGTGGAGCCTGTATGGGTAGAGTTGAGAAATACCAAGGGACAAAAAACATTAGTGGGTGTCATATATCGACCCCTAAACTGCACTGGTGAGGTTGGGAATGGCATTAAACAAGAAATTAGAGATGCATGTAATAAGGGAATATCGGTGATCATGGGTGATTTTAATCTTCACATAGATTGGGCAAATCAAATTAGCCACAATGCCGTAGAGGAGGAATTCCTGGAGTGCAGACGAGATGGTTTTCTTGACCAATATGTGGAGGAACCAACTGGAGAGCAGGCCATCTTAGACTGGGTACTGTGTAATGAGAAGGGAATCATTGCCAATCTGGCCGCACGAGACCCCTTGGGGATGAGCGACCATAACATGTTAGAATTTTTTATCAAGATGGAGAGTGAAGTAGTTGATTCAGAGACTAGGATGCTGAATCTTAATAAAGGGAACTATGAGGATATGAGGCGTGAGTTGGCCTTGATAGATTGGGGAGAGCTACTTAAAGGGATGACAGTGGATAGACAATGGCAAACATTCAAGGAACGCATGGAGGAACTACAGCAACTGTTCATTCCTGTCTGGCACAAAAGCAAAGGGGGTAAGAGGGCCAATCCATGGCTTACAAAGGAAATTAGAAATAGTATCCGATCCAAGGAAGAAGCATACAGATTGGCCAAGAAATATAATAGGTCTGAGGATTGGGAGCAGTTTAGAATTCAGCAAAGAAGGATGAAGGGATTGATTAAGAAGGGGAAAGTACAGTACAAAAGGAAGCTTGCAGGGAACATAAAGACTGACACTTAGAGTTTCTACAGATATATGAAGAGAAAGAGATTGGTAAAGAGAAATGTAGGCCCACTACAGACAGAAACAGGGGAATGAATAATAAGGGACAAAGAAATGGCTGAGCAATTGAATACATACTTAGGTTCTGTCTTCACAAATGAGGACACAAATCAGATCCTAGAAATGTTGGAGAATGAAAGGTTTAGTGAAAGGGAAGAACTGAGGGAGATCAACATTAGTAGAGAAATGGTGCTGGGAAAACTGATGGGATTGAAGGCGGATAAATCCCCAGGGCCTGAGAATCTGCATCCCAGAGTGCTTAAGGAGGTGGCACTGGAAATAGTGGATGCATTGGTGGTCATCTTCCGGGATTCTATAGACTCTGGAACTGTCCCTGCAGATTGGGGGGTAGCTCACGTCACTCCGACATTCAAAAAGGGAGGTAGGGAGAAAGCAGGGAATTATAGACCAGTAAGCCTACCATCGATAGTGGGGAAAATGCTTGAATCCATTATCAAGGACCTGTCATGTGAGAGTACCTTTAAGACATGGATGTTTAAGCAATGTACCTTTAAGAAAACAGTGGTGTCAGAGAGTGGGTGGAGCTGAGGTCAGGTCAGCCATTTTGCAGTTTAGTTTTGCAGTTTGAAAAGAGCTTGGGGAGTGTCTGTGTTTTCAGTGAGCTGGATCTCTGCCTGAAAGACTATCTCTGGATCATTTGGGTGATTTAAACTCATAATAGTAAAGCCTTTAACCTGATGTGATTCTGTTTAAAGTTGTTAAGTCTCTTGGAAGTTTGAAGGAACATTTTAAGGAATTATTTACTGTTGCAATAGTTTCTGAGTTATCTTTGAAGTAAGGGGTGTTAAGAGATCCAATGTTTATTTCAGATGTTAAGTTGAGTTTATGGAATAAACATTGTTTTGTGTTTAAAAACCCACGTGTTCATAATTGTAATCCCACACATAGGGAACAAGCCGTGTGCTAGGAAAAGCAACAAATATATTAAAGGGAGAGGTTGGTTGAACTCCATGACACATTTTGGGGTTCTGAAAACGCCTCGTCCATAACAGACCTTATAGCGGAACATTTAGAAAGCAGTGGCAGGATCAGTCAGAGTCAGCATGGATTTATGAAGGGAAAATCATGCTTGACAAATCTGTTGGAATTCTTTGAAGAGGTAACCAGTACAGTCGACAAGGGGGAGCCAGTCAATGTGGTATATTTGGACTTTCAGAAGGCATTTGACAAAGTCCCGCATGAGAGATTATTGTGCAAAATTAAAGCGCATGGGATTGGGGGAGATGTATTGAGGTGGATAGAAAACTGGTTGGCAGAGAGGAAACAAAGAGTAGGGATTAATGGGTCCTTTTCAAATTGGCAGGCTGTAACCAGTGGGGTACCACAGGGATTGGTGCTGGGACCCCAGCTATTCACAATATATATTAATGATTTGGATGAGGGAACAAAATGTAACATCTCAAAGTTTGCAGATAATACCAAATTAAGTAGGAGGATGAATTGTGACGAGGATGCAGGGATCCTACAGCATGGTCTGGACGGGTTGGGCGAGTGGGCAAACCAATGGCAAACGCAGTATAATTTGGATAAGTGTGAGGTTATTCACTTTGGAAGCAAAAATAGGAAGGCAGATTACTACCTGAATGGTTGTAAATTTGGAGAGGGGAGTGTGCAGCGGGACCTGGGTGTCCTTGTGCACCAGTTGCTGAAGGTAAGCATGCAGGTGCAACAGGCGGTAAAGAAGGCTAATGGTATGTTGGCCTTCATTGCGAGAGGATTCGAGTATAGAAGCAGGGATGTGTTGCTGCAATTATACAGGGCCTTGGTGAGGCCACACCTGGAGTATTGTGTGCAGTTTTGGTCTCCTTCTCTGAGGAAGGATGTTCTTGCTCTCGAGGGAGTGCAGCGAGGTTTACCAGACTGATTCCAGGGATGCCGGGACTGTCATATGAGGAGAGATTGACTAGGTTGGGATTGTTCTCGCTGGAGTTCAGAAGAATGAGGGGGGATCTCATAGAGATTATAAAAGTCTAACAGGACTAGACAGGGTAGATGCAGGGAAGATGTTACCAAGATGGGTGTGTCCAGAACCAGGAGTCACAGCCTGAAGATTCAGGGTAAACCATTTTGGACAGAGATAAGGAGACATTTCTTCACACAGAGAGTGGTGAGCCTGTGGAATTCATTACCACAGGAAGTAGTTGATGCTAAAACTTTGAATATATTCAGGAGGCGGCTGGATATAGCACTTGGGGAGAATGGGATCAAAGGCTATGGGGAGAAAGCAGGATTAGGCTATTGAGTTGAATGATCAGCCATGATCGTGATGAATAGCGGAACAGGCTCGAAGGGCCAAAAGGCCTCCTCCTGCTCCTATCTTCTATGTATCTCTGAATAGATTTAGTGAAAGGTGGGTAAGAGATGCCACCCCTGTATTAGAGTAAACAGCACATGCTGGTTCAATACCTTGCACACCAGTGAACCTGTACACCCCCCGTAAGGGTTTGCGATCAGCAAGAATGCTCCAGAAAAGCCTTGGTTGTTTATGTCAGAGCAGAGAGTCTCACGCTGGGAAGCGAGCTTTGCTTCCGGGTGGAAGGTTTAATTATAAACCTGTGTGGACAAGATCGGAATTTTAAGCAGTGTTCTGTATATCTGTGACTTAGGAGAGTGGTGAAGTGTTCTCCCTGGGAGAGTGCTGTGTCAGAGGAGAGCGCTGCTTCGGAGCTTTCTCTAGGGCAGTTCCCTCCATGCTTGAATGATTGTTACCTATCCCTCAATCTCCTGTGGTTAGTTTGCAGAAGTCCACCGCAACACACGTCGAGAGGTAGAGGTTCGGTTGGGTCTGTGCAAAATGGCGGGGGTTTATCTGGTCAGTAATGGAAGGTGGCTCGACATTGTGGTGAAACTTAGAGTTCGGTCACATGTGTAGATGGGGAAACTTGTGTGAAAGTGAGGGGAAGAGAGAGTGCCTGGAACGCGTTGCCAGGGGTGGTTGTGGAAGGAGATACATTAACGGCGTTCAAAAGGCACCTCGACAATTACATGGATAGGATAGGGAGAGACGGATAGTGCTGAGGGTTTTGGCCAAGGTTGGTATCATGATCGGCGCAGGCTTGGAGGGCCGAAGGGCCTGTTCCTGTGCTGTACTGTTCTTCTTCGTTCTTTGAATTTGGAAAGGGTCAGGGAACCGTTGAAAGAAAAGTTCCTTCTGAATTCCCTTTGGATTTATTGTGACTGTTTTATATTGTCCATAAAATTTACCCTAATTAGATGTATCGATAATTTTATGGACCATTATCAGGTCACTCCTTTGTTTTCTGTTTTTTACAGGAAACGTCTCCAGTTTGTTCAGTCTTTCCTATCACCCTTCCTGTCCACCATCTACAAGTCAGGAGTGTGATGGAATACTATCTACTTTCCCGGATGAGTGCAGCTCCAACAACACTCAAGAAGCTCAACTCTGTCCAGGACAAAGCCGCCCACTTGATTGCTCCCCCTTCCACAAACATTCCCTCCCTCCACCAACGCGCACAGTGGCAGCCAGATGTACCATCTACAAGATGCACTGCAGGAACTTGCTAAGGCTCCTTAGACAGCAACTTCCAACCTCATGACCTCTTTCACTTCGAAGCACAAGAGCAGCAGATACCTGTGGACACCACCACCTGCATGTTGGTGGTGGCACAGTGGTTAGCACTGGCCTTGTCAACAGCGCTCACATGAACAAGTCAACAAAAAACTCACCTCTGGTGTCATTCTTGTGAATTTCCCTTGCACTTTCCCCAGGGTCTGTTTTATCTCTAGATCGTTGGTATTTTGGGGGGTTTTGTAGGACCTGCCTCTGTTTTTATCTGCTCTCTTATTTGCGTGATTTCCATTCGATCCCCGAGGCCTCTCAAACCTGTCGTTGAACCATGGTCTCAGCTCCTGTGTCTTCTAAAGGTTAGAATGCAACCGCCCAAATCTCTGCCATGCACGAACCCGTTGGCAACAGGAGCAAAGGGTTCAGTCAAAAGTCTTCAGCAATTAGAAACCTATAAATCTATCAGGTTTAAAACAAACTTCCTGTGCTTCTTTCTGAAGTGGTGTCTGTAGCGCACAAAGACTTACGAGAGACGAATAGAGATGAAGTCGATGAGGCTTTATTAAGCGTGACTTGTTCCCCGCAGTTCAGTAACAGACTGGCCTGCGGGGGAGAACTCCTGGTTCTTATACGCCGCCTTCAGGGCGGAGCTAGAGGTCAACAGCCAACCAGGACCCGGGATCTGTCAGCCAATGACATCACGGCTTCACAGTCCCACATGACCCCTAATGCATACTACCACAGTGTCCTAGACCGGGAAACAGTTCGAATCTTTGATTTCTTCATTCCTTCACTTCAAGGAGGATTTTAGCCCCATCCAGTCAATCAAAGTTCCCCTAATGGAACTAAAGATCAGACTAAGGGAAAGGAAAGGATTGTATGGGGGACAGTTCGTCAAGGTTTTGTGATTATTGTCAATGTTTCTCTCCCATCAAAGGAATATATAAATTACCATGCGGCAGCGCGGTAGCCTTGTGGTTAGCACAATTGCTTCACAGTTCCAGGGTTCCAGGTTCGATTCCGGCTTGGGTCGCTGTCTGTGCGGAGTCTGCACATCCTCCCCGTGTGTGCGTGGGTTTCCTCCGGGTGCTCCGGATTCCTCCCACAGACCAAAGATGTGCAGGTTAGGTGGATTGGCCATGATAAATTGCCCTTAGTGTCCAAAATTGCCCTTAGTGTTGGGTGGGGTTACTGGGTTATGGGGATAGGGTGGCGGTGTTGACCTTGGGTAGGGTGCTCTTTCCAAGAGCCGGTGCAGACTCGATGGGCCGAATGGCCTCCTTCTGCACCGTAAATTCTATGATTGTTCTATGATTGAAAAATGCTCTAAATGTAGTTGCTTTTTGTGGTGCTTTCTGATTGGCTGCATTGCTGCGTTATTTTGGTGCTGGGTATTTTTGTATTGGTCGATTATAGTCTTTATTATTGTCACAAGTAGGCTTACATTAACACTGCAATGAGGTTACTGTGAAAATCCCCTAGTCGCCACACTCCGGCGCCTGTTCGGGTACACCGAGGGAGAATTCAGAATGTCCAATTCGCCTAACAGCAGGGGCGGGATTCTCCCGAATCCCCCGATGGCCCGACGGCAGTGTAAGAAAATGGCGTGAACCACTCCGGCGTCAGGCCAACCGGAAGTTGTGGAATCCTCCGCACTCCGGAGAGCTAGGTCGGCGCCGAAGGGCCGGACCGAGTTAGCGCATGCGCAGAACTGCCGTCATGGTTCCGCGCATGCGCAGGCCAGCGTATTCTTCCGCATGCGTAGGGGGGTGTCTTCACCGCGCCGGCCATGGCGGAGTCCTACAGAGGCCGGTGCGGGAGGAAGGAGTGCCTCCATGGCACAGGCCCGCCCGCAGATCGGTGGGCCTCGATCGCGGGCCAGGCCACCGTGGATTGTCAATGTTTCTCTCCCATCAAAGGAATATATAAATTACCATGCGGCAGCGCGGTAGCATAGTGATTAGCACAATTGCTTCACAGTTCCAGGGTTCCAGGTTCGATTCCCGGCTTGGGTCGCTGTGTGTGCGGAGTCTGCACGTTCTCCCCGTGTGTGCGTGGGTTTCCTCCGGGTGCTCCGGTTTCCTCCCACAGTCCAAAGATGTGCGGGTTAGGTGGATTGACCATGCTAAATTGCTCATAGTGTCCAAAATTGCCCTTAGTGTTGGGTGGGGTTACTGGGTAAAGGGGATAGGGTGGAGTTGTGAGTTTGGGTAGGGTGCTCTTTCCAAGAGCCAGTGCAGACTCGATGGACCGAATGGCCTCCTTCAGCACTGTAAATTCTATGACATGATTTAAACCAGTCCGGGAGAGGGCTTCTGAAGTGGGATGTGAAAATAAGTCCTGAAACTGTCTGAGGCTTCTGCCGATCTGCTACCGCAACTCTACGATCCTTGAGAGTTTCATCGGCGCCTTGTTAGGTGTAGACCTTCTATCAACCCCACTGCAATGCAGATAATGGTCTGGGGTGAGGCTAGGTGACAAGCAGTCTCTAAGATGAGAACTAAATACTGACAAGTCCCTGGGACCTAATGACCTGCATGGTCAGGTCTTAAAAGAAGACGCTGCAGGCAGGGATGGTAGATGCATTGGTTGCAATCTTCCAAAATTCTCTAGATTCTGTTAAGTTCCCATCAGATTGGAAAACAGCCAATGCAATTCTACTATTCAAGATAGGAGGGAGACAGAAAGCAAGAATCTACCGATCAGTTAGCTGAACAGAAAATGCTAGAATCTATTGATAGGGAAAAAAAATAATCTTTATTGTCACAAGTAAGCTTACATTAGCGCTGCAATGAAGTTACTGTGCAAAGCCCCTAGTCACCACATTCTGGCGCCTGTTCAGGTGCACAGAGGGAGAATTCAGAATTCTCAGCTGGTCTTGTTTTGCATCACAAACCAGCTGGCTAGCCCACTGAGCTAAACCAGCCACTCCAGGTGAGGTGAGCGCTTTGAAAACATTAATGCAATCAAGCAGAGTCAACATGGTTTTGTGAAAGAGAAATCTTATTAGAGTTCTTTGAGGAAGGAATAAGCAAGTGGATAATGGGGAACCAATAGATGTGATGTAAGAACATAAGAACATAAGAACTAGGAGCAGAGTAGGCCATCTGGCCCCTCGAGCCTGCTCCGCCATTCAATGAGATCATGGCTGATCTTTTTGTGGACTCAGCTCCACTTACCCGCCCGGTCACCATAATCCTGAATTCCTTTACTGTTCAAATATCTATCGATCTTTGCCTTAAAAATATCCACTGTGGAGGCCTCAACTGCTTCACTGGGCAAGAAATTCCATAGATTCACAACCCTTTGGGTGAAGAAGTTCCTCCTCAACTCAGTCCTAAATCTGCTCCCCCTTATTTTGAGGCTATGCCCCCTAGTTCTGCTTTCACCCGCCAGTGGAAACAACCTGCCTGCATCTATCCTATCTATTCCCTTCATAATTGTATGTTTCTGTATGATCCTCCCCCTCATTTTTCTAAATTCCAACGAGTATAGTCCCAGTCTGCTCAGTCTCTCCTCATAAGCCAATCCTCTCAACTCCGGATACTTGATAAGGTGTTGCAACAATGGTTACTGTCGTGTTGTTCACCCTGGGGTAACACGGATTGCACACGATGCAATTAACTGATCAAGTATACACCAAACGAAGGCATTGGTTCAATATAAGATTTATTGAACTCTGGTAACGAAACACACAGCTGCCTGTGGATTGACTCTGTACTACCCTAAGTAAACTAAAGCTAACTATCTACACCAGGCTAGCTCGGATCCACGAGTAGGAGGTGTTGAATGAGTTGTACACCCTGACTGTCACTATAGCTATCACCAGTGGAAAGAGGCGGAGTGCTGATGCCTCGTGTGTTTTATAGGTGTAAGTCCCCCTCTGGTGTCCTGTCTTGTGATTGGTCGTGTTCTGTTCTGTGTATTGATTGGCTCAGCTGGGTGTCTGTCACTTCCTGCTTTTACCTCATGATGTGCATGGGTGCGTATTATGACAGTTGCTATAGAAAATAAGAGTTGATGGTGTAATGGTTAGCACGGGTAGAGAGAGGATTGGTTAACTAGCAGGAAGCGGACAGTGGAGATAAATGGAACAAAAACAAAAGCTCAGTGGATCTGGCAGAATCTGACTGGTCAGTCACATTGGACTTGAAGTAGAGGTGGGTTTACACTTCGTGGAGCCCATCAACCTCCCTCCAAAAGGCAACCCGGCACTCTCTCGCCCTGCAAGTCTGCAACCCTGGCTGAAACCCCTCACACACTCTCCTCCCTGGGCCACCCCCCCCCCCTCCCTCCTACATCCTCACAGCCTTCACGCTTCCCCCCCCCCCCCATTCGCTCACAGTCTCCTCCCAGACCTCGCACTCGCCCATTCTCACAACCATACTAACCTCACGCGCCTGGGGTCTTCAAGGCAGCCTCCTGCCTCACCCGCTGTCTCCTGGTGACGAAGGCCTGATTCAGGTTGCCGCCCCGTGCCTTCGCTGGCCTGCCGTGGTCGCTGGGCAAGATCCAGATTTGCATATTTAAATGAGACATTTAGACGCAGTTTGGAGAAGGCTCATTTGACAGATTCCTGGGATGAAGGGGTGACCTTGTGAGGAAAGATTGAACAGGCTGGGCCTGTACCCACTGGAGTTTGGAAGAATGAGCGATGATCTTATTAAAACTTACAAGGAGGCTCTTGGCAGGTTGGATGCTGAATGGTTCTTTACCCTGGTGTCAGGGACAGAGGCCTCCACAGTGCCTGGCATGGATGGCACCAGGGGTGCGGGGATTGGGGGGAGGGGGGTACATGTAGGGGAAGGGTCCGCAGTGCCAACCGGAGCTATCGCTAGGTGGACCTGGCTGGGCACAGGGGTACGCACCATGCTAACATGTCAGCCTTTCCCCCCTGCAGACAATATTGGAATTCAGCCAGCAATGGCGGCCTCCCTGCTGGTCGCCGCAGCCCTGGGGGATGCTCTGCGGCTGTACGAGCTGGAGCTGCTCGAGGAGGAGGAGGAAGCTGCAGGAGCGGAGCGGGCAGCAGAGGAACAGGAGGCGGCCGCTGAGGATGGAGAGCCGTCTGTCCAACCGGCCGAGGAGGAGGAGGAGGTGCAAAGGAGGCCTCGTGTGTACCGTCAGCGCCTGCCATTCGAGGACCCGCCGAACCGGGCGTGCCGTCGGAGACTCCAGCTGAGCAGGGAGACATTTCTTAAAAAGACTCCAAAGAGTTGGACATATTTTTTAAATGCCACAGGCTGGTGACCTTATTCAGGCAGCTGGGGGGAGCACCGAAGGAGGGGCGGGGATTGACATGAATTAGAGTTTCAATAGTCGGGAGGTGAATTGGGAACAGAGATAGACAATGTTATAGAGATGGAGGTAGGCGGTGTTGTTAATAGATAGAAAGTGTCGTTGAAAGCTAAGCAGGTAAGTGTGAGAAATTAAGCTGGGAGCGGAGGAGAGGTGTTGCAGTTGGAAATTGAACAGCATTGTTTCATTCCTGCCTGTATCAAAATGCAGAATATTGTGAGTGATGTGGCACAATGTTAATCACATGGTAATACAGGGACAGAACCGCTGGCAGTAACAATGATAACTGCAGCTAATTAGTGGACTGCACGTGTTAATGAAATGAAAAAATGAAAAATGAAATGAAAATCGCTTATTGTCACAAGTAGGCTTCAAATGAAGTTACGGCGAAAAGCCCCTAGTCGCCACATTCCGGCGCCTGTTCGGGGAGGCTGGGTACGGGAATTGAACCGTGCTGCTGGCCTACCTTGGTCTGCTTTAAAAGCCAGCTCTTTAGCCCTGTTCGAAACCAGCCCCTAGTAGCATTAAGTAGCATTAAGTAGCATTAAGTTAAGTAGCATGAGAGGTTAGGTAATAGTTAGTGGGCTATACGAGTTAACTAGCTTTAGAGGCATGGTAATAGTTTGTGGGTTATAACGAGTTAACTAGCTTTAGAAGCATGGTAACAGTTTGTGGGCTGTACAAGTCAACTAGCTTTAGAGGCATGGTAATAGTTAGTGGGCTTTCTGAGTTAACTAGCTTTAGAGGCATGTTAATAGTTTGTGGGCTATACGAGTCAACTAGCTTTAGACGTATGGTATTAGTTTGTGGGCTATATGAGATAACTAGCTTTAGAGGCATGGTAATAACTAGTGGGCTGCACAGGTTAGCTAGCTTTAGTGGCATGGTAATAGTTAATGGGCTATACGAGTTAATACCTTTAGATGCATGGTAATAACAAGTGGGCTGTACGAGTTAACTAGCTTTGAAAGACACACGGGTAATTTGGCGGCTACAGAAGCTAATTAGCTGTAGGGTCATGGGGATAGCGGGTGCTATAGGAGTTAACTAGATTTAGGGGCCATGGGGATTATTAGGGGGCGATGGGAGTTAATTAGATTTAGGGGCCATGGGGATTATTAAGGGCCTATAGGAGTTAACTGGATTTAGGGGCCATGGGGATTATTAGGGGACTATAGGAGTTAACTAGATTTAAGATCATGAGGATTATTAGGGGACAATAGGAGTTAACTTAAGTTAGGGGCATGGGGATTATTAAAGGACCAAAGGAGTTAACTAGATTTAGGGCCATGGGGATTATTAGGGGATTATAGGAGTTAACTAGATTTAGGACCATGGGGATTATTAGGGGACAATAGGAGTTAACTAGATTTAGGATCATGGGGACTGTAGGAGTTAACTAGATTTAGGGCCATGGGGATTATTAGGGGATTCTAGGAGTTAACTAGATTTAGGGCCATGGGGATTATTAGTGGGCTATAGGAGTTAACTAGATTTAGGGCCATGGGGATTATTAGGAGTCTATAGGAGTTAACTAGATTTAGGGCCATGGGGATTATTAGGGGATTATAGGAGTTAACTAGATTTAGGGCCATGTGGATTATTAGGGGACTATAGGAGTTAACTAGATTTAGGGCCATGGGGATTATTAGGGGACTATAGGAGTTAACTAGATTTAGGGCCATGGGGATTATTAGGGGACTATAGGAGTTAACTAGATTTAGGATCATGGGGACTATAGGAGTTAACTAGATTTAGGGCCATGGGGATTATTAGGGGACTATAGGAGTTAACTAGATTTAGGGCCATGGGGATTATTAGGGGACTATAGGAGTTAACTAGATTTAGCGGCCAGGGGGATTATTAGAGGACTATAGGAGTTAACTAGATTTAAGATCATGGGGACTATAGGTTTTAACTAGATTTAGGGCCAAAGGGATTATTAGGGGACTATAGGAGTTAACTAGATTTAAGGCCATGGGGATTATTAGGGGACTATAGGAGGTAACCAGATTTAATGCCATGGGGATTATTAGGGGACTATAGGAGTTAACTAGATTTAGGGGCCATGCGGATTATTAGGGGATTATAGGAGTTAACTAGATTTAGGATCATGGGGACTATAGGAGTTAATTAGATTTAGGGCCATGGGGATTATTAGGGGACTATAGGAGGTAACCAGATTTAATGCCATGGGGATTATTAGGGGACTATAGGAGTTAACTAGATTTAGGGGCCATGCGGATTATTAGGGGATTATAGGAGTTAACTAGATTTAGGATCATGGGGACTATAGGAGTTAATTAGATTTAGGGCCATGGGGATTATTAGGGGACTATAGGAGTTAACTAGATTTAGGGCCATGGGGATTATTAGGGGACTATAGGAGTTAACTAGATTTAAGATCATGGGGACTATAGGTTTTAACTAGATTTAGGGCCAAAGGGATTATTAGGGGACTGTAGGATTTAACTAGATTTAGGGCCATGGGGATTATTAGCGGACTATAGGAGTTAACTAGATTTAGGGCCATGGGGGTCATTAGGGGATTATAGGAGTTAACCAGATTTAGGGCCTATGGGGATTATTAGGAGTCTATAGGAGTTAACTAGATTTAGGGCCATGGGGATTATTAGGGGACTATAGGAGTTAACTAGATTTAGGGGCCATGGGGATTATTAGGGGACTATAGGAGTTAACTAGATTTAAGGCCATGGGGATTATTAGGGGACTATAGGAGGTAACCAGATTTAATGCCATGGGGATTATTAGGGGACTATAGGAGTTAACTAGATTTAGGGGCCATGCGGATTATTAGGGGATTATAGGAGTTAACTAGATTTAGGATCATGGGGACTATAGGAGTTAATTAGATTTAGGGCCATGGGGATTATTAGGGGACTATAGGAGTTAACTAGATTTAGGGCCATGGGGATTATTAGGGGACTATAGGAGTTAACTAGATTTAGGGCCATGGGGATTATTAGGGGACTATAGGAGTTAACTAGATTTAGCGGCCAGGGGGATTATTAGAGGACTATAGGAGTTAACTAGATTTAAGATCATGGGGACTATAGGTTTTAACTAGATTTAGGGCCAAAGGGATTATTAGGGGACTGTAGGATTTAACTAGATTTAGGGCCATGGGGATTATTAGCGGACTATAGGAGTTAACTAGATTTAGGGCCATGGGGGTCATTAGGGGATTATAGGAGTTAACCAGATTTAGGGCCTATGGGGATTATTAGGAGTCTATAGGAGTTAACTAGATTTAGGGCCATGGGGATTATTAGGGGACTATAGGAGTTAACCAGATTTAGGGGCTATGGGGATTATTACCGGACTATAGGAGTTAACTAGATTTAAGGCCATGGGGATTATTAGGGGACTATAGGAGTTAACTAGATTTAGGGGCATGGGGATTATTAGGGGACTATAGGAGTTATCTAGATTTACGGCCATGGGGATTATTAGGGGACTATAGGAGTTATCTAGATTTACGGCCATGGGGATTATTAGGGGACTATAGGAGTTAACTAGATTTAGGGCCATGGGGATTATTAGGGGACTATAGGAGTTATCTAGATTTACGGCCATGGGGATTATTAGGGGACTATAGGAGCTAACTAGATTTAGGGCCATGGGGATTATTAGGAGTCTATAGGAGTTAACTAGATTTAGGGCCATGGGGATTATTAGGGGACTATAGGAGTTAACTAGATTTAGGGCCATGGGGATTATAGGAGTTAACTAGATTTAGGGCCATGGGGATTATTAGGAGTCTATCGGAGTTAACTAGATTAAAGGCCATGGGAATTATTAGGAGACTATAGGAGTTAACTAGATTTAGGGCCATGGGGATTATTAGGGGACTATAGGAGTTAACTAGATATAGGGCCATGGGGATTATTAAGGGTCTATAGGAGTTAACTAGATTTAGGGCCATCGGGATTATTAGGGGACTATAGGAGTTAACTAGATTTAGGGCCATGGGGATTATTAGGAGATTATAGGAGTTATCTAGATTTACGGCCATGGGGATTATTAGGGGACTATAGGAGTTAACTAGATTTAGGGCCATGGGGATTATTAGGAGTCTATAGGAGTTAACTAGATTCAGGGCCATGGGGATTATTAGGGGACTATAGGAGTTAACCAGATTTAGAGGCTATGGGGATTATTACCGCACTATAGGAGTTAACTAGATTTAAGGCCATGGGGATTATTAGGGGACTATAGGAGTTAACTAGATTTAAGGCCATGGGGATTATTAGGGGAATATAGGAGTTAACTAGATTTAAGGCCATGGGGATTATTAGCGGACTATAGGAGTTAACTAGATTTAGGGCCATGGGGATTATTAGGGGGCTATAGGAGTTAACTAAATATAGGGCCATGGGGATTATTAGGGGATTATAGGAGTTAACTAGATTTAGGGCCATGGGGATTATTACGGTACTGTAGGACTTAACTAGATTTAGGATCATGGGGACTGTAGGAGTTAAGTAGATTTAGGGGCCATGGGGATTATTAGTGGGCTATAGGAGTTAAGTAGCTTTAGGGCCATGGGGATTATTAGGGGATTATAGGAGTTAACTAGATTTAGGGCCATGGGGATTATTAGGAGTCTATAGGAGTTAACTAGATTTAGGGCCATGGGGATTATTAGGGGATTATAGGAGTTAACTAGATTTAGGGCCATGTGGATTATTAGGGGACTATAGGAGTTAACTAGATTTAGGGCCATGGGGATTATTAGGGGACTATAGGAGTTAACTAGATTTAGGGCCATGGGGATTATTAGGGGACTATAGGAGTTAACTAGATTTAGGATCATGGGGATTATTAGGGGACTATAGGAGTTAACTAGATTTAGCGGCCAGGGGGATTATTAGAGGACTATAGGAGTTAACTAGATTTAAGATCATGGGGACTATAGGTTTTAACTAGGTTTAGGGCCAAAGGGATTATTAGGGGACTATAGGAGTTAACTAGATTTAAGGCCATGGGGATTATTAGGGGACTATAGGAGGTAACCAGATTTAGGGCCATGGGGATTATTAGGGGACTATAGGAGTTAACTAGATTTAGGGGCCATGGGGATTATTAGGGGACTATAGGAGTTAACTAGATTTAGGGCCATGGGGATTATTAGGGGACTATAGGAGTTAACTAGATTTAATGCCATGGGGATTATTAGGGGACTATAGGAGTTAACTAGATTTAGGGGCCATGCGGATTATTAGGGGATTATAGGAGTTAACTAGATTTAGGATCATGGGGACTATAGGAGTTAACTAGATTTAGGGCCATGGGGATTATTAGGGGACTATAGGGGTTAACTAGATTGAGGGCCATGGGGATTAATAGGGGACTATAGGAGTTAACTAGATTTAGGGCCATGGGGATTATTAGGGGACTATAGGAGTTAACTAGATTTAGCGGCCAGGGGGATTATTAGAGGACTATAGGAGTTAACTAGATTTAAGATCATGGGGACTATAGGTTTTAACTAGATTTAAGGCCAAAGGGATTGTTAGGGGACTGTAGGATTTAACTAGATTTAGGGCCATGGGGATTATTAGCGGACTATAGGAGTTAACTAGATTTAGGGCCATGGGGGTCATTAGGGGATTATAGGAGTTAACCAGATTTAGGGCCTATGGGGATTATTAGGAGTCTATAGGAGTTAACTAGATTTAGGGCCATGCGGATTATTAGGGGACTATAGGAGTTAACCAGATTTAGGGGCTATGGGGATTATTACCGGACTATAGGAGTTAACTAGATTTAAGGCCATGGGGATTATTAGGGGACTATAGGAGTTAACTAGATTTAGGGGCATGGGGATTATTAGGGGACTATAGGAGTTATCTAGATTTACGGCCATGGGGATTATTAGGGGACTATAGGAGTTATCTAGATTTACGGCCATGGGGATTATTAGGGGACTATAGGAGTTAACTAGATTTAGGGCCATGGGGATTATTAGGGGACTATAGGAGTTATCTAGATTTACGGCCATGGGGATTATTAGGGGACTATAGGAGCTAACTAGATTTAGGGCCATAGGGATTATTAGGAGTCTATAGGAGTTAACTAGATTTAGGGCCATGGGGATTATTAGGGGACTATAGGAGTTAACTAGATTTAGGGCCATGGGGATTATAGGAGTTAACTAGATTTAGGTCCATGGGGATTATTAGGAGTCTATAGGAGTTAACTAGATTAAAGGCCATGGGAATTATTAGGAGACTATAGGAGTTAACTAGATTTAGGGCCATGGGGATTATTAGTGGGCTATAGGAGTTAACTAGATTTAGGGCCATGGGGATTATTAGGAGTCTATAGGAGTTAACTAGATTTAGGGCCATGGGGATTATTAGGGGACTATAGGAGTTAACTAGATTTAGGGCCATGGGGATTATTAAGGGTCTATAGGAGTTAACTAGATTTAGGGCCATCGGGATTATTAGGGGACTATAGGAGTTAACTAGATTTAGGGCCATGGGGATTATTAGGAGATTATAGGAGTTATCTAGATTTACGGCCATGGGGATTATTAGGGGACTATAGGAGTTAACTAGATTTAGGGCCATGGGGATTATTAGGAATCTATAGGAGTTAACTAGATTCAGGGCCATGGGGATTATTAGGGGACTATAGGAGTTAACCAGATTTAGAGGCTATGGGGATTATTACCGGACTATAGGAGTTAACTAGATTTAAGGCCATGGGGATTATTAGGGGACGATAGGAGTTAACTAGATTTAAGGCCATGGGGATTATTAGGGGAATATAGGAGTTAACTAGATTTAAGGCCATGGGGATTATTAGGGGACTATAGGAGTTAACTAGATTTAGGGCCATGGGGATTATTAGGGGGCTATAGGAGTTAACTAAATATAGGGCCATGGGGATTATTAGGGGACTATAGGAGTTAACTAGATTTAGGGCCATGGGGATTATTACGGTACTGTAGGACTTAACTAGATTTAGGATCATGGGGACTGTAGGAGTTAAGTAGATTTAGGGGCCATGGGGATTATTAGTGGGCTATAGGAGTTAAGTAGATTTAGGGACATGGGGATTATTAGGGGATTATAGGAGTTAACTAGATTTAGGATCATGGGGACTATTGGAGTTAACTAGATTTAGGGCCATGTGGATTATTAGGGGACTATAGGAGTTAACTAGATTTAGGGCCATGGGGATTATTAGGGGACTATAGGAGTTAACTAGATTTAGGGGCCATGCGGATTATTAGGGGATTAGAGGAGTTAACTAGATTTAGGGCCATGGGGATTATTAGGGGACTATAGGATTTAACTAGATTCAGGGCCATGGGGATTATTAGGGGATTATAGGAGTTAACTAGATTTAGGATCATGGGGACTATTGGAGTTAACTAGATTTAGGGCCATGTGGATTATTAGGGGACTATAGGAGTTAACTAGATTTAGGGCCATGGGGATTATTAGGGGACTATAGGAGTTAACTAGATTTAGGGGCCATGCGGATTATTAGGGGACTATAGGAGTTAACTAGATTTAAGGCCATGGGGATTATTAGTGGACTATAGGAGTTATCTAGATTTACGGCCATGGGGATTATTAGGGGACTATAGGAGTTAACTAGATTTAGGGCCATGGGGATTATTATGGGACTATAGGAGTTAACTAGATTTAGGGCTATGGCGATTATTAGGGGACTATAGGAGTTAACTAGATTTAGGGCCATGGGGATTATTAGGGGACTATAGGAGTTAACTAGATTCAGGGCCATGGGGATTATTAGGGGACTATAGGAGTTAACTAGATTTAGCGGCCAGGGGGATTATTAGAGGACTATAGGAGTTAACTAGATTTAAGATCATGGGGACTATAGGTTTTAACTAGATTTAGGGCCAAAGGGATTATTAGGGGACTGTAGGATTTAACTAGATTTAGGGCCATGGGGATTATTAGGGGACTAAAGGAGCTAACTAGATTTAGGGCCATGTGGATTATTAGGGGACTATAGGAGTTAACTAGATTTAGGGCCCTGGGGATAATTAGCGGACTTTAGGAGTTAACTGGATTTAGGGCCATGGGGGTCATTAGGGGATTATAGGAGTTAACCAGATTTAGGGGCTATGGGGATTATTAGGAGTCTATAGGAGTTAACTAGATTTAGGGGCCATGCGGATTATTAGGGGACTATAGGAGTTAACTAGATTTAGGGCCATGGGGATTATTAGGGGACTATAGGAGTTATCTAGATTTACGGCCATGGGGATTACTAGGGGACTATAGGAGTTAACTAGATTTAGGGCCATGGGGATTATAGGAGTTAACTAGATTTAGGGCCATGGGGATTATTAGGGGACTATAGGAGTTAACTAGATTTAGGGCCATGGGGATTATTAGGGGATTATAGGAGTTAACTAGATTTAGGGCCATGGGGATTATTAGGGGATTGTAGGTATTAACTAGATTGAGGGCCATGGGGATTATTAGGAGATTATAGGAGTTATCCAGATTTACGGCCATGGGGATTATTAGGGGACTATAGGAGTTAACTAAATTTAGGGGCATGGGGATTATTAGGGGACTATAGGAGTTAACTAGATTTAAAGACATGGGGATTATTAGGAGATTATAGGAGTTAACTAGATTTACGGCCATGGGGATTATTAGGGGACTATAGGAGTTAACTAGATTTAGGGCCATGGGGATTATTAGGAGTCTATAGGAGTTAACTAGATTTAAAGCCATGGGGATTATTAGGAGATTATAGGAGTTAACTAGATTTACGGCCATGGGGATTATTAGGAGTCTATAGGAGTTAACTAGATTAAAGGCCATGGGGATTATTAGGGGTCTATAGGAGTTAACTAGATTAAAGGCCATGGGGATTATTAGGGGTCTATAGGAGTTAACTAGATTTAGGGCCATGGGGATTATTAGGAGTCTATAGGAGTTAACTAGATTAAAGGCCATGGGGATTATTAGGGGACTATAGGAGTTAACTAGATTTAGGGCCATGGGGATTATTAGGAGTCTATAGGAGTTAACTAGATTAAAGGCCATGGGGATTATTAGGGGACTATAGGAGTTAACTAGATAAAAGGCCATGGGGATTATTACGGGACTATAGGAGTTAACTAGATTTAGGGCCATGGGGATTATTAGGGGTCTATAGGAGTTAACTAGATTTAGGGCCATGGGGATTATTAGGGGACTATAGGAGTTATCTAGATTTACGGCCATGGGGATTATTAGGGGACTATAGGAGTTAACTAGATTAAAGGCCATGGGGATTATTAGGGGTCTATAGGAGTTAACTAGATTAAAGGCCATGGGGATTATTAGGGGACTATAGGAGTTATCTAGATAAAAGGCCATGGGGATTATTACGGGACTATAGGAGTTAACTAGATTTAGGGCCATGGGGATTATTAGGGGTCTATAGGAGTTAACTAGATTGAGGGCCATGGGGATTATTAGGAGTCTATAGGAGTTAACTAGATTTAATGCCATGGGGATTATTAGGGGATTATAGGAGTTAACTAGATTTAGGGGCTATGGGGATTATTAGGGGATTATAGGAGTTAACTAGATTTAGGGCCATGGGGATTATTAGGGGTCTATAGGAGTTAACTAGATTTAGGGCCATGGGGATTATTAGGAGTCTATAGGAGTTAACTAGATTTAATGCCATGGGGATTATTAGGGGTCTATAGGAGTTAACTAGATTTAGGGCCATGGGGATTATTAGGGGACTATAGGAGTTAACTAGATTTAGGGGCCATGGGGATTATTAGGGGTCTATAGGAGTTAACTAGATTTAGGGCCATGGGGATTATTAGGGGACTATAGGAGTTAACTAGATTTAGGGCCATGGGGATTATTAGGGGTCTATAGGAGTTAACTAGATTTAGGGCCATGGGGATTATTAGGGGTCTATAGGAGTTAACTAGATTTAGGGCCATGGGGATTATTAGGGGTCTATAGGAGTTAACTAGATTAAAGGCCATGGGGATTATTAGGGGACTATAGGAGTTATCTTGATTTAAGGCCATGGGGATTATTAGGGGACTGTAGGAGTTATCTAGATTTAGGGCCATGGGGATTATTAGGGGACTATAGGAGTTATCTAGATTTACGGCCATGGGGATTATTAGGGGACTATAGGAGTTAACTAGATTAAAGGCCATGGGGATTATTAGGGGTCTATAGGAGTTAACTAGATTAAAGGCCATGGGGATTATTAGGGGACTATAGGAGTTATCTAGATTTACGGCCATGGGGATTATTAGGGGTCTATAGGAGTTAACTAGATTAAAGGCCATGGGGATTATTAGGGGACTATAGGAGTTATCTTGATTTAAGGCCATGGGGATTATTAGGGGACTGTAGGAGTTATCTAGATTTAGGGCCATGGGGATTATTAGGGGACTATAGGAGTTATCTAGATTTACGGCCATGGGGATTATTAGGGGACTGTAGGAGTTATCTAGATTTAGGGCCATGGGGATTATTAGGGGACTATAGGAGTTATCTAGATTTAGGGCCATGGGGATTATTAGGGGACTATAGGAGTTAACTAGATTAAAGGCCATGGGGATTATTAGGGGATTATAGGAGTTAACTAGATTTAGGGCCATGGGGATTATTAGGGGTCTATAGGAGTTAACTAGATTTAGGGCCATGGGGATTATTAGGAGTCTATAGGAGTTAACTAGATTAAAGGCCTTGGGGATTATTAGGGGATTATAGGAGTTAACTAGATTTAGGGCCATGGGGATTATTAGGGGATTATAGGAGTTAACTAGATTTAGGGCCATGGGGATTATTAGGAGTCTATAGGAGTTAACTAGATTAAAGGCCATGGGGATTATTAGGGGACTATAGGAGTTAACTAGATTTAGGGCCATGGGGATTATTAGGGGACTATAGGAGTAAACTAGATTTAGGGCCATGGGGATTATTAGGGGACTATAGGAGTTAACTAGATTTAGGGCCATGGGGATTATTAGGGGACTATAGGAGTTAACTAGATTTAGGGCCATGGGGATTATTAGGGGACTATAGGAGTTAACTAGATTTAGGGCCATGGGGATTATTAGGGGACTATAGGAGTTAACTAGATTAAAGGCCATGGGGATTATTAGGGGAGTATAGGAGTTAACTAGATGTAGGGCCATGGGGATTATTAGGGGACTATAGGAGTTAACTAGATTTAGGGCGATGGGGATTATTAGGGGACTATAGGAGTAAACTAGATTTAGGGGCCATGCGGATTATTAGGGGACTATAGGAGTTAACTAGATTTAGGGCCATGGGGATTATTAGGGGACTATAGGAGTTAACTAGATTTAGGGCCATGGGGACTATTAGGAGTCTACAGGAGTTAACTAGATTTAGGGCCATGGGGATTATTAGGGGACTATAGGAGTTAACTAGATTTAGGGCCATGGGGATTATTAGGGGACTATAGGAGTTAACTAGATTTAGGGCCATGGGGATTATTAGGGGACTATAGGAGTTAACTAGATTAAAGGCCATGGGGATTATTAGGGGTCTATAGGAGTTAACTAGATTTAGGGCCATGGGGATTATTAGGGGACTATAGGAGTTAACTAGATTTAGGGCCATGGGGATTATTAGAGGACTATAGGAGTTAACTAGATTTAGGGCCATGGGGATTATTAGAGGACTATAGGAGTTAACTAGATTTAGGGCCATGGGGATTATTAGGGGACTATAGGAGTTAACTAGATTAAAGGCCATGGGGATTATTAGGGGTCTATAGGAGTTAACTAGATTTAGGGCCATGGGGATTATTAGGGGACTATAGGAGTTAACTAGATTAAAGGCCATGGGGATTATTAGGGGTCTATAGGAGTTAACTAGATTTAGGGCCATGGGGATTATTAGAGGACTATAGGAGTTAACTAGATTTAGGGCCATGGGGATTATTAGGGGACTATAGGAGTTAACTAGATTAAAGGCCATGGGGATTATTAGGGGTCTATAGGAGTTAACTAGATTTAGGGCCATGGGGATTATTAGGGGACTATAGGAGTTAACTAGATTAAAGGCCATGGGGATTATTAGGGGACTATAGGAGTTAACTAGATTTAAGGCCATGGGGATTATTAGGGGACTATAGGAGTTAACTAGATTTAGGGCCATGGGGATTATTAGGGGACTATAGGAGTTAACTAGATTTAGGGCCATGGGGATTATTAGGGGACTATAGGAGTTAACTAGATTTAGGGCCATGGGGATTATTAGGGGACTATAGGAGTTAACTAGATTAAAGGCCATGGGGATTATTAGGGGTCTATAGGAGTTAACTAGATTTAGGGCCATGGGGATTATTAGGGGACTATAGGAGTTAACTAGATTTAGGGCCATGGGGATTATTAGAGGACTATAGGAGTTAACTAGATTTAGGGCCATGGGGATTATTAGAGGACTATAGGAGTTAACTAGATTTAGGGCCATGGGGATTATTAGGGGACTATAGGAGTTAACTGGATTTAGGGCCATGGGGATTATTAGGGGACTATAGGAGTTAACTAGATTAAAGGCCATGGGGATTATTAGGGGTCTATAGGAGTTAACTAGATTTAGGGCCATGGGGATTATTAGGGGACTATAGGAGTTGACTAGATTTAGGGCCATGGGGATTATTAGGGGTCTATAGGAGTTGACTAGATTTAGGGCCATGGGGATTATTAGGAGTCTATAGGAGTTAACTAGATTTAGGGCCATGGGGATTATTAGGGGTCTATAGGAGTTAACTAGATTTAGGGCCATGGGGATGATTAGGACCGTGGGTTACCCGGCGTTGTGGGGCAGCCACAATGGGAAATCCCATTGGCAGCTGCCGGGAATGGAGGATCCCGTGGCTGGTGGACTGGAGAATCCCCACCCTTTATTTTTCTGCATGATCACCGCTCATTCTCATTCTTTTAACACAAAGCGTGATTACCTGTTTTTTAAGGTATCTGTGTATCTTTACGTACCTTTCTTACCCTCGTCGATTAACAATTACAGAAAACCCTTATTAAAAATGTAGGAGCTGGAGTAGACCTTCGAGCCTGCTCCACCATCTAACAAGATCATTGTTCTTCTGCCTCAGCTCTATCTTCTTGCACCCTACCCATTTCCCATGATGCCCTGATGGTCCATAATCCTCTCGGCATCTGTCTTGAACGTACTCAATGACTGAGCATGTCCAGCCCTCTGGCTTAGAGAAATCCAACCACTCACAATCCTTTAAGTGAAGAAATGTTCTCCTCACCTTTGTTAGCAGACAGCGACCTCATGTTCTAGATTCCCCGGAGAGGAGAGTACATTTTTTCGGAATCTAACATAGCCACTCGTGTATACAGCTGTTATGTGAGAGTACCCTTTAAGAAATTGGTGTTTAAGAAATGTACCTTTAAGAAATGGAGCTGCTCATGTTAGTGCAGTGATGTCAGAGTGTGGGTGGAGCTGAGCTCCACTTCTGCTTTTTTAGTTTCAGTTTGAGAAGAGCTTTGGTGTGTCTGTGCTTTTCAGGGAGCTGCATCTGAAGTCTGCCATCCAAAGACTATCTTAATCATTTGGTGAATTCAGAATTGTAAAAAGGTCTCAGTATTGAATATAAATCTAATGTGCTCCTGGTTGATGGTTTGTTAAGTCTTTTGGATGTTAAAAGGACAGCATACAGGTTATTTAGTGTTGTATTCTTTGAGGGATGTATTTGATTTACTGGTTGCTAAGATATTCACTGTTTGTTTTAAAAAGGTTAATTTGAGTTCATTGAATAAACATTGTTTTGTTTTAAAAAACCACTGTTCCATTTTCTGCTGTATCACACCTGTAAAGTGGGTTGTGTGCTCCCCATACCACAATCTATTAAAAGTTGTGGGTCAGGTGAACTCCATGATACACTTTGGGGTTCTCTATACCCTGGCCCATAACACAGCTGACTGAGAGTAGTCTAAAGTTGACTGTCATAGTCTCAGCACGGGATGGAAACAGCTGTGTCATCGAGCACAGAACCCTGCGGGCAAACACTAAGTGCAAATTTGGCGTTGTGAGAATTTCCTTCAAAGAGACGTCTTTGGGACAAAATGCTTGACAGGACCTTGCCATTTAAAAGGGTAGCAGAGACAAATATGTCATTTCGATCAAACAAGAGCCATTTGTGTGTGAAATAATGACTCGTTTCAAGATGATTTTCCTCATCCCTGTGCAGAAATATCCAGAAAGTTTTCCGAGATATTTCTGTTTCTCGAGACCATGCAGATGCTGCAACAACGGATGAACGGGCATCGCGTGACAATCGCCAGGCAGGAATGTTCCCTTCCAATCGGGGAACACTTCAGCAGTCAAGGGCATTCAGCCTCTGATCTCCGGGTAAGCGTTCTCCAAGGCGGCCTTCAGGACGCGCGACAACGCAGAATCGCCGAGCAGAAACTTACAGCCAAGTTCCGCACACATGAGTGCGGCCTCAACCGAGATCTTGGATTTATGTCACAATACATTCACCCCCCACCATCTGGCCTGGACTTGCAAAATCCTACCAACTGTCCAGGCTTGAGACAATTCACACCTCTGTAACCTGTGATTATCCCTCTCTCCAGTCACTCCGTCTGGACCTGTAAAGACTTAATTACCTGCAAAGACTCGCATTCAAAGTATCGTCGTGCATCTTTGACTTTGTCTATATATATGTTTCTGGAATCCACCTCTTCATTCACCTGAGGAAGGAGCTGTGCTCCGAAAGTTAGTGATTCAAAACAAACCTGTTGGACCTTAACATGGTGTTGTAAGACTACCTACTATGCTCACCCCAGGCCAACACCGGCATCTCCACATCTTCTCTACTCACACACAGATACTGGTTTCCCACTTGAATCTTATTTTAATGGTTCTGTGTGGGTCTAGACAGTGCATTGGTAAACTCTTTGACCACAGAAGCATCGCATTCAAGCCCCATCCCGCTCTCACCCAACTTGCACATTAATCAGGTGTGAAATTTCAGATCAATGCTAAGAGAATGAACAGGGGATCTTCTTGGCCTATCTGTTCCTTCCCTTTCCCCTTGGGACCTGCTTGACCCACTGAAGAACATGTAGTCGCAATGACTGTTAGACTTCACTCAGTGCCAGCCTCTGAGTCAAGCACCATCAGTTTGGCCTTCATTCCGGAGATTTGAGAACACAGTTTAAGCCAAGTACTTCAGTGCAATATTGAGGGAGGTGCTGCACTCTGTGTAATGTCACCATTTAGATGAGACATAAAGGATCTCATGGGTCTACTGGTCAATATTTAACCCCCAACAAAAGCCACTAAAACAGATTTATTTATCTTAGAGCTGTTTGTTTTATGCATTTTCGACATTGCAACAATCACTATACTTCATAATACTTCAGTATTTCTGAAAAAGAGACATGCAGTCAAAGTTTTTGGATTGGATTGGTTTATTGTCACGTGTACCGAGGTACAGTGAAAAGTATTTTTCTGAGAGCAGCTCAAACCGATCAATAAGTACATGAAAAGAAAAGAAAATTTAAAAAAAATACATAATAGGGCAACACAAGGTACACAATGTAACTACATAAACACCGGCATCGGGTGAAGCATATAGGGTGTAGTGTTAATCAGGTCAGCCCATTAGAGGGTCGTTTAGGAGTCTGGTAACAGCGGGGAAGAAGCTGTTTTTGAATCTGTTTGTGCGTGTTCTCAGACTTCTGTATCTCCTGCCCGATGGAAGAAGTTGGCAGAATGAATAGGCCGGTAGGTGGGGGGTCTTTGATTATGCTGCCCGCTTTCCCCAGGCAGCGGGAGGTGTAGATTTTCATTTTGTACTCATCAGTATAGATACAAGACCACCAAATTTCAAAGCAGTTCAAAGTACTTTGCTGATGCAAGGAGATATGGGATGTTCTAAAGTTGTGAAAGATTACGTGTGAGGGCAAATTATTGCTCTTCTTTAATATTGTTCCAAAATGCCAATCATATAGCTACTCCTATATTCATATAGCGCCTTCAATATTATAAACCATCACAAAGTATTTATAAAGCAAAACTTTGAACCTGAGTCACATTTGGTGATATTAGGGCTGATGGCTAAATGCTTGGTCAAAGAGCTTGGTCTTAAGGAAAGTGTTAAAGGAGGTGAATGAAGTAGTGAGTCAGAGAACGTTATAGAGGGAATTATAGCGATGGGACCAAGGCAGCTGTAGGCATTGTGACCAACGACAGAGCAGGTAAAACTGGGAATGCTCAGAAGGCCAGGATTAGATGACTATCAATATCTCAGGGTTTTGGGGCTGGAGGAACATAGAACGTAGAACATACAGTGCAGAAGGAGGCCTTTCGGCCCATCGAGTCTGCACCAACCCACTTAAGCCCTCACTTCCACCCTTTCCCCGTAACCCAATAACCCCTCCTAACCATTTTGGACACTAAGGGCAATTTATCATGGCCAATCCACCTAACCTGCACATCTTTGGACTGTGGGAGGAAACCGGAGCACCCGGAGGAAATCCACGCAGACACGGGGAGAACGTGCAGACTCCGCACAGACAGTAACCCAGCGGGGAATCGAACCTGGGACCCTGGTGCTGTGAAGCCACAGTGCTAGCCACTTGTGCTACCGTGCTGCCCTAAGTTGCCAAGATGGCGGTGAGGGCAGTGGGGGGGGATTTGAAAACAAGGGTATTCATTTCGCTATTTACCACCCCTCAAGTTTCACACACCAAACAGAGACTGGAGACCTGAACAGCTTGAGTAAAGACCATAAGACACAGGAGCAGAATGAGGACATTTGGCCCATCAAGACTGTTCCTGGTAGTCTAGTAGTTAGGATTCAACGCTCTCACCGCTGCGGCCCGGGTTCGATTCCCAGTCAGGGAATGATCTTGTTTTGTATTTTGTCCTTTAGGGTTTTTGCCAAGGGTAGTATCATGATCGGTACAAGCTTGGAGGGTCGAAGGGCCTGTTCTTCCGCTGTATTGTTCTTTGTTCTTTGTTCCGACAGTCAATGCCATGACTGATCTGATACAATCCTCAACTCCACTTTCCCGCCTTATCCCCATAACCCTCGATTCCCCTCACTGATTAAAAATCTGTCTCTCTCAGCCTTGAACACACTTAACGACCCGGCCTCGACAGCTCTCTGCGGGAAAGAATCCCACAGATTCACTCCCCTCTGAGAGAAGAAATTCCTCCTCATCTCTGTCTGAAATGGGCGACCCCCTCACTCTGAGATTGTGCCCTCTGGGCCTAGACTCTCCCACAAGGGGAAACAACCTCTCAGCATCGACCCTGTCAAACCCCCTGAGAATCCGATATGTCTCAATAAGGTCGCCCCTCACTCTTCTAAACTCCAATGAGCACAGACCCAACTTACTCTACCTCTCCTCAATAGAAAATCCTTGTATACTGTTCGAAAGTGGGCAAATAATTCTCTAGTGTAATGAGGAAGATAGATTTAGATTTCAGGAAGCACGGATTCAGGACCTCTGGATTCCCCAAGCACTAAATAATAAACTTTATTATTGTCACAAGGAGGCTTACATAAACACTGCAATGAAGTTACTGTGAAAAGCCCCTCGTCGCCACATTCCGGCGCCTGTTCGGGAATTCAGAATGTCTAATTTACCTAACAGCACGTCTTTCGGGACTTGTGGGAAGAAACCGGAGCACCCGGAGGAAACCCACACAGACACGGGGAGAACGTGCAGACTCCGCACAGACAGTGACCCAAGCCGGGAATCGAACCTGGGACCCTGGCGCTGTGAAGCAACAGTGCTAACCACTGTGCTTCACCATGAAGGAAGCATTTTTGAGATGTATCCACGATTGTGTGTGGCTTTGACAAGGCAGCACTTCCCCAGTGTTACCCCGGGACTGTAGCCTAGGTTGAAAGCTCAAGTCTCCCGTGCGAGATTCGAACCTACAATCTTCTGACTGAGAGGCAGACACAATGCAAAGACAGCGCCGATTTATTAACCTGGGTGTCAGGCGTGTCCACCCAGTCAAGCCCCCGCCCTCTCCCCTGACTGACATGTGGTCTGCACCAATGTGTGTGTGTGTGTGTGTTGGCAGACAGTCCTCCCTTATTTCGCCCAGCCTTTGGGAAGCCCTGGCATGTTGAGTGTATCATTGTGGAGAGTGGCAGAGCGAGGATGGGAGAGGAATAGCAGAGGAGCTGGGCAGCCGCTGATGTGTTGTTTTGTCTGTGTGTTCACGGTGCTCGGGCTGGGCTGCTGCTGAGAGATGTCACCCGCGACCCACGCCTCTTGGCCGTTCCCCCCGCCGCCAATGCTGCTGCTCCTCGCCTGCTGTCTGCACCCTCTGAGCGGTGAGTATCTCCCCCTCTGTCCGCCTCCGAGAGCGAGGGAGCTGTCCCCGATGCCTGGTGCTGAAACTCCCCAGCACCCTGCTTTCGCCCTGACAGCTCCTGCTCAGGAATGTATAGGTCTGCTTCCCTTAGCTGTCCCTGCAGGGACAACTACTTTATTCAAGGTGCAAACCGTGCGTTTGTCTGAGGACTCAATGGTTATTTCTCTCTCCATCCCTTAGTCCATTATCCACTCCCCCCTTCCCCCTCCCCTCAATCTATCCCACTCTCTTCTCTCGCACTCCATCCATCCCCTCTCACACTCCCTCTTTCTCCTTTCCTTCACTTACTCTGGTCCACTATCTATCCTTTCCCACACACTTATTTCCTCTTCCCACACACTCTCCTCCCTCTATTCTTTCTCACATTCATTATCCTCTCTCCCCCACATTTTCTCCTCTCCCTCATCCTCTCTCCTCTCCCACACCTTCCATCCTCTCCTGTACTCTCTCCACCCCACACACTTTCGCCCCTCTCCCACATTCTCTCTCTCCCACACACTGTCTCTCCTCTCCTACATTCTCTCACTTTCCCACACTCTCTACCCTCCCACATTCTCTCTCTCCCACACACTTTCCCTCCTCTCCCACATTCTCTCTCTCCCACACACTTTATCTCCTCTCCCACATTCTCCCTCCCCCACACACTGTATCTCCTCTCCCACATTCTCTCTCTCCCACACACTTTATCTCCTCTCCCACATTCTCTCTCCCCCACACTCTCTACCCTCCCACATTCTCTCTCTCCCACACACTTTATCTCCTCTCCCACATTCTCTCCCCCCCACATTTTCTACACTCCCACATTCTCTCTCTGCCATACACCTTCTCTCCTCTCTCCCGCATCCGCTCTCTCTCCTCTCCCACATACTTTCTCGCCTCTCCCCCACATTCTCCCTCTCGTCTCCCACACTCTTCCTCTCCAATGCCAAGATCCTGGTTAATTCCTCACTTTGGTTTTGTAATTGCTTGAGTTTAAGAGTGAGTAAGGTTATTGTTTCCTCTTGCCTTTGACTTTGTTGTATTGGTGTTTTCTCGGTCTTATTATTGTGCACTGTATATATGGGATGTAACCTTAATAGCCAGTGTCGCTGTGTGTCACTGTGAGTCAAGTCACAATGATACCAGTTATATTTACAAGGCTATTTAATTCCATGAATTAATGAGCTTTTACTGGTGTGGCTGTAGATTTCTTTCTTTCCACCTGGCAATGCATCAATCCTGTAAAAATGTGATGAAAATACCCCCAAACTCAACATTTTGAAGATTTCTCTGGCACATTTTACAATTACAGTAGAATTTGGTCCTGAATCCATCACCCGGGTAAACAACCTCTGTCCAGTCAGTCACTTGTCTTTCATTTTCTGAACCTGTTTCTCTAATTGTCTGTCTCTCTCATTGCCAACATTTTTGTTTCTGTCTCTTTTTCTCTCCCTCTGCCTGCGTCGCCTCTATTTCTAACTTCATCTTCTTTCTGTTTGCTTACATTCATTTATCATGTATTTTGCACTTTTCTTCTTGATTCTATTGATGTTTAGGTTATTTTTGAATCTATTTATGTCTCTGTTGATATTTTTATGTTCCTCAGTCTCTTTGTCTCCATCTCTCACTCTATCTAACTCGAGCTCTGCTTATCTCTGTTCCAATACCTATGTCTTTATCTGTCTCAAAATCTCTGTCCCTAATCCTCTCTGTCTCTATTTCTATCACTGTTTCTACCTCGCCCTTTCCTATTTTGTTCTTCCCACCTGATTTAAATCAGGTGATTTTCTCACTTGTCTATGAGTGCCTGTTCTCTTTCTCCACCCCTGTTTCCATCTACCCAGGTGTTCGTTCTCTGTCACTGTCTATTGTTTGGTTTCCTCCATCTTTCCCAGCCTGGCTTCCTGCTGTGTGCTGCATGCCTGTGTAGAAGGTACGATTATTGAGGAGGAACATGTTGGACTGTGCGTGAGGAGTAATCAGAGATCCCAGAGACAGAATTGTTCACCTCCCAACATGCCACTGGTTTCATGAGGTGTGCAATTCTCTCATTTTCTTTATCCCCCATATCAATATTCAGCAAACAAACCAGCAAAGGATTTAATAGTCTCTCCTTATGATGTGTCTCAGCCTTTGTCACACTGCCCTTGAAGTGTGCAGGTATATACATTCCTGTAGCCATGTAGCTGAGGCAGGAATAGAATTTCCATGCCAGCCTTTGTACATTTGATCTCTGCCTGCCATTCTTTACATTGCCAATCATCTTCTCCATTTCCAGCCAGTTCCTTCTGTCTCTGTCTGAATATTTGCCTGTCAGATAACAGTTTGCTCCTGATATTCTCTCTCTCTCTCCCTCTGACCATCATGTGTTATGTGTGTGTTTTTACAATATGGACAGTTCCTCTGATCTCTGTCCTCGTTTTTTTTCTGCTGATCTCTCAATTCAGTAGGTCTCATTGTTTGAATCAATGTCTTGTTCTAACTCCCTCTCTCCCTCTTTCTTCTCACTCTTTTTCTCTATTTCTCTTATCCTCCAAGATTTTTACACAGAGGGTAGTGGGTGCCTGGAACTCGCTGCCGGAGGAGGTGGTGGAAGCAGGGACGATAGTGACATTTAAGGGGCATCTTGACAAATACATGAATAGGATGGGAATAGAGGGATACGGACCCAGGAAGTGTAGAAGATTGTAGTTTAGTCAGGCAGCATGGTCAGCACGGGCTTGGAGGGCCGAAGGGCCTGTTCCTGTGCTGTACTTTTCTTTGTTCTTTGTTCTTTGATCTGCACCGCAAACAATACAAATGAGATAATTTACATAATACTTTGCAAATACGCAATTTATTTTTAGTTTCTTTACCCACCTTTCTCTGGCTTTGCTTTTTAATTTTGAAAAAATGGCCAGGTTTGTTGTTCTTAATGATCTGTCTCCAATCCCTAAAAAATAGTCTGTCCTATTTAAGAATCCTCTCCTGCAGTTGCTGATTCGGTAATTCTGCCCACCTGCCCATTGGTTTTATTTTGCTCATCTTTCGCTTCTGTTTCTGTGCTGTGATAATGAGGCTCTGTCTCGTTCTCTCTCTCTCTCTGTGCTGTCCCTATGCCAGTCTCTCTCCCTCTGTCAAATGCCAGTCTATTCAGCAACCCTGATTTTAATTGGCAGCTGTGCCTGCAGCAGCCTGAGCTGTAACTTCTGGAATCCCCCCCTCCCTTAAACCGCTTCACCTTTTGACCTCTTTCCGACAACACTCCTTAAAACCTGTATCTTTGAACAAGGTTTTGGCCTCTGCCTTAATATCACCGTATGTGGTTTGCGGTCAAATTTGGTTTGATGGCACTCCTGTCAAACAACAAGGGGTGTTTTATTATGTCAAAGATGTTGCATTGTTATAAGTAGCTGTTGTCCGTTTCTCTGCTGTCCGCCAGTCCCTCTATCTCTTTCTCTGTCTCTTTGTTTCTCTGCTTTCTCCACCAGGCTCTCTCTTTCCCTCTCTCTGTTTCTGTTTTTTTAATCAGCCGGTTTATCTTCCAATTTCTGAGTGTTTTTCTTTCTATCTTCATTCCTGTGAGATTATTCCGGCTCTGGTCTGTTTCCTGTTTGGAAATCAGGTTGCTAATGTAAACTGGGTGAAGCCAGGTGGCTGAGACAAGGAAAAGTAATGGCTAGCTGATTGTACTCTATTGTGGTATTGTGGGTGAGAGGGGTGTGAGGCTCCTTTCTGATGATTGCCTTGTTTCCCCTTTCTTTATTTTTTCCGTTATCATTTTTGACCCACGGATGCTTAATAGACATGTATCTTTAAGACAAGCAGCAGAGTGAACGGGGATTTCAGAACGTTGCAATGTAGTATTTGCTGCTGGTTTTTCAAAAAGGAGAAGACAGACTTTTCGACACCTGAGAGATGGGGTGAGACTCAGTTCGAACGTTTGGCTGTCGGACAATGAATTGGCCGGAAGGCCATATTCTGCCCGGTAACAGGTGATGATTGGGTCCTGCCTGAGTGGGAGCATTCCCAGATACCTAAGGAAAGCAGAGTTTGACCTGGCCACACAGGGAAAAGGATCTGCTCTCTTTCTCTCTCTCCAGAAAGGCTGTGAATGTTGTATTTCTGAAACTACAGAGACCTGAATGAATCTGCAGTAAAAACGTCAAACTGAAAGCGAAGTTTAAAGAGAAGACAGGCGGGAGAAATAACCGTCTGAACCAAAGACTCTTCAACCTTTTGCTTATTATTTTCACCCCTCTGTATGTGTCTGTCTTGTGTGTGCGTGTGTAGAGAGTGGGGGTACGTTAAAGTGGGGGATTAGGAATTAGGTAATAGTTAACCAGTGTTTGCTGCATATTTCATTCGAGTTCTCGTTATACATGAAAAGTAATTGTGTTTACGTTTACAAACCTGGTGATTATAATTATTGGGCAGCCAAGGACCAAAGACTTTGGGTATTTTTATAAGAATTATTGATTAATTCAACTGTGTTGCGACTCTGGGTCAGGTGGGGTTTGAATTGACCACTCACTAGCCCAGGGGGTGGTCACAGGGTGATGGAACCTGACTTAACCTGTGAGCCGGGAGAATGTCCTTTCAGTTTGTTTCATATCATCCTCTCTATTTTCTGATGTTCTTAAAATCCTTTACTTTGTCTCTTTATTGACACTTAGGAATCCAAAATAGTTAAATGTGGGACTGGTAGAGGTGAAAATTAATTGCCCCTCCATGGCATCATTCCCCCCACCCCCCCCCCCCCCCTCTCCCTGCCCATCTCTGTGATCTGCTTCAGCCCCACAATCCTGCATCTCTTTAATTCAGATCGCCTACGAGCCCTCAATTTCCTTTTCCCCACCACAGGACATCGTGCCTAGGCCTTGAGCTCTGAAATTCCCACCCTCAACCTCGTCAGTTCCCTCCACTCCTTTAGCTCCTTAAAGCCTACCCCTTTGATCAAACCTCCTGACCTCACACCACCTTACAGAACAGGATCGCAAAATGGTTACGCCTCAGAAGGAGGCCATTTGGCCCATTGTGTGGTGTACCAGCTCTCGACAGGAGAAATGTAGCTCGTTTCCACTTAGCCCTGTAATTTCCCATAGCTCTGTAAATCCTTTTCTTCAGATGATCAGCCAAGTTGCTTTCCAAAGCCATGATAAAAGCTGCCTCCCCTCTACTCTCAGTACATTCCATATCCCAAACTCACGCTGCATGAGAAAGATATACCTCATCTTGTCCTGCGTTCTGTTGCTGCTCACCTTCAACCTCTGTTGGCCAATGGGAGCTGTTTCACTCTATCTTTGCTGTCTGGATCTGTGATCATTGTGAACACCTTGATTAAATCTCCCCTCAAACTTCACTCCTCTGAGGAGTCTTGACAAGGTCCCTCAGGGTAGACTAGTACAAAAGGTGAAGCCACACAGGATCAGGGGTGAGCTGGCAAGGTGGATACAGAACTGGCTAGGTCATAGAAGGCAGAGAGTAGCAATGGAAGGGTGCTTTTCGAATTGGAGGGCTGTGACCAGTGGTGCTCTGCAGGGATCAGTGCTGAGACCTTTGCTGTTTGTAGTATATATATAAATGATTTGGAGGAAAAGGCAACTGGTCTGATTAGTAAGTTTGCAGACGACACAAAGGTTAGTGGAATTGCGGATAGCGATGAGGACTGTCAGAGGATACAGCAGGATTTAGATTGCTTGGAGACTTGGGCGGAGAGATGGCAGATGGAGTTTAATCTGGACAAATGTGAGGTAATGCATTTTGGAAGGTCTAATGCAGGTAGGGAATATACAGTGAATGGTAGAACCCTCAAGAGTATTGAAAGTCAGAGAGATCTAGGAGTACAGGTCCACAGGTCACTGAAAGGGGCAACACAGGTGGAGAAGGCAGTCAAGAAGGCATACGGCATGCTTGCCTTCATTGGCCGGGGCATTGAGTATAAGGATTGGCAAGTCATGTTGCAGCTGTATAGAACCTTAGTTAGGCCACACTTGGAGTGTAGTGTTCAATTCTGGTTGCCACACTACCAGAAGGACGTGGAGGCTTTAGCGAGGGTGCAGAAGAGATTTACCAGAATGTTGCCTGGTATGGAGGGCATTAGCTATGAGGAGCGGTTGAATAAACTCGGTTTGTTCTCACTGGAACGAAGGAGGTTGAGGGGAGACCTGATAGAGGTCTACAAAATTATGAGGGGCATAGACAGAGTGGATGGTCAGAGGCTTTTCCCCAGGGTGGAGGGGTCAATTACTAGGTTTAAGGTGAGAGGGGCAAGGTTTAGAGTAGATGTACGAGGCAAGTTTTTTACACAGAGGGTGGTGGGTGCCTGGAACTCGCTACCGGAGGACGTGGTGGAAGCAGGGACGATAGGGACATTTAAGAGGCATCTTGACAAATACATGAATAGGATGGGAATAGAAGGATACGGACCCAGGAAGTGTAGAAGATTGTAGTTTAGTCGGGCAGTATGGTCGGCACGGGCTTGGAGGGCCGAAGGGCCTGTTCCTGTGCTGTACATTTCTTTGTTCTTTGTTCTTTGTACCAGCTTCTCCAATCCATCCCCATCAATGAAGTCCCTCCTCCGTAACCATGTGTTCCTGTCATAATGTTGTTTAAAAACCACTCCTGTGAAGTGCCTCAGAATGCTTTGCTAATGAAAGGGGTTATATGAATGCAAGTCATTGTTTTTAGATGGTGGAGACTTCAGGTTGACAGTTTGGCATAAGCGGTTTTGTAAATAGATAGTTTCATAGAATTTACAGTGCAGAAGGAGGCCATTCAGCCAGTCGAGTCTGCACTGGCCCTTGGAAAGAGCTCCCTGCCTAAGCCCACCCCTCCACCCTATCCCCGTAACCCAGTAACCCCATCCAACATTTGTGGACGCTAAGGGCAATTTAGCATGACCAATCCACCTAACCTGCACATCTTTGGACTGTGGGAGGAAACCGGAGCACCCGGAGGAAACCCACGCAGACACGGGGAGAACGTGCAGACTCCGCACAGACAGTGACCCAGCGGGTATACAGGGCACTGCCATCTGGACAGAGCAGCGTTTAGTCTGCTCCACTTGCACAGCAGCTGCTGCATCTCTGTTAAGGCCATTCGGCCCCTCCCTGTGGTGATGAGAGTGGAGTATGTGTGGATCTCAATCTAGGAGATCCAACCTACTCAATCCCGATTCTCAGCATCCAAAATTCACTTCCATTATTGTGTTGGGGCTACGTCTCGATGCGGAGTCCTCTGTGCCCAGACAATCCACATGGTTCGGGGGTATTTAGGAATTCAAATAAAACACAATGCTTGCTAATAGACACTCACTGAACAGCAGCCTTCCTTCACACTGCCTACAATCTACTTCCCAAAGAGCATCTTTTATGAAAATGAAAATCTGCAAAAGTAATTTTCTTTGCAAACCCCGACAGGCATGATAGATTGGCAGAGGAGCCAGCTTCCTAGTTTCCCACAGCACCCATGCAGGTGAACTGTGAAGAAATTAACATTAAATGACTGCGTTCTGACATCTGGGAATAGAGAATATTAAAACTGGGACAGAGTTCCTTCCTGACCGCGAATGAAGAATTGAGATTTGCCAATCGAACGCTCTGGGTTCTAAGTAAATTTTCAATGATTTATGAATGGTCTAGAGAGATTTCTGGATGTGATTATTGTAACTTGTAGATGGTGCATTGTGTATTCCAGCACTATCTAATCACAAAGTTACAGTCAGGAACAGCACGGGGTTAGATACAGAGTAAAGCTCCCTGCACACTGTCCCCATCAAATACTCCCAGGACAGGTATAGCGCGGGGTTAGATACAGAGTAATGCTCCCTCTAAACTGTCCCCATCAAACACTCCCAGGACAGGTACAGCACGGGGTTAGATACAGAGTAAAGCTCCCTCTACACTGTCCCCATCAAACCCTCCCAGGACAGGTACAGCACGGTGCTAGATACAAAGTAAAGCTCCCTCTACACTGTCCCCATCAAACACTACCAGAACAGGTGCAGCATGGGGCTAGATACAGTGTAAAGCTCCCTCTACACTGTCCCCATCAAACAATCCCAGAACTGGTACAGCACGGTGTTAGATACAGAGTAAAGCTCCCTCTACACTGTCCCCATCAAACACTCCCAGGACAGGTACAGCACGGTGTTAGATACAGAGTAAAGCTCCCTCTACACTGTCCCCATCAAACACTCCCAGGACAGGTACAGCACTGGGCTAGATACAGAGTAAAGCTCCCTCTACACTGTTCCCATCAAACACTCCCAGGACAGGTACAGCACGGGGTTAGATACAGAGTAAAGCTCCCTCTACACTGTCCCCATCAAACCCTCCCAGGACAGGTACAGCACGGTGCTAGATACAAAGTAAAGCTCCCTCTACACTGTCCCCATCAAACACTACCAGAACAGGTGCAGCATGGGGCTAGATACAGTGTAAAGCTCCCTCTACACTGTCCCCATCAAACAATCCCAGGACAGGTACAGCACGGTGTTAGATACAGAGTAAAGCTCCCTCTACACTGTCCCCATCAAACACTCCCAGGACAGGTACAGCACGGTGTTAGATACAGAGTAAAGCTCCCTCTACACTGTTCCCATCAAACACTCCCAGGACAGGTACAGCACGGGGTTAGATACTGAGTAAAGCTCCCTCTACACTGTTCCCATCAAACACTCCCAGGACAGGTACAGCACTGGGCTAGATTCAGAGTAAAGCTCCCTCCACACTGTTCCCATCAAACACTCCCAGGACAGGTACAGCACTGGGCTAGATACAGAGTAAAGCTTCCTCTGTCATACAGTAGGATACTATCTGGCTCTTTTTTTTATTCATTGAGGGGAAGTGTGGGTCTCTGGCTGGGCCAACATATATTGCCAATCCTTAATTGCCCTTGAACCGAGCGTATTTTAGAAGGCATTTTAGGAGTCAACCACATTGCTGTAGTAACATTTGGGCCAGACCAGGTGAGGTTTCCTTCCGTAAAGGACATTAGTGAACCAGATGGGGTTTAAGTCAATTGACAATGGTTTTGTGGTCATCACTAGGCTTTTAAATCCAGACTTTTGTTGATTTTAAATTTCACCATCAGCTGAGGAGGAATTTGAACCCAGGCTCATGGAAGATGACCCTGGGTCTCTGGTTTCCCAGCCCAGTGACAATACCACTGCACTACTGCCTCCCCATTAAGTCCATGCTTACTCTCTGCCGAGTAATTTAATCAGTCCCATTCCCTGTTCTATCCCAATATCCCTGTAAGTTTCGTACCTTCAAGTGTCCATTCAATCTTCCTTTGAAATCACTCATCATCTCTGCTTCCACCACCTTCGTGCGCAGCGATTTCTGGGTTATTAACAGTTGCTGAGTAGAATAAACCCTCCTCACCCCCGACCCTGCATCCCTTGTCCAAAAATCTGGGGCTGGAATCTCCGATTTTCAGGCTATGTCTGGAGGATCCGTGGCGTTTTACGTCAAAAGAATTGGCGGCGCCCCAGCACCAACCCTCCGCCCGGGGAGGGGCTGGCAGCCACACCAGGTAAAACGCCCGGCCTCCATTGTATAAACGGCCGGAGAATTGCCGGGTCCCTGGCCGCGTATTCGCACGGCGACGACCAGCAGAGTCGCACCGTACAACATGGCGCTGGCAGCGCGCGGATAGTGCCCCCCTGGACTCCCCCTCACCACCCCCCACCAGTCCCCCCAGCCCTTGCCGAAACCCCCCCCCCCCCCCCCCGGCCAGCAGCATCAAACAGCGGAGCCTGTGATTACAGGCGGCGCCCCCGATTCCATTGTAAAAAGGGATTCTCCGCCCGATTGCCAATTACCAAATCGGAGTCGGGGAACGGCGAATCCTGCCCGTTTTTTCCTCTGTGATTTTTCCTCATCCACCTCACCTAAAACTGTCATAATCGTGTCCACCTGTACCATATCTCCCCCTCATTCTTCGTTGTCCCAAGGTGAACAACCCCAGTCTCTCCAGCCTAACTTTGCAACCGAAAGACCCCCCATCCAACCATTTGTACTTAATCCATCTATCTACAAAACCCTTGACCCCTTGTGCTTTGCTGACCACTCTCTCAATGTGACCTGCCCCCTTTCGAACATCGATGAGCCTCCAGGTCGCTCTGTCCCGGCGCACTCTTTCCAACTGGACCATTGTGTGACTAATGTCGCTCCCCATCACTCCGCCAAAATGTATCACCTCTCATTTCTCTGTGTTAAATTCCATCTCACACTTGTGTGTCCGTGCTGCTGGCCTATCTCTGTGCTGCTACAGGCAGTTCGTATTTTACAAAATTCATTCATTGGATGTGGGTGTCGCTAGCTGGGCCACCATTTATTGCCCATCCCTGGGGACATTTTAAGAGTCAACCACATTGCTGTGGGTCTGGAGTCACCTGTAGGCCAGACCAGGTAAGGACGGCAGATTTCCCTCCCCAAAGGGCATTAATGAACCAGATCGGTTGTATCATCCTCACTGTCTGCCACTCCCCCACGTTTGATATCATCGGCAAATTTAGAAATGTTATCCAAATTCCAATATCCACGTTGTTTATGTGTAGCGAAAAGAGCGGTGATTCTGGCCCTGATCCCTGGGGAAGAGTCCACTAACCTCCAATGTGCAGGACAACCATCGACCACAACATATTATCACTGGCCTTCAGCCAGGATCTTAAATCCAATTGGACACTAACCCTCCTATTTGATTATTTATTTGATATCTTGTTAAATGATTTCTTAAAGTCCATACAGACAACATGCAACACATTTCAATAAAGTTGGTTGAGGGATAAATGTTCAGGATATCTAGAAGAATTCTCCTGCTCTTCTTTGAAACGGTGCCATGAGATCTTTTACATCCATCAAGGATGTTGGACTTACAAAGTATTCATGGTGTAGGAACAGGTTTTGTAGCTCCACTGATGTATGTTGGTGCTTAGACCCTGTACAAGCCTTTACCATACAACCTGGGGAGGTGGTGACAGACGACTATTGTCCTTGGACAAGCCATCCAGGGGTCCAGGATAATGCTGTGGGGACCTGGGTTCAAATTCAACAAACATCTGGGGCGGGATTCTCCGACCCCCCGCCGGGTCGGAGAATCGCCGAGGGGGGGGCGGCGTGAATCCCGCCCCGGCCGGCCACCGAATTCTCCGGCGCCAGAGATTCGGCGGGGGCGGGAATCGCGCCGCGCCAGTCGGCGCCCCCCCCCCCCGCCCCCCCCACCCCCGGCGATTCTCCGGCCCGCGATGGGTCGAAGTCCCGCTGCTGTCATGCCAGTCCCGCCAGCGGGAATTAAACCACCTCTCTTACCGGCGGGACAGGTGGCGCGGGCGGGCTCCAGGGTCCTGGGGGGGGGGGGGGGGGGGCGGGACGATCGGGCCCCGGAGGGGGTGCCCCCACGGTGGCCTGGACCGCGATCGGGGCCCACCGATCCGCGGGCGGGCCTGTGCCGTGGGGGCACTCTTTTACTAGGCGTCGGCCGTGTAGGTCTCCGCGATGGCCGACGCGTAGGTGCAGACTTCCGCCGACCGGCGGAGTCCCTTCGGCCCCGGCTGGCATGGCGCCAAAGGCCTTCCATGCCAGCCGGTGGGACGGCAACCACTCCGGCACGGGCCTAGCCCCTAAAGGTGAGGGCTTGGCCCCTAAAGGTGTGGAGAAATCCGCACCTTTGGGGGGGCCCGACGCCGGAGTGGTTCCCGCCATTCCATCCCGCCGGGACCCCCCGCCCTGCCGGGTAGGGGAGAATCCCGCCCCTGAAATTAAAAGTCTAAAGGCGACCGTGAAATCATCGTCGATTGTCGTAACAACCCATCTGGTTCACTAATATCCTTTCGGGAAGGAAATCTGCCGTCCTTACCTGGTCTGGCCTACGTGTGACTCCAGGCCCACAGCAATGGGGACGACTCTTGAAATGGCCCAGCACTCAGTTAAAGGGCAATTGGGGATGGGCAACAAGTGGCGGCCCAGCCAGCGACGACAACATCCCCTGAAAGAATTATTTAAAAAAAACTTCATCCCAGCCTGTCCACAGAAACTTGCCCCCACATGTTTGGGGTGCTGGTTATCTCAGTTAGATGGCGAGAGCGTGATGCAGAACGAAGCTGACGGGTTCAATCCCTGTGTTGGCTGCGATAGTTCAGCCTCCTTACCCTGCCCCAAGCTTGTGGACTGCTGTTCCTCAAACTTTGTATCACCGATCATCCCTCCCAAATGGAGAGAGGAATCCGTGGACTGCTATTACCTTCTTGGGCAGGATTCTCCGTTAGCCGGAATCGGGAAATGCCATTTGGCGGAGAATAACCACCGACGCCAAAATCGCGGCAGGCGCCGATTTGACGCCAAATCGTGATTCTCCGTCACCTTGAAACCGGCGTTAATGAGTTTCACTCCGCATGTACAGTAGGCACCGTTTGTATATCATTAGCGGGCCTGACCCGCTACTCTCCAGGGCCTCCGCCATTCTCCGCCTCCGATGGCCCGCGTTCCCGATGCCGCGGTTCAATTCTGCTTTTAAAAATGGTGAAACCGGCGAGGCGGCTGCTGAGGGGGAGAGGGGGGGGGGTAGGGAAAGGTGTCCAACATGGCCATAGTTTGCTGACAGTTGTGCCGCTGGCCGGGGGGGGGGGGGGGGGGGCTTCTGTCAGGGCCGGGGGGAGTAGCGGGGGGGTGGCCAGGAGGTGGGCTGTGGGTTCGGGGTGGACAGGCACGGAGCACCATTGCCGTAGCCGGCAAGGCAGCCACGCAGCTGCGCACGGCGCTAACAGCCCACTTTCAACCTAGTGCCAGAGGTCATATGGGCGTCCCCCCCAGGCCAACCCCCTGGGTTCTCCCTGGCCCCAGCCGACCCATCAGCGATATGGGCGCTCCCGCACGACCAGTGCTTTCTTGTTGGCTGGGATGAGTGTGTGTGGGGAGTGTTTTGGCTGGGGTGAGTGTGTGTGGGGAGTGTGTTGGCTGGGATGAGTGTGTGTGGAGAGTGTGTTGGCTGGGATGAGTGTGTGTGGGGAGTGTGTTGGCTGGGGTGAGTGTGTGTGGGGAGTGTGTTGTCTCGGGTGAGTGTGTGTGGGGGTGTGTTGGCTGGGATGAGTGTGTGTGGGGAGTGTGTTGTCTCGGGTGAGTGTGTGTGGGGGTGTGTTGGCTGGGATGAGTGTGTGTGGGGAGTGTGTTGTCTGGGGTGAGTGTGTGTGGGGAGTGTGTTGTCTGGGGTGAGTGTGTGTGGGGAGTGTGTTGGCTGGGATGAGTGTGTGTGGGGAGTGTGTTGGCTGGGGTGAGTGTGTGTGGGGAGTGTGTTGTCTGGGATGAGTGTGTGTGGGGAGTGTGTTGACTGGGATGAGTGTGTGTGGGGAGTGTTTTGGCTGGGGTGAGTGTGCGTGGGGAGTGTGTTGGCTGGGATGAGTGTGTGTGGGGAGTGTGTTGGCTGGGATCAGTGTGTGTGGGGAGTGTGTTGGTTGGGATGAGTGTGTGTGGAGAGTGTGTTGGCTGGGATGAGTGTGTGTGGGGAGTGTGTTGGTTGGGATGAGTGTGTGTGGGGAGTGTGTTGGCTGGGGTGAGTGTGTGTGGGGAGTGTGTTGGCTGGGATCAGTGTGTGTGGGGAGTGTGTTGGTTGGGATGAGTGTGTGTGGGGAGTGTGTTGTCTCGGGTGAGTGTGTGTGGGGGTGTGTTGGCTGGGATGAGTGTGTGTGGGGAGTGTGTTGTCTGGGGTGAGTGTGTGTGGGGAGTGTGTTGGCTGGGGTGAGTGTGTGTGGGGAGTGTGTTGGCTGTGATGAGTGTGTGTGGGGAGTGTGTTGTCTGGGGTGAGTGTGTGTGGGGAGTGTGTTGGCTGGGATGAGTGTGTGTGGGGAGTGTGTTGGTTGGGATGAGTGTGTGTGGGGAGTGTGTTGTCTGGGATGAGTGCGTGTGGGGAGTGTGTTGTCTGGGATGAGTGTGTGTGGTGAGTGTGTTGTCTGGGGTGAGTGTGTGTGGGGGGGTGTTGGCTGGGGTGAGTGTGTGTGGGGAGTGTGTTGTCTGGGGTGAGTGTGTGTGGGGAGTGTGTTGTCTGGGATGAGTGTGTGTGGGGAGTGTGTTGTCTGGGGTGAGTGTGTGTGGGGAGTGTGTTGTCTGGGGTGAGTGTTTGTGGGGGTGTGTTGGCTGGGATGAGTGTGTGTGGGGAGTGTGTTCGCTGGGATGAGTGTGTGTGTGGCGGGGTGTTGGCTGGGATGAGTGTGTGTGGGGGTGTGTTGGCTGGGGTGAGTGTGTGTGGGGAGTGTGTTGACTGGGGTGAGTGTGTGTGGGGGGTGTGTTGGCTGGGATGAGTGTGTGTGGGGAGTGTGTTGGCTGTGATGAGTGTGTGTGGGGAGTGTGTTGGCTGGGGTGAGTGTGTGTGGGGAGTGTGTTGACTGGGGTGAGTGTGTGTGGGGAGTGTGTTGGCTGGGATGAGTGTGTGTGGGGAGTGTGTTGTCTGGGGTGAGTGTGTGTGGGGAGTGTCTGGGATGAGTGTGTGTGGGGAGTGTGTTGGCTGGGGTGAGTGTGCGTGGGGATTGTGTTGGCTGGGGTGAGTGTGCATGGGGAGTGTCTGGGATGAGTGTGTGTGGGGAGTGTGTTGGCTGGGGTGAGTGTGTGTGGGGAGTGTGTTGACTGGGGGGAGTGTGTGTGGGGAGTGTGTTGGCTGGGATGAGTGTGTGTGGGGAGTGCGTTGGCTGGGATGAGTGTGTGTGGGGAGTGTGTTGGCTGGGATGAGTGTGTGTGGGGAGTGTGTTGGCTGGGATGAGTGTGTGTGGGGAGTGTGTTGGCTGGGATGAGTGTGTGTGGGGAGTGTGTTGGCTGGGGTGAGTGTGTGTGGCGAGTGTGTTGACTGGGATGAGTGTGTGTGGGGGGTGTGTTTGCTGGGGTGAGTGTGTGTGGGGAGTGTGTTGGCTGGGATGAGTGTGTGTGGGGAGTGTGTTGACTGGGGTGAGTGTGTGTGGGGAGTGTGTTGACTGGGATGAGTGTGTGTGGCGAGTGTGTTGACTGGGATGACTGTGTGTGGGGAGTGTGTTCGCTGGGATGAGTGTGTGTAGGGAGTGTGTTGACTGGGGTGAGTGTGTGTGGGGAGTGTGTTGGCTGGGATGAGTGTGTGTGGGTAGTGTGTTGGCTGGGATGAGTGTGTGTGGGGAGTGTGTTGGCTGGGATGAGTGTGTGTGGGGAGTGTGTTGGCTGGGATCAGTGTGTGTGGGGAGTGTGTTGGCTGGGGTGAGTGTGTGTGGGGAGTGTGTTGGCTGGGGTGAGTGTGTGTGGGGAGTGTGTTGTCTCGGGTGAGTGTGTGTGGGGGTGTGTTGGCTGGGATGAGTGTGTGTGGGGAGTGTGTTGTCTCGGGTGAGTGTGTGTGGGGGTGTGTTGGCTGGGATGAGTGTGTGTGGGGAGTGTGTTGTCTGGGGTGAGTGTGTGTGGGGAGTGTGTTGGCTGGGATGAGTGTGTGTGGGGAGTGTGTTGGCTGGGGTGAGTGTGTGTGGGGAGTGTGTTGTCTGGGATGAGTGTGTGTGGGGAGTGTGTTGACTGGGATGAGTGTGTGTGGGGAGTGTTTTGGCTGGGGTGAGTGTGCGTGGGGAGTGTGTTGGCTGGGATGAGTGTGTGTGGGGAGTGTGTTGGCTGGGATCAGTGTGTGTGGGGAGTGTGTTGGTTGGGATGAGTGTGTGTGGAGAGTGTGTTGGCTGGGATGAGTGTGTGTGGGGAGTGTGTTGGTTGGGATGAGTGTGTGTGGGGAGTGTGTTGGCTGGGGTGAGTGTGTGTGGGGAGTGTGTTGGCTGGGATCAGTGTGTGTGGGGAGTGTGTTGGTTGGGATGAGTGTGTGTGGGGAGTGTGTTGTCTCGGGTGAGTGTGTGTGGGGGTGTGTTGGCTGGGATGAGTGTGTGTGGGGAGTGTGTTGTCTGGGGTGAGTGTGTGTGGGGAGTGTGTTGGCTGGGGTGAGTGTGTGTGGGGAGTGTGTTGGCTGTGATGAGTGTGTGTGGGGAGTGTGTTGTCTGGGGTGAGTGTGTGTGGGGAGTGTGTTGGCTGGGATGAGTGTGTGTGGGGAGTGTGTTGGTTGGGATGAGTGTGTGTGGGGAGTGTGTTGTCTGGGATGAGTGCGTGTGGGGAGTGTGTTGTCTGGGATGAGTGTGTGTGGTGAGTGTGTTGTCTGGGGTGAGTGTGTGTGGGGGGGTGTTGGCTGGGGTGAGTGTGTGTGGGGAGTGTGTTGTCTGGGGTGAGTGTGTGTGGGGAGTGTGTTGTCTGGGATGAGTGTGTGTGTGGGGAGTGTGTTGTCTGGGGTGAGTGTGTGTGGGGAGTGTGTTGTCTGGGGTGAGTGTTTGTGGGGGTGTGTTGGCTGGGATGAGTGTGTGTGGGGAGTGTGTTCGCTGGGATGAGTGTGTGTGTGGGGGGGTGTTGGCTGGGATGAGTGTGTGTGGGGGTGTGTTGGCTGGGGTGAGTGTGTGTGGGGAGTGTGTTGACTGGGGTGAGTGTGTGTGGGGGGTGTGTTGGCTGGGATGAGTGTGTGTGGGGAGTGTGTTGGCTGTGATGAGTGTGTGTGGGGAGTGTGTTGGCTGGGGTGAGTGTGTGTGGGGAGTGTGTTGACTGGGGTGAGTGTGTGTGGGGAGTGTGTTGGCTGGGATGAGTGTGTGTGGGGAGTGTGTTGTCTGGGGTGAGTGTGTGTGGGGAGTGTATGGGATGAGTGTGTGTGGGGAGTGTGTTGGCTGGGGTGAGTGTGCGTCGGGATTGTGTTGGCTGGGGTGAGTGTGCATGGGGAGTGTCTGGGATGAGTGTGTGTGGGGAGTGTGTTGGCTGGGGTGAGTGTGTGTGGGGAGTGTGTTGACTGGGGGGAGTGTGTGTGGGGAGTGTGTTGGCTGGGATGAGTGTGTGTGGGGAGTGCGTTGGCTGGGATGAGTGTGTGTGGGGAGTGTGTTGGCTGGGATGAGTGTGTGTGGGGAGTGTGTTGGCTGGGATGAGTGTGTGTGGGGAGTGTGTTGGCTGGGATGAGTGTGTGTGGGGAGTGTGTTGGCTGGGGTGAGTGTGTGTGGCGAGTGTGTTGACTGGGATGAGTGTGTGTGGGGGGTGTGTTTGCTGGGGTGAGTGTGTGTGGGGAGTGTGTTGGCTGGGATGAGTGTGTGTGGGGAGTGTGTTGACTGGGGTGAGTGTGTGTGGGGAGTGTGTTGACTGGGATGAGTGTGTGTGGCGAGTGTGTTGACTGGGATGACTGTGTGTGGGGAGTGTGTTCGCTGGGATGAGTGTGTGTAGGGAGTGTGTTGACTGGGGTGAGTGTGTGTGGGGAGTGTGTTGGCTGGGATGAGTGTGTGTGGGTAGTGTGTTGGCTGGGATGAGTGTGTGTGGGGAGTGTGTTGACTGGGATGAGTGTGTGTGGGGAGTGTTGTCTGGGATGAGTGTGTGTGGAGAGTGTGTTGGCTGGGATGAGTGTGTGTGGGGAGTGTGTTGACTGGGATGAGTGTGTGTGGGGAGTGTGTTGGTTGGGGTGAGTGTGTGTGGGGGTGTGTTGGCTGGGATGAGTGTGTGTGGGGAGTGGGTTGGCTGGGATGAGTGTGTGTGGGGAGTGTGTTGGCTGGGATGAGTGTGTGTGGGGAGTGTGTTGGTTGGGATGAGTGTGTGTGGGGAGTGTGTTGTCTGGGGTGAGTGTGTGTGGGGAGTGTGTTGGCTGGGATGAGTGTGTGTGGGGAGTGTGTTGGTTGGGATGAGTGTGTGTGGGGAGTGTGTTGGCTGGGATGAGTGTGTGTGGAGAGTGTGTTGGTTGGGATGATTGTGTGTGGGGAGTGTGTTGTCTGGGATGAGTGCGTGTGGGGAGTGTGTTGTCTGGGATGAGTGTGTGTGGGGAGTGTGTTGTCTGGGGTGACTGTGTGTGGGGGTGTGTTGGCTGGGGTGAGTGTGTGTGGGGAGTGTGTTCGCTGGGATGAGTGTGTGTGGGGAGTGTGTTGGCTGGGATGAGTGTCTGTTGGGAGTGTGTTGGCTGGGGTGAGTGTGTGTGGGGAGTGTGTTGTCTGGGGTGAGTGTGTGTGGGGAGTATGTTGGCTGGGGTGAGTGTGTGTGGGGAATGTGTTGTCTGGGATGAGTGCGTGTGGGGAGTGTGTTGTCTGGGATGAGTGTGTGTGGGGAGTGTGTTGTCTGGGGTGAGTGTGTGTGGAGAGTGTGTTGGCTGGGGTGAGTGTGTGTGGGGAGTGTGTTGACTGGGGTGAGTGTGTGGGGAGTGTGTTGGCTGAGATGAGTGTGTGTGGGGAGTGTGTTGGCAGGGATGAGTGTGTGTGGGGAGTGTGTTGTCTGGGGTGAGTGGGTGTGGGGAGTGTCTGGGATGAGTGTGTGTGGGGAGTGTGTTGGCTGGGGTGAGTGTGCGTGGGGAGTGTGTTGGCTGGGGTGAGTGTGCGTGGGGAGTGTGTGGGATGAGTGTGTGTGGGGAGTGTGTTGGCTGGGGTGAGTGTGTGTGGGGAGTGTGTTGACTGGGGGGAGTGTGTGTGGGGAGTGTGTTGGCTGGGATGAGTGTGTGTGGGGAGTGTGTTGACTGGGATGAGTGTGTGTGGGGAGTGTGTTGGCTGGGATGACTGTGTGTGGGGAGTGTGTTGGCTGGGATGAGTGTGTGTGGGGAGTGTGTTGGCTGGGATGAGTGTGTGTGGGGAGTGTGTTGGCTGGGGTGAGTGTGTGTGGCGAGTGTGTTGACTGGGATGAGTGTGTGTGGGGAGTGGGTTGGCTGGGATGAGTGTGTGTGGGGAGTGTGTTGACTGGGGTGAGTGTGTGTGGGGAGTGTGTTGACTGGGATGAGTGTGTGTGGCGAGTGTGTTGACTGTGATGAGTGTGTGTGGGGAGTGTGTTCGCTGGGATGAGTGTGAGTGGGGAGTGTGTTCGCTGGGGTGAGTGTGTGTGGGGAGTGTGTTGGCTGGGGTGAGTGTGTGTGGGGAGTGTGTTGGCTGGGGTGAGTGTGTGTGGGGAGTGTGTTGGCTGGGGTGAGTGTGTGTGGGGAGTGTGTTGGCTGGGGTGAGTGTGTGTGGCGAGTGTGTTGACTGGGATGAGTGTGTGTGGGGAGTGGGTTGGCTGGGATGAGTGTGTGTGGGGAGTGTGTTGACTGGGGTGAGTGTGTGTGGGGAGTGTGTTGACTGGGATGAGTGTGTGTGGCGAGTGTGTTGACTGTGATGAGTGTGTGTGGGGAGTGTGTTCGCTGGGATGAGTGTGTGTGGGGAGTGTGTTGTCTGGGGTGAGTGTGCGTGGGGAGTGTCTGCGATGAGTGTGTGTGGGGAGTGTGTTGGCTGGGGTGAGTGTGTGTGGGGAGTGCGTTGTCTGGGGTGAGTGTGTGTGGGGAGTGTGTTGACTGGGATGAGTGTGTGTGGGGAGTGTGTTGGCTGGGATCAGTGTGTGTGGGGAGTGTGTTGTCTGGGGTGAGTGTGTGTGGGGAGTGTGTTGACTGGGATGAGTGTGTGTGGGGAGTGTGTTGTCTGGGATGAGTATGTGTGGGGAGTGTGTTGTCTGGGATGAGTGTGTGTGGGGAGTGTGCTGGCTGGGATGAGTGTGTGTGGGGAGTGTGTTCGCTGGGATGAGTGTGTGTGGGGAGTGTGTTCGCTGGGGTGAGTGTGTGTGGGGAGTGTGTTGGCTGGGGTGAGTGTGTGTGGGGAGTGTGTTGGCTGGGGTGAGTGTGTGTGGGGAGTGTGATGGCTGGGGTGAGTGTGTGTGGGGAGTGTGTTGGCTGGGATGAGTGTGTGTGGGGAGTGGGTTGACTGGGGTGAGTGTGTGTGGGGAGTGTGTTGGCTGGGGTGAGTGTGTGTGGCGAGTGTGTTGACTGTGATGAGTGTGTGTGGGGAGTGTGTTCGCTGGGATGAGTGTGTGTGGGGAGTGTGTTGTCTGGGGTGAGTGTGCGTGGGGAGTGTCTGCGATGAGTGTGTGTGGGGAGTGTGTTGGCTGGGGTGAGTGTGTGTGGGGAGTGTGTTGACTGGGATGAGTGTGTGTGGCGAGTGTGTTGACTGGGATGACTGTGTGTGGGGAGTGTGTTCGCTGGGATGAGTGTGTGTAGGGAGTGTGTTGACTGGGGTGAGTGTGTGTGGGGAGTGTGTTGGCTGGGATGAGTGTGTGTGGGTAGTGTGTTGGCTGGGATGAGTGTGTGTGGGGAGTGTGTTGGCTGGGATGAGTGTGTGTGGGGAGTGTGTTGGCTGGGATCAGTGTGTGTGGGGAGTGTGTTGGCTGGGGTGAGTGTGTGTGGGGAGTGTGTTGGCTGGGGTGAGTGTGTGTGGGGAGTGTGTTGTCTCGGGTGAGTGTGTGTGGGGGTGTGTTGGCTGGGATGAGTGTGTGTGGGGAGTGTGTTGTCTCGGGTGAGTGTGTGTGGGGGTGTGTTGGCTGGGATGAGTGTGTGTGGGGAGTGTGTTGTCTGGGGTGAGTGTGTGTGGGGAGTGTGTTGGCTGGGATGAGTGTGTGTGGGGAGTGTGTTGGCTGGGGTGAGTGTGTGTGGGGAGTGTGTTGTCTGGGATGAGTGTGTGTGGGGAGTGTGTTGACTGGGATGAGTGTGTGTGGGGAGTGTTTTGGCTGGGGTGAGTGTGCGTGGGGAGTGTGTTGGCTGGGATGAGTGTGTGTGGGGAGTGTGTTGGCTGGGATCAGTGTGTGTGGGGAGTGTGTTGGTTGGGATGAGTGTGTGTGGAGAGTGTGTTGGCTGGGATGAGTGTGTGTGGGGAGTGTGTTGGTTGGGATGAGTGTGTGTGGGGAGTGTGTTGGCTGGGGTGAGTGTGTGTGGGGAGTGTGTTGGCTGGGATCAGTGTGTGTGGGGAGTGTGTTGGTTGGGATGAGTGTGTGTGGGGAGTGTGTTGTCTCGGGTGAGTGTGTGTGGGGGTGTGTTGGCTGGGATGAGTGTGTGTGGGGAGTGTGTTGTCTGGGGTGAGTGTGTGTGGGGAGTGTGTTGGCTGGGGTGAGTGTGTGTGGGGAGTGTGTTGGCTGTGATGAGTGTGTGTGGGGAGTGTGTTGTCTGGGGTGAGTGTGTGTGGGGAGTGTGTTGGCTGGGATGAGTGTGTGTGGGGAGTGTGTTGGTTGGGATGAGTGTGTGTGGGGAGTGTGTTGTCTGGGATGAGTGCGTGTGGGGAGTGTGTTGTCTGGGATGAGTGTGTGTGGTGAGTGTGTTGTCTGGGGTGAGTGTGTGTGGGGGGGTGTTGGCTGGGGTGAGTGTGTGTGGGGAGTGTGTTGTCTGGGGTGAGTGTGTGTGGGGAGTGTGTTGTCTGGGATGAGTGTGTGTGTGGGGAGTGTGTTGTCTGGGGTGAGTGTGTGTGGGGAGTGTGTTGTCTGGGGTGAGTGTTTGTGGGGGTGTGTTGGCTGGGATGAGTGTGTGTGGGGAGTGTGTTCGCTGGGATGAGTGTGTGTGTGGGGGGGTGTTGGCTGGGATGAGTGTGTGTGGGGGTGTGTTGGCTGGGGTGAGTGTGTGTGGGGAGTGTGTTGACTGGGGTGAGTGTGTGTGGGGGGTGTGTTGGCTGGGATGAGTGTGTGTGGGGAGTGTGTTGGCTGTGATGAGTGTGTGTGGGGAGTGTGTTGGCTGGGGTGAGTGTGTGTGGGGAGTGTGTTGACTGGGGTGAGTGTGTGTGGGGAGTGTGTTGGCTGGGATGAGTGTGTGTGGGGAGTGTGTTGTCTGGGGTGAGTGTGTGTGGGGAGTGTATGGGATGAGTGTGTGTGGGGAGTGTGTTGGCTGGGGTGAGTGTGCGTCGGGATTGTGTTGGCTGGGGTGAGTGTGCATGGGGAGTGTCTGGGATGAGTGTGTGTGGGGAGTGTGTTGGCTGGGGTGAGTGTGTGTGGGGAGTGTGTTGACTGGGGGGAGTGTGTGTGGGGAGTGTGTTGGCTGGGATGAGTGTGTGTGGGGAGTGCGTTGGCTGGGATGAGTGTGTGTGGGGAGTGTGTTGGCTGGGATGAGTGTGTGTGGGGAGTGTGTTGGCTGGGATGAGTGTGTGTGGGGAGTGTGTTGGCTGGGATGAGTGTGTGTGGGGAGTGTGTTGGCTGGGGTGAGTGTGTGTGGCGAGTGTGTTGACTGGGATGAGTGTGTGTGGGGGGTGTGTTTGCTGGGGTGAGTGTGTGTGGGGAGTGTGTTGGCTGGGATGAGTGTGTGTGGGGAGTGTGTTGACTGGGGTGAGTGTGTGTGGGGAGTGTGTTGACTGGGATGAGTGTGTGTGGCGAGTGTGTTGACTGGGATGACTGTGTGTGGGGAGTGTGTTCGCTGGGATGAGTGTGTGTAGGGAGTGTGTTGACTGGGGTGAGTGTGTGTGGGGAGTGTGTTGGCTGGGATGAGTGTGTGTGGGTAGTGTGTTGGCTGGGATGAGTGTGTGTGGGGAGTGTGTTGACTGGGATGAGTGTGTGTGGGGAGTGTTGTCTGGGATGAGTGTGTGTGGAGAGTGTGTTGGCTGGGATGAGTGTGTGTGGGGAGTGTGTTGACTGGGATGAGTGTGTGTGGGGAGTGTGTTGGTTGGGGTGAGTGTGTGTGGGGGTGTGTTGGCTGGGATGAGTGTGTGTGGGGAGTGGGTTGGCTGGGATGAGTGTGTGTGGGGAGTGTGTTGGCTGGGATGAGTGTGTGTGGGGAGTGTGTTGGTTGGGATGAGTGTGTGTGGGGAGTGTGTTGTCTGGGGTGAGTGTGTGTGGGGAGTGTGTTGGCTGGGATGAGTGTGTGTGGGGAGTGTGTTGGTTGGGATGAGTGTGTGTGGGGAGTGTGTTGGCTGGGATGAGTGTGTGTGGAGAGTGTGTTGGTTGGGATGATTGTGTGTGGGGAGTGTGTTGTCTGGGATGAGTGCGTGTGGGGAGTGTGTTGTCTGGGATGAGTGTGTGTGGGGAGTGTGTTGTCTGGGGTGACTGTGTGTGGGGGTGTGTTGGCTGGGGTGAGTGTGTGTGGGGAGTGTGTTCGCTGGGATGAGTGTGTGTGGGGAGTGTGTTGGCTGGGATGAGTGTCTGTTGGGAGTGTGTTGGCTGGGGTGAGTGTGTGTGGGGAGTGTGTTGTCTGGGGTGAGTGTGTGTGGGGAGTATGTTGGCTGGGGTGAGTGTGTGTGGGGAATGTGTTGTCTGGGATGAGTGCGTGTGGGGAGTGTGTTGTCTGGGATGAGTGTGTGTGGGGAGTGTGTTGTCTGGGGTGAGTGTGTGTGGAGAGTGTGTTGGCTGGGGTGAGTGTGTGTGGGGAGTGTGTTGACTGGGGTGAGTGTGTGGGGAGTGTGTTGGCTGAGATGAGTGTGTGTGGGGAGTGTGTTGGCAGGGATGAGTGTGTGTGGGGAGTGTGTTGTCTGGGGTGAGTGGGTGTGGGGAGTGTCTGGGATGAGTGTGTGTGGGGAGTGTGTTGGCTGGGGTGAGTGTGCGTGGGGAGTGTGTTGGCTGGGGTGAGTGTGCGTGGGGAGTGTGTGGGATGAGTGTGTGTGGGGAGTGTGTTGGCTGGGGTGAGTGTGTGTGGGGAGTGTGTTGACTGGGGGGAGTGTGTGTGGGGAGTGTGTTGGCTGGGATGAGTGTGTGTGGGGAGTGTGTTGACTGGGATGAGTGTGTGTGGGGAGTGTGTTGGCTGGGATGACTGTGTGTGGGGAGTGTGTTGGCTGGGATGAGTGTGTGTGGGGAGTGTGTTGGCTGGGATGAGTGTGTGTGGGGAGTGTGTTGGCTGGGGTGAGTGTGTGTGGCGAGTGTGTTGACTGGGATGAGTGTGTGTGGGGAGTGGGTTGGCTGGGATGAGTGTGTGTGGGGAGTGTGTTGACTGGGGTGAGTGTGTGTGGGGAGTGTGTTGACTGGGATGAGTGTGTGTGGCGAGTGTGTTGACTGTGATGAGTGTGTGTGGGGAGTGTGTTCGCTGGGATGAGTGTGAGTGGGGAGTGTGTTCGCTGGGGTGAGTGTGTGTGGGGAGTGTGTTGGCTGGGGTGAGTGTGTGTGGGGAGTGTGTTGGCTGGGGTGAGTGTGTGTGGGGAGTGTGTTGGCTGGGGTGAGTGTGTGTGGGGAGTGTGTTGGCTGGGGTGAGTGTGTGTGGCGAGTGTGTTGACTGGGATGAGTGTGTGTGGGGAGTGGGTTGGCTGGGATGAGTGTGTGTGGGGAGTGTGTTGACTGGGGTGAGTGTGTGTGGGGAGTGTGTTGACTGGGATGAGTGTGTGTGGCGAGTGTGTTGACTGTGATGAGTGTGTGTGGGGAGTGTGTTCGCTGGGATGAGTGTGTGTGGGGAGTGTGTTGTCTGGGGTGAGTGTGCGTGGGGAGTGTCTGCGATGAGTGTGTGTGGGGAGTGTGTTGGCTGGGGTGAGTGTGTGTGGGGAGTGCGTTGTCTGGGGTGAGTGTGTGTGGGGAGTGTGTTGACTGGGATGAGTGTGTGTGGGGAGTGTGTTGGCTGGGATCAGTGTGTGTGGGGAGTGTGTTGTCTGGGGTGAGTGTGTGTGGGGAGTGTGTTGACTGGGATGAGTGTGTGTGGGGAGTGTGTTGTCTGGGATGAGTATGTGTGGGGAGTGTGTTGTCTGGGATGAGTGTGTGTGGGGAGTGTGCTGGCTGGGATGAGTGTGTGTGGGGAGTGTGTTCGCTGGGATGAGTGTGTGTGGGGAGTGTGTTCGCTGGGGTGAGTGTGTGTGGGGAGTGTGTTGGCTGGGGTGAGTGTGTGTGGGGAGTGTGTTGGCTGGGGTGAGTGTGTGTGGGGAGTGTGATGGCTGGGGTGAGTGTGTGTGGGGAGTGTGTTGGCTGGGATGAGTGTGTGTGGGGAGTGGGTTGACTGGGGTGAGTGTGTGTGGGGAGTGTGTTGGCTGGGGTGAGTGTGTGTGGCGAGTGTGTTGACTGTGATGAGTGTGTGTGGGGAGTGTGTTCGCTGGGATGAGTGTGTGTGGGGAGTGTGTTGTCTGGGGTGAGTGTGCGTGGGGAGTGTCTGCGATGAGTGTGTGTGGGGAGTGTGTTGGCTGGGGTGAGTGTGTGTGGGGAGTGTGTTGACTGGGATGAGTGTGTGTGGGGAGTGTGTTGGCTGGGATCAGTGTGTGTGGGGAGTGTGTTGTCTGGGGTGAGTGTGTGTGGGGAGTGTGTTGACTGGGGTGAGTGTGTGTGGGGAGTGTGTTGACTGGGATGAGTGTGTGTGGGGAGTGTGTTGGCTGGGATCAGTGTGTGTGGGGAGTGTGTTGTCTGGGATGAGTGTGTGTGGGGAGTGTGTTGTCTGGGATGAGTGTGTGTGGGGAGTGTGCTGGCTGGGATGAGTGTGTGTGGGGAGAGTGTTGGCTGGGATGAGTGTGTGTGGGGAGTGTGTTGGCCGGGATGAGTGTGTGTGGGGAGTGTGTTGTCTGGGATGAGTGTGTGTGGGGAGTGTGCTGGCTGGGATGAGTGTGTGTGGGGAGTGTGTTGACTGGGATGAGTGTTTGTGGGGAGTGTGTTGGCTGGGGTGAGTGTGTGTGGGGGTGTTGGCTGGGATGAGTGTGTGTGGGGAGTGTGTTGGCTGGGATGAGTGTGTGTGGGGAGTGTGTTGGCTGGGATGAGTGTGTGTGGGGAGTGTGTTGGCTGGGGTGAGTGTGTGTGGGGAGTGTGTTGGCTGGGATGAGTGTGTGTGGGGAGTGTGTTGGCTGGGATGAGTGTGTGTGGGGAGTGTGTTGGTTGGGATGAGTGTGTGTGGGGAGTGTGTTGTCTGGGGTGAGTGTGTGTGGGGAGTGTGTTGGTTGGGGTGAGTGTGTGTGGGGAGTGTGTTGGCTGGGGTGAGTGTGTGTGGGGGTGTTGGCTGGGATGAGTGTGTGTGGGGAGTGTGTTGGCTGGGATGAGTTTGTGTGGGGAGTGTGTTGGCTGGGATGAGTGTGTGTGGGGAGTGTGTTGGTTGGGATGAGTGTGTGTGGGGAGTGTGTTGTCTGGGGTGAGTGTGCTTGGGGAGTGTCTGGGATGAGTGTGTGTGGGGAGTGTGTTGGCTGGGGTGAGTGTGTGTGGCGAGTGTGTTGGCTGGGGTGAGTGTGTGTGGGGAGTGTGTTGGCTGGGATGAGTGTGTGTGGGGAGTGGGTTGACTGGGGTGAGTGTGTGTGGGGAGTGTGTTGGCTGGGGTGAGTGTGTGTGGCGAGTGTGTTGACTGTGATGAGTGTGTGTGGGGAGTGTGTTCGCTGGGATGAGTGTGTGTGGGGAGTGTGTTGTCTGGGGTGAGTGTGCGTGGGGAGTGTCTGCGATGAGTGTGTGTGGGGAGTGTGTTGGCTGGGGTGAGTGTGTGTGGGGAGTGTGTTGACTGGGATGAGTGTGTGTGGGGAGTGTGTTGGCTGGGATCAGTGTGTGTGGGGAGTGTGTTGTCTGGGGTGAGTGTGTGTGGGGAGTGTGTTGACTGGGGTGAGTGTGTGTGGGGAGTGTGTTGACTGGGATGAGTGTGTGTGGGGAGTGTGTTGGCTGGGATCAGTGTGTGTGGGGAGTGTGTTGTCTGGGATGAGTGTGTGTGGGGAGTGTGTTGTCTGGGATGAGTGTGTGTGGGGAGTGTGCTGGCTGGGATGAGTGTGTGTGGGGAGAATGTTGGCTGGGATGAGTGTGTGTGGGGAGTGTGTTGGCCGGGATGAGTGTGTGTGGGGAGTGTGCTGGCTGGGATGAGTGTGTGTGGGGAGTGTGTTGACTGGGATGAGTGTGTGTGGGGAGTGTGTTGGCTGGGGTGAGTGTGTGTGGGGGTGTTGGCTGGGATGAGTGTGTGTGGGGAGTGTGTTGGCTGGGATGAGTGTGTGTGGGGAGTGTGTTGGCTGGGATGAGTGTGTGTGGGGAGTGTGTTGGCTGGGGTGAGTGTGTGTGGGGAGTGTGTTGGCTGGGATGAGTGTGTGTGGGGAGTGTGTTGGCTGGGATGAGTGTGTGTGGGGAGTGTGTTGGTTGGGGTGAGTGTGTGTGGGGAGTGTGTTGTCTGGGGTGAGTGTGTGTGGGGGGTGTGTTGGTTGGGGTGAGTGTGTGTGGGGAGTGTGTTGGCTGGGGTGAGTGTGTGTGGGGGTGTTGGCTGGGATGAGTGTGTGTGGGGAGTGTGTTGGCTGGGATGAGTGTGTGTGGGGAGTTTGTTGGTTGGGATGAGTGTGTGTGGGGAGTGTGTTGTCTGGGGTGAGTGTGCTTGGGGAGTGTCTGGGATGAGTGTGCGCGGGGAGTGTGTTGGATGGGATGAGTGTGTGTGGCGAGTGTGTTGACTGGGGTGAGTGTGTGTGGGGAGTGTGTTGACTGGGGTGAGTGTGTGTGGGGAGTGTGTGTGGGGAGTGTGTTGCCTGGGATGAGTGCGTGTGGGGAGTGTGTTGGCTGGATGAGTGTGTGTGGGGATATGTTGGCTGGGGTGAGTGTGTGTGGGGGTGTGTTGGCTGGGGTGAGTGTGTGTGGGGGTGTGTTGGCTGGGGTGAGTGTGTGTGGGGAGTGTGTTGGCTGGGATGAGTGTGTGTGGGGAGTGTGTTGTCTGGGGTGAGTGTGTGTGGGGAGTGTGTTGACTGGGGTGAATGTGTGTGGGGAGTGTGTTGGCTGGGGTGAGTGTGTGTGGGGAGTGTGTTGGCTGGGATGAGTGTGTGTGGGGAGTGTGTTGTCTGGGGTGAGTGTGTGTGGGGTGTGTGTTGTCTGGGATGAGTGTGTGTGGGGAGTGTGTTGTCTGGGGTGAGTGTGTGTGGGGAGAGTGTTGGCTGGGATGAGTGTGTGGGGAGTGTGTTGTCTGGGGTGAGTGTGTGTGGGGAGTGTGTTGGCTGGGATGAGTGTGTGTGGGGAGTGTGTTGTCTGGGGTGAGTGTGTGTGGGGTGTGTGTTGTCTGGGATGAGTGTGTGTGGGGAGTGTGTTGTCTGGGGTGAGTGTGTGTGGGGAGTGTGTTGGCTGGGATGAGTGTGTGTGGGGAGTGTGTTGTCTGGGATGAGTGTGTGTGGGGAGTGTGTTGTCTGGGGTGAGTGTGTGTGGGGAGTGTGTTGACTGGGGTGAGTGTGTGTGGGGAGTGTGTTGACTGGGGTGAGTGTGTGTGGGGAGTGTGTTGGCTGGGGTGAGTGTGTGTTGGCTGGGGTGAGTGTGTGTGGGGTTGTGTTCGCTGGGGTGAGTGTGTGTGGGGGTGTGTTGGCTGGGATGAGAGTGTGTGGGGAGTGTGTTGGATGGGGTGAGTGTGTGTGGGGGTGTGTTGGCTGGGGTGAGTGTGTGCGGGGGTGTGTTGACTGGGGTGAGTGTGTGTGGGGAGTGTGTTGGCTGAGGTGAGTGTGTGTGGGGGTGTGTTGGCTGGGGTGAGTGTGCGTGGGGAGTGTGTTGGCTGGGATGAGTGTGTGTGGGGAGTGTGTTGGCTGGGGTGAGTGTGCGCGGGGAGTGTGTTGGCTGGGATGAGTGTGTGTGGGGAGTGTGTTGGCTGGGGTGAATGTGCGCGGGGAGTGTGTTGGCTGGGATGAGTGTGTGTGGGGAGTGTGTTGGCTGGGGTGAGTGTGTGTGGGGAGTGTGTTGGCTGGGGTGAGTGTGTGTGGGGAGTGTGTTGGCTGGGTTGAGTGTGCGCGGGGAGTGTGTTGGCTGGGATGAGTGTGTGTGGGGAGTGTGTTGGCTGGGATGAGTGTGTGGGGAGTGAGTTGGCTGGGGTGAGTGTGTGTGGGGAGAGTGTTGGCTGGGATGAGTGTGTGTGGGGAGTGTGTTGGTTGGGATGAGTGTGTGTGGGGAGTGTGTTGGCTGGGATGAGTGTGTGTGGGGAGTGTGTTGGTTGGGATGAGTGTGTGTGGGGAGTGTGTTCGCTGGGATGAGTGTGTGTGTGGGGGGGTGTTGGCTGGGATGAGTGTGTGTGGGGGTGTGTTGGCTGGGGTGAGTGTGTGTGGGGAGTGTGTTGACTGGGGTGAGTGTGTGTGGGGGGTGTGTTGGCTGGGATGAGTGTGTGTGGGGAGTGTGTTGGCTGTGATGAGTGTGTGTGGGGAGTGTGTTGGCTGGGGTGAGTGTGTGTGGGGAGTGTGTTGACTGGGGTGAGTGTGTGTGGGGAGTGTGTTGGCTGGGATGAGTGTGTGTGGGGAGTGTGTTGTCTGGGGTGAGTGTGTGTGGGGAGTGTCTGGGATGAGTGTGTGTGGGGAGTGTGTTGGCTGGGGTGAGTGTGCGTGGGGATTGTGTTGGCTGGGGTGAGTGTGCATGGGGAGTGTCTGGGATGAGTGTGTGTGGGGAGTGTGTTGGCTGGGGTGAGTGTTTGTGGGGAGTGTGTTGACTGGGGGGAGTGTGTGTGGGGAGTGTGTTGGCTGGGATGAGTGTGTGTGGGGAGTGCGTTGGCTGGGATGAGTGTTTGTGGGGAGTGTGTTGGCTGGGATGAGTGTGTGTGGGGAGTGTGTTGGCTGGGATGAGTGTGTGTGGGGAGTGTGTTGGCTGGGATGAGTGTGTGTGGGGAGTGTGTTGGCTGGGGTGAGTGTGTGTGGCGAGTGTGTTGACTGGGATGAGTGTGTGTGGGGGGTGTGTTTGCTGGGGTGAGTGTGTGTGGGGAGTGTGTTGGCTGGGATGAGTGTGTGTGGGGAGTGTGTTGACTGGGGTGAGTGTGTGTGGGGAGTGTGTTGACTGGGATGAGTGTGTGTGGCGAGTGTGTTGACTGGGATGACTGTGTGTGGGGAGTGTGTTCGCTGGGATGAGTGTGTGTAGGGAGTGTGTTGACTGGGGTGAGTGTGTGTGGGGAGTGTGTTGGCTGGGATGAGTGTGTGTGGGTAGTGTGTTGGCTGGGATGAGTGTGTGTGGGGAGTGTGTTGACTGGGATGAGTGAGTGTGGGGAGTGTTGTCTGGGATGAGTGTGTGTGGAGAGTGTGTTGGCTGGGATGAGTGTGTGTGGGGAGTGTGTTGACTGGGATGAGTGTGTGTGGGGAGTGTGTTGGTTGGGGTGAGTGTGTGTGGGGGTGTGTTGGCTGGGATGAGTGTGTGTGGGGAGTGGGTTGGCTGGGATGAGTGTGTGTGGGGAGTGTGTTGGCTGGGATGAGTGTGTGTGGGGAGTGTGTTGGTTGGGATGAGTGTGTGTGGGGAGTGTGTTGGTTGGGATGAGTGTGTGTGGGGAGTGTGTTGGCTGGGATGAGTGTGTGTGGAGAGTGTGTTGGTTGGGATGAGTGTGTGTGGGGAGTGTGTTGTCTGGGATGAGTGCGTGTGGGGAGTGTGTTGTCTGGGATGAGTGTGTGTGGGGAGTGTGTTGTCTGGGGTGAGTGTGTGTGGGGGTGTGTTGGCTGGGGTGAGTGTGTGTGGGGAGTGTGTTCGCTGGGATGAGTGTGTGTGGGGAGTGTGTTGGCTGGGATGAGTGTCTGTTGGGAGTGTGTTGGCTGGGGTGAGTGTATGTGGGGAGTGTGTTGTCTGGGGTGAGTGTGTGTGGGGAGTGTGTTGGCTGGGGTGAGTGTGTGTGGGGAATGTGTTGTCTGGGATGAGTGCGTGTGGGGAGTGTGTTGTCTGGGATGAGTGTGTGTGGGGAGTGTGTTGTCTGGGGTGAGTGTGTGTGGAGAGTGTGTTGGCTGGGGTGAGTGTGTGTGGGGAGTGTGTTGACTGGGGTGAGTGTGTGTGGGGAGTGTGTTGGCTGGGATGAGTGTGTGTGGGGAGTGTGTTGGCAGGGATGAGTGTGTGTGGGGAGTGTGTTGTCTGGGGTGAGTGGGTGTGGGGAGTGTCTGGGATGAGTGTGTGTGGGGAGTGTGTTGGCTGGGGTGAGTGTGCGTGGGGAGTGTGTTGGCTGGGGTGAGTGTGCGTGGGGAGTGTCTGGGATGAGTGTGTGTGGGGAGTGTGTTGGCTGGGGTGAGTGTGTGTGGGGAGTGTGTTGACTGGGGGGAGTGTGTGTGGGGAGTGTGTTGGCTGGGATGAGTGTGTGTGGGGAGTGTGTTGACTGGGATGAGTGTGTGTGGGGAGTGTGTTGGCTGGGATGAGTGTGTGTGGGGAGTGTGTTGGCTGGGATGAGTGTGTGTGGGGAGTGTGTTGGCTGGGATGAGTGTGTGTGGGGAGTGTGTTGGTTGGGGTGAGTGTGTGTGGCGAGTGTGTTGACTGGGATGAGTGTGTGTGGGGAGTGGGTTGGCTGGGATGAGTGTGTGTGGGGAGTGTGTTGACTGGGGTGAGTGTGTGTGGGGAGTGTGTTGACTGGGATGAGTGTGTGTGGCGAGTGTGTTGACTGTGATGAGTGTGTGTGGGGAGTGTGTTCGCTGGGATGAGTGTGTGTGGGGAGTGTGTTCGCTGGGGTGAGTGTGTGTGGGGAGTGTGTTGGCTGGGGTGAGTGTGTGTGGGGAGTGTGTTGGCTGGGGTGAGTGTGTGTGGGGAGTGTGTTGGCTGGGGTGAGTGTGTGTGGGGAGTGTGTTGGCTGGGGTGAGTGTGTGTGGCGAGTGTGTTGACTGGGATGAGTGTGTGTGGGGAGTGGGTTGGCTGGGATGAGTGTGTGTGGGGAGTGTGTTGACTGGGGTGAGTGTGTGTGGGGAGTGTGTTGACTGGGATGTGTGTGTGTGGCGAGTGTGTTGACTGTGATGAGTGTGTGTGGGGAGTGTGTTCGCTGGGATGAGTGTGTGTGGGGAGTGTGTTGTCTGGGGTGAGTGTGCGTGGGGAGTGTCTGCGATGAGTGTGTGTGGGGAGTGTGTTGGCTGGGGTGAGTGTGTGTGGGGAGTGTGTTGTCTGGGGTGAGTGTGTGTGGGGAGTGTGTTGACTGGGATGAGTGTGTGTGGGGAGTGTGTTGTCTGGGATGAGTATGTGTGGGGAGTGTGTTGGCTGGGATCAGTGTGTGTGGGGAGTGTGTTGTCTGGGGTGAGTGTGTGTGGGGAGTGTGTTGACTGGGATGAGTGTGTGTGGGGAGTGTGTTGTCTGGGATGAGTATGTGTGGGGAGTGTGTTGTCTGGGATGAGTGTGTGTGGGGAGTGTGCTGGCTGGGATGAGTGTGTGTGGGGAGTGTGTTCGCTGGGATGAGTGTGTGTGGGGAGTGTGTTCGCTGGGGTGAGTGTGTGTGGGGAGTGTGTTGGCTGGGGTGAGTGTGTGTGGGGAGTGTGTTGGCTGGGGTGAGTGTGTGTGGGGAGTGTGTTGGCTGGGATGAGTGTGTGTGGGGAGTGGGTTGACTGGGGTGAGTGTGTGTGGGGAGTGTGTTGGCTGGGGTGAGTGTGTGTGGCGAGTGTGTTGACTGTGATGAGTGTGTGTGGGGAGTGTGTTCGCTGGGATGAGTGTGTGTGGGGAGTGTGTTGTCTGGGGTGAGTGTGCGTGGGGAGTGTCTGCGATGAGTGTGTGTGGGGAGTGTGTTGGCTGGGGTGAGTGTGTGTGGGGAGTGTGTTGTCTGGGGTGAGTGTGTGTGGGGAGTGTGTTGACTGGGATGAGTGTGTGTGGGGAGTGTGTTGGCTGGGATCAGTGTGTGTGGGGAGTGTGTTGTCTGGGGTGAGTGTGTGTGGGGAGTGTGTTGACTGGGATGAGTGTGTGTGGGGAGTGTGTTGTCTGGGATGAGTGTGTGTGGGGAGTGTGTTGGCTGGGATGAGTGTGTGTGGGGAGTGTGTTGTCTGGGATGAGTGTGTGTGGGGAGTGTGTTGTCTGGGATGAGTGTGTGTGGGGAGTGTGCTGGCTGGGATGAGTGTGTGTGGGGAGTGTGTTGTCTGGGATGAGTGTGTGTGGGGAGTGTGCTGGCTGGGATGAGTGTGTGTGGGGAGTGTGTTGACTGGGATGAGTGTGTGTGGGGAGTGTGTTGGCTGGGGTGAGTGTGTGTGGGGGTGTTGGCTGGGATGAGTGTGTGTGGGGAGTGTGTTGGCTGGGATGAGTGTGTGTGGGGAGTGTGTTGGCTGGGATGAGTGTGTGTGGGGAGTGTGTTGGCTGGGGTGAGTGTGTGTGGGGAGTGTGTTGGCTGGGATGAGTGTGTGTGGGGAGTGTGTTGGCTGGGATGAGTGTGTGTGGGGAGTGTGTTGGTTGGGATGAGTGTGTGTGGGGAGTGTGTTGTCTGGGGTGAGTGTGTGTGGGGAGTGTGTTGGTTGTGGTGAGTGTGTGTGGGGAGTGTGTTGGCTGGGGTGAGTGTGTGTGGGGGTGTTGGCTGGGATGAGTGTGTGTGGGGAGTGCGTTGGCTGGGATGAGTGTGTGTGGGGAGTGTGTTGGCTGGGATGAGTGTGTGTGGGGAGTGTGTTGGTTGGGATGAGTGTGTGTGGGGAGTGTGTTGTCTGGGGTGAGTGTGCTTGGGGAGTGTCTGGGATGAGTGTGTGTGGGGAGTGTGTTGGCTGGGGTGAGTGTGTGTGGCGAGTGTGTTGACTGGGGTGAGTGTGTGTGGGGAGTGTGTTGACTGGGGTGAGTGTGTGTGGGGAGTGTGTGTGGGGAGTGTGTTGCCTGGGATGAGTGCGTGTGGGGAGTGTGTTGGCTGGATGAGTGTGTGTGGGGATATGTTGGCTGGGGTGAGTGTGTGTGGGGGTGTGTTGGCTGGGGTGAGTGTGTGTGGGGGTGTGTTGGCTGGGGTGAGTGTGTGTGGGGAGTGTGTTGGCTGGGATGAGTGTGTGTGGGGAGTGTGTTGTCTGGGGTGAGTGTGTGTGGGGAGTGTGTTGATTGGGGTGAATGTGTGTGGGGAGTGTGTTGGCTGGGGTGTGTGTGTGTGGGGAGTGTGTTGGCTGGGATGAGTGTGTGTGGGGAGTGTGTTGTCTGAGGTGAGTGTGTGTGGGGTGTGTGTTGTCTGGGATGAGTGTGTGTGGGGAGTGTGTTGTCTGGGGTGAGTGTGTGTGGGGAGAGTGTTGGCTGGTATGAGTGTGTGGGGAGTGTGTTGTCTGGGGTGAGTGTGTGTGGGGAGTGTGTTGGCTGGGATGAGTGTGTGTGGGGAGTGTGTTGTCTGGGGTGAGTGTGTGTGGGGTGTGTGTTGTCTGGGATGAGTGTGTGTGGGGAGTGTGTTGTCTGGGGTGAGTGTGTGTGGGGAGTGTGTTGGCTGGGATGAGTGTGTGTGGGGAGTGTGTTGTCTGGGATGAGTGTGTGTGGGGAGTGTGTTGTCTGGGGTGAGTGTGTGTGGGGAGTGTGTTGACTGGGGTGAGTGTGTGTGGGGAGTGTGTTGACTGGGGTGAGTGTGTGTGGGGAGTGTGTTGGCTGGGGTGAGTGTGTGTTGGCTGGGGTGAGTGTGTGTGGGGTTGTGTTCGCTGGGGTGAGTGTGTGTGGGGGTGTGTTGGCTGGGATGAGAGTGTGTGGGGAGTGTGTTGGATGGGGTGAGTGTGTGTGGGGGTGTGTTGGCTGGGGTGAGTGTGTGTGGGGGTGTGTTGACTGGGGTGAGTGTGTGTGGGGAGTGTGTTGGCTGAGGTGAGTGTGTGTGGGGGTGTGTTGGCTGGGGTGAGTGTGTTTGGGGGTGTGTTGGCTGGGGTGAGTGTGCGTGGGGAGTGTGTTGGCTGGGATGAGTGTGTGTGGGGAGTGTGTTGGCTGGGGTGAGTGTGCGCGGGGAGTGTGTTGGCTGGGATGAGTGTGTGTGGGGAGTGTGTTGGCTGGGGTGAATGTGCGCGGGGAGTGTGTTGGCTGGGATGAGTGTGTGTGGGGAGTGTGTTGGCTGGGGTGAGTGTGTGTGGGGAGTGTGTTGGCTGGGGTGAGTGTGTGTGGGGAGTGTGTTGGCTGGGGTGAGTGTGCGCGGGGAGTGTGTTGGCTGGGATGAGTGTGTGTGGGGAGTGTGTTGGCTGGGATGAGTGTGTGGGGAGTGAGTTGGCTGGGGTGAGTGTGTGTGGGGAGAGTGTTGGCTGGGATGAGTGTGTGTGGGGAGTGTGCTGGTTGGGATGAGTGTGTGTGGGGAGTGTGTTGGCTGGGATGAGTGTGTGTGGGGAGTGTGTTGGTTGGGATGAGTGTGTGTGGGGAGTGTGTTGGCTGGGATGAGTGTGTGTGGGGAGTGTGTTGGCTGGGATGACTGTGTGTGGGGAGTGTGTTCGCTGGGATGAGTGTGTGTGGGGAGTGTGTTGTCTGGGGTGAGTGTGTGTGGGGAGTGTGTTGGCTGGGATGAGTGTGTGTGGGGGTGTGTTGGCTGGGGTGAGTGTGTGTGGGGAGTGTGTTGGCTGGGGTGAGTGTGTGTGGGGAGTGTGTTGGCTGGGGTGAGTGTGTGTGGGGTGTTGGCTGGGATGAGTGTGTGTGGGGAGTGTGTTGGCTGGGGTGAGTGTGCGTGGGGAGTGTGTAGTCTGGGATGAGTGTGCGCGGGGAGTGTGTTGGATGGGATGAGTGTGTGTGGGGAGTGTGTTGGCTGGGATGAGTGTGTGTGGGGAGTGTGTTGGCTGGGGTGAGTGTGTGTGGGGAGTGTGTTGGCTGGGGTGAGAGTGCGCGGGGAGTGTGTTGTCTGGGATGAGTGTGTGTGGGGAGTGTGTTGACTGGGATGAGTGTGTGTGGGGAGTGTGCTGGTTGGGATGAGTGTGTGTGGGGAGTGTGTTGGCTGGGGTGAGTGTGCGTGGGGAGTGTGTAGTCTGGGATGAGTGTGCGCGGGGAGTGTGTTGACTGGGATGAGTGTATGTGGGGAGTGTGTTGGCTGGGATGAGTGTGTGTGGGGAGTGTGTTGGCTGGGGTGAGTGTGTGTGGGGAGTGTGTTGGCTGGGGTGAGAGTGCGCGGGGAGTGTGTTGTCTGGGATGAGTGTGTGTGGGGAGTGTGTTGTCTGGGGTGAGTGTGTGTGGGGAGTGTGTTGGCTGGGATGAGTGTGTGTGGGGAGTGTAATGTGTATGTGCGGCTGCAGCTTGTCAGCCTCCCGAGTGTCCTGCACCGTTTTCCATTGGAATCGATTGTGTTCCACGTGGTGATAGTGCCCGTCCCCCGGTCGCTAAATCGGTCCCGGTGTGCCGCCGGTTATTCTGTCGTAAAAGTCCACGAGTTCTCCGTTGTTGCCAACACTTCGAGCTGGGTTCTCCGGTGTTGAGCCTATGTCTGGAGCATGTGTCTGGTATTACGACCAAGAAGTCGTTGCCACCCCCGCACCGATGTTGCGCCCAGTGGGGGACCAGCAGCCGCGCCACATAGAGCCCCCGGCTTTCCCTGCAGATACGGCCGGAGAATTGGCGAGTCCGTGGCCACGTATTTGCACCGCGATGACCTGCAGCGGTCACGCCGTACAACATGGCGCCGACCGTGCGCGGAGCTGGCCTGCCAGTTGGTGCCCCCTGTAACACCCCTCGCCACCCCCGGTCCACCCCCCACCAGTCCTCCCAGCCCCTGCTGAAGCGGAACGCCCCCGCCCCCCCCCCCCCCCCCCCCCCGACTGTGGCGGCTCTGGACATAGTCCGCATCCGCCACGCGAAGTTGACGAAACCTCAGACGACAAGTGCCCCCACCCCGTCGGGAAGTCGGCCCATCGGGGCCGGAGCATCGGGGGAGGGGCCTTCAGGTGACGTCCAATGGCGCGCGGCGTACTCACTGATGATGGCGTTTTGGAGGGGGTGGAGCATATGAAAACAGGCTCCGCCCCCAATTTTGGCATCTGAAGGGATTCTCCAGCCAATCGGCGAAGGCGATGTCACCGGTGGCAAGCGGAAAATCCCACCCAGCCTCAGAAACAGAGAATCGTGCCCCTTGTGTTTATTTAGCTTCCTCCTTAATTATATCGACTATTTCCCTGAACCATTCTCTGTGGTAGTGACTTCCATATTTAACCACTCCCTGGGTAATGAGGATTTTCCAGAATTCTCTATTGCATTTATTAAGTAGCACTCTTATTTTTATTAACTGTGGTTCCATTCTCACCTGCTAATGGGAATTTGTTTCATGTTTCGCCTCAAACCCTTTCATAATCTTGAAAGCCTCTATCAGGCCACCCCATAGCCCTGCCTTTAAAAGAGAGACGGGCCCCAGCCTGTTCACTCTTTCCTGACTGGCTATGCACTTTGGAAGGAGGAATTTAGGTACACTATTTTCTAATTCAGGAAATGATTAGTGAATCAGAAGCACAAAGGGACTTGGGAATCCTTGTTCACGATTCTCTTAAGGTTAACGTGCAGGTTCAGTCGGCAGTTAGGAAGGCAAATGTAATGTTAGCATTCATGTCAAGAGGGCTAGAATACAAGACCAGGGATGTACTTCTGAGACTAAATAAGGCTCTGGGCAGACTCCATTTGGAGTAGTGTGAGCAGTTTTGGGCCCCGTATCTAAGGAAGGATGTGCTGGCCTTGGAGAGGGTCCAGAGGAGGTTCATAAGAATAATCATAGATTCATAGATTATCATAGAATTTACAGTGCAGAAGGAGGCCATTCGGCCCATAGAGTCTGCACCGGCTCTTGGAAAGAGCACCCTACCCAAGGTCAACACCTCCACCCTATCCCCATAACCCAGTAACCTCACCCAACACTAAGGGCAATTTTGGACACTAAGGGCAATTTATCATGGCCAATCCACCTAACCTGCACATCTTTGGACTGTGGGAGGAAACCGGAGCACCCGGAGGAAATTCACGCACACACGGGGAGGATGTGCAGACTCCGCACAGACAGTGACCCAAGCCGGAATCGAACCTGGGACCCTGGAGCAGTGAAGCAATTGTGCTATCCACAATGCTACCGTGCTGCCCAATCCCTGGAATGAAGAGCTTGTCGTATGAGGAACGGTTGAGGACTCTGGGTCTGTACTCGTTGGAGTTTAGAAGGATGAGGAGGGATCTTAATGAAACTTATAGGATACTGCGAGGCCTGGATAGAGTGGACGTGGAGAGGATGTTTCCACTTGTAGGAAAAACTAGAACCAGAGGACACAATCTCAGACTAAAGGGACGATCCTTTAAAACAGAGATGAGGACGAATTTCTTCAGCCAGAGGGTGGTGAATCTGTGGAACTCTTTGCCGCAGAAGGCTGTGGAGGCCAAATCACGGAGTGTCTTTAAAACAGAGATAGATAGGTTCTTGATCAATAAGGGGATCAGGGGTTATGGGGAGAAGGCAGGAGAATGGGGATGAGAAAAATATCAGCCATGATTGAATGGTGGAGCAGACTCGATGGGCCGAGTGGCCTAATTCTGCTCCTATGTCTTATGGTTTTATGGTCTAACCTTTCAATTCTGGGATCTTTCTGGTCAAATCCTTACCGCAGCTTCTCCAGTGCCTCCATAATCCTTTTTAATAAACATTTTTATTCGAGTTTTCCATTTTTACAAACAATGCATCAAAACCGGTACAGTGTAAATGCTTCAGCGTAACACGCATCCAGAAAAAGACAGGAGGACCCCCAACACAGTGGGTTCAGTTTAATCATTGAACTTAGTGCCTCCGTTTATACCATAAAGACGGTAAGCGGGTCAACGAGAGAATGAGGGAGAAGTGGTGTACACCCACACGTGTAGCAATTGTTCATGCGGCCAAGAAGAATCTAGGATACGATTTCCGTGCCAGCCTCGGGCGTGCACCAAAACTCAACTCCAGTTATACCAGAGGCACTGACAGACGATAGTGCCCTTTTCTCGGTTCGGAGACACGCCTGTACCTTTGCAGGAGCCAGTCAAGCACAAAAGAAAGAAATACAGAAAGAAAATCAAGACGTTTGTTCTGAGAGGATATTTTACATGCAACCACAAAACGCAACAACTCCCCCATACAGGGCAGAGTAATCATTATTCCACGTATTCACCCAGAGACCAGCAAACATTCATACAATTGGTTCTGATTGGAATCACTGTGGTCGGCATCTCTCTTCTCACCAGGACAGGATAAAAAGATACGGGAACGAGCAGGAGATCTGAGGATAACGGGATATGAAAAATGAAATAAAAATCGCTTATTGTCACAAGTAGGCTTCAAATGAAGTTACTGTGAACAGCCCCTAGTCGCCACATTCCGCCGCCTGTTCGGGGAGGCTGTTACCGGAATTGAACCGTGCTGCAGGCCGGCCTTGGTCTGCTTTCAAAGCCAGCGATTTAGCCCTGTGCTAAACAGCCCGTGCATATCAGGATAACGCCATCAGCTCTATGGTGCACGCCTCTCTCCATAAGACAAGGCTACACGACCAAAACCTAACTCAGCCTCGCAACGCCTCCAGGCAATGAAAGGATACCCCGATTGGAGGGGAGCAACTGGATACCTCGGTATAAGACAGGGCTTGGCAGTGTACACTCTCGTATACAGGAGCCACTAAACCCAGGATACTTACACCAAGGCAAGACTTGCTCCACATCAGACCCCACTACTCTCCAGCCCAATCAGAGGCAACAATCAGGCCGGGCCAACTCTCAAAGACGTTCAGCATCCTCCACCATGGAAACCCCACCAACAAGGAGAAGACGAGTTGTTAAGACACGCATCACTGGGGTGTTTGGAGAGAGGATACGGCCCTCTCCTGTACCGACACGATAAGGGAAACCCTCTAGAGTTGAATATAACAACTCCGAGCCTGTAGCAGTGCCTCTGCCACCCAGATAAAGAAAGGAAACCTCAGAGAGAGCGTAACACCGGGGTTAGCCACTGAACATCGAACAAGGTCCAGCAATGTCAACCTTTGCAAAAAGGATTCCAGGGACAGACAGCATAACCTCATAATAGACAGGATACTGTAACCCCAGCGGAGAGCAGGCCTCATGAATGAGGACAGTCTGTAAGTTCCAATATGGGAGCATTTAGGGCAGCACGGTAGCATTGTGGATAGCACAATTGCTTCACAGCTCCAGGGTCCCAGGTTCGATTCCCGGCTTGGGTCACTGTCTGTGCGGAGTCTGCACGTTCTCCCCGTGTGTGCGTGGGTTTCCTCCGGGTGCTCCGGTTTCCTCCCACAGTCCAAAGATGTGCGGGTTAGGTGGATTGGCCATGATAAAATTGCCCTTAGTGACCAAAATTGCCCTTAGTGTTGGATGGGCTTACTGGGTTATGGGGATAGGGTGGAGGTGTTGACCTTGGGTGGGGTGCTCTTTCCAAGAGCTGGTGCAGACTCGATGGGCCGAATGGCCTCCGTCTGCACCGTAAATTCTATGATTCTATGTAATTGTGGGTTGTGCATCAGGTTAGAAAAAAGGATTAAAAGATGGGTAGTGACAGAGCTCGCGAAAACGCTCCCTTCTTGCCTACATCGCATGAGCCCCCCCCCCCCCCCAACGCAAAATAATCTTTTTATAATCAATGTACCTCCAGACAACGCCGATCCGTGTCTGCACATGCTCACTGGTCCACGCAGGCGAGGAAACCCGGTGCCAAACCCGCTCGACACAGCAGTCTGGTCCATTCCCAATAAACCGTGGCCACGCTCTTCGCTTTTCAATTCCATTCCTCCAGAAACGGAAGCATGTACTTAATTCGCTTATTTACCATCGTATCAAACTGCATCACAGTTTTTATTGTTCTGCGTATCTGTTCCCACAGAGCTTGTTATTTCTTCAGCCTAGTTAGCATCTATTTTCCAAGCAGTAAGTCATATTTTATTCCACCAGAATGTATTAACTTATACTGATCTATTTTCTTTGTTCTTTCATGGGATGTGATTGTTGCCGTCAAGGATCGCATTCGTTGCCCATCCCTAACTGCCCTTGAACCGCAAAGAAAATTCAAAAATCTGGAGTGGAAATGTTAGACTCAGCAATGGTGACCATGGAACCATTGTCGATTGTCGTAAGAATCCATCTGGTTCACTCATGTCCTTTAGGGCAGGAAATCTGCCGTCCTTACCCGGTCTGGCCTACATGTGACACCATAGAATCATAGAATTTGCAGTGCAGAAGGAGGCCATTCGGCCCATCGAGCCTGCACCGGCCCTTGGAAAGTGCACCCCACTCAAGCACACACCTCCACCCCATCCCCGTAACCCTGCAACCCCACCCAACCCCTTTGGACACTAATGGCAATTTAGCATGGCCGAGCCACCTAACCTTCACATCTTTGAACTGTGGGAGGAAACTGTTGGACATTCTGAATTCTCCCTCCATGTACCCGAACAGATGCCGGAGTGTGGCGACTAGGGGATTTTCACAGTAACCTCATTACAGTGTTCACGTAAGCCGACTTGTGACAATAATAATGATTACTATTATTATTATTACTGACTCAGCCAGTGACACACACATCCCACGTAAGAATAACATTAAAATCAAATCCTGCTGGAGTGCAGAAATGTTCAACCCCACACTCTGAATTGGATTGAAAGACCAATTTCAGAGGTGACAGGATATTGTGCTTACACCTTGTTACTAACAAGCCTACCTTTCATCCGTGGAGGAGTCTGTATCTCATTCAGAGCGCCTGCCAGTTTAATTGACTCACCTCGACCACTCAAACAGCAGAGTCTTTGAACCATGACATGAGCAGTGAAGCAGGAACGCTCAACTCCACAATCCCAGCCCACAAGGATGGGATGGACGACGTCAAAACCACACACTGCATCAAAAGCACATTGACTCTTAACAGACATTGGTGAGACATTTGTGGCTCAATGTATCCAGGGGGATGGAAATGGCCAATTTCCCAAGGTTGTGCCCAAGGATTCCTGAAATGCGCCCAATGGCTTTCCGGACCTGGGCTATTTCAGACATCCTGGCGCGCTCCAATGGGAAAAGTGTGTGCGCTTCCTGTCCGCTATATTGAAGGCTCAAAAAGCTACAACCTGTTCAGAAGCACGGGCAGCACGGTAGCATTGTGGATAGCACAATTGCTTTACAGCTCCAGGGTCCCAGGTTCGATTCCGGCTTGGGTCACTGTCTGTGCGGAGTCTGCACATCCTCCCCGTGTGTGCGTGGGTTTCCTCCGGGTGCTCCGGTTTCCTCCCACAGTCCAAAGATGTGCAGGTTAGGTGGATTGGCCATGATAAATTGCCCTTAGTGTCCAAAATTGCCCTTAGTGTTGGGTGGGGTTATTGGGTTATGGGGATAGGGTGGAGGTGTGGACCTTGGGTAGGGTGCTCTTTCCAAGAGCCGGTGCAGACTCGATGGGCCGAATGGCCTCCTTCTGCACTGTAAATTCTATGATCTAAGCCAGGTAGCCCCATGTCACCCGTTGACTGTGGAATTTACAGCACATTTGAGATGCCAAGTGGAACATCTGCTGGTATCGTGAAAAACGCAACGGGGGTAAGCTGTCAGGCATGGGCGGCACTGGCACCTGATCAGAAGGTCATGGGTGCCACTCCAAAGACCCAGCACAGGCATCGAGGCTGATAGTTCAGTGTGGCACTAAGGGAGCACAGCACTACCGGAAGTGCTGCCTTCGAGGACAGATGTTAGTAAACTCACTCCTGAGGTGAAAGCATGTGTGAAGGTAGCAGAATGGATAGCGAGCGAGCTAAAAAATAGGAAGCACAGCGGAGGAGCTCTCCTCAGCCTGGCAGGGGGAAAATGGGGCTGTTCACCATTTACAGAAATGGACTCAGAATTTCTTTATTCTTCTCTGATTGCCCTTGATCCTCGTGGTTTGTCAAACCATTTCAGACAGGCAGTTAAGATAATAATAATAATCTTTATTAGTGTCACAAGTAGGCTTACATCAACACTGCAATGAAGTTACTGTGAAAAGCCCCTAGTCGCCACATTCCGGCACCTGTTCGGGTACACAGACGGAGACATTCAGAATGTCCAATTCACCTAACAGCACGTCTTTCGGGACTTGTGGGAGGAAACCGGAGCACCCGGAGGAAACCCACGCCGTTACAGGGAGAACGCGCAGACCCCGCACAGACAGTGACCCAAGCCGGGAATCGAACCTGGGACACTGGCGCTGTGAAGCAACAGTGCTAACCACTGTGCTACCGTGCCAACCACATTGCTGTGGGTCGGGAGTCACATGTAGGTCAGATCGGCTAAGGACTGGATTTCCTCCCCACACGAGCTGTGTATTCCAGATTTTAATTATTGAATTTAAATTCCGCCGGTTACCACAGTGGGGATTTGAACCCGTGTCTCCAGACCATTCGCCCGGACCTCTGGATTACTAGTCCAGTGACTTTACCACTGGACCAACATCTCTGCTGAATCCATACTGGCCATTTCCTTACTGAAGCCACCATAAAGCCTTTGGATTGTATCCAGAATCCAGTCGGTTTTACCATTGTCCTTTAGGGAAGGAAATCCGATGATCTTAGCTGGTCTGGCCTTCGTGTAACTTTCATCACCAGCTGAGTGTGGCTCTTAACTGCCCTCCAAAGTGGCTTTGTATCAAAAGATTACCAGCAGTTCAAGAAGGCAGCTCTCTGTTACCTTTTCAGTTGCATAACAATAATAGCTTATTGTCACAAGTAGGCTTCAACGAAGTTAGTGTGAAAAGCCCCTAGTCTCCACATTCCGGTGCCTGTTCAGGGAGGCCAGTACGGGAATTGAACCCGCGCTATTGTCTTGTTCTGCATTACAATCCAGCTGTTTACCCCACTGTGCTAAACCAGCCCATGTAGGGATGGGTAATAATTACCAGCCTTGCCAGTGACGCCCAGATCCTAGGATTGAGCTATCTACAAAATGCTTTGAATTGCCCCAACAGAGAGATGGGCTGAATGGCCTCCTTCTGTATCATAAACCTACATGGTTCTCTGGGGGCCTGGCTAATGGTGGAGAGGTAGATCAATAAGAGAGATCGGAACCACTCAACGAGACAGTAAATCAGTGGAGAATGGACACACTGTACGGTGGTGCAGAATTCCCTGAGCTGTTTTTTAAGAACCATTTTCTCATTTTCCGACAAATTTCTGAACCATTTTCAGAAAGAAATCTAACGTTTCTGAGGTCGATAATGCGATTCCAAAAGGAATCGGTGGACTGATGGATTTTCTTCACTGAACGAGAAAAAACTCGATACAGAAAATTACGAGGTGATGTGTTTTGATCGGACCGTTGGAAAGCAGAGAACGCAGAGGGTGCAAGAAGAGTAAACCTGGGGGCTATTTGTGCATAAACCTTTGAAGGTGACGGGACTGATTAATGAAGCAGTTAATCAAACATATGGGATCTTGGCCGTTATAAATAGAGGTGTAGAGTACAGAAACCAGGAAGTTATAATGGCCATTGTTCCTCACTGTAACCAATCACTATTTGTCGATGTACTTTGTCGATTACTCTTTTTGTCGACTGTGCACGTACTTCTACATTCCCTTGGCCGCAGAAAAATACCTTTCACTATACTTCGGTACATGTGACATTCAATCAATCAATCAATCAATCAAATCTTTATAAAACACTAGTTTGGCCCCTGCTGCAGTACTGTGTTCAATCCTGCGCTCCAAGGAAGGATGTGAGTGTTTTGGAGGGAGTTGGTCAGGAAAACAAGCATTTTCGGTTTCATTTTGCCTATCACTGTCATGTTGTCATATACTGGAACTCAGGCCTGTGAGGGGTGTGACTGGTTTGACTGAATTGGAGACAGGTAGGCTGCAAAGGACAAATATCAAACAAGAGGGATGATATGGTGATGAACAGGGAGCCATGAGAGCTTGAATAGAAATGTACACAAGGCGAATAAAAGAAGTGGTTTTAAGTTGGATGTTGTCAAAAGGGAAAATGAAATGAAAATCGCTTATTGCCACAAGTCGGCTTCAAATGAAGTTCCTGTGAAAAGCCCCTAGTCGCCACATTCCGGCGCCTGTTCGGGGAGGCCGGTACGGGAATTGGTCTGCTTTAAAATTGTAAATAGATGAGGCAAAATAGTGTAAGTTTGCTTTTAAAATATGGTAGCCGTGAAGTAAAAAAATGGTTGATTAATTCTGGGAAAGAGAACTGTCAAAGGATTATGGAAAAGAATAGAGTGTAAGATCATAGGGGAAAAACAGACTTTAGGAATCAGTGAAGATTGTGTGAGATCTCAAACAAGACAGAGTGTGGAGGAAGGCAGACCTGTGGACACCAGTTTGTTGGCGCCCTCAAAGAACACCCGAGAGCAGCAGGGCATTGTGTGGTAAAGTTACTGGAATGTAATAGATTAGAAAATCTATAAGGACTGTTGCCTTCAAACGATGTTTTAGCTCTGAACTTATTTAAGTCAAAATCTTTTAGCAAATGCTTTAAAGTCCTTTGAACAGTTTAAAGGTGTCGTGTTTTAAGTGATTTTTAAAATTTATTTAAATAAATGTTTAACTCAGATATAAAATCACCACATTTGGCTTGAGAGTCATTTATCTTGACTTCAGAAAACTTCCTCATAATACACAAATTGCAAAACTGTTCTGGCAGCTGTTTCAGATTTCCCTTTGGGATTTGGGCAGCTCGGCACTTAGCATCCGCATTGTCCCAACACATTGCAGAAGAAATTTACTGGAATGGTTCCAGGGATGAAGGATGACAGCGATGTGGATCAGCTGGAGACCCTGGGGTTGTTCTGCTTCGAGCTGCAAAGGGTTTAGATGGAGTAAAACAAAGATCAATTGTTTCCAATGGCTGAAGGGTCAAAATCCAGCGAGCGCGGATTTAAGACAATTTGGGGGAAATGGTGGTCTACTGGTAATGCCAATGTACCAGCAAGCCAGAGGGTCAGGTTAATACCCTGCGGAACATGGGTTCATATCCCATCACGGCAGCTGGTGAAATTCAAATTCAATTAATACAATCTGGAACTGGAAGCTAGTCTCGGTGATGGTGACCATGAAAACTATCAGTGGTTGGTGTAAAAACCCATCTGATTCACTAAGGGGAAGGAAATCTGCCGTCCTTACCTGTCTGGCCTACATGTGGCGCAAAATTCTCCATAATCGGCGCGATGTCCGGCGGCCAGCACCAAAATCGGCGCGAATCAGTGCGGCATCGCACCGTCCCAAAGGTGCAGAATCCTCCGCATCTTGAGCGGCCGAGCCCTCACCTTAAGGGGCTAGGCCCGCGCCGGACTGATTTCCGCCCCGCCAGCTGGCGGGAAAGGCCTTTGGTGCCCCGCCAGTTGGCGCAGAAATGACATTGCCGGGCGGCGCATGCGCGGGAGCGTCAGCGGCCGCTCACGGCATCCCTGCGCATGCGCAGTGGAGGGGGTCTCTTCCGCCTCCGCCTTGGTGGAGACCATGGCGAAGGCGGAAGGAAAAAAGTGCCCCCACGGCACAGGCCCGCCCGCGGATCGGTGGGCCCCAATCCGGGCCAGGCCACCGTGGGGGCGCCCCCCCGGGGCCAGATCGCCCCGCGCCCCCCCCCCCCCCCCCAGGACCCCGGAGACCGCCCGCACCGCCGTGTCCCGCCGGTAAGAGAGGTGGCTTAATCCACGCCGGCAGGACAGGCATTCTGGCAGCGGGACTTCGGCCCATCCGGGCCGGAGAATCTCCGGGTGGGGGGGGGGGGGGGGGGGCCTGCCAACCGGTGTGGCGCGATTCCCGCATCCGCCGAATATCCGGTGCCGGAGAATTCGGCAACCGGCGGGGGCGGGATTCACGCCAGAATCCCGCCCTTGATTCCGGAACTACAGAAATGTGGTTGATTCCGAACTGCCCTTTGAAGTGGGTCAGCAAGCCCCTCAGTTATGGGGCAATTAGGGATGGACAACCAATGGGGCACAGGAGCTGGAGTGGGCCATTTGGCCCATCTCACCTGCTCCGCCAGTCAGCTAGGTCATGGCTGATCACCTGCCACTTTCCCATCTTATCCCGATAGGGGCATAGATTTAAAGTCAGGGGCAGGAGATTGAGAGGGGATTCGCGGGAAAACATTTTCGCCCGGAGGGTGGTGGGAATCTGGAACTCGCTGCCTGAAAGGAGGGAAGAGGCGGGAACCCTCACAACATTTAAGAAGCATTTAGATGAACACTTGAAACACCAGAGCAAACAAGGATACAAGCCAAGTGGTGGGAAATGGGATTCAAATAAATAGGCTCTTGATGGCCGGCACAGACACGATGGGCCGAAGGGCTTCTTTCTCTAGGACTCTATGACTCGATACCTTGATGTCATTCACATCTGGAAATCTATTGATCTCTGTCTTGGAGGTGTCCAATGACTGCGCTTCCACAGCCCTCCGGGACAGACAACCTTGGTGGCCTTTGCCAGTGATCACATCCCGGGAAAGAATTAAGGTACAAAAGAATCCTCGTGAATGTTTTCGCTCGATGAACGTTCGGGATTTGCAATGTGTTGCTTGGTTGGGCAGTGGGTACAGATTCAATGCTAGCCCTCAAATTGAAAAAAGGCCAGAAGGGTTGGGGAAAGAGTGGGGATTGGGACGAACTAGATTGCTCTTTGAAAGAGCCAGTGCAGACTCGAAGGGCCGAATGGCCTCCTTCTGTGCTCTACTATCCTGTGATTCTATAATGCCCAAGGAATTCCCGAAAGATAAATGACCATTGATGGAGAACAAACAAATGAAGAGGAGCGAGATCAGATTGCTACACATTCCTGCTCATCCTGTCTGCATGATACCTCCGTCACATAAACAATAAAAGATCTTTCACAAGTAGCCTCGCATATTGAGCAAGCTGGGTTTCTAGGGACAGGAGAGGAACATTCAACCCTTCGAGAAAGGTTCACCATTTAATTAAATTGTGGTACATCTGTGTGCAAGCTCCATTTACCTCCTTCAATTCCGTAACCTCGAACGTCAAAACATCCATCAATCTCCATTTTGAAATGTTCTCTGTCAATGGTCAGGGTTAGTCTCAACGTGAACAGTTTTTTTTTTTGGGGGGGGTGGGGGGGAGAGAGGGTTCCAGATTCCCTCACCTTTTTTGTGAAAGCCTGGGGCGGGATTTTCCCCTAATCGGCGGGGCGGGCCGTACAGACGCCGAGGAGTGGCGTAAACCACTCCGGAGTCCGGCCCGCAGATCCAGGCCCTTACTTCCACCCTATCCCCGTAACCCAATAACCCCTCCTAACCTTTTTGGACACTAAGGGCAATTTATCATGGCCAATCCACCCAACCTGCACATCTTTGGACTGTGGGAGGAAACCGGAGCACTCGGAGGAAACCCACGCACACACGGGGAGGACATGCAGATTCCGCACAGGCAGTGACCCAAGCCGGGAATCAAATCTGGGACCCTGGAGCTGTGAAGCCACAGTGCTAGCCACATGTGCTACCATGCTGTCCACCCGATGTGCAGGTTAGGTGGATTGGCCGAGCTAAATTGCCCCTTAAGTGTCCAAAGGTTAGGTGGGGTTATGGGGGTAGGGTGGAGGCGTGGGCTTGAGTAGGGTGCTCTTTCCAAGGGCCGGTGCAGACTCAATGGGCCGAATGGCCTCCTTCTGCACTGCAGGGATTCTGTGATTCTATGACAAGACGCAACCAATTCCCCAAATCTTGTACAGTCCGGAGTGATCAATATTTCACAAAAAATGCATAGAAGATGAGCCAATCTTCATACTATTGGTACAAATGATCAAACATTATACTTTGCTGCAGTTGGCATCTCCCTTCATATGGAAAATAAAAGGAGACCAGAAAGTGTAGGGGATCAGAGGATAACGCCAGGGGCACATGTCCCTCTGCTGCACGCCCTCCTCCATTGAGGAAGTTGCACAAAATACACAAACCCTACGGGGGTAAAAAACCCAGCCTCCCAAGACTTGCAAGCAATGAAAGTATGCCCCAGGCGAAGAGGAATAACAGGATGTCATCATTGATATAAGACGTGTTTTGACTGCAGACACTCTCGTACACAGGAGCTAGTAACATAAAAGAAGATAGCAAGAGGTAATTCAATAGATAAAAGGTAAACGAGAGGCAAGAATAGACATTGGATCATCGGAAAATGAGGCTGGGGAAGTAGTAACAGGGAACAAAGAAATGGCAGAGGAACCCAATAGTTACTTTGCATCAGTCTTCACGGTGGAAGACACCAGTGGGATACCAGAGCTTCTGGAGAATCAGGGGTCAGAGGTCTGTGTGGTGGCCATCACTAAGGAGAAGGTTCTAGGGAACCTTCAATACTCTACCTGTCACTACTGCAAAAATTGCCTTCTGATCTCACCCTTAGTTTCTGGGCCACTAATTGGTTCTTTATAACATACCCTGACAATGGTCAGAGGTCCGTCATCATACCTTGAGTGAATTCAGATGGACAATGTTTGAATATTATCAATAGAAATGGTAATTAATCTCTCTGCTGTTGTCTCCATTTCTCACCTCTTGTTATATTTGTACATCGCTTGTCTTCTTCGCTCCCCCTCCTGTCCTCTGCTGTTGCCTTCACTCCCCCACGCCCCCTCTTCTCTTCCGATGTCCTTCCATTCCTCTCCTTTTATACTCTCACTGCCCCTCTCGACTCTCCTCACCCTGTCGATCCCTCCCTTCCTGTACACTCGCCAGCTCTCTGACTTCCCCCCCTCTCCCTCCTTCGCCCTCCCTCTTCTCACTTGCCCTCGCCTCTCTCTCGCGCCCTCTCCTCCTCTCTCTTCCCCCCTTAAATCCGGCCATCGCCTCGCCTTCTTGCTCACCTTTGCCTCCCTCGCCTCTCCCATCTTTCCCTCCTGCCGACCCGACCACATTCCTCTCCCTCCTCACCCTACCCCGCTTGTATTCCCTCTGAAAATCTCAGCCTCACTCCTGGCCTCATTTCTGTCAAAATCACTATATTGGCTCCCTCCTGGATCTCTGACATTATTTACATTGAATCTCTGAAGCCCTCACACATTGCACTGTTCCTTCTGGTTAATTGAACAATTCTGCTCTTCAATAGCCTTTTCCTTGCTCAGCTCGCTAACCATCCCAAGGTGCGCATTCTTATAACCCCCTTCCCGAGTTCACTGTCTTTTTGCGTGACTGTCTGTATTTGTTGCCCCCCTCCCTCCCTGCCCCCCATCCCCCACTCACACCCATGCTCTGACAGATCAGCCGGTGGCATGGCAACACGTAATATAAAACTGATCCAGCAGCCGCAATTATTCTTCCTTCCTGCCTGATATGCTCGCACCAAAGATCCAGAAGTAGATGCAGCAATTGGAACTAAATTAGATGGTTTGACATAGTATCGAAAGTGAAACAGTCCATCGTACATCGATACGTGGCGCAGTGTACATCGATACGTGGCACGGCGTACATGGCGTACATCGATACGTGGCATACATCGATACATGGCATGGCGTACATCGATACGTGGTGTACATAGATACGTGGCGTGGTGTACATTGATACGTGGCGCAGCGTACATTGATACGTGGTGCGGCGTACATCAATATGTGGCGTACATCGATACGTGGCGTGGTGTACGTGGCGTACATCGATACGTGACGCAGCATACACCGATACGTGGCGTACATTGATACGTGGCGTACGTCGATACGTGGCGTATATCGATACGCGGCACGGCGTACGTGGCGTATATCGATATGTGGCGTGGCGTACATCGATAGATGGTGTACATCGATACGTGGCACAGCGTGCGTGGCGTACATCGATACGTGGCGCAGCATACATCGATACGTGGCGTACATTGATACGTGGTGTACGTCGATATGTGGCATATATCGATACACGGCGCGGCGTACGTGGCGTACATCGATACGTGGCATGGCGTACATCGATACGTGGTGTACATCGATATGTGGTGCGGCGTACATCGATACGTGGCATACATCGATACGTGGCGTACATCGATACATGGCGTACATCGATACATGGCGTGGCGTACATCGATACGTGGCGTACATCGATACATGGCGTACATCGATACGTGGCATGGCGTACATCGATACGTGGTGTACATCGATATGTGGTGCGGCGTACATCGATACGTGGCATACATCGATACGTGGCGTACATCGATACATGGCGTCCATCGATACATGGCGTGGCGTACATCGATACGTGGCGTACATCGATACATGGCGTACATCGATATGTGGCGTACATCGAAACATGGCGTGGCGTACATCGATACATGGCAGGCGTACATCGATACATGGCAGGCGTACATCGATACATGGCGTACATTGATACGTGGCGTACATCGATATGTGGCGCGGCGTACATCGATACGTGGCATATATCGATACGTGGCATACATCGATACATGGCGTACGTCGTCTGGGTATGCAGTTTGATGTCTAAATGTCGACACCTCTGACTGTGCAGCACTCCTGCACCGAGCTACGGTGTGGACCCAAGCTTCCGGAACGGGACTGGAACGCGCCACCTTCTGGCTTGAGAGCTGAAAGGGCTGCCTGCTAATTCATTCTAAGCATTAGCTCTTTCAGAATTCCACGCTTCTGGTGAGGAGCCTAGACCAGAATACCCTGCAGGAAACACCGGGTGCGATTCAACACAAAATGAAGCAGAATCCCGTGTCGAGTGCGTTTCGTACAGGCAGCGCCGAGACCCACCCCGCTATCTAATGGGACGCTGTTTTATTGTGGGGCCTCAGCGGGGTACGCTGAGTCTCGGTTCCTGCGTTGAGGAGCTCCGCTCTCCAGTACAGGAAGAGACCGGGGCGCCATTGCAATCTCAAGACCCCCCAACGCTCGCCTGGGACTTCCAAGGTGATGGGATTCCGTCCCAATGCTTTGGGTAGATCAGGCGAGCTGCATATTGGTAGAGGCGGGCACAATAGCATCATTTAAGATGCACCTAGACAGATATATGAACAGGCGGGGAACAGAGGGAAGTAGATCCTTGGAAAATAGGTGACAGCTTTAGATAAAGGGTCTGGATCGGCGCAGGCTGGGGGGGCCGAAGGGCCTGTTCCTGTGCTGTAATTTTCTTTGTTCTTTGTTGTTCTATTAAAGCTAGGCTAGCTGCTCACTTTAATACGCAGGTTTGCCAAATACGGAGCCCGCCCAAAGTCGCGACGTATCGCGAGATCCCATTAGATCTCACAAGGTGTGGTGAGCCGGATAAATCCCAGAAGAAGCCTCTCCCAGATCTACCGGCTGCGGCGTATCCTGATTCTGGCGGGTCTCGGCTGGTATTTTGCACCCTCTGTGTATGTCTCCCATTGCTGTTAAGGCCTCGTTTGGCCTCTCAATAGGTGTTGAGACTCGTGTGTTTAAACATAAATGATTTACTGGAAAGCCATATCTATGTACCTATCCCCGCGACTGCCATGCATGGGTACTGCCTCCATGCTGGATCCTTCCAGACTCTGCTCCATGTGACTCTCTACATCAGATAGTGGGCCGTACTGTTCTCCTGGCTCACGTTAACCCATGCTCTGCCAAACGTACTCTGCCAAACGGCACTGGTGCTAACGGCCGAGACAACTCCCACAATTTTCCACATCCTCTTCTTCGGTTCTCTTCCCAAAGGCGGGCCTAACCCACATCGCCATGACTGGCACCAAGGGTAGGGGAAGGAGGCAGGTTCCAAATCCACCCCAGCCGGAATGGGAATTGAACAATTTGCCATTCAATAAATAGGAAATCCGGGCCAAGCTGCCCGCGGATCGCTAATTGTGACCGTCAGTGCCACGGTCCCTTGCTGGCAGCACACAGCTGGAACACTGCTCTCCATATCTGTGACTATGTCAACACATCTGGAGCAGACACCGCAGTCTCAATCCTGGTGTGACCATAGCGTGTTAAGTAATGGGTTAAGAGACATTCCAATTAGTTGTCTCATTTATGTTAAGTATCCAGTAATTGACACTGATATGTAAAATGCTTCAGGTGGCCTTTGTGTCAGGTGATGTGAAGATAGAATTTTATTGCAGAGTCTGTTAAAGTGAAATAAAGGCGCAGAACCTTTGACTCTTTACACAACAGCAGCTAAACGTCTAACATAGCGACCTGCTCACCCGCGGGTTAGGAGGAACCCAGGTTGTTTGGACTCTAAGCAACATGCCAAACCTTTAAAAAAAACACACTGGTCCACCCTCCACTGTGTCCAGTTCTGGGCACCAGCCTTGAGGCGCTGGACTGGCTGCAGAAGGGATTTACTGGAATGATGCCAGCTGGAGAGTCTGGGATTGTTCTCCTTCGAGCAGAGATGGTTAAGGGGAAGTTTAACAGAGGTTTTTCCGTGAACAGATCAGGAGAAATAAGACAGTGGCAGGAGGATTGGTAAGTCAGAGGGAGCAGACAGAAGATAATCGACGAAACATCAGGATGGGAGGTCAGGAGAACTTTCTTGAGCCAGTGAGTGGTTGTGATCGGGAATGTTCTGCCTGAAGCGCCGCAGAATGGGCAGCACAGTAGCACAGTGGTTAGCACCATGGCTTCACAGTACCAGGGTCCCAGGTTCAATTCTCGGCTTGGGTCACTGTCTGTGCGGAGTCTGCACGTTCTCCCCGTGTCTGCGTGGGTTTTGTTGCTAACTTTAGCCTTAGTTTAATTGCTCTGTTCTATCACCTTTGCTCTTGAGTCGGCAGGTATCTTTCTGATACCGCCACGTGGTTCAAGTCCGAGTAATGATCAATAATCCAACACACCGCTTAGTAAGAGTTAAATCAACGCACATTTATTATACACAGTAATCAATACTCATGCATAAATTCTACGTCTAAGCTACTTCCTACAACTAACAGGCCAATACTTAACTTTGGAAATGGCCCACCAGGTCAGGGAAACGAATGGCCTTTCGTTTGGGTTCTGAACCTGCGGGATTCGAAGCTGGTACAGATTGATAGCTAGGAGCGCCGATCTCGTAGCGAGCGTTGAAGTAAGACTTACGATTTGAGCGGCTGTTGAAGAGTGCAGAAGGCTAGCAGAAGGGTGCGGAAGGGTGGCAGAAGGGTCGGTTTGAACTTGGACTCTATTCTTATAGTCCCCAGGGGCTTCCCGCCTTTCGGGGCGGACCCTGTACCTGGTTCCAAGTGATTGGACTTTGTCCCAATCACTTGGTTCGATATTCTCCAATGCTGGAGCGATTCCTTGATCGATGGGCGGTCTTGAGGTGGTCGTTCACCTCCCTTTGTGTAGGCTCCTGTTGGCGCCGAAAAGTCTGGGTTGGCTTTGTGTGTCTAAAATGTTGCACATTGTTCCTGGGGATTGCTCATTAGTATTCAGATGGCTGGTGTTTTGTTGTGCTGATGGCTACAGGTATCGATCTTGTCTGGCCTTCCCAGAGGTGAATACACAGTCTACCTGTAGCTGCTTGTTTTAGTCCTGTTGGCTGATTTTCCCATCAGCCTTTTCCGTTCGCCATTTTAAATCGGGATTAGCCATTCTAAATCGGGAGTTAGCCATTTTAACTGTTTCCTCCGGGTGCTCCGGTTTCCCCATACAAGTCCCAAAAGACGTGCTTGTTAGGTGAATTGGTCATTCTTAATTCTCCCTCTGTGTACCCGAATAGGCACCAGAGTGTGGCGATGAGGGGATTTTCACAGTAACTTCATTGCAGTGTTAATGTAAGCCTACTTGTGACACTAAAGATTATTATTTTTATGAATCGGGTTGAATAATAATGTCCAAATGGGGATTGGATAAATATTTGTAAAGAGCAGAGGCAATGGGACTAATTGGATAGCGTGTTCAAAGAGCCAGCACGGGGAAGAATGGAATGAATGGCTTCCTAGTGTGCTTGAAGAATTTATATTCTTCACTCATAGAGCTTTCAGTAAAGGGGACAAAAACCTATCTGAAGGAAGCTGAAATTTGCCTCATAGCGAATGCAATGTTTCAATGCTCACCCTGAAGAATCGATAGATCTGCAACTTGTGGTGTGTATAGTCAGCTCAGCAGGTGTCTGAAGCAGACAATACCACTACTCAGATAGTCCTTCAAAGCTCATTAATGTCATGGGGTTGACCTTGGAGCTCTAAAGTGGGAAAGAGGCAGGCAAACTCAGACAGGCGATTGTAAACAGACACTGTAGCAGAATGGTCATTGTCATGATATCCAGATCAGCATATCATGGTGCAATCACACACACACTGAGGGACAGGCAGTTGGACCAACCAACACACACACAACATCGCTGCCAATCACCAGCGAGAGCACACGCACTATAAAACAGGGAACACCACAGTCCCCGCTCATTCTACCAGGAGATAGCTCAGAGCACAGAGCTCACAGCGCGCCACTCAGACATAGATCATGTGCTGAGTGCCTCACTAAGATAGTGATCGGGCTGGGTCCACAGGTTAGCTGGTGAAGCACGAACCTAAGCCAGTAGTTAGTTGTTACCGTTGATTAGACAATAAAACAGAGTTGTGCCATCTACAGCCGTGTTGGATCATTTGTGCATCAGAACACCCAACACGACATGGTACCAGTAGTGGACGCAAACCAGCGACTGTGAGACCTACCTGCACCCTTTCAGAAATCCGCCATCCTGCGCCATGGACACCATCAGCCCGCCGCAGCCGCTCCGAATCGCTGGCAATCTCGGCGTAAACTGGAAGCTGTTTAAACAGCACTTCCAGCTCTTCCTAGAAGCCACAGACAGGGAGAATGCATCGGACACCAGGAAGATCACCCGCCTCCTCTCCACTGCGGGGCAACAGGCCATCCACATCTATAACTCCCTGGCATTCGCAGAAGGCGAGGACAAAACAAAATATAAGGCGGTGCTTCTGAAGTTCGATGAACACTTCAGCGTGGAAGTCAATGAGAGCTTCGAGAGGTACCTATTCCAGCAGCGCCTGCAGGGTAAGGATGAGCCTTTCCAATCTTACTTAACACACCTCCGAATCCTCGCGTAGTCCTGCGGCTATGGGGCCACCTCCGACTCCAGGATACGGGATCAGATAGTTTTTGGGGTCAACTCGGACACCCTACGCCAGCAGCTCCTTAAAATAAAGCGACTCACCCTAGCGACTACCATCGAGACCTGCGTCCTCCATGAGAACGCGACCAGCCGGTACTCCCAAATCCAGGCGGCCTAAACGGCACGGCACGGGCCCCACGAGGCGGAGCGGGTCCAGTCGATCGAGTACCTCCCGGACCGCGGCCTGGACGAGGGCGGCCATTTCGCATGCTTTCCGAGGCCTCCCACGCTTGTACACGCCAAAAGAGGGGACGTTGACGCAGAGGAACGTGATACGCAGGCGCGCTCTACGCAGGACCGCACCATGCATGCGCGGTGTCGCAACGAACGCCATGACATCACAACGTGTGGCAACTGTGGCCCCGCCCATTTAAAGCGGCAATGTCCGGCCAAAGCGCGACAATGCCTCCGCTGTGGCAGGATGGGCCACTGTGCTGCCTGCTGTTGAGCAGCTCAACCTGCCAACTCCCAACAATTCCACCAGCCTCGCAGGGACGTGCGGGCGATTCAGCCCCCCTACACTGAGTCATATCCAGACAGTATGCAGACCAGCGATACCGAAGACAGGGAGCCCTTCCGCGTTGCGGTAATCCACAAGAACCGGATGTCCCCAAGTCGGAACCACCAGCCGCTGTCAGTGCACAGCATTTATCCGGGCGATGAGTGGTGTGCCACCCTAACGGTCAACAGGTCCCAGATCACAATTCACCTGGACACTGGTGCCTCCGCCAATCTCCTCGCATGGTCAGCCTTCCAGACCTTGAAGGTTAAACCACCGATTTTGCCATCCCACTGTCAGCTGGTTGACTACAATGGAAACGTCATCCCGGCCACGGGGTCCTGCCAGCTCGAAGTTACACACAACTCACACAAAGCCACATTATCATTTGAAATCATTGGATCCTCGAAGGACTCTCTGTTAGGCGCACAGGCGTGCAAGATCCTCCACCTCGTTCAATGGATACACACTCTGTCTCCAGAAGGCACGTCCCATTTCCCAGATGCAGACTTTGGGACGCAACTCCGCTCCCAACCAGGAGGTTTTCGAGGGCATGAGCACACTGCCCAACACGTACAAAATACGGCTCACACCGGATGCCACCCCGGTCATTCACGCACCTCGTAGAGTCCCAGAACCACTCAAGGACCGCCTCAAGCAGCAGCTGCAGGACCTGCAGGACCAAGGAGTGCTTTCCCGGGTCAGGGAGCCAACGCCATGGGTCAGCTTCATGGTGTGCGTCAAGAAGCCCTCTGGCGAGCTCCGGATCTGTATCGACCCAAAAGATTTGTATTACAACATTATGAGGGAACACTACCCCATACCCAAACGAGAAGAAATCACGAGCGAAATGGCCCGGGCAAAAATATTCACCAAGCTTGATGCCTCAAAGGGCTTTTGGCAGATTCAACTGGATCAGTCCAGCAGGAAGCTGTGCACTTTCAACACTCCATTTGGCAGCTACTGCTACAATAGGATGCCATTCGGCATCATTTCGGCCTCCGAAGTGTTCCATCGCACCATGGAACAGATGATGGAGGGCATTGAAGGGGTACACGTCTACGTGGACAACGTTATCATCTGGTCCACCACACCACAGGAGCACATCAGTCGTCTCCAGCGTGTCTTTGCACGGATACGAGATCAGGGCCTGCGCCTTAACCGAGCCAAGTGCTCTTTTGGCCAGACTGAGCTAAAGTTTTTGGGGACCACATCTCCCGGTCGGGTGTGCGGCCGGATGCCGACAAAGTGGCAGCCATCGCAGCCATGCAGCAGCCGTCAGACAAGAAGGCAGTGCTGCGCTTTCTCGGGATGGTCAACTTCCTGGGGAAGTTCATTCCTAACCTTGCTTCCCACACGACTGCTCTTCGCCACCTGGTCAAAAAGACAACGGAATTCCAGTGGCTGCCCGAATTCCAGAGTGAATGGGAGAGGCTCAAGGTCAAACTCACCACCGCCCCGGTATTGGCGTTTTTCGAAATCACACGGGAAACAAAGATCTCAACTGACGCCAGCCAGTCCGGCATTGGGGCGGTATTCCTGCAACGGGACGGCACCGCATCATGGGCCCCGGTCGCCTCTGCGTCACGGGCCATGGCCCCCACTAAACAGCGCTATGCACAGATTGAGGAGTGCCTAGGCCTGTTGACTGGCATCGACAAGTTCCACGACTATGTATATGGTCTTCCGCAGTTCACTGTGGAGACCGACCATCGCCCCCTGGTCGGCATCATTCAGAAGGACCTCAACAACATGACCCCTCGCCTCCAGCGCATTCTGCTCAAGCTCCGGTGGTACGACTTCCAACTTGTCTACACCCCGGGGAAGGATCTCATCATCGCAGATGCTCTGTCCAGGGCGCCCGACTCGGAGGGGTTCGTTTGTCAGGTCGACGCACAGGTAGCCTTCCCGTCGGCCAGTCTGCTGGCCACTGACGCACGTCTGGCCCACATTCGCCGTGAGACTGCGGCTGACCCCCTTCTACAACGTGTGATGCACCACATGACGGAAGGGTGGCTCAAGGGGCAGTGCCCACAATTTTACAACGTCCGGGACGACTTGGCCGTCATTGATGGTGTCCTCTTGAAATTGGACCGGATCGTGATCCCACACAGCATGCACCGGCTTGTCCTCGAACAACTGCACGAAGGCCATCTTGGAGTTGAAAAGTGCAGGCGGAGGGCCCGAGAGGCTGTGTACTGGCCGGGCATCAGCGACGACATCGCCAACATGGTGCTCAACTGCCCCACCTGCCAGAGATTTTAGCCGGCGCAACCCCCTGAGACCCGTCAGCCCCATGAGTTGGTCACGTCCCCCTGGGCGAAGGTGGGCGTGGACCTCTTTCATGTGCTCGGCAGGGACTACATCATTCTGATTGACTACTTCTCAAGTTATCCGGAGGTCATACGCCTGCACGACACGACGTCATCAGCTGTCATCCGGGCATGCAAAGAAACCTTTGCTCGCCATGGAATTCCGCTCACCGTCATGTCTGACAACGGGCCTTGCTTTGCGAGTCAAGAATGGTCTTCCTTTGCCACTTCATACAACTCCACACACGTGACGTCCAGTCCCTTGCATCCCCAGTCGAATGGCAAGGCGGAAAAGGGCGTCCACATTGTGAAGCAGCTCCTCTGCATGGCTGCTGATGCCGGATCTGACTTCTGTTTAGGCCTGCTGGCCTATCGCTCGGCCCCACTGTCCACGGGCCTCTCGCCAGCCCAGCTGTTGATGGGTCGCACCCTCAGGACCTCTGTGCCGTCCATTCATGTTCCTGACCTCGACCATGCTCCAGTATTGCGAAGGATGCAACAACAGCGTGCTCAGCAGAAGGTGGCACATGACGCTCGGGCGACTGATCTTCCTGCCCTGGCGCCTGGAGACAACGTCCGCATACACCTACCAGAGGGCGACTGGTCGGCAACCGCCGAGGTTCTCCACCACGTGGCTCCCCGCTCATTCCTGGTCCGTATGCCTGATGGCTCCATTCACCGCCGTAATCGGCGAGCCCTTCGTCTGGTTCCACGTTCGCTACAAGATCATGCACCTGTGCCACGCCCTCCTGTTGTCCCTAATGTCGACTTCGTTGAGCTTCCTGCCACTCTGCCTCTTCCTCTCTCGCCCGTGGCCAGGCCCATTCCTCAGCCGGTGGATCCTGACCCACCCTTGAGGCGGTCAACCCGAATTCGTCGCCCACCTGAGAGACTTGACTTATGAGCCTGTTAGCATATTGGACTCACTGAATTGTTTTACAGTACTGTTAACGAGTTTCTTTTCTTGTCGTTCATTGTTCCAGAAGTTCTCTCTCCTTGTTTGCGGATTGCATTTGTTCTGTTATTGGTACAACCTCGTTGTTCTGTTGTACCTGACACCTTCCTCTGTATATAGTTCAGCCTCATGTACATGTTGTAAATATTGCACACACATACTCAGATGCACTCAGTACACATTTCTATTTATTATTATGTGGGCACATATCCTTTGTGAAAGGGGGGGATGTCATGATATCCAGATCAGCATATCATGGTGCAATCACACACACACTGATAGACAGACAGTTGGACCAACCAACACACACACAACATCGCAGCCAATCACCAGTGAGAGCACACGCATTATAAAACAGGGAACACCACAGTTCCCGCTCATTCTACCAGGAGATAGCTCAGAGCACAGAGCTCACAGCGTGCCACTCAGACATAGACCATGTGCTGAGTGCCTCACTAAGATAGTGATAGGGCTGGGTCCACAGGTTAGCTGGTTTAGCACCATCGATCACACACGAGGCGAGACGTAAAGAACTTCAATCGAGGCTTTATTGAGCAGACTTGTTCAGACAGGTTCCCCCAGCAGCTCAGTCACAGAATGCAGCTGCGGGGATTAAACCCAGGTTCTTATACCCCTCCTATCTGGGTGGAGCCCAGTAGGTGGAGGATCCAATCGGGATCCAGCATCTGTCCTCCAATAGCTCCTCGGCATTCCTGGTGTACCGTATTACCCTGTAGCGCACAAAGACTCCGTGAGACGAATAGAGTGAAGTCGATGAGGCTTTATTAAGCGTGTCTGTTCCCCCGCAGCTCAATAGTAGAATGGCCTGCGGGGGAGGACTCCGGCTTCTTATACTCCGCCTTCAGGGCGGAGCTAGAGGTCAACGGCCAACCAGGACCCGGGATCTGTCAGCCAATGACATTAGGGCTTCCAGTCCCACATGACCCCTAATACATACTACCACATTCACCCCTTGTCAAAAATGAACCTGGCGGGGTGATGCTTCGCATGGTGGTAAGGGTTTACAGGGCTGGTCCTGGGAGGAAAACATTCATATGGCAATACAGTATGTACAATTTTGTCCTGTTTCAACTATTTACAGAAGGTATTGGGAGAAAAGCAAAATGTTCTTGTGAAAAGTCCATATATTGATTTAGATCGTCGCCACGAGTCGGTCGGGCGGTCTGGTGTCCGTGTCGATCGCCTCGGCCCGGTGCTGGTGGTGGTGCTTGTACCGGTGTTGTCGTCTCCGGGAGCCTTACGGTTTCAGCTTGGGCTTTATTCTTGGTCGGGCCTGAGGGGAGGGGAACCGATCCTCCTGGGAAGGGGGCGGTCGCGGGGTGCGGCGGTGGCAGGAAGGGGGGGGGTTGGGTGAATGGTGTCAGGGGGGTGTGTGTGTTGCCGGCGGGCGCCAGATCTCGCAGAGAGACCGTGGCCTGTCGGCCGTCGGGGTACTCCACGTAAGCGTACTGCGGGTTCGCGTGGAGGAGGTGAACCCTTTCGACCAACGGGTCCGCCTTGTGTGCCCGCACATGCTTTCGGAGCAAGATGGGTCCTGGGGCCGCCAGCCAGGTCGGCAGCAACGTTCCAGAGGAGGACCTCCTAGGGAAGACAAGGAGACGCTCATGAGGCGTTTGATTAGTGCTCGTACATAATAGCGACCGGATGGAGTGGAGAGCGTCCGGGAGGACCTCCTGCCACCGTGAAACTGGGAGGTCCCTGGACCGTAGGGCCAGTCGGACGGTCTTCCAGACCGTGCCGTTCTCCCTCTCTACTTGCCCGTTCCCCCGGGGGTTGTAGCTGGTCGTCCTGCTTGAGGCTATGCCCTTGCTGAGCAGGAACTGGCGCAGCTCGTCACTCATGAAAGAGGACCCCCTGTCGCTGTGGACGTATGCGAGGCAACCGAACAGTGTGAAGATGGTGTTCAGGGCTTTAATGACTGTGGCCGCGGTCATGTCAGAGCAGGGAATGGCGAATGGGAAGCGGGAGTATTCGTCCACCACATTAAGGAAGTATGTGTTGCGGTCGGTGGAGGGGAGGGGCCCTTTGAAATCCAGACTAAGGCGTTCAAAGGGGCGGGAAGCCTTAATCAGGTGCGCACCATCCGGCCTGAAAAAATGCGGTTTGCATTCCGCGCAGATGTGGCAGTCCCTTGTGACTGTACGGACCTCCTCTAAAGAGTATGGGAGGTTGCGGGACTTGATAAAGTGGAAAAACCGAGTGACCCCCGGGTGGCAGAGGTCCTCGTGGAGGGTTTGGAGGCGGTTAATTTGTGCATTGGCACATGTGCCGCGGGATAGGGCATCGGACGGCTCATTCAGCTTTCCGGGACGATACAAGATCTCGTAGTTGAAGGTGGAGAGCTCGATACTCCACCTTAAGATCTTGTCGTTTTTGATTTTGCCCCGCAGTGCATTATCGAACATGAAGGCTACCGACCGTTGGTCGGTGAGGAGAGTGAATCTCCTGCCGGCCAGGTAATGCCTCCAATGTTGCACAGCTTCCACTATGGCTTGGGCTTCCTTTTCCACTGAGGAGTGGCGGATTTCTGAAGCGTGGAGGGTTCGGGAGAAAAAGGCCACGGGTCTGCCCGCTTGGTTAAGGGTGGCTGCTAGAGCTACGTCGGAGGCGTCGCTCTCGACCTGGAAGGGGAGGGACTCGTCGATGGCGCGCATCGTGGCCTTTGCGATATCCGCTTTGATGCGGCTGAAGGCCTGGCAAGCCTCTGTCGACAGAGGGAAGGTCGTGGTCTGTATTAGGGGGCGGGCCTTGTCTGCGTACTGGGGGACCCACTGGGCGTAGTATGAAAAAAAACCCAGGCAGCGTTTCAGGGCTTTTGAGCAGTGCGGGAGGGGAAATTCCATGAGGACGCGCATACGTTCGGGGTCGGGGCCTATTATCCCATTGCGCACTACGTAGCCCAGAATGGCTAGCCGGTTGGTGCTAAAAACGCACTTGTCCTCGTTGTACGTGAGGTTCAAGGCTTTGGCGGTCTGGAGGAATTTTTGGAGGTTGGCGTCGTGGTCCTGCTGGTCGTGGCCGCAGATGGTTACATTGTCGAGATACGGGAACGTGGCCCACAACCCATGTTGATCAACCATTCGGTCCATCTTCCGTTGGAAGACCGAGACCCCGTTTGTGACGCCAAATGGGACCCTTAGGAAATGGTATAATCGCCCGTCTGCCTCGAAGGCTGTGTACTTGCGGTCACTTGGGCGTATGGGGAGCTGATGGTAGGCGGACTTGAGGTCCACGGTGGAGAAGACTTTATATTGGGCAATCCGATTGACCATGTCGGATATGCGGGGGAGAGGGTACGCGTCTAGTTGTGTGTACCTGTTGATGGTCTGGCTATAGTCTATGACCATCCTTTGTTTCTCCCCTGTCTTCACTACTACCACCTGCGCTCTCCAGGGACTATTGCTGGCCTGGATTATGCCTTCCTTTAGTAGCCGCTGGACTTCGGACCGAATGAAGGTCCGGTCCTGGGCGCTGTACCGTCTGCTTCTAGTGGCGACGGGTTTGCAATCCGGGGTGAGGTTCGCAAACAAGGACGGGGGTTGCACCTTGAGGGTAGCGAGGCCGCAGATAGTGAGTGGGGGTATTGGGCCGCCGAGTTTGAACGTAAGGCTCTGTAGATTGCATTGGAAATCTAATCCCAGTAATGTGGGGGCGCAGAGTTGGGGAAGGACGTGTAGTTTGTAGTTTTTGAACTCCCTCCCCTGCACCGTTAGGGTAACTATGCAGAAACCTTGGATCTGTACGGAGTGGGATCCTGCAGCTAGGGAAATCTTTTGTGTGCTGGGATAGGTGGTCAAGGAACAGCGTCTTACCGTGTCGGGGTGGATAAATCTCTCCGTGCTCCCGGAGTCGACTAGGCATGGTGTCTCGTGCCCGTTTATTAGCACCGTTGTCGTCGTCGTCTGGAGTGTCCGGGGCCGAGCTTGATTGAGCGTAATTGAAGCGAGACGTGGTTGTAGTAGTGGAGCGTCTTCCTCGAACCCCGTGGAGCCGTCGACACTGGGGTCCGTTGTTGCCGTCCAAGGTGGCGTCGGGGATGAACAAAATGGCTGCCCCCATACATCGCACATGGCTGGGGGGTCACAAGATGGCGGCGGGGGTGGACAAAATGGCCGCCCCCACGCGTCGTACAGGTCTGGGGTGGTCCAAGATGGCGGCGCCCTTCCTCCCCTCGTGGTGGCCGGGACCCAAAATGGCGGCGTCTGCGGGTCGCACATGGGGCGCTGGGGGGGTTGGGGAGCGTTAGGACCGCGCGGGGCTCCCTCATCTCTGGGGACAGCGGTGGTCGGGACCCAAATTGGTAGCGCCAGTGGGTCATATGTGGGGACGGGGGGGACGGGGTTGGGGAGCGTAAGCGGCGTGCAGGGCTCCCTGTTCTCCCGGGACCGCGGTGGTCGGGACCCAGAGCGGCTGTGCCTGCGGGTCGTACATGGGGTGCTGGGGGGGTTGGGGAGTGTAAGTGGCTTGCAGGGCTCCCTGCTCCCCCGGGACAGCGGCGACCTCGCGGGACCGGCACACAACCGCGAAATGGCCCTTTTTCCCGCAGCTCTTGCAGATTGCTGTGCGGGCCGGGCAGCGTTGCCGGAGAAATAGCAGCGGGCGCCCCCGGTGCGACTTGGCGTTTGGACCGCGCAAGCCTGGGGGGGGTTGGGTTTGTCGCGACGGGTACGTACGGAGCCCAATGGGCTGCCGCGCGGTCGGGGCCGTAGGCACGGGTATTACGCGTGGCCACGTCTAGGGAGGCTGCTAGGGCCCGTGCCTCTGCGAGTCCTAGCGACTCTTTTTCTAGAAGTCTTTGGCGGATTTGGGAGGAATTCATACCTGCCACAAAAGCATCGCACATTAACATGTCCGTGTGTTCATTTGCGTTCACCGAAGGGCAGCTGCAGGCTCGTCCCAAAATCAGCAGCGTGGCGTAGAATTCGTCCATCGATTCTCCGGGACTTTGCCGTCTCGTCGCGAGCTGGTAGCGAGCGTAGATTTGGTTAACTGGGCGGACATAGAGACTTTTCAGTGCTACGAACGCCGTCTGGAAATCCTCCGCGTCTTCGATGAGGGAGAAAATCTCCGTGCTTAACCTCGAGTGCAGGACCTGTAGTTTTTGGTCTTCTGTGACCCGGCCGGTGGCCGTTCTGAGGTAGGCCTCGAAACAAGTCTGCCAGTGCTTGAAGGCTGCTGCCGCGTTCACTGCGTGGGGGCTGATCCTCAGGCATTCCAGGATGATCCTGAGCTCCATAGTCCTTTTTAGGCACGCTTAATAAATTGTAGCGCACAAAGACTCCGTGAGACGAATAGAGTGAAGTCGATGAGGCTTTATTAAGCGTGTCTGTTCCCCCGCAGCTCGATAGTAGAATGGCCTGCGGGGGAGGACTCCGGCTTCTTATACTCCGCCTTCAGGGCGGAGCTAGAGGTCAACGGCCAACCAGGACCCGGGATCTGTCAGCCAATGACATTAGGGCTTCCAGTCCCACATGACCCCTAATACATACTACCACATTCTCCCCTTGTTAAAAAAGAACCCAGCGGGGTGGTGGGTGGTAGGGGTTTACAGGGTCGGTGCCTTAACCATTGAACTATATGCCGCTTTTACTGGGCCACCGAATTATTCACATTTTACCCGATTTGCAGCGTTAACTATTTACAACAATGCCGCTTTACTGGGCCACTGAATTATTTACATCTTAAGTCGATTCGATGAGTCGAGATGGTGCTCTGGTCACCCTTTCCGATTGTCTCAGCCCGGGTGGTGGTGGCGGTGCTGGCTCGGGTCCGGCCGACTCTGGGAGCATCGCGCTGTCCCCTTCTGCTTCCTTACTCTTGGACGGGCCTGGGAGGAGAACCGATCCCCCCGGGAAGGGGGTGGCTGTGGGGTGCACCGGCGGGAGTGAGGGGGAGGTGATTTGTGTTGGGGGTGGGGGGAGCTCCAGCGGGCGCCAGGTCCCGCAGAGAGACCGTGTCCTGTCGGCCGTCTGGGTACGCCACGTAGGCATACTGCGGGTTTGCGTGGAGTAGATGTACCTTTTACACCAGTGGGTCTGATTTGTGCGCCCGCACATGTTTCCGGAGCAGGATGGGTCCCGGGGCCGCCAGCCAGGTCGGAAGTGACGTTCCAGAAGCGGACCTCCTAGAGAAGACAAGGAGGCGATCGTGAGGCGTTTGGTTAGTGGTGGTACACAGCAGGGACCGGATAGAGTGAAGGGCATCCGGGAGGACTTCCTGCCAGCGGGAAGTTGGGAGACTCCTAGACCGTAGGGCCAGTAGGACGGTCTTCCAGACCGTTCCGTTCTCCCTCTCTACCTACCCGTTCCCCCGGGGGTTGTAGCTGGTCGTCCTGCTCGAGGCTATGCCCTTGCTGAGCAGGAATTGACGCAGCTCGTCACTCATGAAGGAGGACCCCCTGTCGCTATGGATGTAGGCGGGGAAACCGAACAGAGTAAAGATGGTGGCGAGGGCTTTAATGACCGTGGCCGCGGTCATGTCGGGGCAGGGGATGGCGAAGGGGAAGCGGGAGTATTCGTCAACGACGTTAAGAAAGTACGTGTTGCGATCGGTGGAGGGGAGGGGGCCTTTGAAATCCAAACTGAGGCGTTCAAAGGGACGGGAAGCCTTTATCAGGTGCGCTCTATCTGGCCTGAAAAAATGCGGTTTGCATTCTGCGCAGATTTGGCAGTTCCTGGTGACTGTTCGGACGTCCTCAACGGAGTAAGGGAGGTTGCGAGCCTTTATGAAGTGGTAGAAACGAGTGACCCCCGGGTGGCAGAGGTCCTCGTGGAGGGCTTGGAGACGGTCCACTTGTGCGTTGGCATAAGTGCCGCGAGATAGGGCATCGGACGGCTTGTTCAGCTTTCCGGGACGGTACAAGATCTCGTAATTGTAGGTGGAGAGTTCGATCCTCCACCGCAGGATCTTGTCGTTTTTTATCTTGCCCCGCTGTGCATTGTCGAACATGAAGGCAACCGACCGTTGGTCAGTGAGGAGAGCGAGTCTCCTACAAACCAGGTAATGCCTCCAGTGTCGCACAGCTTCCACTATTGCTTGTGCCTCCTTTTCCACTGAGGAGTGGCGAATCTCCGAAGCGTGTAGGGTCCGGGAGAAAAAGGCCACGGGTCTGTCCGCTTGGTTGAGCATGGCTGCCAGAGCTACGTCGGACGCGTCGCTCTCGACTTGGAAGGGGAGGGACTCGTCGATGGCGCGCATCGTGGACTTTGCGATATCCGTTTTGATGGCGGCTGAAGGCCTGGCGGGCCTCTGTCGACAGGGGAACAGTAGTGGACTGGATTAGTGGGCGGGCCTTGTCTGCGTACTGGGGGACCCACTGGGCGTAATAAGAAAAGAAGCCCAGGCAGCGTTTCAGGGCTTTGGTACAGTGGGGGAGAGGGAACTCCATGAGGGGGCGCATGCGTTCGGGGTCGGGGCCTATCACTCCATTACGCACTACGTAGCCCAGGATGGCTAGACGGTCGGTGCTAAACACGCATTTTTCCTCGTTGTAGGTGAGGTTGAGGGCGTCAGCGGTCTGGAGGAATTTGCGGAGGTTGGCGTTGTGGTCCTGCTGATCGTGGCCGCAGATGGTGACGTTGTCGAGGTATGGGAACGTGGCCCATAAACCTTGCTGGTCGACCATTCGGTCCATCTCTCGTTGGAAGACCGAGACTCCGTTCGTGACGCCGAATGGAACCCTTAAGAAGTGGTATAACCGCCCGTCTGCTTCGAAGGGAGCTGGTGATAGGCGGACTTAAGGTCCACGATGGAGAAGACCTTGTACTGTGCAATCCGATTGACCATGTCGGATATGCGGGGAAGAGGGTACGCATCTAGCTGCGTGTACCTGTTGATGGTCTGACTGTAGTCTACGACCATCCTTTGCTTCTCCCCTGTCTTCACTACTACCACCTGGGCTCTCCAGGGACTGTTGCTAGCCTGGATTATGCCTTCCTTCAGCAGCCGCTGGACTTCGGACCTGATAAACGTCCGGTCCTGGGGGCTGTACCGTCTGCTCCTAGTGGCGACGGGTTTGCAATCCGGGGTGAGGTTCGCAAACAGGGAGGGCGGTTCGACCTTGAGTGTCGCGAGGCCGCAGATAGTCAGTGGGGGTATAGGGCCGCCAAATTTGAATGTTAAGCTCTGGAGGTTGAATTGGAAGTCCAACCCCAGGAGGGTGGGAGCGCAGAGGTGGGGAAGGACGTACAGCCGGTAATTTTTGAACTCTCTCCCCTGCACCGTTAGGTTTGCGATGCAGAACCCTTTGATTTCAACGGAGTGGGACCCCGCCACCAGGAATATTTTTTGGGTGCTTGGCCGAATTACAAGGGAACAGCGTCTTACCGTGTCCGGGTGAATAAAACTCTCCGTGCTCCCCGAGTCGATCAAACACGGCGTCTCGTGGCCGTTCACCAGCACCTTTGTCGTTGTCGTCTGGAGCGTCCGGGGCTGCGACTGGTCGAGGGTCACCGATGCCAAACGTGGTTGGTGTATCAGACCGTTGTCTCCATGCAGTGTGGAGCCGTCCACGCCCGGGTCTTTGCCTGTCAGCCAAGATGGCGGCGTCCATGGATCGCACGCGGTCGGGGGTGGACAAAATGGCCGCACTCATGAGTCGCACGCAGCCGGGGGTGGACAAAATGGCCGCTCCCATGGATCGCACGCGGCCTGTGGGTAGGAAGATGGCGGCGCCCGTCCCCCCCTCGTGGTGTCCGGGGTCCAAAATGGCGGCGCCCGTTGGCCGCCCGTGGGTCGCTGGGGGGGTTGAGCCCGTGGTCCCATTTGTTCCCCGGAGATAGCACTGGCCCTCTGACAGTGCAGCACTCCCTCAGTACTGCGCTGGAGACTGTCCGCCTGGATTACAGACTCCTCCTCCATCAACGCTCAGCTAATTTGCTACATTGTTGAATTAATGCATTAAGAAACATGATGCATAACTAGAGATGGTTCAGCATCATTACCATTCACCTCTTCCTTGGTTCCCTGACAGTTGCCGTCATTCTGATCACTAAAAATAATCCCTGGATTGTCTACATTAGAAAAGGGTGGGGGACGAATTGAGTTCAATTCAACGCAGCAGGTATAACCTTTTGGATAGGGTTTATGTCCCATGAAAGCCTTGCCTGCAATGATTCCATTATGTGTTATGTGGGCCGGATCTCGAATAACGACGAGTCCGAATACAGGAGGGAGATAGAGAACCTAGTGGAGTGGTGTAGCGACAACAATCTCTCCCTCAATGCCAGCAAAACTAAAGTAAATTAACTTCAGGAAGCAAAGTACTGTACACACCCCTGTCAGCATCAACGGGGCCGAGGTGGAGATGGTCAGCAGTTTCAAATTCCTAGGGGTGCACATCTCCAAAAATCTGTCCTGGTCCACCCATGTCGACGCTACCACCAAGAAAGCACAACAGCGCCTATACTTCCTCAGGAAACTAAGGAAATTCGGCACGTCCACATTGACTCTTCCCAACTTTTACAGATGCACCATAGAAAGCATCCTATCGGGCTGCATCACAGCCTGGTATGGCAACTGCTCGGCCCAGGACAGCAAGAAACTTCAGAGTTGTGAACACCGCCCAGTCCATCACACGAACCTGCCTCCCATCCATTGACTCCATCTACACCTCCCGCTGCCTGGGGAAAGCGGGCAGCATAATCAGAGATCCCTCCCACCCGGAACAAATCCAATCCAATCCAATCTGCTGGTATTTGTTAAAGTTTAAATCTGATTAAATGAACCTGGGTAAAGCAGTAAGTAAGTTGGTTTTAATGGCCTATTGCAGTTGTGGCTTGGTTTGAGTGTTGGTGATAGAAAATCCGAGCCACCCGGGCTAATCCCACTCCCCAGTATTTGGTCTGTGGCTCTACAGGTTCGGGTGCAAATCCAGACGCCTTTAAATGAGTTGATGGTTTCTGCACCTGTCACCCTCTCAAACTGTGAATATCAGACCCCTTACCATCCTTTCAGTGTGAACCCTTTTCCTCATCCCCCCCTCTATCTGCCAATAACTTTAAATCTTTGCCCCTTAGTCACTGACCTCTCTGCTGAAGTAAATAGACCCTTCCCATCCTCTCGATCTCGGCCCACCACAATATTCTACATCTCAATCAAATCTGCCCTGAGCCTCCTCTGTTCCAAGTAGAACAGCCCCAGCCTATCCAATCTCTCCTCATTGCCACAATTTCCCAGTCCTGACAACATCCTGGTAAATCTCCTCTGCGGCCTTCTCTAACACAATTACATCCTTTGTGTGATGAGGTGACCAGAGCAGCACACTGTACTCTAGCTGCAGTCTAACTAATATTTTATCTACTTCCAGCATAACCTCTCTTAGATTCTATACCTCGGCTAATAAACAAAAAGATTCGATATACCTTCTTAACCACCTTGTCAACCTGCCCTACTACCCTGTGGACATTCTCTCCAAGGCCCCTCACTTTCTCTACACCTCCCGGCATCCTCTCATTTACTGTGTCATCCTTCGCCTTGTTTGACATCCTCAAAATGCGGCCCCTCCCACTTCTCCAGGCTGAATGCCATTTGCTAGTTTTCTGCCCACTTGACCAATCAATTTATATCTTCCTGCAGTCTGCAGCCATCCTCCTCATTAACGACTGCACAGTCGGTTTTTGTGACGTCTCCAAACATCTTGATCAGTGCCACTACATTTATATCCAAATCATCAATATATACCACAAAAAGGCAGGGGGACCGACTACCGAGCCCTGTGGGACCCCACCGGAAACACCCGCCAACAACGACCCTTCAGATGGAAGACGGAGGCCCCAGCTTCATTAACATCGGAAGAGGGAGCTCTTCCTTCGATCGTTGAACTCGCTCCAAACCCCAACAACAAAACAAAAATGTGCATTTTTATAGCACCTTTAATATCATAAAACATTCCACAGGGGCCAAACCAAACATCAAACAACATCGGGAGATATTGGGACGGGTGTCCAAAACCTTGGTCAACAAGATCTAAAAACGATGGAGAAGAGAGAGGTAGAGGGAAGATGTTTCGGGAGGGAATTCCAGACCTTTGATTTGATTTGATTTGATTTATTGTCACATGTACCCAAGTACAGTGAAAAGTATTTTTCTGCGGCAGAGGAATCAGAGGGGTGTCTCTGATGCACGGCCATCGGAGGCTGTGGCCGGGGCAGAAGAAAAAGAGTGCCCCCACGGCACAGGCCCGCCCGTGGATCGGTGGGCCCCGATCGCGGGCCAGGCCACGTGGGGGCACCCCCCCAGGGCCAGATCGGCCCGCGCTCCCCCCAGGACCCTGGAGCCCGCCCGCGCCGCCAGTCCCGCCGATAAGGTAGGTGGTTTGATTCACGTCGGCGGGACTGGCATGACAGCAGCGGGACTTTGGCCCATCGCGGGCCGGAGAATCGCCGGGGGGATGGGCCCGCCGACTGGCGCGGCGCGATTCCCGCCCCCGCCGAATTTTCAGTGCTGGAGAATTCGGCGGCCTGTGGGGGCGCGATTCACGCCGCCCCCCGGCGATTCTCCGACCCGGCGGGGGGTCGGAGAATCCCGCCCCTGATGGCTTTGTAAATGAACTAAATTGTTTCTTAATTAACCAAAACACTTACAGGTTTCTATGATGTTTACTAAGGTTACAGTTGGATGTGCCAGCTAAATACAAACAGCTACGATTAACTATTATTAGTTACTGTTGACTCAGGAGCTGCTCGATCTGTGACTGCGGTGTGTGCTTGTGTTTCTGTGCTGTCCCGGATCTGTCTCTCACATGTGGGTGTCTTCCTGTGACCTTCTCCTGTTGCCACACCACCTGTGGTCGGATGCTAGAATGCGTCCTGTCTCACCATGTGGCGGTCACCCAGTAACCGTCTCCTGCCATCACTCCACCTGTGGTCGGATGCTAGAATGCGCCCTGTCTCACCATGTGGCGGTCGTCCAGTAGCCTTCTCCTGTCGTCACGCCACCTGTGGTTGGATGCTAGAATGCGTCCTGTCTCACCATGTGGCGGTCACCCAGTAACCGTCTCCTGCCATCACGCCACTTGTGGTCGGATGCTAGAATGCGACCTGTCTCACCATGTGGCGGTCGTCCAGTAGCCTTCTCCTGTCGTCACGCCACCTGTGGTCGGATGCTAGAATGCGACCTGTCTCACCATGTGGCGGTCGTCCAGTAGCCTTCTCCTGTCGTCACGCCACCTGTGGTCGGATGCTAGTATACTAATCTACACATCCAGGCACTAATGTTTATATATGGTTTGGTTATTATATTGTACACATAGATGATAATTCGCACATCATCACAGTGAGATCCATACGTTCCCCACCCTCTGGGTAAAGACGTTTCTCCTGAATTCCCGAGTGGCCTCCTTATTTAATTGCCCATTTCCCAAAGGTACTTCGAGGAATATTTCAGGATAATCATTGATCCCTCACATCTCTGCTCGAAAGTCTATGCTTACTGCCACTGTCCATTGTCAGCTCAAAGAGCAGTGAGTTAACGTGCCACATGGAAGCTGGCACTGCGCCAGTTACCAAGGGGAAAGGATGCCCTTGCTGCTGTTATCCTTACCTCACCTATAGGCCGTAGGCCCCCCCAATGACCCCCCTCAGGATTTACCAATACAACGGCCCCGGCGGAAATGCCACAATGCCTTCAATCCCTCCCTTAATCCCACCTGGCAGCATGCCCAGCAGAAAATATTAAATTCATTTATCATTCCTCAGGAGCTGCCGCCAGCGCTCCCTCAGGAGCAAACGTCCTGACTCAGCGATGCCACATAATTTATCATCCCACACATTATCCTTGTGTTGTCAAATGCTCAGGATTTCTCTGCGCGTCTTTCAAAAACAAAAAATCCCGGAAACCCTGACTCCCTCCCGGTGGATGCCGACCGGGGTGAGTTGTTGACTTTGTCACTGGCTTCAGTGCGATAGTGGTTAATCAAACGCTGTTTCATAAGGGTCGCTTGTAGGGAAACACTAAACCTATATCACAGTGGGTGCGATTCACAGTCGAGCAAATCTCTCTGAGCAAGACATGTTTAAAGAGGCTGGGGTTAAAGTGGATGAGTCCACGTTAACTGCCGTGACTTTTGAAGATGAGAGACAGAGGGGTGGAGGTCCAGAGCTTAAGGGTCTTGGTAACTGAAGACACAACTGCCAGTGGTGGAGCAACTAAAATGGGGGATATTCAAGAGTCCACAATGAAAGTGATCGGCAAACGAAGCACAGGGGGAGCGATGAGGTGATATTCTTCCATTCGTGGAAGAGACTAGGTAACGCTGACCCAGGGACAGTGACCCAGAGGATTGTAACGTTCCCAGAGAGCTCTGGTGTCTGCCATAGCTCAGTAAGCAGCGTCACGCCCTCTGAGTCTGACATTCCTAGGTTTCAGTCCCCGCTCGACAGTCTTGGGGGCATTGATGCGACCATCAATTCACTCAAAGACACGAGGAGAAGTAAACCGTGGTTTTAATCAGCTTAGAACAGTGCCTGCCTGCGACTGATACAATACTGGGAACTGCCTACAGGTCAGCTGCTCTTTATACTGAAGGGGAGGAGCCATGGGCGGAGCCTGTACATGCCCTAACATATCCCCCTGTGGGTGAAGCCACACAATGGCCCATAGGTGGAGCCCTCAGGGTTAACAACATAACACAACAGCAGAACATGATACAAATGCACTGGTGAATTATTAGCACTATACATTCACCACATTCACCCCCTGTTAAAAAAATGAAGTCTGGCGGGGGCGACAGGCTCATAGGTTCAGCCGGTCCGGCGCACGGATGATGTGCTGCGATCGCCGAAGCACTGGTGTTGCAGCCGGTCTGGGTGGCTGGGGAAGTGGGTCCGGAGCGGGCACAGGCATGGACTCCGGGAGCGGCTCTTCCGGAGCTTCATTCCTGTGGACCGGTGCGGCGGGTGGGAGGAAGCGCGGGAGCCATATCGGGGTGGGGGCGCTGGACATGGTAGTTTGGACGGGATATAGTGTGGGGGCTGCGGTAGTGGTGGTGGTGGAGCCTGCGGGTGCCAGGTCCCGGAGGGAGACGGTATCTTGTCGGCCATCGGGGTGTTCGACATAAGCATACTGGGGGTTGGAGTGTTGGAGCTGGACCCTCTCTACCAGGGTCGGTCTTATGGCTCCGAACGTGTTTTCAGAGGAGGACTGGACCCGGTGTCATCAGCCAGGGCGGAAGCGAGGCCCCTGAGGGAGCTCCCCGAGGGAAAACAAACAAGCGGTCATGAGGATTCTGGTTTGTGGCCGTGCAAAGGAGGGACCTGATAGAGTGGAGCGCATCGGGGAGGACGTCCTGCCAGTGGGAAACTGGGAGATTCCTGGACCGCAGGGTCAGTAGGATGGTCTTCCAGACCGTCATGTTCTCCCTCTCCACCTGCCCATTTCCCCTGGGGTTATAACTGGTAGTCCTGCTCGAGGCGATGCCCTTACTGAGCAGGTACTGACGTAGTTCGTCGCTCATGAACGACGAGCCCCGGTCGCTGTGGACATAACTGGGGAAACCAAACAGGGTGAAGACACTATGCAGGGCTTTAATGACAGTGCGAGTGGTCATATCGGGGCAGGGGATGGCGAATGGGAAGCGGGAGAACTCATCTATGATATTGAGGAAATATGTATTGCGGTTATTGGAGGGGAGGGCCCTTTGAAATCGACACTGAGGCGTTCAAAGGGCCGGGATGCCTTTACCAGGTGGGCATTATCCGATCGATAGAAGTGCGGTTTACACTCCGCACAGATTTGGCAGTCTCTGGTTACAGCTCTGACCTCCTCGGTGGAGTAGGGCAGGTTGCGGGCTTGATATAATGGGCGAGCCGGGTAACCCCCAGGTGGCAGAGGTCATCGTGGATAGCCCGTAGTCGGTCAACTTGCGCGCTGGCGCATGTGCCCCGGGACAGGGCATCTGGGGGCTCATTGAGCTTCCCAGGACGATATACTATATCGTAATTATAGGTGGAGAGTTTGATTCTCCACCTCAAGATCTTATCATTCTTGATTTTGCCCTGCTGCGTATTGTCAAACATGAAGGCTACCGATCGTTGGTCGGTGACGAGGGTAAACCTCCTCCCAGCGAGGTAGTGCCTCCAGTGCCGCACGGCTTCCACGATGGCTTGGGCTTCTTTTTCGACCGAGGAGTGTCGAATTTCAGAGGTGGCGAGGGTGCGTGAAAAAAACGCTACCGGTCTGTCTGCTTGGTTGAGGGTAGCGGCGAGAGCGACCTCTGAGCATCGCTCTCCACCTGGAAGGGGACGGACTCGTCCATCGCGCGCATCGCAGCTTTGGCGATGTCCGCCTTGATGCAGCTGAAGGCCTGGCGGGCCTCAGTTGCCAGTGGAAAATGGTGGCCTTAATTAGTGGGCGGGCTTTGTCCGCGTACTGGGGGACCCACTGGGCGTAATCGGAGAAAACTCCAAGGCACCCCTTCAGGGCCTTGGGACAGTGAGGGAGAGGGAGTTGCAGGAGGGGGCGCATGTGGTCAGGGTCGGGCCCGAGGACCCCGTTCTCCACGACGTAGCTGAGGATGGCTAGTCTGGTTGTGCGGAAAACGCTTTTCTCTTTGTTGTAGGTGAGATTGAGGGTTTGGGCGGTTTGGAGAAATCTGTGGAGGTTGGCGTGGTGGTCCTGCTGATCATGGCCGCAGATGGTGCCATTGTCCAAGTACGGAAATGTGGCCCGGAGCCCGTACTGGTCCACCATTCGGTCCATCGCTCATTGGAACACCGAAACCCCGTTCGTGACGCCAAAGGGGACCCGAGGAAAATGAAAAAGGCGGCTGTCTGCCTCAAAAGCCGCTTAGTGGCGGTCCTCCGGGCGGATTGGGAGCTGGTGGTATGCAGACTTCAGATCCACCGTGGAGAACACGCGGTAGTGCGCGATCTGGTTTACCATGTCTGTAATCCGGGGAAGGGGGTACGCATCGAGTTGCGTAAACCGGTTTATGGTTTGGCTGTAATCAATTACCATCCGGAACTTTTCCCCGGACTTGACGAAGACCACCTGAGCTCTCCAGGGGCTATTGCTGGCCTCGATGGCTCCCTCCCGCAAGAGAAGCTGGACCTCGGACCTAATGAACATCCTGTCCTGCATGCTATACCGCCTGCTTCTGGTGGCTACTGGCTTGCAATCGGCGGTGAGGTTTGCGAAGAGAGGGGGAGGGTCGACTTTTAGGGTCGCGAGGCTGCACATGGTGAGTGGGGGTAGGGGCCCCCCCGAACTTAAGAGTAAGGCTCCTGAGGTTACATTGGAAGTTGAGTCCCAATAGGAGAGGAGCGCAGAGGTCTGGGAGCGCACATAGTTTCAAATTAGCGTACTCAGCGCCCTGTATCGCTAGGGTTGCAGTAGTGCACCTTCGGATTTGCACCGAGTGCGACCCAGAGGCGAGGAAGATGGTTTGTTGCGTCGGGAAAATTGGGAGCGAGCAGCGTCTTACCATGTCCGGGTGAATGAAGCTCTCTGTGCTCCCGGAGTCAAAAAGGCAGGGCGTCTCGTGCCCGTTAACCCGGACGGCCATCATGGAGCTCAGGAGATGCTTGGGTCGCAACTGGTCCAGGGTGACCGCGCTGAGTTGCGGGTAGCCGGCGGCGTGATCGGAGGTGCTGAGGCGGCCCCGCGATGACTGTCTTGTAGATCGTACACGTCGAGCAGCGTAGCAGATGGCAGCCAAGATGGCTGCTCCCGTTGGTCGAGCGTGGCGGGCGGTGAGGAAGATAGCGTCCAAGATGGCGGCCCCCATGGATCGCACGTGGGCGGCTGCGTGGGGTAGGATGGCCAAGATGGCGGCCCTCGTGAGTCGCACGTGCTGTGAGGGCTGGAAGATGGCTGGCCCCACTGATAGCACGAGACTGAGGCATCTGCAGGAGGCGTAGTCGGCAGACACGCTGCCACCTTGCGGGGTCTGCGGGCCTGTGAGTCTGAAGATCGGGTCTGTGAGTTCGAGTTCTTAGACCTGGCCAGGCAGACCTTGGCGAAGTGTCCTTCTCGCCCGCAGCTGCTGCAGTTCGCGTTGCGGGCCGGGCAGTGCTGCCGGGGGTGTGCAGACTGGCCGCAAAAGTAGCATGGTAGCCCCCCATGATGGGCGGGCAGCCGCGCGGCACAGGCCTGGGGTAGACTCAGGTCGGAGGCCCACGAGGGGGTCGCGTGGTCGGCCGGGAACGCAGTAAGGCTCTGAAAAGCGACCTCCAGAGAGGTGGCTAACTTTACCGTGTCGTCCAGGTCCTGGGCCCCTTTTCCGAGCAGGCGCTGTCTCACATAATTCGATCGGACGCCCACCACGTAGACGTCTCGGACGGCGAGATCCATGTGCTGAGGGCCGTAACGGCCTGGTAATTACAGTTGCGTGCGAGGGCTTTGAGGTCGCGTAGGTAATCATCTCGCGACTCCCCGGGGCGCTGGGGGCGAGTGGTGAAGACGTGTCGCACGTAGACCTAGTTCACAGGCCGTATGTAGAGGCGTTCGAGCAGCACGAGGGCATCTGTACAGGAGGCGGCCTCGTCGAGCTGGACAGAAATGCGATGGCCCACCCGTGCGTGGAGAAGGCTCAGCTTCTGTTCGTCAGTGACGGATGGCGTGGACGACGCGGTGAGGTAGCACTTGAAGCATCGAAGCCAGTGCAAAAAAAATAATTTCGCCTCCGCGGCCTGCGGATCGAGTTCCAGTCTGTCAGGTTTGATGGCTGATTCCAGAGTTGTATTTAAGCTGATTAAATTGATGCGACCATCAATTCACTCAAAGACTCGAGGAGACGTAAACCGTGGTTGAAGTCAAAGGCACTATACAAATGCAGGTTATGCCTTCTGTCAATAAAGTGGCAGGTTTAAAGTTTATGTTCAATGGTTCCATAAGTTCCTGAATCAGTGGCTCATTGTCACCTTTCCTGTTTAACCTGGGCTGGTTTAGCTCAGTGGGCTAGACAGCTGGTTTGCAGTGCAGAACAAGGCCAGCAGCGCGGGTTCAATTCCCATACAGGCCTCCCTGAACAGGCGCTGGAATGTGGCGACTAGGGGCTTTTCACTGTAACTTCATACTTGTGACAATAAAGGATTATTATGACTAACCCCATGGGGATGGAGTCACAGGACCGTGGGACAACCTCTAAGACGCATGTTCGCATTTGATTTTACTGGGGGGGCGGGGGGGGGGGGTTGGCCTGGGATTGGGAGAGATCCAGGGACAGATTCCTGGCTTTAGACACAGCACCGCCCCAAGAGGAAAGGGGGAAACAGAGGGAATTGTGGTATCATAACAACTGTCAGTACTGCAAGGGTTAATGAAGTGCCGAGACTAGCCACTAGAGGGAGCTACATTTACAACTGTATAAGGCAGTGATGCTTATGGGAGAATATGTGCAGGAGTTCGCTAGAGAGAGTCAGATACTGTAATAATAATAATAATCTTTATTATTGTCACAAGTAGTCTTACATTAATGAAGTTACTGTGAAAAGCCCCTAGTCGCCATATTCTGGCGCCTGTTCGGGTACACAGAGGGAGAATTCAGAATGTCCAATTCACCTAACAGCACTTCCTTCGGGAGTACAGATCATAGTTTAAACCAGTAGTGAGATTAGCTGTAGATGAGTGTAGTTAACTGTTATTAATCAACTGTGTATTCTTCAGGAGTACGTGTTGAGTCCAAGTGAGTCGTGTTAATAAATTGATAGCTTTGTTTAAGTTCAAGCTATTTTGTGGTTTGTGAACACTACGCCAACCATCCTGAAATAAGCAACAGACAGAACACCACAGGACTATTAAGGGTGTCCCATCCTGAAGCAAAACAGAATGTTAAAATGATAGCATTCGGGGCATTAAGCGGGGTGAACAGCATTGCAACCGTGAGGGTTGCTTTAGGCTTGGTAGAACAAAATGGCTCCCAGGGTGTGTTTCCGTAGCAACCATCAATTTCCATAGCAACCATCCAATGTGATTTATTGCGTGTGGAGTGTTCCAAGGTGTTTCTGAGATGTGCAAAGGTGTCCTCCCCTCCACTTGGCTATCGAATAGTCTGCATAGATCGTCAAAGAGATTCATTTCAGGAATCTCGAGATGGTGTGACAACTCCAGCTGGAGGCTCCCCTCCAAGTCACTCACTGTCCTGACTTGCAAATATATCGCCGTTCCTTCACTGTCGCTGGGTCAAAACCCTGGAACTCCCTCTCTAACTGCACAGTGGGACTGCAGCGGTTCAAGGAGGCAGCTCACCACCACTAGGGAAGGACAATAATGTTGGCCTAGCCAGCAACATCCACATCCTATCGATGAATAAAAGACAGAAGGGACAGGAGCTTTCAGAGAGTGAGTCTCAAAGGAGAGAGTGAGGCGATCTTCATCCAAACATATTTGGTGGTGACAAGAAGGGCTGTCAGTCTGCACCTGAAACAGGAACAGATTCCAAACTCAAACACAGGCTTAAACAAACTAACCAACTTACCAACACTGAAATGGTGGAAATAAGGAAATCTGAGGCTAATGGGGGAGGGGAATATTCAGTTATCATCATTGATGGGACAGTGTAGAGGGAGCTTTACTCTGTATCTAACCCTGTTTCTTGTCCTGGGGGTGTTTGATAGGGACTGCGTAGAGGGAGCATCACTCTGTATCTAACTGCGTGCTGCACCTGTCCTGGGAGTGTTTGATGGGGACAGTGTAGAGGGAGCTTTACTCTGTATCTAACCCCGTGCTGTACCTGTCCTGGGCGTGTTTGATGGGGACAGTGTAGAGGGAGCTTTACTCTGTATATAACCCTGTGCTGGACCTGTCCTGGGAGTGTTTGATGGGGACAGTGTAGAGGGAGCTTTACTCTGTATCTAACTGCGTGCTGCACCTGTCCTGGGAGTGTTTGATGGGGACAGTGTGGAGGGAGCTATATTCTGTATCTAACTGCGTGCTGTACCTGTCCTGGGAGTGTTTAATGGGGACAGAGTAGAGGGAGCTTTACTCTAACTAACCCTGTGCTGTACCTGCCCTGGGAGTGTTTGATGGGGACAGTGTAGAGGGAGCTTTACTCTGTATCTAACCCCGTGCTGTACCTTTCCTGGGAGTGTTTGATGGGGACAGTGTAGAGGGAGCTTTACTCTGTATCTAACCCCGTGCTGTACCTTTCCTGGGAGTGTTTGATGGGACAGTGTAGAGGGAGCCTTACTCTGTATCTAACCCACTGCTGTACCTGTCCTGGGAGTGTTTGATGAGGACAGTGTAGAGGGAACTTTACTCTGTATCTAACCCTGTGCTGTACCTGTCCTGGGAATGTTTGATGAGGACAGTGTAGAGGGAGCTTTACTCTGTGTCAAACTCCAAGCTGTACCTGTCCTGGGAGTGTTTGATGGGGATAGTGTAGAGGGAGCTTTACTCTGCATCTAACGCCGTGCTGTACCTGTCCTGAGAGTGTTTGATGGGGACAATGTAAAGGGAGCTTAATTCTGTATCTAACCCATGCTGTACCTGTCCTGGGAGTGTTTGATGGGGGCAGTGTAGAGGGAGCTTTACTCTGAATCTAACCCCATGCTGTACCTGTCCTGGGAGTGTTTGATGGGGACAGTGTAGAGGGAGCTTTACTCTGTGTCTAACCCCGTGCTGTACCTGTCCTGGGAGTGTTTGATGGGGACAGTGTAGAGGGAGCTTTACTCTGCATCTAACGCCGTGCTGTACCTGTCCTGAGAGTGTTTGATGGGGACAATGTAGAGGGAGCTTAATTCTGTATCTAACCCATGCTGTACCTGTCCTGGGAGTGTTTGATGGGGACAGTGTAGAGGGAGCTTTACTCTGTATCTAACCCTGTGCTGTACCTGTCCTGGGAGTGTTTGATGGGGACAGTGCAGAGGGAGCTTTACTCTGTAACTAACCCAGTGCTGTACCTGTCCTGGGAGTGTTTGATGGGGGCAGTGTGGAGGGAGCTTTACTCTGAATCTAACCCCATGCTGTACCTGTCCTGGGAGTGTTTGATGGGGACAGTGCAGAGGGAGCTTTACTCTGTATCTAACCACATGCTGTACCTGTCCTGGGAATGTTTGTTGGGGACAATGTAAAGGGAGCTTTACTCTGTATCGAACCCCGTGCTGTACCTGTCCTGGGAGTGTTTGATGGGGACAGTGTAGAGGGAGCTTTACTCTGCATCTAACGCCGTGCTGTACCTGTCCTGAGTGTGTTTGATGGGGACAATGTAGAGGGAGCTTTACTCTGTATCTAACCCCGTGCTGTACCTGTCCTGGGAGTGTTTGATGGGGACAGTGTAGAGGGAGCTTTACTCTGTATCTAACCCCGTGCTGTACCTGTCCTGGGAGTGTTTGATGGGGACAGTGTAGAGGGAGCTTTACTCTGTATCTAACCCCGTGCTGTACCTGTCCTGGGAGTGTTTGATGGGGTCAGTGTTGAGGGAATATTGATAATTTGGTGTAAAATAACCTCATATGGCTCGGAAGAAATGTTACTTTTAAAACGCTGCTGCGAATCATTGTGGGATGTATTGTCACATCACAGGCACTATATAAATGCAGGCAGTTGCTGCTTTTGTCACATTGAGCTTGTGCTCCGCCTGCCCGGGGAACATTTGATGCTGTGACTGCCAACAAATAAGGGAAAAGTTTGCAATTGTGCGTCAAATTCAACAACCCTTGACCTACAGCTCAATTAATGCTTCAAGGGCTGGTACTTAGAATCCTACTGAATCATCGAATGGTTACAGCACAGAAAGAGGCCATTGGCCTATCGTTCTCTGGCTAGCTTACAGCTCGAGCGGCTCACCTGGTCCCTGTTCATGGCCTTTCTCTTTCGGTGTGTAGTTGTTTGGTGTTTTGAACAGTTTCTCCCCGCCTACTCTCTTCAGGCCCCTCGTGATTTTGACCACCTCGAGAAAATCCCTTCCTAAATCTTCTCTTCTCCAAGGGAAACAAGCCTAACTTCTCCAACCTGTCCACCCAACTGGAGCCTCTCACATCCGGAACCTTGCTTGGAAATCACCGCTGCGCCCCCTCTGAAACCTTCCTCGAAGCGAGGCCCAGAGTCAGACTGAATGCTCCCTCTGAGACCGAAAGAGCACCCTGCCTAGGCTCACACCTCCGCCCTATCCCCGTAGCCCCACCTAACCTGCACGTCTTTGTGGGAGGAAACCGGAGCACCCGGAGGAAACCCACGCAGACACAGGGAGAACGTGCAGACTCCGCACAGACAGTGACCCAAGCCGGGAACCGAACCTGGGTCCCTGGCACTGTGAGGCAGCAGTGCTAACCATTTGCGCACCTGCTCACCCAGGCCCTTTTGCCCCTGCACCACCATAAGAGGTGTACCCTCTCGGTGGTACTGCTCTCTGCAATCTTCCTATCACAACAATTCACGTCACATTTTCTCTGCAGCATATTTCCTCTGCCACGTATCAGATCATTGCCACCAACCTGCCAATGTCCTCTGGCAGTCTATCGCCATCCTCCTCACAATATTTAATGTTTTGTGCCACACGCAAATTTTGAAACAATGCCCTGTGAGTCATCATAAGGAGCAAGAAAAGCATGGGTCCAAACACTGACATCAGGGGCGAAACTCTCCGGAAACGGTGCGATGTCCGCTGACTGGCTCCGCATCTTTGGGGGCCGAGCCCCAACATTGAGGGGCTAGGCCGACGCCGGAGGAATTTCCGCCCCGCCAGCTGGCGGAAGCGGCCTTTGTTGCCCCGCCAGCTGGCGGAAGCGGCCTTTGTTGCCCCGCCAGCTGGCGCGGAAATGACATCTCCGGGCGCGTATGCGCGGGAGCGTCAGCGGCCGATGACAGTTTCCCGCGCATGCGCAGTGGAGGGAGTCTCTTCCACCTCCGCCATGGTGGAGACCGTGGCGGCGGCAGAAGTGAAAGAGTGCCCCCACGGCACAGGCCCGCCCGCGGATCGGTGGGCCCCGATCGCGGGCCAGGCCACCCCCCGGGGTCAGATCGCCCCGCGCCCCCCCCAGGACCCCGGAGCCCGCCAGCGCCGCCTTGTCCCGCCGGTAAGGTAGGTGGTTTAATTTACGCCGGCGGGACAGGCAATTTATTGGCGGGACTTCGGCCCATCCGGGCCGGAGAATCAAGCGGGGGGGCCCGCCAACCGGCGCGGCGCGATTCCCGCCCCTGCCGAATATCCGGTGCCGGAGACTTCGGCAACCGGCGGGGGCGGGATTCACGCCAGCCCCCAGCGATTCTCCGACCTGGCGGGGGGTCGGAGAATGGCCTCCTTCTGCACTGTAAATTCTATGAAAACTATGAAATGTCGCCCTAGACCTCTATTCCGCTATATACCTTCTCACAGTCTGAAAAACAACCATTCACCCACCTACTATCTGTGCCCTGCTACATGGTCAACTTTGTATCCCATCGAACTTCCGGTGGCGGCCATGGAGGAGTAGGTCACACATTTGATAGCTCCCGCCTGCAACGGTCTTTTGGACCTTTTTCCGCTGTTATTTTTTGATTTTGTGGGATAAATCGGTGAAGCGTGAGACAGTGAGGGGAAATCCCCCTCCGGTGTATGGAGAATTGGACCAGAAGTGGCCGTGTGAGATGACAAAGTCCTATAAGGGAGACGCGAGCAGAGCTGTTAACGCGGGACAGCATGGCGGGGGGCAAGGCCCGCGGGGAGACGGCACAGTGGTCGACGGAGCAGCCGGTGAAGTTTTTCGAGGATTGCTTTGCCAAGCTGAAGAAGGACACGCTGGACCCGATTAAGGCTTCGACTGATCAAGTGGTTCAGAATCAGGAAATCCACGGGAGAGCGATCCAGGAGGTCGAACAAAAGTTGACCGAGCACGAGGAGTAAATAACCGTGCTGGAAAGCAAGGTGGGGACGATGAACGACTGCCAGAAAAGAATGCAGGAGAAGCTGGAGGACCTGGAGAATAGGTCCAGGAGGCAGAATCTTAAAATTGTCAGCCTCCCATTAGGGATCGGATGTGAGGACTTACGTGACGGACTTGCTGGTGATGGGGGCTGAGGTGTTCCCTCGGCCCCTGGAAGTGGATAGAGCACACAGAGCCCTCGCGACTAAGCCCCAGGCGAACGAGCCGCCAAGGGCCATGGTGGTACGCTTTCACCGTTTCCTGGACAAGGAACACATTCTGCGGTGGGCCAAGATGGAACGGAGCAGCAAATAGGAAAACTGCGAGCTGCGCATTTATCAGGACCTGGGCGCGGATCTGGGTTCAATCGGGTAACAACGGCCCTCTTTAAGAAGGGGGTGAAGTTCGGGATGCTGTACCCAGCCCGTCTGTGGGTCACACATGAGGAACAGGACTTCTACTTTGAAACGCCAGACGAATTATGGACTTTTATTAAAGAAAAGAGGCTGGAGGTGAACTAAAAGACCCTGAAGCCTTGGAGAAGCACTGTGGAGGCGATTTGGTGTGCTGAGTTGTATAAATACAAGTAGTGCAATGTGTAATAAGGGGCTGTGTGGATGGCTAAAGGTAACGTTGTCTTTCAGGGAGCTGGTTAGAGGGAGGATGGGCTTTGGGGTTGGTTCTGCTTTTTGGGTGATTATTTTTCTAAAGTAGTTGTTCCTTCACTGTTTTTTCTGATGTTTGTTTACTGGGGAATGTGATGCTTTTAAAATGTTTGTCCATGTGGGGGGAGAGGGGAGAGAACAATGGGGAGACAGACTGCTTGGTGCCAGGGGCGGGAGCTACCAAGTCAGCATGGGTCAGCTGACTCTCGGAAGCGCAGTGGGGGGTGAACAGGTGTTAAGCTGGTGCTTGACTTGGGGGTTGGGTTTCTAGTGCTGTTGCTAGGGGGAGAGGGAGGGGAGAGCTGCTTTGCTGACAGGGGAGGAACTGTTACTAGGGGACAAATGGGAGGTCGAGAATGGCGACTGCCCGAGGGGGGGCTCGAGGAGGTGATGGGCGCGAGTTAGAGGTTGGCCTAAAAAGGGTGATGGCTAGTCGGCAGGGGGGGCTGCTGAAAGCCCCCCGACAAGGCTGATTACAGGGAACGTCAGAGGGCTGAATGGGCCGGTCAAGAGGGCTTGTGTGTTTGTGCACTTGAGGGGACGTGGCAATGTTACAAAAAATGAAAATGAAAATCGCTTATTGTCACAAGTAGGCTTCAAATGAAGTTACCGTGAAAAGCCCCTAGTCGCCACATTCCGGCGCCTGTTCGGGGAGGCTGGTACAGGAATTGACCCGTGCTGCTGGCCTGCCTTGGTCTGCTTTCAAAGCCAGCGATTTAGCCCAGTGTGCTAAACCAGCCCCACAAGAGACGCACCTAAAGGTTACAGACCAGACGAGATTGAGGAAGGGGTGGGTCAGTCAAGTGTTCCACTCAGGACTGGACACAAAGACCAGGGGGGGTAGCGATATTTATCAACAAACAAAGAACAAAGAACAAAGAAAAGTACAGCACAGGAACAGGCCCTTCAGCCCTCCAAGCCCGTGCCGACCATGCTGCCCGACTAAACTACAATCTTCTGCACTTCCGGTGTCCGTATCCCTCTATTCCCATCCTATTCATGCATTTGTTAAGATGCCCCTTAAATGTCACTATCGTCCCTGCTTCCACCACCTCCTCCGGCAGCGGGTTCCAGGTACCCACTACCCTCTGTGTAAAAAACTTGCCTCGTACATCTACTCTAAACCTTGCCCCTCGCACCTTAAACCTATGCCCCCTAGTAATTGACCCCTCTACCCTGGGGAAAAGCCTCTGACTATCCACTCTGTCTATGTCCCTCATAATTTTGTAGACCTCTATCAGGTCGCCCCTCAACCTCCGTCGTTCCAGTGAGAACAAACCGAGTTTATTCAACCGCTCCTTATAGCTAACAAGTGGCTTTCGAGGCAGGGAGAATCGTACCAGACAAGGGGGGTAGGTACATAATGGTGAGTGGGAAGCTGGAGGGGGTGCGGGTGGTTCTCGTGAACATTTTTGCTCCGAATTGGGACGATGTGGAATTTATGAGGCAGGTTTTAGGTAAGATCCCAGACTTAGAGTCACATAACCTGATCACGGGAGGAGACTTTAACACAGTCATTGATCCGGAATTGGACCGGTCAAAATCCAGGACAGGGAGGAGGCCGGCTGTGGCAAAGGAATTGAAGGGGTTTATGGAACAGATGGGGGGAGTAGACCCATGGAGGTTTGCACGGCCAAGGACGAAGGAGTTTTCCATTTTCTCACATGTCCACAAGGTATACTCTCGCATCAACTTTTTTGTTCTGAGCAGGGCGCTAATACCGGAGGTGGTGGATACTGAGTACTCGGCAATTGCAGTGTCGGATCATGCCCCGCATTGGGTGGATCTACGGGTTAGTGTGGAGAGAGGGCAACGCCCGCTGTGGAGACTGGCTGTGGGGTTGTCAGTGGACGAAGCGATCTGTGGGCGGGTTAACAAGTCCATCCAGAACTACCTGGAAACAAATGGTACGGGGGAGGTCTCGCAGCGACGGTTTGGGAAGCTCTGAAGGCAGTGGTCAGAGGGGAATTAATCCCGAGACCGGCCCACAGAGAAAAGGCAGAATGGGCTGAGATGGACAGGTTAGTTGCGGAGATACTCCAGGTGGACAGGAGATACTCGGAGGCCCCAGACATGGGGCTACTGAGGGAGCGGCGGAGGTTACAGGAGCAGTTTGGGCTGTTGACCACAGGGAAGGTGGTGCAACAGTTGAGGAAGGCAAGGGGGGGGTGATTTATGAGTACGGGGAAAAGGCAAGCAGAATGTTAGCGCACCAGCTCAGGAAAAGGGAGGCGGCCAGGGAGATAGGTAAAGTAAAGAGTAGAGGCGGGAATACTGTCTTGGACCCGGCGGGGGAGAACGAGGTGTTTTAGGACTTCTATAGTAACCGAGGGTAGATGAGGATCTGGTGGAAGGGCTGAGATTGAGGAAATAATCAAGGGGCTGGAGGGCATGCAGTCGGGCAAGGCCCCGGGGCCTGACTGCTACCCAGTGGAATTCTATAAGAAGTTTTCAGAGATATTGAACCTGCTGCTGGTGAGGACATTTAATGAAGCAAGAGAGAAGGGAGTCCTCCCCCCAACAATGTCGCAGGCCTCGATTTCATTGATCCTGAAATGGGAGAAGGATCCGCAATGGGGGTCATACAGTCCGATTTCTCTCCTGAATGTGGACGCCAAACTGCTGGCTAAGATACTGGCCACAAGGATAGAGGACTGTGTCCCGCGGGTGATAGGGGAAGACCAGACGGGATTTGTTAAGGGCAGGCAACTCAGGGCCAATGTTCGAAGGCTTCTAAATGTTATTATGATGCCCTCAGAAGTAGAGGAGGCGGAGGTGGTGGTAGCGATGGATGCGGAGAAGGCTTTTGATCGGGTGGGGTGAAATTACCTGTGGGAGGTGCTGGGAAGGTTTGGGTTGGGTGAGGGCTTTATTGACTGGGTGCGGTTGCTCTATCAGGCACCAGTAGCGAGTGTGCGTACGAACCGGCTGAGGTCGGGATATTTGAAACTACACCGAGGGACGGGGCAAGGGTGCCCCCTTCTCCCCGTAACTGTTTGCTCTGGCCATAGAGCCATTGGCCATGGCGTTAAGAGCCTCTCGGAACTGGAAAGGGGTGGGTCGGGGGACGGGGGGGGGGGGGGGGGGGGTGGAGCACCAGGTCTCGCTCTACGCAGATGACCTGCTCTTGTATATTTCGGACCCTTTGTGGGATGGGGGAAGTAATGCGAATCTTGGGGGAATTTGGCAATTCTCCGGGATATAAATTGAACATGGGGAAAAGTGACATGTTTGAGATCCAGGCAAGAGGACAGGAGAAGAGACTGGGAGAGCTGTCGCTTAGAATGGTAGGGAAGAGCTTTCAATATCTGGGAATCCAGGTGGCCTGGGAATGGAAGGCACTGCACAAGTTAAACCTATCCCGGTTGGTAGAACAAATGGAAGGGGACTTTAAGAGATGGGACATGCTCCCGTTATCACTGGCGGGGAGGGCACAGACCGTGAAAATGACGGTCCTCCCCAGATTTCTGTTTGTCTTTCAGTGACTCCCCAGCTTCATCCCCAAGGCCTTTTTCAAGCGGGTGAATAAGATTATTTCGGGCTTTGTGTGGGCGGGTAAAACCCCGCCAGTGAAGAAAGTGTTGCTGGAGCGCAGTCGGGGGGAGGGTGGGTTGGCGCTGCCGAACTTCTGCAATTACTACTGGGCGGCTAATATAGCCATGATTAGGAAGTGGGTAGTGGGGAGGGGTCGCCATGGGCGTGGATGGAGGCGGCGTCATGTAAAGACACCAGTCTGGGAGCATTGGTAACGGCACCTCTGTCGTTCTCGCCGGCCCGATACCCCACAGGTCCGGTGGTAGTGGCGGCTCTGAGGATCTGGGGGTAGTGGAGGAGATATAAGAGAGTGGAGGGAGCATCGATTTGGACCCCGATTTATAATAATCATCAGTTTACCGGCTAGGCTAGATGGTGGGTTCCAGAGTTGGCAGGGGGCAGGAATTAGAAGGATGGGGGATCTATTTATAGACGGGAGCTTCCCCAGCTTGAGAGCTTTGGAGGATAAATTTAAATTGCCAGCAGGGAACGAGTTTAGGTATTTACAGGTGCGAGACTTCCTGAGAAAACAGATGCTGCCCTTTCCGCTGCTGCCGCCACGGGGGATACAGGATAGAGTAGTTTCCAGTACCTGGGTGGGAGAGGGGAAGGTTCGGATATTTACCAGGAGCTTTCGGGGGCGGAGGAAACTCCGGTGGAGGAAACTCCAGTGGAGGAGCTTAAGGGCAAATGGGAGGGTGAGCTCGGAGGCGAGATAGAGGCGGGTCTGTGGGCGGATGCCCTAAGCAGGGTTAATACATCCTCATCATGTGCCAGGCTTAGCCTGATTCAATTTAAGGTAGTCCACCGGGCACACATAACAGTGGTTAGGATGAGCCGGTTTTTCGGGGTAGAGGACAGGTGTGTGAGGTGCGCGGGAAGCTCAGATAATCATGTCCACATGTTTTGGGCATTCCCGAAGCTTGGAGGATTTTGGCAGGGTTTTGCTGAGGCAATGTCCACGGTACTAAAAACACGGGTGGTGCCGAGTCCGGAGGTAGCGATCGTTGGAGTGTCGGAAGAGCCGGGAGTTCAGGGGGTGAAAGAGGCCGACGTCCTGGCCTTTGCCTCCCTGGTAGCCCGGAGACGGATCTTATTAATGTGAAGGGACTCGAAGCCCCCGAGTGCAGAGACCTGAGTTAGTGACATGGCTGGGTTTCTCAGTCTCGAGAAAATAAAGTTTGCCTTAAGAGGGTCAATGTTAGGGTTCACCCGGAGGTGGCAGCCGTTCGTCGACTTTCTCGGATACAGCAGAACAGTATTCCGGGGGGGGGGGGGTGGCTGGATTGTTGTTTTATGGTTGAGGTGTGTGAAGATTGAGATTGGGGGGGGGGGAATGTTTATTATACCATGTTGATGTCATTGTCTATGTTATTTTTATAAAAAAATTCAAACACCTTACTAAAAATAGATATTTTTAAACTTCGCAACCCTGCTACCACTGTCCCTTTTATTCCATGGGCTTCAAACTTGCTGAGAAGCCTATCATGTGCCACTTTATCAAACACCTTTCAGAAGTCCATGTACATTAACAGCATTGCCCTTCTCGACACCCTCTCTCACCTCATCAAAATTAAACACGATTTCCCCAAATCTGAACTGACGTTCACGAGTTAACCCACATCTGCCCAAGTGCCTATTAATTTTGTCCCGAATTATCATTCCTAAAAGTTGCCCCAGGGCTGAGGTTAAGCTGGCTAGACTGTGCTTTGCCTTGCTACCCTCCTCTGGGCAAGCCTCATTATAGCAGCACCTGGCAAAATGGAAGAGTGCATCAGTGTGGAAGTAACTCCGTGTGGGATTCATTGGCTGCAGCAAGTAGATCGCGAGCACAATCTGTTGGATGGTGAAGCTTTATTAAGAAAGGTCACTGTGTGTGGTGTGCGTCAGCTCAATAAATCAAGTTGGAGCAATTATGTAGGGCTGTGTGACGTAGGAAGGGGGATGTGCAGAAGCAGCGAGGGGCGAGAGTAGGAAGGCACAGATAGTGAGCACACTCCACAGTGAGAGTAAAATTCCCTCTCCTCCCACAGACACATTTCAACATTCCACCAGCTTCCCCAATCTATTTTCTCAACACGGCGTCCAACTGTTAGTTCTGTGTCAATCCTGCCCCCAGGAATGTATTCCGTTGTACAGATCCACATCCGACACCATAGCCTTTAATTGCTTCAACTTCACAACACAATCTTTTACACAATCTCGTGCTCCAAAGTAACAAAGCCCAACAAACAACACCAGAAGCAAGAAGCAGAATGAGAAAAGGTGCATGGGATACTCTTTCTTATACCTCACACCCTCACAGTAACCCTTGGTATACCCACACCTATCGCTGTAACACACTGATATACCCCACACCCCTCACTGTAACACTGATATATCCCACACACCTCACTGTAACACTCTGATACACCCCACACCCCTCACTGTAACACACTGATACACCCCACACCCCTCACTGTAACACTGATATATCCCACACACCTCACTGTAACACTCTGATACACCCCACACCCCTCACTGTAACACACTGATACACCCCACACCCCTCACTGTAACACTCTGATACACCCCACACCACTCACTGTAACACTGATATATCCCACACACCTCACTGTAACACTCTGATACACCCCACACCCCTCACTGTAACACTGCTATATCCCACACCCCTCACTGTAACACTCTGATATACCCCACACCCCTCACTGTAACACTGATATATCCCACACCCCTCACTGTAACACTCTGATATACCCCACACCACTCACTGTAACACTGATATATCCCACACACCTCACTGTAACACTCTGATACACCCCACACCCCTCACTGTAACACTGATACATCCCACACACCTCACTGTAACACTCTGATACACCCCACACCCCTCACTGTAACACTGATATATCCCACACACCTCACTGTAACACTCTGATACACCCCACGCCCCTCACTGTAACACTCTGATATACCCCACTCCCCTCACTGTAACACTCTGATACACCCCACGCCCCTCACTGTAACACTCTGATATACCCCACACCCCTCACTGTAACACTGATATACCCCACACCCCTCACTGTAACACTGATATATCCCACACACCTCACTGTAACACTCTGATACACCCCACACCCCTCACTGTAACACCGATATATCCCACACACCTCACTGTAACACTCTGATACACCCCACACCCCTCACTGTAACACTGATATACCCCACACCCCTCACTGTAACACTCTGATACACCCCACACCCCTCACTGCAACACTCTGATATACCCCACACTTCTCACTGTAACAGTGATATACCCCACACCCCTCACTGTAACACTGATATATACCACACACCTCACTGTAACACTCTGATACACTCCACACCCCTCACTGTAACACTGATATATCCCACACCCCTCACTGTAACACTCTGATACACCCCACGCCCCTCACTGTAACACTCTGATATACCCCACACCCCTCACTGTAACACTGATATACCCCACACCCCTCACTGTAACACTGATATATCCCACACACCTCACTGTAACACTCTGATACACCCCACACCCCTCACTGTAACACCGATATATCCCACACACCTCACTGTAACACTCTGATACACCCCACACCCCTCACTGTAACACTGATATACCCCACACCCCTCACTGTAACACTCTGATACACCCCACACCCCTCACTGCAACACTCTGATATACCCCACACTTCTCACTGTAACAGTGATATACCCCACACCCCTCACTGTAACACTGATATATACCACACACCTCACTGTAACACTCTGATACACTCCACACCCCTCACTGTAACACTGATATATCCCACACCCCTCACTGTAACACTCTGATATACCCCACACCCCTCACTGTAACACTCTGATATATCCCACACCCCTCACAGTAACCCTTGGTATACCCACACACCTCACTGTAACACTCTGATACACCCCACACCCCTCACTGTAACACTCTGATATACCCCACACCCCTCACTGTAACACTCTGATACACCCCACACCCCTCACAGCAACACTCTGATATACCCCACACCCCTCACTGTAACGCTGATATACCCCACACACCTCACTGTAACACTGATATATCCCACACACCTCACTGTAACACTCTGATACACCCCACACTCCTCACTGCAACACTCTGATATACCCCACAACCCTCACTGTAACACTCAGATATACCCCACACCCCCTCACTGTAACACTCTGATATGCCCCACACCCCTCACTGTAACACTCTGATATACCCCACACCCCTCACTGTAACCCTCTGATATACCCCACACCCCTCACTGTAACACTCAGATATACCCCACACCCCCTCACTGTAACACTCTGATATACCCCAAACCCCTCACTGTAAAACTCTGATATATCCCACACCCCTCACTATAACACTCTGATATTCCCCACACCCCTCACTGTAACACTCTGATATATCCACACCCCTCACTATAACACTCTGATATGCCCGACACCCCTCACTGTAACAGTCTGTTATACCCCTCACTGTAACACTCTGATACACCCCACATCCCTCACTATAACACTGATATACCCCACACCCCTCACTGTAACACTCTGATACACCCCACACCCCTCACTGCAACACTCTGATATACCCCAAACCCCTCACTGTAATACTGATATACCCCACACCCCTCACTGTAACACTGATATATCCCACACACCTCACTGTAACACTCTGATACACCCCACACCCCTCACTGTAACACTGATATACCCCACACCCCTCACTGTAACACTCTGATATACCCCACACTCCTCACTGTAACACTCTGATATATCCCACACCCCTCACAGTAACCCTTGGTATACCCACACACCTCACTGTAACACTCTGATACACCCCACACCCCTCACTGTAACACTCTGATACACCCCACACCCCTCACTGCAACACTCTGATACACCCCACACACCTCACTGTAACACTCTGATATATCCCACACACCTCACTGTAACACTCTGATACACCCCACACCCCTCACTGTTACACTGATATATCCCACACACCTCACTGTAACACTCTGATATACCCCACACCCCTCACTGTTACACTGATATATCCCACACACCTCACTGTAACACTGATATATCCCACACACCTCACTGTAACACTCTGATACACCCCACACCCCTCACTGTTACACTGATATATCCCACACACCTCACTGTAACACTCTGATATACCCCACACCCCTCACTGTAACACATTGATATACCCCACACCCCTCACTGTAACACTGATATAACCCACACACCTCACTGTAACACTCTGATACACCCCACACCTCTCACTGTAACACTGATATATCCCACACCCCTCACTGTAACAGTGTGGTATACCCCACACCCCTCACTGTAACACTGATATAACCCACACACCTCACTGTAACACTCTGATACACCCCACACCTCTCACTGTAACACTGATATATCCCACACCCCTCACTGTAACACTGATATATCCCACACACCTCACTGTAACACTCTGATACACCCCACACCCCTCACTGTACCAATCTGATACACCACACACCCCTCACTGTAACACTCTGATACACCCCACACCCCTCACAGTAACGCTTGGTATACACAAACCCCTCACTGTAACACTCTGATACACCCCACACCCCTCACTGTAACACTCTGATACACCCCACACCCCTCACTGTAACACTCTCTGATATACCCCACACCCCTCACTGTAACACTGATATACCCCACACCCCTCACTGTAACACTGATACACCCCACACCCCTCAATGTAACACTGATATGCCCCACACCCCTCACTGTAACACTCTGATATATCCACACCCCTCACTGTAACACTCTGATATGCCCCACACCCCTCACTGTAACACTCTGATATACCCCACACCCCTCACTGTAACACTCTGATATATCCACACCCCTCACTATAACACTCTGATATGCCCGACACCCCTCACCGTAACAGTCTGTTATACCCCTCACTGTAACACTCTGATACACCCCACATCCCTCACTATAACACTGATATACCCCAGACCCCTCACTGTAACACTCTGATACACCCCACACCCCTCACTGCAACACTCTGATATACCCCAAACCCCTCACTGTAATACTGATATACCCCACATCCCTCACTGTAACACTGATATATCCCACACACCTCACTGTAACAGTCTGATACACCCCACACCCCTCACTGTAACACTGATATACCCCACACCCCTCACTGTAACACTCTGATATACCCCACATTCCTCACTGTAACACTCTGATATATCCCACACCCCTCACAGTAACCCTTGGTATACCCACACACCTCACTGTAACACTCTGATACACCCCACACCCCTCACTGTAACACTCTGATACACCCCTCACTGCAACACTCTGATACACCCCACACACCTCACTGTAACACTGATATATCCCACACACCTCACTGTAACACTCTGATACACCCCACACCCCTCACTGTTACACTGATATATCCCACACACCTCACTGTAACACTCTGATACACCCCACACCCCTCACTGTAACACACTGATACACCCCACACTCCTCAGTGTAACACTCTGATACACCCCACACCCCTCACTGTAACACTGATATACCCCACACACCTCACTGTAACACTCTGATACACCCCACACCCCTCACTGTAACACTGATATATCCCACACCCCTCACTGTAACACTGATATATCCCACATACCTCACTGTACCAATCTGATATACCCCACACCACTCACTGTAACACTGATATATCCCACACACCTCACTGTAACACTCTGATACACCCCACACCCCTCACTGTAACACTGATATATCCCACACACCTCACTGTAACACTCTGATACACCCCACACCCCTCACTGTTACACTGATATATCCCACACCCCTCACTGTAACACTCTGATATACCCCACACCCCTCACTGTAACACTGATATATCCCACACCCCTCATTGTAACACTCTGATATACCCCACACCACTCACTGTAACACTGATATATCCCACACACCTCACTGTAACACTCTGATACACCCCACACCCCTCACTGTAACACTGATACATCCCACACACCTCACTGTAACACTCTGATACACCCCACACCCCTCACTGTAACACTGATATATCCCACACACCTCACTGTAACACTCTGATACACCCCACGCCCCTCACTGTAACACTCTGATATACCCCACTCCCCTCACTGTAACACTCTGATACACCCCACGCCCCTCACTGTAACACTCTGATATACCCCACACCCCTCACTGTAACACTGATATACCCCACACCCCTCACTGTAACACTGATATATCCCACACACCTCACTGTAACACTCTGATACACCCCACACCCCTCACTGTAACACCGATATATCCCACACACCTCACTGTAACACTCTGATACACCCCACACCCCTCACTGTAACACTGATATACCCCACACCCCTCACTGTAACACTCTGATACACCCCACACCCCTCACTGCAACACTCTGATATACCCCACACTTCTCACTGTAACAGTGATATACCCCACACCCCTCACTGTAACACTGATATATACCACACACCTCACTGTAACACTCTGATACACTCCACACCCCTCACTGTAACACTGATATATCCCACACCCCTCACTGTAACACTCTGATACACCCCACGCCCCTCACTGTAACACTCTGAAATACCCCACACCCCTCACTGTAACACTGATATACCCCACACCCCTCACTGTAACACTGATATATCCCACACACCTCACTGTAACACTCTGATACACCCCACACCCCTCACTGTAACACCGATATATCCCACACACCTCACTGTAACACTCTGATACACCCCACACCCCTCACTGTAACACTGATATACCCCACACCCCTCACTGTAACACTCTGATACACCCCACACCCCTCACTGCAACACTCTGATATACCCCACACTTCTCACTGTAACAGTGATATACCCCACACCCCTCACTGTAACACTGATATATACCACACACCTCACTGTAACACTCTGATACACTCCACACCCCTCACTGTAACACTGATATATCCCACACCCCTCACTGTAACACTCTGATATACCCCACACCCCTCACTGTAACACTCTGATATATCCCACACCCCTCACAGTAACCCTTGGTATACCCACACACCTCACTGTAACACTCTGATACACCCCACACCCCTCACTGTAACACTCTGATATACCCCACACCCCTCACTGTAACACTCTGATACACCCCACACCCCTCACAGCAACACTCTGATATACCCCACACCCCTCACTGTAATGCTGATATACCCCACACACCTCACTGTAACACTGATATATCCCACACACCTCACTGTAACACTCTGATACACCCCACACTCCTCACTGCAACACTCTGATATACCCCACAACCCTCACTGTAACACTCAGATATACCCCACACCCCCTCACTGTAACACTCTGATATGCCCCACACCCCTCACTGTAACACTCTGATATACCCCACACCCCTCACTGTAACCCTCTGATATACCCCACACCCCTCACTGTAACACTCAGATATACCCCACACCCCCTCACTGTAACACTCTGATATACCCCAAACCCCTCACTGTAAAACTCTGATATATCCCACACCCCTCACTATAACACTCTGATATTCCCCACACCCCTCACTGTAACACTCTGATATATCCACACCCCTCACTATAACACTCTGATATGCCCGACACCCCTCACTGTAACAGTCTGTTATACCCCTCACTGTAACACTCTGATACACCCCACATCCCTCACTATAACACTGATATACCCCACACCCCTCACTGTAACACTCTGATACACCCCACACCCCTCACTGCAACACTCTGATATACCCCAAACCCCTCACTGTAATACTGATATACCCCACACCCCTCACTGTAACACTGATATATCCCACACACCTCACTGTAACACTCTGATACACCCCACACCCCTCACTGTAACACTGATATACCCCACACCCCTCACTGTAACACTCTGATATACCCCACACTCCTCACTGTAACACTCTGATATATCCCACACCCCTCACAGTAACCCTTGGTATACCCACACACCTCACTGTAACACTCTGATACACCCCACACCCCTCACTGTAACACTCTGATACACCCCACACCCCTCACTGCAACACTCTGATACACCCCACACACCTCACTGTAACACTCTGATATATCCCACACACCTCACTGTAACACTCTGATACACCCCACACCCCTCACTGTTACACTGATATATCCCACACACCTCACTGTAACACTCTGATATACCCCACACCCCTCACTGTTACACTGATATATCCCACACACCTCACTGTAACACTGATATATCCCACACACCTCACTGTAACACTCTGATACACCCCACACCCCTCACTGTTACACTGATATATCCCACACACCTCACTGTAACACTCTGATATACCCCACACCCCTCACTGTAACACATTGATATACCCCACACCCCTCACTGTAACACTGATATAACCCACACACCTCACTGTAACACTCTGATACACCCCACACCTCTCACTGTAACACTGATATATCCCACACCCCTCACTGTAACAGTGTGGTATACCCCACACCCCTCACTGTAACACTGATATAACCCACACACCTCACTGTAACACTCTGATACACCCCACACCTCTCACTGTAACACTGATATATCCCACACCCCTCACTGTAACACTGATATATCCCACACACCTCACTGTAACACTCTGATACACCCCACACCCCTCACTGTACCAATCTGATACACCACACACCCCTCACTGTAACACTCTGATACACCCCACACCCCTCACAGTAACGCTTGGTATACACAAACCCCTCACTGTAACACTCTGATACACCCCACACCCCTCACTGTAACACTCTGATACACCCCACACCCCTCACTGTAACACTCTCTGATATACCCCACACCCCTCACTGTAACACTGATATACCCCACACCCCTCACTGTAACACTGATACACCCCACACCCCTCAATGTAACACTGATATGCCCCACACCCCTCACTGTAACACTCTGATATATCCACACCCCTCACTGTAACACTCTGATATGCCCCACACCCCTCACTGTAACACTCTGATATACCCCACACCCCTCACTGTAACACTCTGATATATCCACACCCCTCACTATAACACTCTGATATGCCCGACACCCCTCACCGTAACAGTCTGTTATACCCCTCACTGTAACACTCTGATACACCCCACATCCCTCACTATAACACTGATATACCCCAGACCCCTCACTGTAACACTCTGATACACCCCACACCCCTCACTGCAACACTCTGATATACCCCAAACCCCTCACTGTAATACTGATATACCCCACATCCCTCACTGTAACACTGATATATCCCACACACCTCACTGTAACAGTCTGATACACCCCACACCCCTCACTGTAACACTGATATACCCCACACCCCTCACTGTAACACTCTGATATACCCCACATTCCTCACTGTAACACTCTGATATATCCCACACCCCTCACAGTAACCCTTGGTATACCCACACACCTCACTGTAACACTCTGATACACCCCACACCCCTCACTGTAACACTCTGATACACCCCTCACTGCAACACTCTGATACACCCCACACACCTCACTGTAACACTGATATATCCCACACACCTCACTGTAACACTCTGATACACCCCACACCCCTCACTGTAACACTGATATACCCCACACACCTCACTGTAACACTCTGATACACCCCACACCCCTCACTGTAACACTGATATATCCCACACCCCTCACTGTAACACTGATATATCCCACATACCTCACTGTACCAATCTGACACACCACACACCCCTCACTGTAACACTCTGATACACCCCACACCCCTCACTGTAACACTCTGATACACCCCACACCCCTCACTGTAACACTCTCTGATATACCCCACACCCCTCACTGTAACACTGATATACCCCACACCCCTCACTGTAACACTGTGATACACCCCACACCCCTCACTGTAACACTGATATATCCCACACACCTCACTGTAACACTCTGATACACACCACACCCCTCACTGTAACACTGATATACCCCACACCCCTCACTGTAACACTCTGATACACCCCACACCCCTCACTGCAACACTCTGATACACCCCACACCCCTCACTGTAACACAGATATATCCCACACCCCTCACTGTAACACTCTGATATACCCCAAACCCCTCACTGTAACACTCTGATATATCCCACACCCCTCACAGTAACCCTTTGTATACCCACACACCTCACTGTAACACTCTGATACACCCCACACCCCTCACTGTAACACTCTGATATACCCCACACCCCTCACTGTAACACTCTGATACACCCCACACCCATCACTGCAACACTCTGATATACCCCACACCCCTCACTGTAACGCTGATATACCGCACACCCCTCACTGTAACACTCAGATATACCCCACACCCCCTCACTGTAACACTCTGATATGCACCACACCCCTCACTGTAACACTCTGATATACCCCACACCCCTCACTGTAACCCTCTGATATACCTCACACCCCTCACTGTAACACTCAGATATACCCCACACCCCCTCACTGTAACACTCTGATATGCACCACACCCCTCACTATAACACTCTGATATGCCCCACACCCCTCACTGTAACACTCTGATATATCCACACCCCTCACTATAACACTCTGATATGCCCCACACCCCTCACTGTAACAGTCTGTTATACCCCTCACTGTAACACTCTGATACACCCCACATCCCTCACTGTAACACTGATATACCCCACACCCCTCACTGTAACACTCTGATACACCCCACACCCCTCACTGTAACACTGATATACCCCACAACCCTCACTGTAACACTGATATATCCCACACACCTCACTGTAACACTCTGATACACCCCACACCCCTCACTGTAACGCTCTGATATACCCCACGCTCCTCACTGTAACACTCTGATACACCCCACACCGCTCACTGCAACACTCTGATATACCCCACACCCCTCACTGTAACACTGATATACCCCACACCCCTCACTGTAACACTGATCTATCCCACAAACCTCACTGTAACACTCTGATACACTCCACACCCCTCACTGCAACACTCTGATATACCCCACACCCCTCACTGTAACACTCAGATATACCCCACACACCCTCACTGTAACACTCTGATATGCCCCACACCCCTCACTGTAACACTCTGATATACCCCACTCCCCTCACTGTAACCCTCTGATATACCCCACACCCCTCACTGTAACACCCAGATATACCCCACACCTCCTCACTGTAACACTCTGATATACCCCACACCCCTCACTGTAACACTCTGATATATCCCACACCCCTCACTGTAACATTCTGATATATCCCACACCCCTCACTGTTCCACTCTGATATACCCCACACCCCTCACTGTAACACTCAGATACACCCCACAACCCTCACTGTAACATTCTGATATATCCCACACCCCTCACTGTAACACTCTGATATGCCCCACACCCCTCACTGTAACACTCTGATATACCCCACACCCCTCACTGTAACACTCAGATATACCCCACACCCCTCACTAATACTCTGATGCACCCCACACCCCTCACTGTAACACTCTGATACACCCCACACCCCTCAGTGTAACACTCTGATATACCCCACACCCCTCACTGTAACCCTGTGATATACCCCACACCCCTCACTGTAACACTGATATACCCCACACCCCTCACTGTAACACTCTCTGATATACCCCACACCCCTCACTGTAACACTCTGATATACCCCACACACCTCACTGTAACACTCTCTGATATACCCCACACCCCTCACTGTAACACTCTGATACACCCCACACCCCTCACTGTTACACTGATATATCCCACACACCTCACTGTAACACTCTGATACACCCCACACCCCTCACGGTAACACTCTGATACACCCCACACCCCTCACTGTAACACTGATATAACCCACACACCTCACTGTAACACTCTGATACACCCCACACCTCTCACTGTAACACTGATATATCCCACATACCTCACTGTAACACTCTGATACACCCCACACCCCTCACTGTAACACTCTGATACACCCCACACCCCTCACTGTAACACTCTGATACACCCCACACCCCTCACTGTAACACTCTCTGATATACCCCACACCCCTCACTGTAACACTGATATACCCCACACCCCTCACTGTAACACACTGATACACCCCACACTCCTCAGTGTAACACTCTGATACACCCCACACCCCTCACTGTAACACTGATATACCCCACACACCTCACTGTAACACTCTGATACACCCCACACCCCTCACTGTAACACTGATATATCCCACACCCCTCACTGTAACACTGATATATCCCACATACCTCACTGTACCAATCTGACACACCACACACCCCTCACTGTAACACTCTGATACACCCCACACCCCTCACTGTAACACTCTGATACACCCCACACCCCTCACTGTAACACTCTCTGATATACCCCACACCCCTCACTGTAACACTGATATACCCCACACCCCTCACTGTAACACTCTGATACACCCCACACCCCTCACTGTAACACTGATATATCCCACACACCTCACTGTAACACTCTGATACACACCACACCCCTCACTGTAACACTGATATACCCCACACCCCTCACTGTAACACTCTGATACACCCCACACCCCTCACTGCAACACTCTGATACACCCCACACCCCTCACTGTAACACAGATATATCCCACACCCCTCACTGTAACACTCTGATATACCCCAAACCCCTCACTGTAACACTCTGATATATCCCACACCCCTCACAGTAACCCTTTGTATACCCACACACCTCACTGTAACACTCTGATACACCCCACACCCCTCACTGTAACACTCTGATATACCCCACACCCCTCACTGTAACACTCTGATACACCCCACACCCATCACTGCAACACTCTGATATACCCCACACCCCTCACTGTAACGCTGATATACCGCACACCCCTCACTGTAACACTCAGATATACCCCACACCCCCTCACTGTAACACTCTGACATGCACCACACCCCTCACTGTAACACTCTGATATACCCCACACCCCTCACTGTAACCCTCTGATATACCTCACACCCCTCACTGTAACACTCAGATATACCCCACACCCCCTCACTGTAACACTCTGATATGCACCACACCCCTCACTATAACACTCTGATATGCCCCACACCCCTCACTGTAACACTCTGATATATCCACACCCCTCACTATAACACTCTGATATGCCCCACACCCCTCACTGTAACAGTCTGTTATACCCCTCACTGTAACACTCTGATACACCCCACATCCCTCACTGTAACACTGATATACCCCACACCCCTCACTGTAACACTCTGATACACCCCACACCCCTCACTGTAACACTGATATACCCCACAACCCTCACTGTAACACTGATATATCCCACACACCTCACTGTAACACTCTGATACACCCCACACCCCTCACTGTAACGCTCTGATATACCCCACGCTCCTCACTGTAACACTCTGATACACCCCACACCGCTCACTGCAACACTCTGATATACCCCACACCCCTCACTGTAACACTGATATACCCCACACCCCTCACTGTAACACTGATCTATCCCACAAACCTCACTGTAACACTCTGATACACTCCACACCCCTCACTGCAACACTCTGATATACCCCACACCCCTCACTGTAACACTCAGATATACCCCACACACCCTCACTGTAACACTCTGATATGCCCCACACCCCTCACTGTAACACTCTGATATACCCCACTCCCCTCACTGTAACCCTCTGATATACCCCACACCCCTCACTGTAACACCCAGATATACCCCACACCTCCTCACTGTAACACTCTGATATACCCCACACCCCTCACTGTAACACTCTGATATATCCCACACCCCTCACTGTAACATTCTGATATATCCCAGACCCCTCACTGTTCCACTCTGATATACCCCACACCCCTCACTGTAACACTCAGATACACCCCACAACCCTCACTGTAACATTCTGATATATCCCACACCCCTCACTGTAACACTCTGATATGCCCCACACCCCTCACTGTAACACTCTGATATACCCCACACCCCTCACTGTAACACTCAGATATACCCCACACCCCTCACTAATACTCTGATGCACCCCACACCCCTCACTGTAACACTCTGATACACCCCACACCCCTCAGTGTAACACTCTGATATACCCCACACCCCTCACTGTAACCCTGTGATATACCCCACACCCCTCACTGTAACACTGATATACCCCACACCCCTCACTGTAACACTCTCTGATATACCCCACACCCCTCACTGTAACACTCTGATATACCCCACACACCTCACTGTAACACTCTCTGATATACCCCACACCCCTCACTGTAACACTCTGATACACCCCACACCCCTCACTGTTACACTGATATATCCCACACACCTCACTGTAACACTCTGATACACCCCACACCCCTCACGGTAACACTCTGATACACCCCACACCCCTCACTGTAACACTGATATAACCCACACACCTCACTGTAACACTCTGATACACCCCACACCTCTCACTGTAACACTGATATATCCCACATACCTCACTGTAACACTCTGATACACCCCACACCCCTCACTGTAACACTCTGATACACCCCACACCCCTCACTGTAACACTCTGATACACCCCACACCCCTCACTGTAACACTCTCTGATATACCCCACACCCCTCACTGTAACACTGATATACCCCACACCCCTCACTGTAACACTCTGATACACCCCACACACCTCACTGTAACACTGATATACCCCACACCCCTCACTGTAACACTCTGATACACCCCACACCCCTCACTGTAACACTTATATACCCCACACCCCTCACTGTAACACTCTGATATACCCCACACCCCTCACTGTAACACTCTGATATATCCCACACCCCTCACAGTAACCCTTTGTATACCCACACACCTCACTGTAACACTCTGATACACCCCACACCCCTCACTGTAACACTCTGATACACCCCACACCCATCACTGCAACACTCTGATATACCCCACACCCCTCACTGTAACGCTGATATACCCCACACCCCTCACTGTAACACTCAGATATACCCCACACCCCCTCACTGTAACACTCTGATATGCACCACACCCCTCACTATAACACTCTGATATGCCCCACACCCCTCACTGTAACACTCTGATATATCCACACCCCTCACTATAACACTCTGATATGCCCCACACCCCTCACTGTAACAGTCTGTTATACCCCTCACTGTAACACTCTGATACACCCCACATCCCTCACTGTAACACTGATATACCCCACACCCCTCACTGTAACACTCTGATACACCCCACACCCCTCACTGTAACACTGATATACCCCACACCCCTCACTGTAACACTGATATATCCCACACACCTCACTGTAACACTCTGATACACCCCACACCCCTCACTGTAACACTGATATACCCCACACCCCTCTCTGTAACACTGATATATCCCACACACCTCACTGTAACACTCTGATACACCCCACGCCCCTCACTGTAACACTCTGATACACCCCACACCCCTCACTGCAACACTCTGATATACCCCACACCCCTCACTGTAACACTGATATACCCCACACCCCTCACTGTAACACTGATCTATCCCACACACCTCACTGTAACACTCTGATACACCCCACACCCCTCACTGCAACACTCTGATATACCCCACACCCCTCACTGTAACACTCAGATATACCCCACACACCCTCACTGTAACACTCAGATATACCCCACACACCCTCACTGTAACACTCTGATATGCCCCACACCCCTCACTGTAACACTCTGATATACCCCACACCCCTCACTGTAACCCTCTGATATACCCCACACCCCTCACTGTAACACCCAGATATACCCCACACCTCCTCACTGTAACACTCCGATATACCCCACACCCCTCACTGTAACACTCTGATATATCCCACACCCCTCACTGTAACATTCTGATATATCCCACACCCCTCACTGTTCCACTCTGATATACCCCACACCCCTCACTGTAACACTCAGATACACCCCACAACCCTCACTGTAACATTCTGATATATCCCACACCCCTCACTGTAACACTCTGATATGCCCCACACCCCTCACTGTAACACTCAGATATACCCCACACCCCTCACTAATACTCTGATGCACCCCACACCCCTCACTGTAACACTCTGATGCACCCCACACCCCTCACTGTAACACTCTGATATACCCCACACCCCTCACTGTAACCCTGTGATATACCCCACACCCCTCACTGTAACACTGATATACCCCACACCCCTCACTGTAACACTCTCTGATATACCCCACACCCCTCACTGTAACACTCTGATATACCCCACACCCCTCACTGTAACACTCTCTGATATACCCCACATCCCTCACTGTAACACTCTGATATACCCCACACCCCTCACTGTAACACTCTGATATACCCCACACCCCTCACTGTAACACTCTGATATACCCCACTCCCCTCACTGTAACACTCTGATATACCCTACACCCCTCACTGTAACACTCTGATATGCCCCACACCCCTCACTGTAACACTCTGATATATCCCACACCCCTCACTGTAACAGTGATATACCCCACACCCTCACTGTAACACTCTGATACACCCCACACCCCTCACTGTAACACTCTGATATACCCCACACCCCTCACTGTAACACTCTGATATACCCCACACCCCTCACTGTAACACTCTGATATACCCCAAACCCCTCACTGTAACACTCTGATATACCCTACACCCCTCACTGTAACACTCTGATATGCCCCACACCCCTCACTGTAACACTCTGATATACCCCACACCCCTCACTGTAACACTCTGATATACCCCACACCCCTCACTGTAACACTCTGATATACCCCACACCCCTCACTGTAACACTCTGATATACCCTACACCCCTCACTGCAACACTCTGATATACTCCACACCCCTCACTGTAACACTGATATGCCCCCCCCTCACTGTAACACTGATATACCCCACACCCCTCACTGTAACACTCTGATACACCCCACACCCCTCACTGTAACACTCTGATACACCCCACACCCCTCACTGTAACACTCTGATATACCCCACACCCCTCACTGTAACACTCTGATACACCCCACACCCCTCACTGTAACACTCTGATATACCCCACACTCCTCACTGTAACACTCTGATATACCCCTCACCCCTCACTGTAACACACTGATATACCCCTCACCCCTCACTGTAACACTGATATACCCCACACCCCTCACTGTAACACTCTGATATACCCCACACCCCTCACTGTAACACACTGATATACCCCTCACCCCTCACTGTGACACTGATATACCCCACACCCCTCACTGTAACACTCTGATAAACCCCACACCCCTCACTGTAACACTCTGATGTAGCCCACACCCCTCACTGTAACACTGATATACCCCACACCCCTCACTGTAACACTGATATACCCCACACCCCTCACTGTAACACTCTGATATACCCCACACCCCTCACTGTAACACTCTGATATACCCCACACCCCTCACTGTAACACACTGATATACCCTACACCCCTCACTGTAACACTCTGATATACCCCACACCCCTCACTGTAACACTCTGATATACCCCACACCCCTCACTGTAACTCTCTGATATACCCCACACCCTTCACTGTAACACTCTGATATACCCCACACCCCTCACTGTAACACACTGATATACCCCACACCCCTCACTGTAACACTCTGATATACCCCACATCCCTCACTGTAACACTGATATATCCCACACCCCTCACTGTAACACTGTGATATACCCCACACCCCTCACTGTAACACTGTGATATACCCCACACCCCTCACTGTAACACTCTGATATACCCCACACCCCTCACTGTAACACACTGATATACCCCACACCCCTCACTGTAACACTCTGATATATCCCACACCCCTCACTGTAACACTGATATACCCCACACCCCTCACTGTAACACACTGATATACCCCACACCCCTCACTGTAACACTCTCTGATATGCCCCACACCCCTCACTGTAACACTCTGATATACCCCACACCCCTCACTGTAACACTCTGATACACCCCACACTGTAACACTCTGATATACCCCACACCCCTCACTGTAACACTCTGATATACTCCACACCCCTCACTGTAACACTGATATACCCCACACCCCTCACTGTAACACACTGATATACCCCACACCCCTCACTGTAACACTCTGATATGCCCCACACCCCTCACTGTAACACTCTGATATACCCCACACCCCTCACTGTAACACTCTCTGATATACCCCACACCCCTCACTGTAACACACTGATATACCCCACACCCCTCACTGTAACACTCTGATATGCCCCACACCCCTCACTGTAACACTCTGATATACCCCACTCCCCTCACTGTAACACTCTGATATACCCCACTCCCCTCACTGTAACACTGATATACCCCACACCCCTCACTGTAACACACTGATATACCCCACACCCCTCACTGTAACACTCTGATATGCCCCACACCCCTCACTGTAACACTCTGATACACCCCACACCCCTCACTGTAACACTCTGATATGCCCCACACCCCTCACTGTAACACTCTGATATACCCCACACCCCTCACTGTAACACTCTGATACACCCCACTCCCCTCACTGTAACACTCTGATATACCCCACACCCCCTCACTGTAACACTCTGATATACTCCACACCCCTCACTGTAACACTCTGATATGCCCCACACCCCTCACTGTAACACACTGATATACCCCACACCCCTCACTGTAACACTCTGATATGCCCCACACCCCTCACTGTAACACTCTGATACACCCCACACCCCTCACTGTAACACTCTGATATACCCCACACCCCTCACTGTAACACTCTGATATGCCCCACACCCCTCACTGTAACACACTGATATACCCCACACCCCTCACTGTAACACTCTGATATGCCCCACACCCCTCACTGTAACACTCTGATACACCCCACACCCCTCACTGTAACACTCTGATATACCCCACACCCCTCACTGTAACACTCTGATATGCCCCACACCCCTCACTGTAACACACTGATATACCCCACACCCCTCACTGTAACACTCTGATATACCCCACACCCCTCACTGTAACACTCTGATATGCCCCACACCCCTCACTGTAACACACTGATATACCCCACACCCCTCACTGTAACACTCTGATATACCCCACACCCCTCACTGTAACACTGATACACCCCACACCCCTCACTGTAACACTCCGATGTATCCGTGGCTGTTAATCGGGAGGTCGGAGGTCATGCAATGGAAGTTGCTCTTCAATGGAATGATGGTCGGAGAGCTCAGTTTTGCTGGAGTTCACCGAGAACAGCTTTGGTGAAGTGGGTGGAACTTTCTGGTGCCGTCATTGCCGCGGGCGGAAAGGCAAAGTTTGGTGGGCGGCCGAGAAACAATGAACTTTTCAACGCTCTCCAAACTGTCCCGAGATTTCCCGTGAAATGCCTGCCATTGGCGGGACTGGACTTTCCCGGTCAGTGCATTTGTTCCAGGTTGTTCCCTGGTGCAGTGTTCTGCGTTAACAACAACAGGAACAAACTGAATTCATATAGCACCTTTAACACAGTGAAATGTCCCGATATGCTTCACAAATTCCAATCTGACTTAGCTACTGTCAAACCTAAAGTTGGTGCCATCAACTCACCGACTCCTCAAGTATCTCCAGTTCCCGTTATCCGTGACCAGCACCTCGGGGAGGCCATGCGTACTAAAAGACAAACGTATCTTTTCAATTGTTGCGCAGGACGTTGCCCCCTGCATCTTATGCACCTCTAGCCATTTAGACTGGGTGTCGATTAATAGAAGGAACATGGATCCTTGAAAAGGGCCTGCGAAATCTGCATGCAAGCGTGCCCAAGGCCGCCCTGGCCATTCCCAGTGATGTTGGGGCGCGGCCGGCGGAAGCTTCTGATGCTCCTGGCAAATGGAGCAGTTTTGGGCCACCTTCTCAGTGTCGGTGTCGAGGCCTGGCCACCAGACGTAACTCCGGGCCAACATTTTCATTTTGGTCACACCTGGATGTCCATTGTGCAAGTCTGTTAGTATCAGCTCCTGTCCTTTTTCCGGGACAATCACACGCGTCCCCCACAAGAGGATGCCGTCTTCCACGCTGAATTCTGAAAGCTTGGAGGAAAATGCCCGCAACTTGCCTGGGAGCTGTCTATGCTGCCCACCATACAGGACTATGTGCCGAACCTTTGACAGGACTGGCTCCGTCTGGGTCCACTCACGGATCTGTGATGCCGTGACAGGCAAGGTGTCCATAGAATTTAGGGTTGCAACCACCTCACTGGTCGTGGGGGTCGACATGGGGCCGGTCGATAAAGGCAATCGGCTCAGTGCGTCGGCATTTGCTATCTGCGTTCGTGGTTTGTGCTCCAGAGAATACTCGTATGCAGCAAGCAACAAAGCCCAGCGCTGGATCCGTGCGGAAGCAATGGGCGGTATTGGCTTATCCTCTCTGAAAAGTCCCAGCAGAGGCTTATGATCAGTCACGATAGTGAAGTGGTGGCCATACATGTACTGGTGGAAGCGTTTCACCGCAAAGACCACTGCCAGGCCCTCCTTCTCGATCTGCGTGTACATTTTCTCCGCTGCAGTCAATGTGCGGGAGGCGAAAGCTATCGGTCGCTCGGCCCCGTTCTCCATCTTGTGGGACAGGACGGCCCCAATACCATACGGGGATGCATCACATGTGACGAGCAAAGGCTTTCCAGGATCATCGTGGGTTAGTAACCCAGACGACGACAATTGTTGCTTTACCCGCCGGAAAGCGGTTTCTTGCGGCTGACCCCAAACCCAGGTGTGATTTTTCTTTAGCAGAAGGTGCAAAGGGGCCAGCGTAGTTGCCAGATTGGGGAGGAACTTCCCGTAATAGTTTACGAGACCGAGAAAAGAACGAAGATGCGAAGTGTCAGTCGGGGTGGGGGCCTGTTGAATTGCGCGCACCTTCTCTGCGACGGGGTGCAAACCTTCGCGGTCCACCCGATAACCTAGGTAGACTACGTCCTTTGCCTGAAATACGCACTTTGTGCGACGTAAACTGACTCCAGCCTCCGAAAAGCGTCTAAGGACAGCCTCCAGATTTTCCAAATGTTCCTGCTCCAACGTCCCTGTAATCAAAACGTCATCTAAATAGACAGCGACACGCGGTAAACCTCTCAAAATGCCCTCCATAACACATTGAAAAATAGCGCAGGCAGAGGATACTCCAAAGGGCAACCGTGTATATTCATACAGGCCCCGGTGTGTATTAATCGTTACATATGGTCGGGAGGCAGGGTCCAGCTCCAACTGTAGGTAGGCGTGACTCATATCTAATTATCTGAACGAGAGTCCGCCTGCAAGCTTCGCGTAGAGATCTTCTGTTCGAGGCATTGGATATCGGTCGAGTCAGGAAGCCGCATTCACTGTACGTTTATAGTCGCCACACAAGCGAACTGTGGCATCTGGCTTCATTACAGGTACAATTGGTGCTGCCCAGTCAGCGAAACGGATGGGCCTGATAATACCCAAACTCTCCAAACGAGTGAGCTCCCCTTCTACCTTCTTGAGCAAGGTGTAAGGCACCGAGCGCACCCGGAAATAGCGCGGCGTGGCGCCTGGTTCAACTTGGATACGGGCTACGGCCCCTTTTATTTTCCCCAAACTGGGCTGGAATACATCTGGGTATCGTCTTAGCACCTCAGTCAACCCTCCAGAAACTGTTTAGAGGATGTGCTGCCATTGCAACTGCAAATGGCGCAACCAGTCCCGACCCAACAGGCTGGGCCCATGGCCGCGCAGCACGATAAGTGGGAAACGCCCCTCCTGGCATCCATAAACAACAGGGGTCATTGTAGTTCCTGCAATGTCCAGTGGTTCCCCCGTGTAGGTGGCCAACCTGGCCTGTGAGTCGGTTAATGTAAGGGTCTGTATACCCTGCTTGATGCGGTCGAATGTCCTCTGGGCGATCACGGAGACCGCTGTGCCAGTGTCAAACTCCATCTCAAGCGGGTGACCATTGATCCGTACTGTCACCTTAATGGGGGCCACACGGGGAGCTGCCACACAATGCAGCTGCAGGCAGTCGTCCTCCGTCTCCACGTCCTCAGGAGTAGTCGCCGCAGGTTCATCCACATGGAAGGTACGGCCTCTGGGCTGGCCCCAGTTACGGCCCCTGGGCTGGTCCCAGTTTCGGTCGGAACGACGGCGCCTCTGGTGCCCCCAGGACCAGCGTCCTCGATGGGGTCGGTGCCTATAAGTCTGACACGGACATGGCTCCTCATCCATTGGTTCTGGAGAAGGCTCCCTTCGGGGAGGAATGTCCGACGGCCACTGGCGTCGATCCGGTCGTCGCCTCGCCCAGGGTACCGCAGGAGTGCGGGGGGACTTTTTCGGACAGAAAGGGTTGCGCCCCAAGGCATGCACTTCCATTCCCTGTAGCTCCTGCACTCCTCGTTCTGCGCTCTCTCGGGACAATACTATTTGAATGGCCTGTTGAAAAGTCAATGTTGGCTCAGCTAACAACTTTCTCTGGGTGGCCGCATTGTTAATACCGCAAACCAAATGGTCGCGTAACATTTCTGACAAGGTCTCACCATAGTCACAGTACTCCGCAATCCTGCGTAGCCTGGATAGAAAGTCGGCAAGGGATTCTCCAGGGGTCCTCTCAGCGGTATTAAACCGGTAACGCTGGACTATCGTGGACGGGGTTGGGTTAAAATGTTGCCCCACTAAATTCACAAGTTCATCAAACGTTTTGGTGTCCGGCGCAGCTGGGTACGTAAGGCTCCTAATCACCCCAAACGTATGCGGGCCGCAGACGGTGAGCAATATGACCACCTGGCGCTCGTTTTCGGTGATATTGTTTGCCCGGAAATACTAACGCATCCGTTGCGCGTACTGGTTCCAGCTTTCCAGCGCAGCATCAAAAACATCCAAACGTCCATACAGAGGCATGGTATAATAGAAAACAACTTCCAACCTGTATCCAACAAAAATCCAGGGAGGTGGCTTCAGCAGTGTAGACAGCTATTCACTTTAACCCTCGTCGCCAGTTTTGTGAGGGCCACGAAGAATCCAGCACGAGTTTTAAGGATACAAAGTAATAACATGTATTTACAATAACATATATATATGCAGCAACTTCCCTTGCTGCACACTCCTTCCTGCTGGTTCCAAACTGGCCAGCTTTATTTATACATGGAGTTTACTAATGGTTTCTCCACCCCCCCCTCATTAGGGAAGCTCATACTCCCACAGGATTGTGGGATTGTCATTAGTCCCCAGCCAATGGTAAGCAGGCAGGTTATAACATCAACCCTCAGCGCTATAGTTGATAGACCAAAGGTTGTTGTGGAAAATAAAAGCTCATGGGCGTAGGGGTGACTTATTGGCATGGATTGAAGATTGGCTAGCGAACAGGAAACAGAGGGTAGACATAATTGGGTCTTTTTAAGGTTGGCAAGGTGTGACGAGTGGTGTGCCGCAGGGATCAGTGCTGGGGCCTCAACATTTTACAATTTTTATCAATGATTTGTCTGAAGGGACTGAGGGTATGGTTGTTAAATTTGCTGATGATACAAAGATAGATAGGACAGTAAATTGTGAAGAGGACGTACGGAGAGCACAAGAAGATAGGTCAAGTGATTGGGCAAATGGAGTATAACGTGGGAGACGGTGAAGTTTTTCACTTTAGCAGGAAGAATAAAAAAGGGGTTTATTACCTGAATGGTGAGAGATTGCAGAGCTCTGAGATGCAGAGGGATCTGGGTGTCCTAGTGCAGGAATCACAAAAGGTTAGTTTACAGGTACAGCAAGTGATTAGGAAAGCGAATAGAATATTGTCTTCTATTCTGAGGGGAATTGAATTCAAGATAGAGAGGTTATGCTTCAGTTGTACAGGGCAGTGGGGAGACCCCACCCGGAGCAATGTGTTGGCCTCCTTATTACAGGAAAGATAGAAATGTGCTGGAAACAGTTCAGAGAAGGTTTGCTAGATTAATACCTGGGAAGGATAGGCTGTCTTATGAGGAAAGGTTGCAGAGGGTCGGTTTGTATCCACTGGAGTTTTGAAGAGGAAGAGGTGACGTGATTGAAACATACAAGATCCTGAGGGGGCTTGTCAGGGTGGATGTGGAGAGGACGTTTCGTCTTGTGGGAGAATCCAGAATGTGGGGTCACTGTTTAAGAATAAGGGGCGGTGTTCTCCGATCCCCTCCCCCCCGCCGGGTCGGAGAATCCCCGGGGGCGGCGCGAATCCCACACCGTCGTTCCGACGCCGGCTGCCGTATTCTGCGGCGCCGGTTTTCGGGCAGGGGCGGGGTTTACGCCGCGCCGGTCGGGGGCCGTTGGCAGCGGCCCTCCTGGCAATTCTCCGGGCCCCGATGGACCGAGCGGCCGTCGTTTCCTGGCCAGTCCCGCCGGCGTGAAATGGACATGGTCCATCACGGCTGGGCTGGCCTTGTAGGCCGGCTAGGTGAGTCCTCTGGGGTGGGCGCGGGGGGTTCCGGCCCCAGGGGGGGCCCCCAACGGTGACCTGGCCCGCGATCGGGGACCACCGATCTGCGGGCGGGCCTGTGCCGTGGGGGCACCCTTTCCCTCCGCGCCGGCCATGGCGAAGCCCTACACAGGCCGGCGCGGAAAAGAGCCCCCCTGCGCATACGCGGAACCACGCCGGTGAATGTGCCAACTCGCGCCGGCCCTTCGCCGCCGGTCGGCACAGCGCCAACCCCTCTGGCGCCGGCCTAGCCCCTGGAAGTGCGGAGGATTCCGCATCTTCCGGTCGGCCCGACACCGGAGTGGTTTGCGGCGCTCTTGGCGCCGGCGTCCGGCCATCCCGCCAGTTGCGGGAGAATCCCGCCCAAGGCGTAGCTCATTTTAAACGGAGATGAGGTGAAATCTTTCTCTCTCAGGAGGCCGTGAACCTTTGGCATTCTCTTCCCGACAAGGCACGGGAAGCTGAATCTTTGAATATGTTTAAGGCAGAGCTGGATGGATTCTTGGGAAGCTGGGGGAGGGGGTGGAGAAAGGTTGCCCAGGGGGTCGGCAGGATACAGATTTCAGGTTACGAACAGATCAGCCATGATCTTAGTGAATGGTGGAACAGGCTAGAGGGGCTGAATGGCCCACTCCCGCTCCTTGTTCATATGTTCGTACGATCAACGATGATCATTTCCTCTGAAAATATTGCAAAAAATGAAATGGATCAATTGCCATTTTCAGTTCAGGGATAAACATTACCAGAAGGATGTGGAGGCTTTGGAGAGGGTGCAGAGGGGGTTTACCAGGACGTTGCCAGGTCTGGAGGGTGTTAGCTCTGTGGAGAGGCTGAATAGACTCCGACTGTTTTCATTAGAAAGTCGGAGGTCGAGGGGCGACCTGACAGAGGTCTACAAGATTATGAGGGGCATGGATAGAGTGGATGGGCAGGCATTCTTTCCCAGGGTGGAGGGGTCAGTTACCAGGGGGCAGAGGTTTAAGGTCCATGGGGCAAAGTTTAGAGGAGATGTGCGAGGCAGGTTTTTTACGCAGAGGGTGGTGAGTGCCTGGAACGCGTTGCCAAGGGAGGTTGTGGAAGGAGATACATTAACAGCGTTCAAAAGGCATCTCGCCAAACACATGGATAGGATGGGTATAGAGAGATACGGCACAAGGAAGTGCTGAGGGTTTTGGCCAAGGTTTGTATCACGACCGGTACAGGCTTGGAGGGCCGAAGGGCCTGTTCCTGTGCTGTATTGTTCTTTGTTCTTTGTTCACCCACCTCTGTGGGGATCAGTTGTCTATTCCAATCCTGGTTGGCCTCCCATCTTCCCAGTTCCCCATCACCGCAGTTGCCCAACCATTGGCGCCCAGCCAGGCAGCACAAACAATCCTTGTTTACAAATCCCTCCATGGCCTCGACACTCCCTTTTGCTTTAATCTCTTCCAGCCCCAGAACCCTCCAAGATCTCTGCGCTCATCGAACTCGCCCTCTTCCCTATCCCTCACTCCTCCGCGGGCGGCCGTGCCTTCGCTGCCTCGAGCCAACGTTCTGGAATATTCCGCCTCTGAGCTTCTCCGCCCTCCACCTCACCCTCCTCTGTCAAGACTCTCATCGGAAAGCTCCCTCCTTAACCAAGGATTGGGGGGTCACCCGCTGTCCTGATAGGTTCTAACATGACTGGGTGCAAGATTCTGATTGGCTCCCACTCCCGTGGGGCATCGTGAGATGTGCAGGTGCTGATTAAATGCAAGTTGTTGTTGCTGTTGATAACACCCTCTGGCTGGGGAGATTCGAACGGCGGGTGTGTAATTCCTGATTCAATATTGATGTCTCTGTGGGAAGGAGAGGGTCAAACGGTCATGCCAGCTTGACGCTTCCTCAAGGATGGTGTAACATTCGTTAACTGACTGACTCAGAGCTGAGGCCAGTTTACTGTAATCACAGCTCAGGCCTCACACAATCCTTCACAAGATCCCCCAAGGAACAGGAACAGGATCGAGACCTAAAACAGCCAGGCAGAGATTACCGAGCACTACCTCACTTGTTCAGGCCTCTCCGTGATAAAGAGACAGAGGTTTTGCATTGCTATAGCGCCTTTCACCGTCCCAAAGCTCTTTACAGCCGGTGACATACATCTCAAAGGGCAGTCGCCGTTACGATGTAGGAATTGCAGTGGTCAATTTGTGCACAGCAAGATCCCAGAAGAACAATGTGACCATGGGCAAGTAATCCGATATGGCGGTGTTGCTGGAGCGCTGAATATTTGCCAGGCCATTGGGGGGGGGGTTGGGGGGGGACGGACGGGGGGAAGGGTGGAAGGGGGGGGGCGGTGAGATCCCCTGCTCTACTTCGAGATAGTGACCGGGGGTATCTTTTACATCCGGCCCAGGGGGCACACGTGACTGTGGGCTTGACATCTCATCCAAAAGCTGGAACTTCCAACAGTGCAGCGTTTTCTCAGTGAGGACGATTAGAAATAGGAGTAGGCCATTCGGCCCATCGAGCCTACTCCGCCATTCACTGAGATCAGGGCTGAGGGGAGACTGTGGCCTTAACCCCACTTTCCGTCTCCCTCCCCCACCCCACCCCCACCCCACCCCCACCCCCATAGCCCGTGACTCTCTTGTCGATCGAAAGGTCTGTCTCACTCAGTCTGGAATATATTCGACGACCCAGCCTCCACCGCTATCTGGGAATTCCTCAAACTGATGACCCTCTGAGAAAAGACCTTTCTACTCTTCACCATCTTAAATGCGAGACCCTTTATTTTTAAACCGTGCTCACTGAGCCTCCGTAAGAGGAAACACCCTCCGAGCATCTACCTCCGATTCATACAATCCCGGTGCAGAAGGAGTCCATTCGGCCCATCGAATCTGCACCAACTCTCTGAAAGAGCACCCCACTCAAATCCACTTCCCAATAACCCCTTCATCTAACCTTCTCATTCCTGGACACTTCCTTATTTAGACCTACTACATGAATGGCTTAGATCGGGTGGACGTAGGGAAGTTGTTTCCATTAGCAGGGGAGACTAGGACCCTGGGGCACGGCCTTAGAATAAAAGGGAGTCACTTTAGAACAGAGATGAGGAGAAATTTCTTCAGCCAGAGAGTGGTGGGTCTGTGGAATTCATTGCCACAGAGGGCGGTGGAGGCCGGGACGTTGAGTGTCGTTAAGACAGAAGTTGATAAATTCTTGATTTCTCGAGGAATTAAGGGCTATGGAGAGAGAGCGGGTAAATGGAGTTGAAATCAGCCATGATTGAATGGTGGAGTGGACTCGATGGGCCGAATGGCCTTACTTCCGCTCCTATGTCTTAAGGTCTTATGGTCTTACATGTTGCCCAAACCATCTGTATCCCTCCATTCCCCGCCCGTTTATGTGTCCAGCAAGCTACATCTTAAATGTTGCTTTCTTGCCTGCCTCCACCATCTCCACTGGAAACACATTCCAGGCATCCACCACCCTGTGCGTGAAAAACTTACCCCGTACATCTCCCCTAAACGTTCCCCCTCTCACCTTGAACCTGTGCCCCCTTGTAATTGCGTCTTCCACCCTGGGAAAAAGCTTCTGACTATTCACCCTGCCTATACCTCTCGGAATTTTGTAGACCTCGATCAGGCCTCCCCTCAGCTCCGGCTTTCCAACGAAAACAATCCGAGATAAAGGTTCTGCCATTATCTGTATAATTCACACCGGAATTTGATCTTCCAAAATGCATCACCGTGCATTTGTCCAGATTGAACTCCATCTGCCATAGTGTCATTTGCAAACTTGCTAATCAGACCAACTACATTTTCCTCCAGATCATTTCTATATATTACAAACAACAGTAGTCCCAGCACTGATCCCTGTGAAACACCGATAGTTAGATCTCCATTCTGAAAAACCCCCTTCCACTGCTACTCTCTGTCCCATGTTGCCAAGCATGTTCTTTAACCATCTAGCTAGCACACCCCGAATCCCATGCAACTTACCTTTTGTACAGTCTTGCCATGAGGGACCTTTTCAAATGCCTTACTAAAGTCCATGTAGCCAACATCACAGCCTTTCCCATAACAATTAATTTTGTCACCTCCTCAGAAAACTCTGTCAAGTTGGTAAGACATGACCTTCCCCGCACAAAACCATCACCAACAAGGCCATTCGCTTCCAAATATGAATAAATCCTGTTCTTCAGTATCTTCTCCATCAGCTTCCCCACCACTGATATCAGGCTCACTGGCCTATAATTACCTGGATTATCTCTGATTCTCTTCTGAAACAAATGGACACCATTGGCTATTCTCCAGTCCTCTGGATCCTCACCTGTGGTCAAAGATTATGCAAATGTATCTGTTAAGGCCCCAGCTACTTCCTCTCTTGCCTCCCACAGAAACCTAGGGATATATCCCATCTGGCCCAGGGGACTTGTCTGCCTTAATGCATTTTCAGATATTCAACACTTCCTCCTTCATTATGCTGACATGTCCTAGAGTATTCACACACCCATCCCTAACCTTCGCATCCGTCATGTCCCTCTCCTTGATGAATACCGACGCAAAGAACTCATTAAGGGCGCGATTCTCCTAAAATGTTTCTAAGTTAATCTGTGGCGGGTTTTTCAGGGAGTTTCCCGTCGGCTCTACCGGCGAGTTCCCCACCGCTATCCAATGATAGTATCTGGGCAGTTTTCCATCGGTTTAGCCCACACTTGGAATTTTCTTTAGCACTGGGGAGCTGAACTCAGAGATCGTGCCGCCATTTTGAAAGGTTGCCCCGATCTCTAAGTGAGTTTGTGGGTCCCTCCCACCCATGGGCAATCTCACCCGCCCCCCCACACACACACACATGGACACTACCCTACACCCCCAAGTGAGGGCACCCCGCTACAGGGTCTCTGGAGGTCCTCTCTCATCAGGCCCCCTTACAGCACCCCATCCCTTCCAGGACCCCCACCCTTCAACCCCCCCACCCTCATTTCATGGGCATGGCCCACTCGCACCCTGACCCTTGGCAGTGCCACCCTGGCACTCGGGAACCCGGGAAGTTTCCCGCCGGCTTGCCCCTGACTATTGAATCCCCAATTAGTTTTGCTCTATTATGCCTTGCCCCCTCCCCTCCTCTGTACAGCAGTGCCAACTGTGGTGCCACCGCACTGGCCACTGCTGCTGCTGTCACCTGCTGAGCCATCCTCCTCATCAGTATCCAGATGGGCATACTTGTTAGAGAGGGGCACAGCCACAGGAGATTCCTGCACCGACTGCCTACCCACCTAGTGGTCACCCATCGATCTTCAGAATCGTAGGATCACAAAATGCTACAATGCAGAAGAGGCCATTCGCCCCATCGTGTCTGCACTGACGCATGAAAGGCCCTGACCTGCCCACCTAATCCCACTTGCCAGCACATGTCCCACAGCCTTGAATGTAAAGATGTGCCAAGTGCTCATCCAGCTACTTTTTAAAGGATGTGAGGCAACCGGCCTCTACCCCCCTCCCAGGCAGCGCGTTCCAGACCCGCCTCTACCCCCCTCCCAGGCAGCGCGTTCCAGACCCGCCTCTACCACCCTCCCAGGCAGCGCGTTCCAGACCCGCCCCTACCCCCCTCCCAGGCAGCGCGTTCCAGACCCGCCTCTACCCCCCTCCCAGGCAGCGCGTTCCAGACCCGCCCCTACCCCCCTCCCAGGCAGCGCGTTCCAGACCCGCCTCTACCCCCCTCCCAGGCAGCGCGTTCCAGACCCGCCTCTACCACCCTCCCAGGCAGCGCGTTCCAGACCCGCCCCTACCCCCCTCCCAGGCAGCGCGTTCCAGACCCGCCTCTACCCCCCTCCCAGGCAGCGCGTTCCAGACCCGCCCCTACCCCCCTCCCAGGCAGCGCGTTCCAGACCCGCCTCTACCCCCCTCCCAGGCAGCGTGTTCCAGACCCGCCTCTACCCCCCTCCCAGGCAGCGTGTTCCAGACCCGCCTCTACCCCCCTCCCAGGCAGCGCGTTCCAGACCCACCCCTACCCCCCTCCCAGGCAGCGCGTTCCAGACCCTCACCACCCTCTGGGTAAAAAAGTGTTTCCTCAAACCCCCCCTAAACCTCCCACCCCTCCCGTTGAACTTGTGTCCCCCTCGTAACCGATCCTTCACCTAAGGGGAACAGCCGCTCCCTATCCACCCTGCCCATGCCCCTCATAATCTTGTCCACCTCGATCAGGTCGCCCCTCAGTCTTCTCTGCTCCAGAGAAAATAACTCAAACCTATCCAGCCTCTCTTCATTACTTAAATGGTCCATCCCAGGCAACTCCTATGGATTGTAACCAGTTGAGGCATTGTTGTGGCGAATGCACCAGTTGCTGGTGGTTGACAGATAACTGCCAAGCATCACTGAAATTTAGGGGAGGGCTGCTCCAGGGTGTCATTCTAAGGTTCTGAGCTCAATTCTCCGCATGAACCCATGCCTTCTAACTCCACGTCAAGGCTGAATTTTCCCCCTGTGAGTAATGGAAGGATGGCCGCTGCCTGCATTATTAATTACCCCAATGGTGAAACTATGTGAGTCACACCTTCGGAATGTGCAATTTCCGAGACTGTGATCTCATTAGTGAGACATTACATAGAGAGAAAAACATCTGTCTTTATTCAAACGATGAATCAAAGTGCATTTCGGCACGGCATGGCGGCACACGTGGCTAGCACTGCTGCCTCACAGCGCCAGGGACCCAGGTTCGATTCCCGGCTTGGGTCACTGTCTGTGCGGAGTCTGCACGTTCTCCCCGTGTCTGCGTGGGTTTCCTCCGGGTGCTCCGGTTTCATCCCACAGTCCAAAGATGCGCAGGTTAGGCGGATTGGCCATGACCAATGCACGGGGTCACACGGATAGGGCCTAAATAGAGTGCTCCTTAAGTGGGCTGGGGCAGACTCGATGGGCCAAATGGCCTGATTCTGCACTGAAAGGATTCTATGAACAGGAAGTACTTCTTTATGTAGAGAATGCAGCTAATATCAGGAATGGGCGCAATGTATGGGACTGCAGGTAAAACTCAACAGCCCAGGAATCGTTCAAGAAGCATTTAGACATTAGGATGGGAGAATCTGGACTCTCTGATCGGCGACGCCGAAATCGCGTTCGGCGAATGGCCGGAAAATCACAGTTCCCGACCGAATCAGGGCAGCACCGCTTTTGGGATGCTGCGGCCCCACCAAAGCAGCGTACCCTAGGAGTACGTCACGCCACATATTGACGGCCTCAGGACGATGCGTGAGGCTGGCCCCCCGATGTTCCGCCCTCGACCATCCGAGTTCCCGACAGCCTGGCGGCTGCCGTCGGGAACTCAGCGTGGCGGCTGCGGACTCAGTCCAGCGGCTCCACAGTCGGGAGAGGACTGATCCGCGGGCAGGGGGGAACATTATTCGGGTTTGGGGGCACTGTTAGGGGGCGGTCCGGGGCGGGTGAGCCGGCTGAAGGGGGGGTGCACTATTTCGCGGCCTGGATCTGTGGGCTGCGCCTGCCATGTAGGACAACGCGGCCGCTGCAGGTCCCCACCGTGCACGTGCGCAGCCACAGACCCAACCGCGCGGTTAGCATTGTCGCTTCACAGCTCCAGGGTCCCAGGTTCGATTCCCGGCTTGGGTCACTGTCTGTGCGGAGTCTGCACGTTCTCCCCGTGTCTGCGTGGGTTTCCTCCGGGTGCCCCGGTTTCCTCCCACAGTCCAAAGATGTGTAGGTTAGGTGGATTGGCCATGATAAACTGCCCTTAGTGTCCCGAAAAAAGGTTGGGTTGGGTTACATGGATAGGGTGGAGGTGTGGGCTTGGGTAAGGCGCTCTTTCCAAGGGCCGGTGCAGACTCGATGGGCCGAATGGCCTCCTTCTGCACTGTAAATTCTATGACATGAGGGAGAACTCTCCCGCTCTCCTTCAAATACTGCCCTGGGATTGAGTTTGTCATTCCGAGAAGGGTGATACGGGGTGAAAATGATCTTGGCCAATGGTGCCAAGCAGCTTCACTGTAAATCAGTTGCTGCTGTTCAATGGGGGAAGAGTGAAAAAATGAAAATCGCTTAGAGTCACAAGTAGGCTCCAAGTGAAGTTACTGTGAAAAGCCCCTAGTCACCACATTCCGGCGCCTGTTCGGGGATGACAAAGAAAATAAATAAATTTGGAGAGTGTTATAACCCTCACGAGGACCACGGGGGAATTCGCTAATTGGTCTCCCTGGGGGGTTTGTAGAATGTGAGTTCCCATGTTGAACGGACAGAGCCCAGTCCAATAGGGGCTCACTAGCGGGGCCTCAAGTATCGCCCCCCAGACCCAGACCACCAGCTCCCGATAGCCCCAGGCTGGGACATTTGTTTTGTACTCCGTGGCTGCGGCCTTATTTGTGTTAGAGAATAAACCTGCTTTGCCCTTTACCCTGCGTCTCCTGGAGTTATTACAGAGACCCCGGGCTGGATTCTCCGCTGCCGAGATTCTCCGTCGCGCCGGCAGCCCGGGGGTTTCCCGACGGCGTGGGGCTGCCCACAATGGGAAACCCCATTGGCCGGCTGGCGAGACGGAGAATCGCGGGGGCGGGCCGCATCAGAAATCTGGGGCGGGATTTCCGAGCCGCCGTGCCGAAATCGCAATTGGCGCGGGGGCGAAGACGGCGAACTCCGGCGCGACGCAGCTCCCGTGATTCTCTGGTCTACAGTGGCCCCCACGGGGATTCGCCGAGTGTAACTGGCCAAGTTCCAATCGCCGTGGGTCTCTCATGGTCCCACCCGTCAGGAATTTGGTGTCGTAGCTGCGGACTCAGTCCACGGCCACCCTGGTGGGGGGGAGGGGTGATCCTTCACCGGGGGCCTCCAGGACGGGCAGGCTGTCAATCGGTGGCCACCGATCCGCGTGCGCGCGCGCTCACAGGGGGGGTGGGCTATCTTTTGGTGCTGCTCCGGGCCGCCATGTCGCGCGGGGCGGACGCCGCAGGCCGCTGCTATGTGCATGCGCTGACTCCCGACCGGAGGTGCAGGGCCCCGTATTGGCAGCCGGAGCTGCGAGGAGCCCTCCGGGGCCCTGCCCTCCCCCTCCAGGCAGGAGGATCACTCTGGACTTTCTCCAGGAAAGTCCAGAGCAATCCGCCCACGTTTTCACGCTGGAGTGGGGACATAGCCCCATTATTGGAGAATCCCGTCCCTGGTATGGGGGGACGGAGAATCCCCCCCCCCCCCCCCCCACAAATGTACAATGGGCTGCAAAGAGCATTCCATCCTTACAATCCACCTCATTGGTTAACTCATTCCCAACAGTCCATCCCATTGGATAACCAACAGTCCGTCCCATGGGGTAACACATTCCCTACAACCCATCCCATTGGATAACTTACCCCCAACAGTCCGTCCCATTGGGTAACACATTCCCTACAACCCATCCCATTGGACAACTTACCCCCAACAGTCCGTCACATTGGGTAACTCATTCCCTACAACCCATCCCATTGGATAACCTACCCCCAACAGTCCGTCCCATTGGGTAACTCATTCCCTACAACCCATCCCATTGGATAACCTACCCCCAACAGTCCGTCCAATTGGATAACTTATTCCCTACAATCCACCCCATTGGATAGCTTACCCCCAACAATCCGTCCCATTGGGTAACTCATTCCCTACAACCCATCCCATTGGGTAACCTACCCCCAACAATCCGTCCCATTGGGTAACTCATTCCCTACAACCCATCCCATTGGGTAACCTACCCCCAACAATCCGTCCCATTGGGTAACTCATTCCCTACAATCCACCCCATTGGGTAACTCATCCTCTACAACTATCCCATTGGGTGGTTCAACCTGACTATCCCGGGACTGCTTCCTTATCCCTCCTGGCACCTGTGTGGAACGACAGAATGACGCGTAGCTCCAAACCAGCAGCTGATGGCTGAGTAATCCTTTAAGAGAAGCCTCTATCGATGTTTTGATCAAAAGATGCGTTAAAACATTGATTGTGAAATGAAGAGATGTCTGAGATATTAATAGGCAGATTGCTTATGTTGATATCTCCGTGTTATTATTCCTGATGTCATGGGCCCAGTAAACCAATTCTTCATGGACACAGATCATGTTTTCTCTCGGTAATCTGTGTCAGCAGTCAGCACATTCCATCATTCTGGGAAGAGGTCCACTGGGTCATGGGGATGATTCACACACAGAGATTTACAAGGTCTCACTTCAAGGACTGGAACTTACTGGAACTGCGACTGACCCTGTCTTACACAGGGGTCTCTGGACTGTGGTGAGGGTCTCTGGGCTGTGGTGGGCATCTCTGGGCTGGGGTGAGGGTCTCTAGGCTGTGGGGAGGGTCGCTGGGCTGTGCTGGGGGTCTCTGGGCTGAGGTGAGGGTCTCTGGGCTGCGGTGGGCATCTCTGGGCTGTGGTGAGGGTCGCTGGGCTGTGGTGAGGGTCTCTGGGCTGGGGTGAGGGTCTCTGGGCTGTGGGGAGGGTTGCTGTGCTGTGCTGGGGGTCTCTGGGCTGAGGTGAGGGTCTCTGGGCTGTGGTGGGGGTCTCTGGGCTGAGGTGAGGGTCTCTGGGCTGAGGTGAGGGTCACTGGGCTGTGGGGGTCTCTGGGCTGTGGGGAGGGTCTCTGGGTTGGGGTGAGGGTCGCTGGGCTGTGGGGGTCTCTGGGCTGTGGTGGGGGTCGCTGGGCTGTGGGGGTCTCTGGGCTGTGGGGAGGGACTCTGGGCTGTGGTCAGGGTCTCCGGGCTGTGGTGAGGGTCTCTGGGCTGCGGCGAGGGTCTCTTGGCTGTGGGGGTCTCTGGGCTGTGGTGAGGAGCAGGAACAGCAGTGATAGTCCCCCACCTTCGCTGAATAGGCCGAGGCTCTTTGTAGAATGAGTGCCCGGACTGTGATCTGCTATCTCGGGGCCATCCGAGATTTGGGCACGAGAGTCTCTGTGATGTCAATCTGAGCCCCAATACTCACTCACCGAGCTGTCTGCTTTTCAGCTTTTAATTAAAACATATCTTTGTTGGATTCGCAACCGAATTTTAGTTTAAACTCAACAAAGGCACCATTACTGCTTTAGTAACATGGGAAAGGTTTATACTGGGTTGCCTTTATTGAAATCTCTGACATAAGACATAGGAGCAGAATTAGGCCACTCGGCCCATCGAGTCTGCTCCGCCATTCAATCATGGCCGATATTTTCTCATCCCCATTCTCCTGCCTTCTCCCCATAACCCCTGATCCCCTTATTAATCAAGAACCTATATATCTCTGTCTTAAAGACACTCAGTGATTTGGCCTCGACAGCCTTCTGCGGCAAAGAGTTCCACAGATCCACCACCCTCTGGCTGAAGAAATTCCTCCTCATCTCTGTTTTGAAGGATCGTCCCTTTAGTCTGAGATGGTGTCCCCTCTGGTTCTAGCTTTTCCTACAAGTGGAAACATCCTCTCCACGTCCACTCTATCCAGGCCTCGCAGTATCTTGTAAGTTTCAATTAGATCCTCCCCTTATCCTTCTAAACTCCCAACGAGTACAGACCCAGAGTCCTCAACCATTCCTCATACATGGGTTCATTGTCCACCCCTGATTCCCTCATCTGGGCCATTTAAGAATCAACCACATTTGTTGATCTCCAAATTTCTTTCTCTGTCAGTCTGGCCTCAATAAAAGTTGAGACGGATTCTCACGTAAACAGAAGTTATTTATTTAGCTTGCAAGCTTGAATCATCTTACAGAAATGTAACAGGACATCCAGCCTCTTACACTCCAGAAAACGACTGAACTAAAAGACAAAGGGATCTCTGCAAAATCAGTTCAAATGGTATCAAGTTTCACATACTCGACGGACATAGGTCAGCCTATGTCCCTCCTGACCTGTTCGATCTATTCTGATTGGCTCACTTCCAATCCCTTTCTCTGGCCCCTATCAATGAAGCATCACCCTCATAGACACACCTCTTCCTGCTTTTTCCATGCGGTCTCAAATTCCTTTGTCCCTAACTGCAAGAATCAAAGTGGCTTATTTCTACATTACATTAACTAGTAACTCTAAAGTAACTATTTTATATCACATTCGTCATTCCCTCCTTTTATCATTCCATGATAACCGAACTATCCAATCTATAGCTACGGTTCCTCATCTAAAAAGATCCGTCGCTGCATTTCCAATTCCTGTCTTAGCCCCCCTTCATCTGCCTCACCCTCATGGATTTTAACAGTTAAATTTTTTTTCTCGGTGATTGGGGCGGTGATCTGATCTAGTGCACCCCGCATTCTACCCATCACACATTTAAGGATGGCCAGGCCCACAAAGATGCAGCCGATAGCTACCACTAGATACATGGCCATATTTATCAACCAGTCCTTCCATCCTCCAGATCCCCAGCTACCCCAAGAGTCAGGATCCTGCATCCCGTCCAAGTGATCCCGTATGCGATCCATAAATTTAGTAATGTTAGCGGTCAAGTCCTGAACACCCATGATCCACTTGCCCTGTACTATGGCGCATACCCCACCCTCACGGGCCAGAAGATAGTCAAGAGCATACCGGTTCTGCATTGCAAACAACCGTAGCTGAGACAACTCCTTGGTTATTGCCCCGAGGGCTCCCAAGGTTTCATTTCCCAAGATGGTAAGGCCGCAAATAAAATAATTCCGATCACTAACAGCCAAGGAACCCCCCACACCTCCCAGTGTCAATACGCTCAGAATGCCCCACCCGGCCGAGTGGACCCGGTTGGGTGCAAGAACCTGAGGTTTTTTCCAGTTCTCGCAAAATTCAGCAGAGACTGCCCGGCGTGCTAACTGATTATGCAGGTTCCACGCCGAAGGGCAGGGGACTGTGGTAGGGACTAGAGTCCCTATAGCAATTCGGCGGGGAAATGGGGTGACAAAACGTTGGTCGCCGTACCATTAAATAAAAAGTAGTATCCTTGTTCCGTGTGGAGACTAGCATCACAATCAGCATATCGGTTGCGTAAGGACCTCCCAGTAGCCCAGTTTATCCAATTTTGAAATGCCCATTCGGGCCGCCCAGCAATGCAGAAAGCCCTATTCCCAACAGTGATATGAGAGACATTCGCCCAGCCACAAAGGAGCTGGAGGCCAGCGTTCAATGGAACGCAAGTGATGTTGTAACAAACGCATTGGCCAGACGCCTGGGTGATATGGCACCTCCTGTCCGTACAGGTGGGAAACAGACATGTTATATTTGTGTCCACCTCTACCAGCAAACAGCCGTACCCTTCACTGCTGAAGCAATTCTCGTACGACCGGGAATCCCTATTGGGAGTGAAGTGGCTAGGTATGTACGCCCTCCACCGTTGCAGCCTATTATACTGTGAATGGGGATTACCCCGAGGAAGGGGAAGGCAAATAGCCGGTGGTGCTGAATCCGGATCGTAAGGAAGAGTGACTTGCTCGGGCAATGGCTCGGAACGCTGACAATGAACCACCGTTTGGGGAGTGCCCCAAAGCGGTGAAACAGAAAATAACCTAGACACCGCTGCGGGGTTTGGGTAGCAGACAACCCGTCCCTGGCCATACAGACGGTGGTAAATCTGGTAGAAGAGATTCATACTACCCGGGTTTTCCTCAGTTTGGCCTTTAATTAACTTAAGTGCATCTCCCGGTAACCTACGTTCTAACTGTACTTCCCTTCTCACACGCCCCGTCCTCTCTCTAGTCCCTTTCTCTTTCTCATGGTCTCTTCCTACACTCTTCTGACAGCCTGATGTTACCTTTATTGTACCACTTTTAACACATCCAAAATCAAATTTACATGTATTCCAAAAACAAGGCAATGTCCATATAATGTTCCCTTCCCATCGCCGGGGCCGGTGCAATTGCTTCATGACTCCCGCATTCTCCTTAACTTTGATGACCTTCCATGAGTCGATACCATGTCCTCGTATATGGGGGCAGTGAAGAACATCACCTTTGCATAGGTGATGTATCCTTGTAGATTGGTTGGGGCTACACAGATACATAATATTCCCCTTTTCCATGTCCATCGCCAATAATACGCCAAGCGAAGTGAGGCCAAATATCAGACAGACGATGCGTAGCCACTCCATCATGCTCCACACCTGTAAAATAGCACTGGAGAAGGGAGGCAGGTTAGTATCCGACCTTTTACAGTAGTGGAGATGGACTCAATTTTTTTAGTTTTGAGGGTCTGATTGTGTCTCTCAACCACCCCGGCTGCCTGTGGTCTGTAAGCACAGTGTAACTGCTGGCGTATGCCCAACTGGGAGCAAAACTCCTTGTTAATTTGTCCAATAAAATGAGGCCCATTATCAGAACTTAACTGAGCTGGTATACCGTACCGGGGAATGATTTCCCTCATCAAGACTTTAACCACAGTAGCAGCTTTACTATAGATAGTCGGATACGCCTCGACCCATCTGCTGAACACATCCACAATGACCAAAACATATTTGTAACATTGACACCTTTCCAACTCAATGTAATCCATTTGGAGCGTCTCAAAGGGACCACTGGGCAACGGGGTTTGCCCCTTCCCACAAGGGATACCTTTTCCGGTGTTATATTGCTGACAAATCAAACACCGATTACTGATACTTTGGGCCAACCCCTGCATTTTAGGGTGCCACCAAGTGTCCAGCAACAAATCACTAGTCCCTCGAGCCCCACAATGAGTTGCAAAGTGTACACATTCGATGACCCATAAAGCCAGTACATCAGACATACAAGTCTGATGTGCAGGCGTGGTCCATAAAGAGGAAACAGAATCATATGTACAACCTAACCGTTTCCACATTTGTTTATCACTCTCAGGAGCGTCCTCCTGTAACCTTATGACGTCTGGCATTGGCTTGTCAGAAGCAGACACATTCATAGTAGATCGTTTAGTCTGACTTAACATTTTAGGCACCATCACTTGCTGAATTTGTGCGGCTGTGCGCGCTGCACAATCTGCTCGTTCATTACCAACGTCAACTGGGGTTATACCATTCGTGTGGGCAGCGCATTTAATAACGGAAATCTGCGCTGGCAGAAGGAGGGCCTGCAGTAGGTCATTAACTAAACCCCGGTGGGATATTTGACCACACATAATCATGTCAGGTTGTTCTGACGAAATGTCACTCAAATCGCCCCTTATTGTGGTAGTTTCCTGAATCAAGGCTAAACAGTCGTGGCCAGGTGCGTCTTCATGGACAGGGGGACCACTAAGAAAACAGGCTGGATTGATAGTGGTACAGTATTTAAATGTCAGACGTGGATTGTTCAAAAGGTATATCTCATACCTATTCTGACGAGCTGCGGTAAGATGCTGACCATTCGCCCCATATCCCTGGCATGGTACTGGTCATGGACCTGACGTGTAATATGAGGGCTTACCGAAGCTGACTGTGGCCATAAATGTGGTGATATTGTAACAAAATCGGCTGTACCTTCTTTTCCCGTGACTGTGGCTGTAACCTTGACTGGCCATTCGGTCTCAAGTAATGGCCGGTATTTGTCCTCCAACTCCCTGTTTCGTCCAGTTCTGTCATAGGCCAGGGTAACGTGATGCAGTGATAGTGGCTGTTCAATGTCTAACGTCCACCACTGGGGGGTGATAGAAATATAGCACTGTTGTCTCATCCTCCTCTTCGCTGATCCACCCACCCAAAGTCACTATATTGGAGCTCCTGCTGGTAAACTACCATTTCTGCCGCTTGTTGGGATCGCAGATCATCCTTTTTCATTACATACTCAGTCTTAACCTTTGTAACTGAGCCTCCTTCTTGGCCTACACCCTCCTTCCAGTAAAATCTGACTGCCCTTGCCATCTGGGAAGGGTCGTTCTTTGTCCAATTCATGTTATTACATTTCACAGCAGTAACCACAGAAGGTGGTAGGCAATGCATTAACATAGCACAGTATTGAGGGGAATTCTGACCAGTTTGATACAGCAAATCGCCTGACTGCCCCCGGTAGATTTCATTAAAACGCCCCAGACATTCCTATGGCTCGTCAATCTTCCTAGGTTTTAGGTCTAAGATAACAGAAAGATTTATGGGCCTTTGAAATGTGCTATTCAACGCATTCAAGATCTGTGTCCTTCTTTTCTCTATTTGCTCTCTTTTTTTTTAAACTTAAAAATGTTTGAAAATTCAAATTGAATTACTGCAACTTGCAAGCTTAGCTCTGATCTCAACTCAGAACTAAATTTACAATTTGCTTAACACAAACTTGTATAACATTTACAACTTAATTATTTCTTTATCTTAACAATTTTTCTTTTAACAAGTTTTTTTTCTGTTACATACACATAAGTATTAGCAAAATCAACTATCATAAGTATTAGCAAAATCAATTATCATCTCCAGATTGACACTTTTTAAAATGGTGTCCATGATCTTCTTTAAGTTTCTATTAATCTCCAGATAAAATGAGATAAACCTTATTTCAAGTAAGTAAAATTTAAGATTCTGGCAATTTCAATCAATTGCTTTCGAAAATAATAACTTTTATCAAAGAGGTGGAGAAACCCACTGGTTTCCTTTAATTAATTCAAAACGTAACTTTGCTGGTGTTCACTGACTCAAAGGAAAGGTATCCGATTACACTGCAGACTGGTGCTGTTATCTCAAGGCCTGAGTGAGAAGCACTGTCTGTTTTCAACTCCGCCTGCTACTGTTAACCCTTTGAGAGACTTCTGCTTCAACCTCACAATCTCAACTAGACCTCGGAACTTTACAGTCCAAGGAGACAATTTTAGCTTAATCAACTATATATTTAAAACACTCACACATAGATTTGAACCATCTTCAGATTTAAAAACAGTTATACTGGACTGAACCCCCATCTATTGAAGTCCCATCAGCCCCTGAACCCATATAATAGACTGAACCTTTATTATTTAAAGTCCCATCAGCCTCTGAACCCTGATAATAGACTGAACCTTTATTATTTAAGTCACATCAGCCTCTGAACCCTAATAATAGACTGAACCTTTATTATTTAAGTCACATCAGCCTCTGAACCCTAATAATAGACTGAACCTTTATTATTTAAAGTCCCATCAGCCTCTGAACCCCGATAATAGACTGAACCTTCATTATTTAAAGTCCCATCAGCCCAAAACCCTAACCCAAGCCGAAACAACAATATGAAATCCCATCAATTAAAGTGCTAATCCCCAGACTGACCTGTGATTTCGTCGAGGCGGTCTTTCTGTGCCAACCGCGAGTGACCAGACTAATCAGACGATAAGAAGAGGGGAACAATCAATGCTGGTCGTTTTCCATTTCTACATTGAGGGCCCTTTGTTCCCGTCCTCCTGTTCATAATCAGTCTAATTCTGATTTCGCAGTTGGATCAGGATCGCCCAGAGAAATCCCGGTTTTCGGCACCAAATGTTGATCTCCAAATTTCTTTCTCTGTCAGTCTGGCCTCAATAAAAGTTGAGACGGATTCGCACGTAAACAGAAGTTATTTATTTAGCTTGCAAGCTTGAATCATCTTACAGAAATGTAACAGGACATCCAGCCTCTTACACTCCAGAAAACGACTGAACTAAAAGACAAAGGGATCTCTGCAAAATCAGTTCAAATGGTATCAAGTTTCACATACTCGACGGACATAGGTCAGCCTATGTCCCTCCTGACCTGTTCGATCTATTCTGATTGGCTCACTTCCAATCCCTTTCTCTGGCCCCTATCAATGAAGCATCACCCTCATAGACACACCTCTTCCTGCTTTTTCCATGCGGTCTCAAATTCCTTTGTCCCTAACTGCAAGAATCAAAGTGGCTTATTTCTACATTACATTAACTAGTAACTCTAAAGTAACTATTTTATATCACATTCGTCACATTTGGACAAAGAACAAAGAACAAGACAGCGCAGGAACAGGCCAGTACTAGCCATGATACCAACCTTTGCTAAAACCTTCAGCACTTCCTTGTCCTCGGCCATTTCAGAGGCTGGTTACGAGTCAACCACATTTCTCTGGGTCACACGTGGACCAGGCTGGGTGAGGGCATTTGTGAACCAAATAGGGTTCTTTCGCAATCAAGGATGGTTGGCATGGTTACTGAGACTAACTCCACATTCCAGATCGTATTAATTGAATTTCAGCCCCACATTTGTCATGCGGGGATTTTAAACCAAATTGCTTCAGAGGATTAGATGGGTCCAGCAATATTATCACGTTCCTTCATCAGTGGCCATTATTCTTCTGCAATGGATAAGATTCTGTGATTTGGTGCACCCAGTATGTCCGCAGTAGAGGCTTTGAAATAGCAGAATAATTGGAGGGCCGGTAGCATATTCTGGGCCTGAGTACTGAAGAGTAGGAGGTGATCATATTGACGTGTTTCAGATGTTTAAAGCAGTTGATAGAGTTGCTGCAGAGAAACTGAGATAGGCAGGTCTGTACGAGGTGAGGGTTATGGAACCAAGGTGCGAGGAGCTGCAGTCAGTCACAGACCAGCCACAATCTAATTTAACGATGGAACAGGCTAGAAGGGCTGAATGGCCTTCTCCTGTTCTTAGGTTCACAAAGAGTTGAATGGGAGCAGTGCTGAGAACGATGCATGCTCAGACCCTCCCTCTTTCTCTGACACACCTCTGCAGGAGATAGATTGTACGGTCTGACCCTGGGTCCCTGTACTGCTCTCTACCTGGGGGAATCACACAGGGACATTGTGTTCTGAGCTAGATCATGGTGCACAATGGGGTTTGTTATTGAAAACTCACCACTATTCTTAGAAGTCCCCCTGTACCAAAAAGGGCCGACATTCTAAATGGTGAACAGGGATTCTCACTCCCCGACTCCGATGCAAGCTTCAGTGGGTGCTATTCAGGTCAAACTATGTTTTCAAGTTATCCCCCAGTATAATTCATACCTTCACAGAAGATTTAATCTACTTACCATTTAGTAGCATCGATCCTGGGTCCCGCATTGCTAAGTAAATAAAGTAGACTTTTGTAATAAACACTGAACCAGGCTAAACTTTTAAGTTATTTTATTATTATATATTTTTTTCTTTTTAAAAGATGCAATCACTGTCTTACAGAAAAGTGAAAAGATCTTGCTTCTGGACCCTCCTGGTTGGTTGAAGGGACCTTCAGGCCCACCTTGATAATCAATCTTCTTTAAAGTCTGGTCGTCTTTAGATGCATTCGCTGGTTAGCTCGGTTGCTGTGTCCTATCTTTCCCATGTACCGAGCTGTGAGAGCTGGTTCTGCTGGCTGTCTCTGAGCTGACTCTGAGCTGACTCTGCCTCCTCTTTAAATTCTGGTCTTCCTTAGATGTATTAGCTGTTTTAGCTCGGCTAGTTTGCCCTGTCCCTTTCCCATGGCCGAGCTGACTGTAAGCTGACTCTGCTTGCTTCTCTTGTTCCTTCTCTGCTTCTCTGCCCCTTTCTCAGGGTTTATATATTTTTCTAACAGTTATTAAGTTTTTATGACTTTATTGTAAAGTAACTTTTATTTCACTTGGATTGTAAAAGGTACCTTTAATCTGAATTTTTCCAACACGACTAAGTATTCATTTTGGGCATGGCCTCAGCCATAGATCTGATTACATTGTTTCCTTTGTGATGTTCAAAATGCTTTGATTTGGGTCTAATTTGTGTTCTTGTAGACAGGTTGTCTCCAGTTTTCTTCAATTTACCTGATTTCAGCAGAGCTTCACACCTAGAATTGTCAACTAATTCAACTGAACCTCATCCATTCTTTTCCATCTGCTTAGTTAATTTCAATGAAGGTGTGAAATATTGCTTTTAGCTTTATACTAAAGATTCACTCGATTGTGACTTGAAAGATCTGCTGTTTTGTTTGCTAAGCCTGTTTGACCAAGGCTATCTGCATTTTACAATCCTCTCCTGGCAGCTGCTGTTAAACCTTCATGGGATTTCCCCCTATATTCTCCATGTTTCTCTCAGATCAGGTATTGCCAGACTTCCATGTTTCAAATGACATATCTTTCCATATTTTCAATTACAGGTTACAGCTCCCAGGCGAGAGAGACAGCCAGGCAGTTACAGTGAGAAGAAACTGTACTTAAAAACCAAACACTGTGTGAATGTTCAGGACAAGCTGCTCATAACAGCGCCGTGCCCAGAAAAACAGGGGAAGGGCTGATGGAGTTTAAAGGGCAGCATGGTAGCACACATGGCTAGCACTGTGGCTTCACAGCGCCAGGGTTCGATTCCGGCTTGGGTCACTGTCTGTGCGGAGCCTGGACGTTCTCCCCGTGTCTGCGTGGGTTTCCTCCGGGAGCTCCGGTTTCCTCCCACAGCCCAAAGACATGCAGGTTACGTGAATTGGCCATGATAAATTGTCCTTAGGGTCCAAAAGGTTGGAGGGGTTATTGGGTTATGGGGATAGGGTGGAAGTGAGGGCTTCAGTGGGTCGGTGCAGAATCAATGGGCTGAGTGGCCTCCTTCTGCACTGGATGTTCTATGTAAACTCAACATTGCTCGCGTATCAACATTAAGGACCTGAGCGCCGTGAAACAGTTTACTTTCTATTTCAAGGAGATTAAACACTCCCAGGACAGGTACAGCACAGGGTTAGATACAGAGTAAAGCTCCCTCTACACTGTCCCCATCAAACACTCCCAGGACAGGTACAGCACAGGGTTAGATACAGAGTAAAGCTCCCTCTACACTGTCCCCATCAAACACTCCCAGGACAGGTACAGCACGGGGTTAGATACAGAGTAAAGCTCCCTCTACACTGTCCCCATCAAACACTCCCAGGACAGGTACAGCACGGGGTTAGATACAGAGTAAAGCTCCCTCTACACTGTCCCCATCAAACACTCCCAGGACAGGTACAACACGGGGTTAGATACAGAGTAAAGCTCCCTCTACACTGTCCCCATCAAACACTCCCAGGACAGGTACAGCACGGGGTTAGATACAGAGTAAAGCTCCCTCTACACTGTGCCCATCAAACACTCCCAGGACAGGTACAGCACGGGGTTAGATACAGAGTAAAGCTCCCTCTACACTGTCCCCATCAAACACTCCCAGGACAGGTACAGCACAGGGTTAGATACAGAGTAAAGCTCCCTCTACACTGTCCCCATCAAACACTCCCAGGACAGGTACAGCACGGGGTTAGATACAGAGTAAAGCTCCCCCTACACTGTGCCCATCAAACACTCCCAGGACAGGTACAGCACGGAGTTAGATGCAGAGTAAAGCTCCCTCTGCACTGTCCCCATAAAACACTCCCAGGACAGGTACAGCACGGGGTTAGATACAGAGTAAAGCTCCCCCTACACTGTGCCCATCAAACACTCCCAGGACAGGTACAGCACGGAGTTAGATGCAGAGTAAAGCTCCCTCTGCACTGTCCCCATCAAACACTCCCAGGACAGGTACAGCACGGCGTTAGATACAGAGTAAAGCTCCCTCTACACTGTCCCCATCAAACACTCCCAGGACAGGTACAGCACGGGGTTAGATACAGAGTAAAGCTCCCTCTACACTGTCCCCATCAAACACTCCCAGGACAGGTACAGCATGGGGTTACATACAGAGTAAAGCTCCCTCTACACTGTCCCCATCAAACACTCCCAGGACAGGTACAGCACGGGGTTAGATACAGAGTAAAGCTCCCTCTACACTGTCCCCATCAAACACTCCCAGGACAGGTACAGCACGGGGTTAGATACAGAGTAAAGCTCCCTCTACACTGTCCCCATCAAACACTCCCAGGACAGGTACAGCACAGGGTTAGATACAGAGTAAAGCTCCCTCTACACTGTCCCCATCAAACACTCCCAGGACAGGTACAGCACGGGGTTAGATACAGAGTAAAGCTCCCTCTACACTGTCCCCATCAAACACTCCCAGGACAGGTACAGCACGGGGTTAGATACAGAGTAAAGCTCCCTCTACACTGTCCCCATCAAACACTCCCAGGACAGGTACAGCACGGGGTTAGATACAGAGTAAAGCTCCCTCTACACTGTCCCCATCAAACACTCCCAGGACAGGTACAGCACGGGGTTAGATACAGAGTAAAGCTCCCTCTACACTGTCCCCATCAAACACTCCCAGGACAGGTACAGCACGGGGTTAGATACAGAGTAAAGCTCCCTCTACACTGTCCCCATCAAACACTCCCAGGACAGGTACAGCACGGGGTTAGATACAGAGTAAAGCTCCCTCTACACTGTTCCCATCAAACACTCCCAGGACAGGTACAGCACGGGGTTAGACACAGAGTAAAGCTCCCTCTACACTGTCCCCATCAAACACTCCCAGGACAGGTACAGCACGGGGTTAGACACAGAGTAAAGCTCCCTCTACACTGTCCCCATCAAACACTCCCAGGACAGGTACAGCACGGGGTTAGATACAGAGTAAAGCTCCCTCTACACTGTCCCCATCAAACACTCCCAGGACAGGTACAGCACGGGGTTAGATACAGAGTAAAGCTCCCTCTACACTGTTCCCATCAAACACTCCCAGGACAGGTACAGCACGGGGTTAGACACAGAGTAAAGCTCCCTCTACACTGTCCCCATCAAACACTCCCAGGACAGGTACAGCACGGGGTTAGATACAGAGTAAAGCTCCCTCTACACTGTCCCCATCAAACACTCCCAGGACAGGTACAGCATGGGGTTAGATACAGAGTAAAGCTCCCTCTACACTGTCCCCATCAAACACTCCCAGGACAGGTACAGCATGGGGTTAGATACAGAGTAAAGCTCCCTCTACACTGTCCCCATCAAACACTCCCAGGACAGGTACAGCATGGGGTTAGATACAGAGTAAAGCTCCCTCTACACTGTCCCCATCAAACACTCCCAGGACAGGTACAGCACGGGGTTAGATACAGAGTAAAGCTCCCTCTACACTGTCCCCATCAAACACTCCCAGGACCCGTACAGCACGGGGTTAGATACAGAGTAAATCTCCCTCTACACTGTCCCCATCAAACACTCCCAGGACAGGTACAGCACGGGGTTAGATACAGAGTAAATCTCCCTCTACACTGTGCCCATCAAACACTCCCAGGACAGGTACAGCGCGGGGGTTAGATACAGAGTAAAGCTCCCTCTACACTGTCCCCATCAAACACTCCCAGGACAGGTACAGCACGGGGTTAGATACAGAGTAAAGCTCCCTCTACACTGTCCCCATCAAACACTCCCAGGACCCGTACAGCACGGGGTTAGATACAGAGTAAATCTCCCTCTACACTGTCCCCATCAAACACTCCCAGGACAGGTACAGCACGGGGTTAGATACAGAGTAAATCTCCCTCTACACTGTCCCCATCAAACACTCCCAGGACAGGTACAGCACGGGGTTAGATACAGAGTAAATCTCCCTCTACACTGTCCCCATCAAACACTCCCAGGACAGGTACAGCACGGGGTTAGATACAGAGTAAAGCTCCCTCTACACTGTCCACATCAAACACTCCCAGGACAGGTACAGCATGGGGTTAGATACAGAGTAAAGCTCCCTCTACACTGTCCCCATCAAACACTCCCAGGACAGGTACAGCACGGGGTTAGATATAGAGTAAAGCTCCCTCTACACTGTCCCCATCAAACACTCCCAGGACAGGTACAGCACGGGGTTAGATACAGAGTAAAGCTCCCTCTACACTGTCCCCATCAAACACTCCCAGGACAGGTACAGCACGGGGTTAGATACAGAGTAAAGTTCCCTCGACACTGTCCCCATCAAACACTCCCAGGACAGGTACAGCACAGGGTTAGATACAGAGTAAAGCTCCCTCTACACTGTCCTCAACAAACACTCCCAGGACAGGTACAGCACGGGGTTAGATACAGAGTAAAGCTCCCTCTACACTGTCCCCATCAAACACTCCCAGGACAGGTACAGCACGGGGTTAGATACAGAGTAAAGTTCCCTCGACACTGTCCCCATCAAACACTCCCAGGACAGGTACAGCACAGGGTTAGATACAGAGTAAAGCTCCCTCTACACTGTCCTCAACAAACACTCCCAGGACAGGTACAGCACGGGGTTAGATACAGAGTAAAGCTCCCTCTACACTGTCCCCAACAAACACTCCCAGGACAGGTACAGCACGGGGTTAGATACAGAGTAAAGCACACTCTCCACTGTCCCCATCAAACACTCCCAGGACAGGTACAGCACAGGGTTAGATACAGAGTAAAGTTCCCTCGACACTGTCCCCATCAAACACTCCCAGGACAGGTACAGCACAGGGTTAGATACAGAGTAAAGCTCCCTCTACACTGTTCCCATCAAACACTCCCAGGACAGGTACAGCACAGGGTTAGATACAGAGTAAAGCTCCCTCCACACTGTCCCCATCAAATACTCCCAGGACAGGTACAGCACGGGGTTAGATACAGAGTAAAGCTCCCTCCACACTGTCCCCAACAAACACTCCCAGGACAGGTACAGCACAGGGTTAGATACAGAGTAAAGCTCCCTCTACACTGTCCCCATCAAACACTCCCAGGACAGGTACAGCACAGGGTTAGATACAGAGTAAAGCTCCCTCCACACTGTCCCCATCAAACACTCCCAGGACAGGTACAGCACGGGGTTAGATACAGAGTAAAGCTCCCTCTACACTGTCCCCAACAAACACTCCCAGGACAGGTACAGCACGGGGTTAGATACAGAGTAAAGCTCCCTCCACACTGTCCCCAACAAACACTCCCAGGACAGGTACAGCACAGGGTTAGATACAGAGTAAAGCTCCCTCTACACTGTCCCCATCAAACACTCCCAGGACAGGTACAGCACAGGGTTAGATACAGAGTAAAGCTCCCTCCACACTGTCCCCATCAAACACTCCCAGGACAGGTACAGCACGGGGTTAGATACAGAGTAAAGCTCCCTCCACACTGTCCCCAACAAACACTCCCAGGACAGGTACAGCACAGGGTTAGATACAGAGTAAAGCTCCCTCTACACTGTCCCCATCAAACACTCCCAGGACAGGTACAGCACAGGGTTAGATACAGAGTAAAGCTCCCTCCACACTGTCCCCATCAAACACTCCCAGGACAGGTACAGCACGGGGTTAGATACAGAGTAAAGCTCCCTCTACACTGTCCCCATCAAACACTCCCAGGACAGGTACAGCACGGGGTTAGATACAGAGTAAAGCTCCCTCTGCACTGTCCCCATCAAACACTCCCAGGACAGGTACAGCACGGGGTTAGATACAGAGTAAAGCTCCCTCTACACTGTCCCCATCAAACACTCCCAGGACAGGTACAGCACGGGGTTAGATACAGAGTAAAGCTCCCTCTACACTGTCCCCATCAAACACCACTCCCAGGACAGGTACAGCACAGGGTTAGATACAGAGTAAAGCTCCCTCTGCACTGTCCCCATCAAACACTCCCAGGACAGGTACAGCACAGGGTTAGATACAGAGTAAAGCTCCCTCCACACTGTTCCCATCAAACACTCCCAGGACAGGTACAGCACGGGGTTAGATACAGAGTAAAGCTCCCTCTACACTGTCCCCATCAAACACTCCCAGGACAGGTACAGCATGGGGTTAGATACAGAGTAAAGCTCCCTCTACACTGTCCCCATCAAACACTCCCAGGACAGGTACAGCATGGGGTTAGATACAGAGTAAAGCTCCCTCTACACTGTCCCCATCAAACACTCCCAGGACAGGTACAGCACGGGGTTAGATACAGAGTAAAGCTCCCTCTACACTGTCCCCATCAAACACTCCCAGGACAGGTACAGCATGGGGTTAGATACAGAGTAAAGCTCCCTCTACACTGTCCCCATCAAACACTCCCAGGACAGGTACAGCACGGGGTTAGATACAGAGTAAAGCTCCCTCTACACTGTCCCCATCAAACACTCCCAGGACAGGTACAGCACAGGGTTGTATACAGAGTAAAGCTCCATCTACACTGTCCCCATCAAACACTCCCAGGACAGGTACAGCATGGGGTTAGATACAGAGTAAAGCTCCCTCTACACTGTCCCCATCAAACACTCCCAGGACAGGTACAGCATGGGGTTAGATACAGAGTAAAGCTCCCTCTACACTGTCCCCATCAAACACTCCCAGGACAGGTACAGCACGGGGTTAGATACAGAGTAAAGCTCCCTCTACACTGTCCCCATCAAACACTCCCAGGACAGGTACAGCACAGGGTTGTATACAGAGTAAAGCTCCCTCTACACTGTCCCCATCAAACACTCCCAGGACAGGTACAGCACAGGGTTGTATACAGAGTAAAGCTCCCTCTACACTGTCCCCATCAAACACTCCCAGGACAGGTACAGCACGGGGGTAGATACAGAGTAAAGCTCCCTCTACACTGTCCCCATCAAACACTCCCAGGACAGGTACAGCACGGGGGTAGATACAGAGTAAAGCTCCCTCTACACTGTCCCCATCAAACACTCCCAGGACAGGTACAGCACGGGGGTAGATACAGAGTAAAGCTTCCTCTACACTGTCCCCATCAAACACTCCCAGGACAGGTACAGCACGGGGTTAGATACAGAGTAAAGCTCCCTCTACACTGTCCCCATCAAACACTCCCAGGACAGGTACAGCACGGGGTTAGATACAGAGTAAAGCTCCCTCTACACTGTTCCCATCAAACACTCCCAGGACCCGTACAGCACGGGGTTAGATACAGAGTAAAGCTCCCTCTACACTGTCCCCATCAAACACTCCCAGGACAGGTACAGCACGGGGTTAGATACAGAGTAAAGCTCCCTCTTCACTGTCCCCATCAAACACTCCCAGGACAGGCACAGCACGGGGGTTAGATACAGAGTAAAGCTCCCTCTACACTGTCCCCATCAAACACTCCCAGGACAGGCACAGCACGGGGGTTAGATACAGAGTAAAGCTCCCTCTACACTGTCCCCATCAAACACTCCCAGGACAGGTACAGCGCGGGGGTTAGATACAGAGTAAAGCTCCCTCTACACTGTCCCCATCAAACACTCCCAGGACAGGTACAGCACGGGGTTAGATACAGAGTAAAGCTCCCTCTGCACTGTCCCCATCAAACACTCCCAGGACAGGTACAGCACGGGGTTAGATACAGAGTAAAGCTCCCTCTACACTGTCCCCATCAAACACTCCCAGGACAGGTACAGCACGGGGTTAGATACAGAGTAAAGCTCCCTCTACACTGTCCCCATCAAACACCACTCCCAGGACAGGTACAGCACAGGGTTAGATACAGAGTAAAGCTCCCTCTGCACTGTCCCCATCAAACACTCCCAGGACAGGTACAGCACAGGGTTAGATACAGAGTAAAGCTCCCTCCACACTGTTCCCATCAAACACTCCCAGGACAGGTACAGCACGGGGTTAGATACAGAGTAAAGCTCCCTCTACACTGTCCCCATCAAACACTCCCAGGACAGGTACAGCATGGGGTTAGATACAGAGTAAAGCTCCCTCTACACTGTCCCCATCAAACACTCCCAGGACAGGTACAGCATGGGGTTAGATACAGAGTAAAGCTCCCTCTACACTGTCCCCATCAAACACTCCCAGGACAGGTACAGCACGGGGTTAGATACAGAGTAAAGCTCCCTCTACACTGTCCCCATCAAACACTCCCAGGACAGGTACAGCATGGGGTTAGATACAGAGTAAAGCTCCCTCTACACTGTCCCCATCAAACACTCCCAGGACAGGTACAGCACGGGGTTAGATACAGAGTAAAGCTCCCTCTACACTGTCCCCATCAAACACTCCCAGGACAGGTACAGCACAGGGTTGTATACAGAGTAAAGCTCCATCTACACTGTCCCCATCAAACACTCCCAGGACAGGTACAGCATGGGGTTAGATACAGAGTAAAGCTCCCTCTACACTGTCCCCATCAAACACTCCCAGGACAGGTACAGCATGGGGTTAGATACAGAGTAAAGCTCCCTCTACACTGTCCCCATCAAACACTCCCAGGACAGGTACAGCACGGGGTTAGATACAGAGTAAAGCTCCCTCTACACTGTCCCCATCAAACACTCCCAGGACAGGTACAGCACAGGGTTGTATACAGAGTAAAGCTCCCTCTACACTGTCCCCATCAAACACTCCCAGGACAGGTACAGCACAGGGTTGTATACAGAGTAAAGCTCCCTCTACACTGTCCCCATCAAACACTCCCAGGACAGGTACAGCACGGGGGTAGATACAGAGTAAAGCTCCCTCTACACTGTCCCCATCAAACACTCCCAGGACAGGTACAGCACGGGGGTAGATACAGAGTAAAGCTCCCTCTACACTGTCCCCATCAAACACTCCCAGGACAGGTACAGCACGGGGGTAGATACAGAGTAAAGCTTCCTCTACACTGTCCCCATCAAACACTCCCAGGACAGGTACAGCACGGGGTTAGATACAGAGTAAAGCTCCCTCTACACTGTCCCCATCAAACACTCCCAGGACAGGTACAGCACGGGGGTAGATACAGAGTAAAGCTCCCTCCACACTGTCCCCATCAAACACTCCCAGGACAGGTACAGCATGGGGTTAGATACAGAGAAAAGCTCCCTCTACACTGTCCCCATCAAACACTCCCAGGACAGGTACAGCATGGGGTTAGATACAGAGTAAAGCTCCCTCTACACTGTCCCCATCAAACACTCCCAGGACAGGTACAGCACGGGGTTAGGTACAGAGTAAAGCTCCCTCTACACTGTCCCCATCAAACACTCCCAGGACAGGGACAGCACGGGGTTAGGTACAGAGTAAAGCTCCCTCTACACTGTCCCCATCAAACACTCCCAGGACAGGGACAGCACGGGGTTAGATACAGAGTAAACCTCCCTCTACACTGTCCCCAACAAACACTCCCAGCACAGGTACAGCACGGCGTTAGATACAGAGTAAAGCTCCCTCTACACTGTCCCCATCAAACACTCCCAGGACAGGTACAGCACGGGTTAGATACAGAGTAAAACTCCCTCCAAACTGCCCCCATCAAACACTCCCAGGACAGGTACAGCACGGGGGTAGATACAGAGGAAAGCTCCCTCCACACTGTCCCCATCAAACACTCCCAGGACAGCTACAGCACAGGTTAGATACAGAGTAAAGCTCCCTCCACACTGTCCCCATCAAACACTCCCAGGACAGGTACAGCACGGGGTTAGATACAGAGTAAAGCTCCCTCTACACTGTCCCCATCAAACATTCCCAGGACAGGTACAGCACAGGGTTAGATACAGAGTAAAGCTCCCTCTGCACTGTCCCCATCAAACACTCCCAGGACAGGTACAGCACGGGGTTAGATACAGAGTAAAGCTCCCTCTACACTGTCCCCATCAAACACTCCCAGGACAGGTACAGCACGGGGTTAGATACGGAGTGGACGGTGGGGGTCGAGCTGGCCATGGGGGGGGGGGGTGCGAGGTGGCCATGGGGGGTGTGGCGAGGTGGCCATGGGAGGGGCGAGGTGGCCATGGGGGGAAGCGAGGTGGCCATGGGGGGGGCGAGGTCGCCATGGGGGGAGGCGAGGTGGCCATGGGGGTGGCGAGGTGGCCATGGGAGGGGGGGGCGAGACGGCCATGGGGGTGCGAGGTGGCTATGGGGGGAGGGGAGGTGGCCATGGGGGGGGGCAAGGTGGCCATGGGGGGAGGCGAGGTGGCCATGGTGGGGGGGGAGGTGACCATGGGGGGGTGGGGCGAGGTGGCCATGGGGGTGTGAGGTGGCCATGGGGGGGCGAGGTGGCCATGGTGGGAGGCGAGGTGGCCATGCGGGTGGCAAGGTGGCCATGGGGGGAGACGAGTTGGCCATGGTGGGGGTGGAGGTGGCCGCGGGGGGGGGCGAGGTGGCCATGGGGGTGCGAGGTGGCCATGGGGGGGCATGGTGGCCATGGGGGGGCGAGGTGGCCATGTGGGTGGGAAGGTGGCCATGGGGGAGGCGTGGTGGCCATGGTGGGGGGCGAGGTGGCCATGGGGGGGGGCGAGGTGGCCATGGGGGTGGCGAGGTGGCCATGGGGGGCGCGAGGTGCCCATGGGGGTGTGAGGTGGCCATGGGGGCGTGAGGTGGCCATGGGGGTGGCAAGGTGGCCATGGGGGGGGCGAGGTGGCCATGGGGGGGCGAGGTGGCAATGGGGAGGCGAGGTGGCCATGGGGGGGCGAAGTGGCAATGGGGAGGCGAGGTGGCCATGGGGGGGCAAGGTGGCCATGGGGGGGCGAGGTGGCCATGGGGGGGGGGTGCAAGGTGGCCATGGGGAGGCGAGGTGGCCATGGGGGGGGGGTGGCCATGGGGGGGCGAGGTGGCAATGGGGAGGCGAGGTGGCCATGGGGGGGGGGGGAAGGCGAGGTGGCCATGGGAGTGGCGAGGTGGCCATGGGGGGGTGGGGGTGGGGGGGAGGGGGTGGCCATGGGGCGGGGGGGGGGGGGGGGGGGGAAGTGGCGGTGCAAAGTGCCTGACTCTGATATACAGATTCACCAAAAGGTAATCCTGCCCAATGTGCAGGATTTACATCGCAATGTGTCGCGAGGTCGCGCCATCGCAAGCTGCTTTACGAGCGCAGCCCTGTATAAATTGAAAGTTCTTTCTAAGACACAAAGTGACGCTGAACGGTCTCCTGTGCCGTCGCTGTACGATAGAGGTCAGCTAGAGTAACGTTGCTGGGACATCCAGGCCTGTCTCTCACCCCATGTTCCATCTCCACTCGGTGCTCACGCAACACCTTCCATTGTCAATTCCAGCAAACGTTCATTTCAAAGCATTAACACCACGCCAGGGGCCGGGAACCTGGAGAGCAGAGGCCGGGGAATCAATGCTTTAGAAACTCTGGCAGCGAGCTGGCAAAGCTCTGGAGCCTCGAAGCCTCACGCAGGCCATCGCTGACCACTCCCTCGTCTCTCCTTTCTTCCCTCAGAGTGCCTCTTTATCACCGACTACTTCACCAGGACGCCTCGCAAGCTCAACGCCTTCACGTCGTTCGCGAGCGCCGAGCTCTTCCATTTCCACGTGCCTGAAGACACGGTGGTGGCTGTTTGGAACCTCATCACCTTCAAGGAGCAAGGAGGCAGCTTCGGAGATAGCTGCCCAGACCGGGACATCACCGTGTGAGTACTCCCGGGGCAGAGTTACCCCAGTGGGACTGGTGGGGTGGAACCGGGATGATGGCCGGGGAGGGGGGGGCTGGTCCGCGCAGAATAAATTTGTTTTAATTTTGGACGCAGCACTTTACATCGAATTTTACAGCACAGAAACAGTCCATTCGGCCCACATGGTCCTTGCAGCTATTTATGCCCCACGCGAGCCTCATAGATTTCCCGACAGTGTCAGCATTGACCTCAGCTTACGGCTGTGTGGTCCATATTGTCCTGGATTCCACACTGGGTTTAGTAGTGACTGTCTTTATATTGATGGGCCCTATCCCCCAGAAATGGAAACATCACCTCTACGTCCACCCTGGCAAACTCTTTGTACGTTTAAGAGCTTCTATCAGGTAGCTCCTCAACATTCTCCTTTCTAGAGAAAACGGCTTCAGCTCATTCAGCCTTCCCTGATAGTTGTAACCTTTAAATTCTGATCTCATATGAACATACTGATGCGCAATCAATTACTCTCGAGACAAGGTGAGTCATAACTAATAGGCTTTAATCAGCTAGAACTGTACCCAGCAGCTTCGATACAGAAAGTGAAGGCTGCTGGGACGGCATTGGTTCTTATACCCCGCCTCTCAGGGCGGAGCTATGTGCGTTAGCCAATGGTAGACTCCTAGGTCTAGCCAATGGGCATCCACCTCTCGGGTACTGCAATACCTGGTATTACCACACATACGAGTTAGGATCAGGAGTAGGCCACTCGGCCCCTCGAGCCTGTTCTGCCATTGAATAAGATCTTGGGCTGATCTGATTGTAACCTCAACCCCACATTCCTGCCTAAACCCCGATAACCTTTCACCCCGCCTTGCTGATCAGGAATCTATCTGGCTCCGCCTTAAAAATGTTCAACAGTTCTGCTTCCACTGCCTTTTGAGGAAGAGTTCCCGAGACACAGTCTCTGAGAGAAAACATTCTCCTCATCTCCATTTTAAATGGGTGACCCTTATTTTTAAACAGTCCTAGATTCTCCCACAAGAGGAAACAACCTCTCCTTATCCACCCTGTCAACTCCCATGAATCCATAGAATCCCGACAGTGCTGAAGGAGGCCATTCGGCCCATTGGGTCTGCAGCGACCCTCTGAAAGAGCACCCTACCTAGCCCCACTCCCTAGCCCTGTAACCCCACCTAACCTGCACACCTTTTAACACTAAGGGACAACTGATCATGACCAAGCCACCCAACCTGCACATCTTTGGACTGTGGGAGGAAACCGGAGCACCCGGAGGAAACCCACGCAGGCACGGGGAGGCAGTGCAGACTCCGCACAGGCAGTGACCTGAGGCCGGAATCGAACCCGGGTCCCTGGCGCTGTGAGGCAGCGGTGCTAACCACTTGCGCCCTACAGCATCTTATAAGTAGATCTTTTTTTTTTTTGCACCTATTCCAGGGTCTCGATCTCCTTTCTCCCGTGGTACCGCTTGTGGTCTGACTGTGGTTCCACACAAGTTCAACACAACCGCAAAGTTTATCCAATTAAGAAGGGGTTAGAGAGAGTGAATTGGGAAAGCCTATTTGCACTGAGTGAGGAGGGAGCATCGCTTGAGTGATGAGCAAGGTTAGATGTAAGTTTGCTGGGTAGGTGCTTATTTGAGAGAGTAACTCAAGAATTTGGGCAATGTGGAGATGACCTTTTAGGAGAAAATTGTGGAAGCATTTGAAGCAGAGAAAGATATAGGGGTGATGGGGAGAAGGTTCGGGAGCTGGAATTTGGATTTGTCCGGTAGGAGCTCACAGCGCGCAGACTGACCTGAAGCCTGTGGCCTTCAAGGGTGCCTTGCCTCTCTCCTGTGCTCAGCTTCATTGTCTCCCCTCAATTTACCTCTCCCCTTGAACCCATCTCTCTTCCCCTGTCCTTTGCCCTTCTCCCTCTTGTTTTGTCTTGTTTCTTCCCGTCGAATCATAGAATGGTTGCAGCATCGAAGGCCATTCAGCCCATTGTCTCTCTGCCAGCTCTCTGAAGGAACAATTGCCCTTCTCAGGGGAAATTGGGGATGCTGGCCCGGGGGAAACCCACGCAGACACGGGGAGAGCGTGCGGACTCCACACAGACACTGACCCAAGCCGGGAATCGAACCTGGGACCCTGGAGCTGTGAGGCAACCGTGCCGGTTGTGGCAGCACTCGGCTGGCGAAGTTGAAGTTTGCCGAAGCCCCTAACTCCAGCCTTCCTCCACCAGATGAGCATCACATCGAAAAACTCTCCCCGGTTTGCGGTGATTCATTCCCTCCGCAGGACCGGTTATTAACCTTTCTCTCGGACAGTTGGTTTCCGTATGGGTCAAGGGGTCCAACCTTACCCTTAATGACTGTGAGAGAGGCATGTCCAAGGAAGCATTCTTCATAACGTTTCTATGATACCCAGTCTATTCTTTAAGATTTCATCAGATTAATACAGCGATTTCTTACATTAATATGGTTAACTACTTTAAAGGCGCTAAATAAATAGACATTGTTATTTCTCCACCTAACTCTTCCTTCTCTCCTGATCTCTACCAGGTATTTCAGATCCGGGGCTCCACCAGTTATTAACCCCCTCCACACCCGGTTTCCTACCGACACCATTGTCCCGGGATCATTCGCCGTGACTCTGACATGGACTCTCCCAAACCGCACGACGGGGGTGTTTAACATTACCAACCCGCTTCTGGGAGACTGGTTCCTTGCTGCTCACTTACCGAAGGACAAAGGGAAAATCTCCGTCAAGGTAAATCCCACAGTCACAGAACATCTTAAGAAAAATCCTTTCATGGCCACTGACATACCTTCTGAAATGTAGTCACCCGCTCCCAGAAAGGTCCAACTACATAGAACATAGAACAATACAGCGCAGTACAGGCCCTTCGGCCCACGATGTTGCACCGAAACAAAAGCCATCTAACCTACACTATGCCATTATCATCCATATGCTTATCCAATAAACTTTTAAATGCCCTCAATGTTGGCGAGTTCACTACTGTTGCAGGTAGGGCATTCCACGGCCTCACCACTCTTTGCGTAAAGAACCTACCTCTGACCTCTGTCCTATATCTATTACCCCTCAGTTTAAAGCTATGTCCCCTCGTGCCAGCCATTTCCATCCGCTGGAGAAGGCTCTCACTGTCCACCCTATCTAACCCCCTGATCATTTTGTATGCCTCTATTAAGTCTCCTCTTAACCTTCTTCTCTCCAACGAAAACAACCTCAAGTCCATCAGCCTTTCCTCATAAGATTTTCCCTCCATACCAGGCAACATCCTGGTAAATCTCCTCTGCACCCGCTCCAAAGCTTCCACGTCCTTCCTATAATGCGGTGACCAGAACTGTACGCAATACTCCAAAGTTTTGGCCGTATCAGAGTTTTGTACAGCTGCAACATGACCTCCTGACTCCGGAACTCAATCCCTCTACCAATAAAGGCCAACACTCCATAGGCCTTCTTCACAACCCTATCAACCTGGGTGGCAACTTTCAGGGATCTATGTACATGGACACCTAGATCCCTCTGCTCATCCACACTTCCAATAACTTTATCATTTGCCACATATTCCGCATTCCTGTTATTCCTTCCAAAGTGAATCACCTCACACTTCTCTACATTAAACTCCATTTGCCACCTCTCAGCCCAGCTCTGCAGCTTATCTATGTCCCTCTGTAACCTGCTACATCCTTCCGCACTGTTGACAACACCACCGACTTTAGTGTCGTCTGCAAATTTACTCACCCACCCTTCTGCGCCTTCCTCTAGGTCATTGATAAAAATGACAAACAGCAACGGCCCCAGAACAGATCCTTGTGGTACGCCACTTGTAACTGAACTCCATTCTGAACATTTCCCATCAACCACCACCCTCTGTCTTCTTTCAGCTAGCCAATTTCTGATCCACATATCTAAATCACCCTCAATCCCCAGCCTCCATATTTTCTGCAATAGCCTACCGTGGGGAACCTTATCAAATGCTTTACTGAAATCCATATACACCACATCAACTGCTCTACCCTCGTCTACCTGTTCAGTCACCTTCTCAAAGAACTCGATAAGGTTTGTGAGGCATGACCTACCCTTCACAAAGCCATGCTGACTATCCCTGATCACATTATTCCTATCGAGATGATTATAAATCTTGTCTCTTATAATCCCCTCCAAGACTTTACCCACTACAGACGTGAGGCTCACCGGTCTATAGTTTCTGGGGTTGTCTCTGCTCCCCTTTTTGAACAAAGGGACCACATTTGCTATCCTCCAATCCTCTGGCACTATTCCTGTAGCCAATGATGACATAAAAATCAAAGCCAAAGGTCCAGCAATCTCTTCCCTAGCCTCCCAGAGAATCCTAGGATAAATCCCATCAGGCCCCGGGGACTTATCTATTTTCAGCCTGTCCAGAATTGCCAACACCTCTTCCCTACGTACCTCAATGCCATCTATTCTAATAGCCTTGGTCTCAGCATTCTCCTCCACAACATTCTCTTTTTCCTGAGTGAATACTGACGAAAAATATTCATTTAGTATCTCGCCTATCTCTTCAGACTCCACACACAACTTCCCATCCCTGTCCTTGACTGGTCCTACTCTTTCCCTAGTCATTCGCTTATTCCTGACATACCTATAGAAAGCTTTTGGGTTTTCCTTGATCCTACCTGCCAAATACTTCTCATGTCCCCTCCTTGCTCGTCTTAGCTCTCTCTTTAGATCCTTCCTCGCTACCTTGTAACTATCCATCGCCCCAACTGAAACTTCATACCTCATCTTCACATAGGCCTCCTTCTTCCTCTTAACAAGAGATTCCAATTCTTTGGTAAACCACGGTTCCCTCGCTCTACGCCTTCCCCCCTGCCTGACCGGTACGTACTTATCAAGAACACGCAGTAGCTGATCCTTGAACAAGCTCCACTTATCCAGTGTGCCCAACACTTGCAGCCTACTTCTCCAACCTATCCCCCCCAAGTCACGTCTAATGGCATCATAATTGCCCTTCCCCCAGCTATAACTCTTGCCCTGCGGTGTATACTTATCGCTTTCCATCACTAACGTAAACGTCACCGAATTGTGGTCACTGTCCCCAAAGTGCTCTCCTACCTCCAAATCCAACACCTGGCCAGGTTCATTACCCAAAACCAAATCCAACGTGACCTCGCCTCTTGTTGGCCTGTCAACATACTGTGTCAGGAAACCCTCCTGCACACACTGTACAAAAAACGACCCATCTAATGTACTCAAACTATATCTTTTCCAGTCAATATTTGGAAAGTTAAAGTCTCCCATAATAACTACCCTGTTACTTTCGCTCTTATCCAGGATCATCCTCGCCATCCTTTCCTCTACATCCCTAGAACTATTTGGAGGCCTATAGAAAACTCCCAACAGGGTGACCTCTCCTTTCCTGTTTCTAACCTCAGCCCATACTACCTCGGAAGATGAGTCCCCATCTAGCATCCTCTCCGCCACCGTAATACTGCTCTTGACTAGCAGCGCCACCCCTCCCCCTCTTTTGCCTCCTTCTCTGAGCTTACAAAAACACCTAAACCCCGGAACCTGCAACATCCATTCCTGTCCCTGCTCTATCCATGTCTCTGAAATGGCCACAACATCGAAGTCCCAGGTACCAACCCATGCTGCCAGTTCCCCTACCTTATTTCGTATACTCCTGGCATTGAAGTAGACACACTTCAAACCACCTACCTGAACACTGGCCCCCTCCTGCGACGTCAAATCTGTGCTCCTGACCTCTATACTCTCATTCTCCCTTACCCTAAAACTACAATCCAGGTTCCCATGCCCCTGCTGCAGTAGTTTAAACCCCCCCAAAGAGTACTAACAAATCTCCCCCCCCAGGATATTTGTGCCCCTCAGGTTCAGATGTAGACCATCCTGTCTGTAGAGGTCCCACCTTCCCCAGAAAGAGCCCCAGTTATCCAGAAATCTGAATCCCTCCCGCCTGCACCATCCCTGTAGACAGCCACTAACAGACAACTAACAGCCACGAGTGAGTGAGCAGCTCATCTATTTTTAGTGACGTTAGTTGAGGGATGAATGTTGGCCAAGGCAGTTCCCCAGCTCTTCTTCAAATAGTAAAACGGGATCCATCTAACAGGGCCTTCAGTTTAATTGTCATCCAAAATGTACCACCTCCTGCTCCTGAGCACAGGAGAGAGGCAAGACACATAAACTGGCGTCTATCTAGGTTGCGTCCTCAAGTCACTCGAGTGCCCCAGACAATTTTGTGCAGAACAAGATCCCATAACCCGTATTTAGGAATATTATTTAAGGAATAAATATTAGTCAGGACGATGGGAGATCTCCCATGATTCGCACCGGAGAATCTTCTACATCACTGGGGCGACCTGATGGGGCCTTGACTTAATGCTTTATTGAAAAGGTGGCAGCTCTGACAATACAGCATTCCCGGGAATGTCAGCCTGGATAAAGTGTTCAAGACCCTGGTGTGGGACTTGAACCAGCAAATGTCTGATTTACGTTGCAGAGGTTACCGCTGAGGCAAGGCTGATGGACATCATTTGCGTATATTTTTCAAAGTACCCTCCATTTTTTTGTATTGACGTTTAGAAATATTTTGCCGCAAAGATGTAGGGTGGAATAACGGGGGTGGACAGGCAGCCGCCCGCCCCCCTCACCCCAGAAACCTCATTGGCATGGGCACAGAGTGCTCCAGGCCGACCCACCTCGCAGCCAGAGGGCACTGAGGGGCTGATCAATGAGGGCTGACTGGGACTTCCGCCCCATGTCCTGGCTTCTGGAGATGTCGGTCAAACAGACTGACCAGCCGCCCCCTCAGTCCCGGCAGGTGCCAGGAAGGTGCTGGGATTACAGAAGGACAGGGAGATCAAGGCCCATGGATCCCCGAAGTGGGAAAGGTGGGACAACTCTGGCTATTGCGTTGGAGCCAGTGCATGACCAGGACAAACTGGCCGGACAACAAGCCGAATTGACCCTTGATTATTCTTTGAAGGATGGCGGACGGGTTGCCGATTTCAGGGGTGAACTTGGGGGTGGGCGGGAAAGTGACAGAATAGGTGGCCACACCATTTTATGTGCCCCTGCCCCCAACCGGGAACATGCCTGCCGGGGGCACGTATCATTCAGCCCAGGCTGGAATCCAATGGAGGAGTTTGGTTTGTCGAAAAGTCGAATAATAGATACAGGGTTGAATTTAATCAAAGGACTTAGGGGTTTAGATATAGAGCAATTGATCCATGAGAGCGAGTTACTGGCTGGAATATAATCCCGGAGTTTAGGTAGTTCTGAACTATCCTGTAAATTAAGGAGGTTGGTGGGTGTTTTGTTATGCTCTTGACGTAGCACAAGCTGCTTCCTTGATGTGCACTCTGACAAAGGAAGGTTCAGACTTGGAGATAGCTTTAACACGTTTATTAAGCTATTAACAATTCTCCTACTTGGATTCAACGCTACTGTTAATCCTGCTATAGCTACTCAGACTGACGAACCAGTCTGCTACAATCCACGTGGTGGGTGTGATGTTCAATCAACTCTGTGTCTGTACTCACTGAGTGTCTCCACTGGAAAGAGACTGAGCATGTGTGATGTGTCCTTTTATATGGGTTGGTGTAATGCCCTCCTGTGGTAGTGTCACCTCTATGTGTATCGTGGATGCCCATTGGTTGTGTCCTATCTTACTGACCTATTGTTTAACTGTCTGTGTGTCATGTCTCTGGTGCTCCCTCTAGTGTCTAGCTAGGTGTAGTGTATGTACATTAACCCTTTGTGTATATCACCACAGTGGGAGCCAATACCTATTTCACGATTAACCAAATCCATTGCCTCCTTGAAGAATTGGATGAGATTTGTCAAATTCTAGCTGTCCTTTCTTCAATTAGTCCTGGCTATTTCTAACCACTCTCGGCGCTTCCTTCATTCTAACCTCTCGAGCATCTTCCAAAATCCGTTTTGTGCTCCTTTGATTGGTGGTTTTGTTTTTAGCCGCAGACGCTGAACTCTGGAATCCTCTCCCTCACCCCCCCCTGCCTCTCCCCCTCCCTACCTTTCTTTAAGGTGATCCTCAAAACGAATCCCCCTCTTTGCCCTATTGTCCTAATATCTCCTGATGTGGCTGTCAGGTTTTGTCTGATGATGCCAAGTGCCTTGGGACATTTCACTCTGTTAAAGGCAATTTGGTGTCGTAGACCAGTTACAGCTCAGAAAGAGGCTATTTGGCCCATCATGTTTGTGCTGGCTCTCTGCAAGAGCAACTCAGCCAATCCCACTCCCCCGCCCTCCCCCCATAACCCTGTAAATAGTTTCTCTTCAAGAGCTTATCCCATTCTCTTTTGAAAGGTGGGAATAAATTTGCCTCTCCTGCAACCCTCAGGCTGCCCATTCCAGATTCCAAAATGATTTTCCTCACGTCTTTATCACCTTAAATTGCTCCACCCTGGTTCACAAACCATCTACCAAGGGAACAATTCATCTCTATCTACTTTGTCTGAACCTCTCATTATTTTGAATGTATCTATCTAATCCCCTCTCAACCTTCTCTTCGATAAGGGGGACAACCCCAGTTCCTCCAATTGTCCACATAACTGAAGCCCCTCCTCCCCAGAACCATTCTTGTTAATCTTTTCTGAGCCTTTTCTAAAGCTTCCACATCTTTTCAAAAGTGCGGTGTCCAGTATTGGACACAGTACTCTAGTTGAACATAGAACATAGAACATCACAGCGCAGTACAGGCCCTTCGGCCCTCGATGTTGCGCCGCCCTGTGAAACCACTCTAAAGCCCATCTACACTATTCCCTTATCGTCCATATGTCTATCCAATGACCATTTGAATGCCCTTAATGTTGGCGAGTCCACTACTGTTGCAGGCAGGGCATTCCATGCCCTTAGTACTCTCTGAGTAAAGAACCTACCTCTGACATCTGTCTTATATCTATCTCCTTTCAATTTAAAGCTATGTCCCCTCGTGCTAGACATCACCATCCGAGGAAGAAGGCTCTCACTGTCCACCCTATCCAATCCTCTGATCATCTTGTATGCCTCAATTAAGTCACCTGTTAAGGAGGTCAAACTGGTGTTTTATAAACGTTCCTTACTTTTGTAATCTATTTCTCAAGCTCGGGATCCATAAACATTGTTAACCACTTTCTCCACCAGCCTGTCGCCTTCAATGATTTGCGAACACGTACCCCCAGGTCCCTCTGCTCCTGCCCCCCCCTTTAGAATTGTATCCTTTAGTTTAAATGGTCACTCCTTATTCCTCCAAAACAAATCAATTCACATTTCCCGGCATGGCGTTTTATCTGCCACCGTCTGCCTATTCCATCAACATGCCTACATCCACTTGAAGTCTATCCCTATCCTCCTCACGGTTCACAATACTTCCTAGTTTTGTGTCATCTGCAAAGATTGAAATTGGGCCCAAATCTAAGTCATTGAATGGCATCACGAAGAGCGGTGGTCCGAGTTCTGATGCTTGGGAACATCACTGGATGCCTTTTTCCAATCTGAAAAGCAAATGTCCATTCTCTGTTTCCTGCCACTCTGCCAATTTTGCCTCCCATGCTGCCACAGCCCCTTTTATTCCATGGGTTTCAACTTTGTTGACAAGCCTTTCATGTGGTACTTGATCAAATTCCTTTTGGAAGTCCATGTAAACCACATCAACCACATTACCCGCATCAACCCTTTCTGCCTCTCTCAATTGCATAAAGTAAACGTGATTTGTCTTCAACAAATCCACGTTGGTTTTTCTTAATGAATCTACATTTGTCCAACTGTTCATTTAGTCTGGACAATCATTTCGATCGGATTTTCCACAACCAAGGTTAAACTGGCTTGCCTGTGGTCACTGGGTTCACTCTTGAAGCCTGTTCGATGAGGGGGGGGGAGAGAATATTTGTAATTCTCCAGCCCTCTGGCAGCACCCCCCGTGCCTGAGGACGATTGGAAAATTCTGGCCAGTTCCTCCACGATTTTCTACCTCACTGCCCTCCATATCCTCAGAGGCATTCCATCCAGTCCTGGTGACTTGTCAACTTATCAACTCTGGGCTTTTCAAATACCTCCTTTTGCCAATGTTTAGCCCACCCAGTGTCTACAACCGCTCTCACTATGGTTTTGGCAACATCTTCTTATCTGAGAAAGACAGAGGCAAAATATTTATTGAATACCTCAGCCGTGCTCTCTGCCTCCACGAGTAAATCCCATTTTGGTCCCCTCCTCGGCCTCACTTTTTATGTCACTCCTCACTCTTTGCCGCTCTCATTGCCCTTTTCGTTTCCCATCTGAGTTTTCCCTCTTCAGCCCGGTGTTATCAACTTGACGTAAGACATCGGACACAGGAGAAGAAGTCGGCCATTTGCCCCACCGAGAGTGCACCGCCGTTCAACCTGCCTGTACTGCATCTTGCTCTCCGGCTGGGATGTTCCGATCCGGGTTCGCCCCGGCCACCCCTGCCGGCGGCAACGGAGAATCTGGGGCTCAGTCCAAACTCCGTGGGACTGGAAAATCTCACCGGCTTGAGAATTCTGGCCTGTGTCTTTTGTCATCCAGGGGGCTCTGGTTTTGCTTGTCCCATCTTCCTCCCTTGTCCAGGAATACTTTGGCTGTACCTGAACCAGTTCCCCCATCAATTTCATAGAATTTACAGTGCAGAAGGAGGCCATTCGGCCCATAGAGTCTGCACCGGCCCTTGGAAAGAACACCCTACTCAAGCCCACACCTCCACCCTATCCACGTAGCACCACTTAATCTTTTTAGACACTAAGGGCAATTTAGCATGGCCAATCCACCTAACCTGCACATCTTTGGGCTGTGGGAGGAAACCGGAGCACCCGGAGGAAACCCACGCACACACGGGGAGAACGTGCAGACTCCGCACAGACAGTGACCCGAGCCAGGAATCGAACCTGGGACCCTGGAGCTGGGAAGCAACTTTGCTGACCACGGTGCTGCCGTGCTGCCAAAGGCACCTCATAGTTGTGATTTAATTCTGCCTGCCTGTCTTTGTCTCCAATGTTCCTGGGATAGACCTGTCCGCTGCCCTCTGAAATTGGCGCTGCCCCAATAATGAACTCGGGTTCGCTCCTTGTCCTGTCCCATAGTCAATCTAAGCCTTGTGACACCAAGGTCACTGCTGGCTACATGTTCCCTTACACTGACAGTCGATCGACATGCCCCACCTCACCCCTCAGATGTTTAAAACTAAGTTGCGGCCATTGTTAAGCCGGCCTGCTGATTATTTAGTATTCTGTCATAGCGCGTAACTGTACTGAGGGCAGGTCAGAAACGGGGAAATCAGCAGGCTTGCTGTCTGATTTAATTTGTTCTGCCTTGTGTCTCCAGGGCCTCTATGAGGAATGTCAATACCTCTTCCAACCCCAATTGATTGTGCAGAGATTGATTGGCATTCCTGTCGTGTATCCTGGTTACGTGATAGATCAGATGATCCCAGGCCGCAACAGATCAGTACTCTACAAGTAAGTCAGGCGGACGCCCTCTTCGTCTAATATTACCAAGTCAATGACATAATGGAGTACGCGAGCAGGCTAACTGTGTGAAATTGGCTCTTCCTGTTACTGTTGACAGTCATTTATGGGAAATGGATAAAATTCCCGATTCATTCTTCCAACAGCCTGTCAATCTCGTGGTCAGTGAGAGCACGCTGGTGCGATAGCAACCGGCCCGTAATGGTGGGCTTGCTCTGCCTGGCAGAGAGGAGGATTCGAGGTGACCTAATTCAAGATTGTGAAAGGGGATCGGCCCCGGCGAACCGTTTCCTGGGGCAGGTGGAACTTAGGGCTCAGCAGCAGGGTGCAGGCCTCCCGGCCCGTTGAGCCAATAAGATCACGGCCGATCTGATTTGCGGTCTCAGCTGCAATTTCCTCTCCGTTCCCGAGGCTGAGGACTGGGTTCTCCGGTGGCCGAGGCCAAAGCCGCGTTCGGCGAACGGCCGGGGAATCCAAGTTCCCGACCAAATCGGGGGCGGCGCCGCTTTCGCGGTGCTCCGCCCCCTCCAGTGCAGCGTGGCAGCACAGTGGTTAGCACAGTTGCTTCACAGCTCCAGGGTCCCCGGTTCGATTCCGGCTTGGGTCACTGTCTGTGCGGAGTCTGCACGTTCTCCCCGTGTGTGCGTGGGTTTCCTCCGGGTGCTCCGGTTTCCTCCCACAGTCCAAAGATGTGCAGGTTAGGTGGATTGGCCATGATAAATTGCCCTTAGTGTCCAAAATGATGAGATGGGGTTATTGGGATACGGGGATAAGGTGGAGGTGTGGGCTCGGGTAGGGTGCTCTTTCCAAGGGCCGGTGCAGGCTCGATGGGCCAAATGGCCTCCTTCTACACTGTAAATTCTATGATAATGCGGCGTACTCTAGGAGTACGCCCGCGCCACGTATCGACGGCCTCCGGGCATTGCCTGAGGCACGCCCCCCGATGCTCTGCCCCCGACCGGCCAAGTTCCTGACGGCGTGGGTCGCGTGTGGTTTCACCCGTGGGGAACTCGGCATGGCGGCTGCGGACTCAGCCCAGCGCCGGATGCGCTGTTCGCCGTGCCTGGGCGCGGGTGGCAGAGGCGCTCAGTGCCACCAGCAACACTGTCCGGACCGGACAGTGCACGGCACTGCACGGCATCCTCAGGGCGGCCTGGGTGATTCGGCAACACTGTGCCCCACACACACCCGTTGCCCCATCACTCCCCGCCCCCCCCCCCCCCCCCCCACACACACACAACCCGGAGGGTGGCAGACCCCCACCCTGCACCGCATGCCGACACCCATACCAGCCACCATGGCCGGGCGCCCGGGCCACTGAAGCCACCCACCGCCTGGGCTGCACGCGTCGGACTGTCGATCACTGTGCACCTGCCAGTGAAGGCCAATCATTAACCGCAGGGAGCGGGAAAAGACTGGAGGGGGACTGCCGGACCCGGCACTGCCAAGGTGCCCGGCTGCCAGCGGGAGTGCCAAGGTAGCACCCTCCCTGGAGCCCGGGGGGCCTCTGAAGGCCTGGGAGACCCAAGACACCCCCCCCTCCCCCCCAGGTGCCGTGAGGCCTGGTCCACGTTTGTATCCCAGGTGCGGGTGTTTGATCCGGTGTGGACATATTTAAGAAAACCTAACTGCTCACCTAGATATGCAAATCTGGATCCCACCCAGTGAGGGATAGATCCCTAACACGGCATCTCGCAAGTCCTCTTCAGATCTCACGAGGCGTCCCGAGCACCTCCTGTCTTAAATGAGTGACCCCCTTACCTTAAACAGTGATCCCCTAGTCCTATATTCTTCCACACAAGGAAATATCCCCTCCACCTCCATACCGCACACATACTCATGCACACACTCACGTGCACACACTCACGCACACACACACACTCATGCATTCATGCACGCACACACTCACACAGAATCACATATTCATGTACACACATTCACTCATGCATATACACACTCACACTCATACACTCATGCACACATGCACACACACACTCACACTCATGCACACATGCACACACACTCACGCACACACACATTCAGGCACACACACATTCATGCACTCTTGCACACACATACACTCCTGCACATAGATGCACTCATGCGCACACACACACACTCATGCGCACACACACTTATGCACACACATGTATATACACACACTCATGCACACACATACATACACACTCATGCACACATACATGTACATACACACACACTCATGCATACACACTCATGCACACACACTCATGCACACATACATGTATATATACAGTCACACACACACTCATGCACCCACACACGTATATGCACACACTCTCATACACATACTCATGCCACACACACTCATGTACACACACCCACACATATTCATGGACACACACACAATCATGCACACACACACACACTCATGCACACACACACATAAATACACACACTCATGCACCCATACACGTATATACACACACACACTCATGCACACACGCACATACACACAGACTGGTTGCTAATAGTCTAATGTAGCAGAAACTGGGCATGGAGCCAGTGCAGTTACACAGAGCAACACTGTCGGACCAGCAGCAGATTCCATTGATCAATGACACATTTTTCTGTTCGAGAATGGGTGTCCTTGCTTCTTACTTTGTAAGTTACTCCTGAAAGTAATGGGGTTGAAAGGATTTATTAACATTGATAGGAATTACGCAGGCAGTAGGAACTATTAGTGACAATAATTAAATGTGCATTTGACAGCAACATTTATGGTGATACATGGACACTTAAGCAGAGATTTCAAACAGTTTAGCAAATGAGGTCCCGTTGAAAATCTTGACCCTGTCGCACCTTTTGCTCAATCCAACTGCTTGAGGGTCCACATATTCAGCGGCAGAACCTCATCAGCTATTTCCCCTCATCCCTTTAGCAATAACCAGTTTAAGTGCGTAAAAGTCGTCAAACTCCACCTCGACTGAAGTGTCAATCAAGTCACTCGCCTGGAGACGGCTCCATGGCGACGGATGAACAATGGCCGCCTTGTCACTTAACCACGTTTCCTGATGCAGATGTGTCCTCGGAGGAGTTAATCACCCTCTAATACACTTTAACCTCATTGGTTGAATGTCAGTTGCCCGTTGTTGAATCTTTGATCAGCTAAAGACTGTCGCTGCCTGGTACTTTTCATTAAGACCATGGTTTAAACTGAAATATTGCTCTGCATATTAATACACGCATTCTTTCAAAAGAAAGGCAAGCTTTGTTTTGGTTACATGTTCATTCTCCTCTCAGTGAAACTCTCAGTATGAAGAGGCTGGTTAATTAACTCTTTCCTCACACATTACTGGGTCCATGCCTTCCAGCGATGAATCGTACTCCTTCAGGATGTTCTTGTGTCACCGATAACAATGCCCCCCCCCCCCCCCCCCCCCTCCTCCTGTCTCAGCTTGACTGCTGTTGAAACCTTCATTCATGCCTTTGTTTTTTTTATTCATTCCGGGATGTGGATGTCGTTGGCAAGGCCAGCATTTGTCTTGTCTCCCATCCCTAATTGCCCCTTGCGAAGGAGCTGCCTTCTTAAACTGCTGCAGTAGGTACACCCACTGTGCTGTTAGGGAGGGAGTCCCAGGATTTTGCGACAGTGAGGGAACGGCGATATATTTCCAAGTCAGGGCGGTGAGTGACTTGAAGGGGAACCTCCAGGTGGTGGGGTTCCCAGGTATCTGCTGCTCTTGTCCTTCTAGATGGTGTCATAATATACACCAGTATATCATGGTGCAGACACACACTGATGGACACACAGTGGGACCAATCAACACACACAACACCGCAGCCAATCACCAGTGAGAGCACATGCACTATAAAGACAGGGGGCATCGGAGTTCCCGTTCATTCGAGTTGCAGCTAGCTAGGAGGACAGAGCTCACAGCCTGCAACACAGACATTCACCATGTGCTGAGTGCATCGACTGGTTAGGACAAGGCAAAGGTCTTTAGTTAAAGCTAGTATCGTGTTAACCCACAGTCTGAGTATGTTTAAACAGTTAATGATTCAATAAAATAGTGTTGCACTATTTCAAGTGTTGGTGACCTGTATGTGATCCAGAACACCCAACACATCAGATGATAGTGGCCATGGGTTTGGAAGATGCTGCCGAAGGAACCTTGGTGAGTTCCTACAGAGCATCTTGTCGATGGTACACATGGTCATCGGTGGTGGAGGGAGTGAATGTTTGTGGGTGGGGTGCCAATGAGCGGGCTGCTTTGTCCTGGATGGTGTTGAGCTTCCTGAGTATTGCTGGCACCGTGCTCATCCAGGCAAGTGGAGAGTATTCCACTGTTCATTTGACAGGAGTAGGGATGTCTTGCTGCAGTTATACAGGGCCTTAGTGAGGCCACATCTTGAGTGTTGTGCGCAGTTTTGGTCTCCGAGTTTGAGGAAGGACATTCTTGCTATTGAGGGTGTCCAGCGAAGGTTCACCAGACCAATCCCCGGGATGGCAGGACTGACAAATGAAGAAAGACTGGATTGACTGGGCTTGTACTCACTGGAGTTTAGAAGAACGAGAGGGGATCTCATAGAAACATATAGGGCGTGATTCTCCGACCCCCCGCCTGGTCGGAGAATCACGGGGTGGGGGGGGGCGTGAATCCTGCCTCGCTGCTCCGACGCCGGCTGCCATATTCCCCGGTGCCGGTGTTTATGCCACATCGGTCGAGGGCCATTGGCAGCTGCCCCCCCCCGGCAATTCTCTGGGCCCCGATGGGCCGAGCGGCCGTCAGTTCCTGGCCAGTCCTGCCGACGTGAAATGGACATGGTCCATCCCAGCGGGACCTGGCTTGGAGGCCGTCTAGTGGAGACCTCGGGGGGGGGGGGGGGCGCGGGGGGGATCCAGCCCTGTGGGGGGCCCCCACGGTGGCCTGGTCCGCGATCGGGGCCCACCGATCTGCGGGCGGGACTGTGCCGTGTGGGCACCCCTTCCCTCCGCGCCGGCCTCTGCAGCGCTCCGCCATGGCCGATGCGGAGAAGAGCCCCCCTGCGCATGCGCAGGAACACGCTGGCCGGTCTGCGCATGTGCCAACCCGCGCCGGCCATTCCCCGCCGGAAGTGTGGAGAATTCCGCAACTTCCGTTGGCCTGAGTGGTTCACGTCATTCTTGGCACCGGCGTCAGGCCATCCCGCCAATTGCAGGAGAATCCCGCCCATAAAATCCTGATGGGACTGGACAGGCCGGATGCGGGAATAATGTTCCCGATGTTGGGGATGTCCAGAACTAGGGGTCACAGCCCAAGAATAAGGGGTAAGTCAGTCAGGACTGAGGTGAGGAAGAACTTCTTCTCTCAGGGAGTTGCGACCTTGTGGAATTCTCTCCAACAGGAAGCTGTTGGGGCCGGTTCGTTGGATATATTCCAGAGGGAGCTGGAGCTGGAGTTGGGACTATCCTGATTTCACCAACGGGAGCGGGCCGGTTAGATCGCAAACAGATTAACACCCGGCCCGGTTCTAAATTCTGGCCTCTCCCGCGAATTACGGCCTCGTGGCTCTCTCGCTTAAGTGCAACACGGCCATTAAATCGCGCCCTTAGTCACTGTTTTGGGACCTGGGGGGGTTTCCCACTGCACCAGCCAACACCTAGGCCGCGATCTCCTGGCTGTTAACAGCAGTGGGATATTCCGGAATCACGCCGGCCCATGTTTTTCCAGCAGTGAGGGGTGCAGTAACCGGGAAATCCGATTGACGACGGTGGGATCGGTAAACCTCGCCCTTAGAATTATTTTCATCACTGGGGAGCTGAACTGATTGGCCAAGCCGGCTCCTCAGAGATCAGGCCACCCTTTTGAAAGGGTGTCCCGATCTCGAAGTGTGCTTCAGGGTCCCCCCACACCCCCCCCATCCATGGGCAATGTCCCTCCCACACACTGGGCATTACCCCACACCCTGCCAAGTGCTGACACCCCGCTCTGGGGTCGCTAAGGACCGCCCCTTTTCAGGCCTTCTCATGTCCCCTTCCGGGGGCCCCAGCTCTTCCAGGACACCCACCCTTCACTCCCCCAACCTTCCAGAGGCCTCTACATACCCGCCCTGCGCTCCCTCCAACCCTTCAGATGCCCTCCACCCTCCTTTCATGAACATGCCCCCCCCCCCCCCCCCCGCCCCCCCCCCCCCCCTCAGGCCCAGTCCCATGGCCATGCACCCCTGGCATCCAGGAACCCTTGCACTGCCACACTGACAGTGCTCTTGCCAACTTGACAGCGCCACACGGGCACCTTGGCAGTGCCAGGGTGGTGGGGCCAAGGTGCCAGCCTGGCAGTGCAGGTTCCAGCATTCCCAGGGGAGAGCCAGCGAGCCACCCTGTCCTATCCCTGATCAGCCAGGAGTCTCATTGGCCTTGGGGAACTCCCGGGTCCCTCCGTCTCATCCACGTTTGTGGGGCCAGTACTGTACGGTGCCCGGCTGGAGTGTCCTGGGAGGCCAGTTGGTGCCGGGATCCTGATAGATTTGGGGTCAGCGTGACTAAGAGGGTTTTAAACCTACTTAGGTGTGTAAGGCTTGATCCCGCCCATTGTGGGAGGGATACTGCTCACGTACAAGCTGTCGGAAGCCTGAGGAAGGCCTCTCCCAGGATCTACCTGCCACGGCACCCTCCTTTACGGGCGAAACATGGCCGGTAGATCGCGCTCTATTTCATTTCTTTGGGCCTTGGGTAGTTTCTCCCTGGTCTAGCCCTGACTTCGAAATGTTTTCAGTAATGGGCAACTGAACTCACCGGCAAGACTGGCTCCTCAGAGAGCGGGCTGCTCGGGGTGAGCTTGAGAGTCCTCACACCGACCACCCCCAGCACAGATGGACATTACCCCACATCCCCAAGTGAGGACATTGCGCTATGGGGCCTTTTTCAAGCCTACCCACCGCCCTTTTGGTCCCCCCACCTTTCAGGATCCCCACCCTTCACCCCCCCCCCAACCTTTATGAGGCCCCTTCATAGCTGCTGTTTACTCCCCCCACCCAACATACCCCCCTCAGGCCCCAACCCTTGGCGGTGCTACCTGGGCAGCCTGGCAGTGCCAGGGCGGCAGTACCAAGGTGCCCGGGTGCCAGAGGGAGAGCCAGGGTGCCACCCTGCTCTGCCCCGACTACCCAGTGGTCTCCAATGGCCTGGAGACCCCCCGTCATGCCTGGTTCACGTTTCTATGGACCAACACTAAACAGCACACAGTCAAAGCAGATCCAGGTCGCGACGTCTCGCGAGCTTTGGTCGAATCTTGTGAGATGTCTTGAGCTTCGCGGATCTCGCAAGTGATATTCAACGGCCTCTCCGTGACGCCAAGCCGGGCCTAATGAGGCCGATAAATCGTGACCCAGAAGTCGAAAGTCACTTTTGGGTGAAGAGAAGGACAGTAATCTCTGGTGTTCTTGTTTGTCCCACATCTAAAAACATGTTATATAGACATTACCTCGCTGCTGGCCTGACACAGGGCAGCACGGTAGCACAAGTGGATAGCACTGTGGCTTCACAGCGCCAGGGTCCCAGGTTCGATTCCGGCTTGGGTCACTGTCTGTGCGGAGTCTGCACATCCTCCCCGTGTCTGCGTGGGTTTCCTCCGGGTGCTCCGGTTTCCTCCCACAGTCCAAAGATGTGCAGGTTAGGTGGATTGGCCATTCTAAATTGCCCTTAGTGTCCAAAGAGATTAGGAGGGGTTATTGGGTTACGGAGATTGGGGTGGAAGTGAGGGCTTAAGTGGGTCAGTGCAGACTCGATGGGCCGAATGGTCTCCTTCTGCACCCTACGTTCTATATTCTCTTTTGTGGGATCTTACTGTGCACAAGACTGAGGTGAATAGATGTTTACCGTCGGAGGCTTTCAGGGCAGATGGAACCAAGAGAGGATTAAGGTGCAGGTGAACCCTGATCTAACTGAGGAGCAGGTTGAAGGGGCTGAATACCCTCCTCCTGTTCCGCTGTTCAAACAATCCTATCTGGGTAATCAAAGTGCTTTTAAACTCACATTTGGATCTGCCTGCTCTGGTTTTGACCCCCCCCCCCCCCCCCCCCGCTTTCTCAGATTTGACCTTTTTCCTCCCCCTTAGGGTTTTCATCCCAAGCTACACCTCCCGGGTGTTGGTGCGTCTCTCGGGCTGCCGCAACAGTAACAGGACGGTGAGGGGCTGCCCGGTGCTGCTCACAATCAGGGCAAAGGCCCCCCCACTCCACAACTCCACCCGCGTTGACTGCCGGGATCGACGGGTCTGCGAGCTGCAGGACAAGGCCCCCTTCTGGCAGCAGTGGTACTACATCCTGGTGGAGAAGACCGTTCGCAACGTTGACGTGAACTTCCGGGTCGGGGTTCACACCACAGGTAAGAGGTCAAGCTCCTTGGCCTGACGCATGGAGTCTTGAGCCCTGGTGGAATTGGGGGGGGGGGGGGGGTGGCAAGGTGCCGTCACCAGTACTGGTTAGGAAGTGCACCATAACTCTGAAATGTAGATCCGCAAGAACCTGATTACAGTTCGAGGAGACATTTAGCAGCGATATCTGTCTCCCATCCCTTCCAGTCTCTTTGAATCCCATTGCTCCGAAACTCAGCGCTGGTGCCAGCGTGTGGCACAGTAGCCAGCACTCTCAGGGACAGACAGAAGGACGAGGTTAAAGCCCAGCTCGAAAGGCATTAGTGCATAATCCAGGCTGACAGTCCTGTACAGTCCGGAAGGAGTGCTGCAGTGTCAAATGTCTTTCAGATAATAAGTCAAGCAAAGCCCCACCTTCCAGCTGGAGAAGAGCAAAAAAGTTCCAAATCACTTTCGGGAGAAGAATTAGGGAGGACGTTCCAGAGTTCTGGCCAATATCTGCCCTTCATCCAACACCTGGAAACAGGTGGCCGGGCCAGTAACTCTGTGCTGCTCGTGAATGTTCGCTGGGCACAAACCGGTGTGATAGTTCCCGACATCACAACAATAACTACACTTCAAAAGGATTTTTAAGGTGTCCTGTGTTTGTGTAAAGGGGGCTCTATGAACAAAAATCTTTTCTCTCTTTGCCTTCCATTCCAAGCAATATTATTTAATCTGCATCTTCGTCTCTCAATCTCTCTCGCTTTGTCTCCCAGCTGCTCAACCTCGCCACCATTTCTGCTGTTTGGGAGAAGCTGGCCTCTCAATTCTGGGGCTGCCCTTAGAACACCTCTTTTGGTACTTCCTCCGACATTCCCCTGTCCTTTTCATAGTGTGGAGGCCAGAACTGTGCAACGGTGAGGCCTCCCCAGGGGTGCACTACCTTCCCCACACCCTCAGTGGAGACCTCCCGGCCATTTTGAAAGCTGATTAAAACCGCTGCATTGGGCAAAGGCTGTGAACTAGTCAACATCATCACAGGAACTGCAGGTTCGCAAGGATATAAACAAAGCAAACCCAACACCGGGGCCTTATTTCTTTCATTTGCTTGTCCGACTTGCCCCTTGAATACATCGACACTATTCACTTCAACAATTCTCCGTGGTAGTGAGTCCCACATCTTCCCCACTCTCTGGGTAAAGAAGCTTCTTCTGAATTCACAATTGGATGCCTTGATGGGATTGAATTGAAAAGTGGGGAAGCTACACTCAATCTGTATCGAACCTTGGTTAGACCGTACTTAAAGAGTATTGCGTTCCGTTCTTGTTCTAAAAAAGATACAGAGGCACTGGAGACGTTGCAAAGGAGATTTACAAGGTTGACAGCAGAAATGTGTGGCGTGCGTGTACACCTGGAAAGGATGGACAACTGGATCTCTTTTCCTGGGGAGAAGGAGGCTGAGGGGGTGACATAATCGAGGCGTTCAAAATTCAGAAAGGTTTGGATAGAATGGATGCAGAGAAATGTTCCCTCTTTTTAATTCTTTCACGGGATGAGAGCACTGTTGGCTGGGCCAACATTCATTATCTGTCTCTAATTGCCCTTGAGAAGGTGGGGGTGAGCTGTCTTCTTGAACCGCTGCAGTCTGCGTGGTGTAGGTACACCCACTGTGCTGTTAGTGAGGGAATTCCAGGATGTTGCCCCAGCGACAGTGAAGGAACGGCCGATATATTTCCAAGTCAGGGTGATGAGTGTCTTGGAGGGGAACCTCCAGGTGGTGGGGTTCCCAGGTATCTGCTGCCCTTGTATTTTTAGATGGTAGAGGTTGCAGGGTTGGAAGGAGCTGTCTCAGGAGCAGAGTGGGCCAGAGGCAATGGCGTAGTGGGTATTGTTACTGACTAGTAATCCAGAGACCCAGAGTCACGCTCTGGGGTCCTGGGTTCGAATCTCACCAGAGCAGAGGGTGAAATTTGAATTCATTAAAATCTGGAATCAAAGTCTAATGATGACCAATGAAACCATTGTCGATTGCCGTAAAACCCATCTGGTCTCACTAATGTCCTTCAGAGAAGGAAATCTGCCCGTCCTTACCCGGTCTGGCCTCCATGTGACTCCAGACACACAGCAATGGGGTTGACTCTTAGCTGTTCTCTGAAATGGCCGACGGCGAGCTTCTCAGCTCAAAGGCAATTAGGGATGGGCAACAAATGCTGGCGACGCCCACATCTCAAGAACGAATAAATATATCTGGAGGCCATCAATATAAGACAGCCATCAAGGCATCTGATGGTGAATTCAGAAGAAGCTTCTTTACCCAGAGAGTGGGGAAGATGTGGGACTCACTACCACGGAGATGGTTGAAGTGAATAGTGTCGATGTAGTCAAGGGGCAGTTGGACAAGCAAATGAGAGAGAAGGAAATGGGGGTTATGATGGTAAATTTAGAGGAGGAAAGATGGGAGGAGGTTCGAGTGGAGCTTAAACCACCAACATGGAGTGGTCGGGCCGAATGGTGGTCGGGCCGAAAGGGTCCGTTTCTCAGCTGTATATCCCGTGCGATGCTGTTTCATACAAATGAGTCACTGTTACGCAACAAAACCGCTGACTATTGAATAGGTTCCTGCTCCCTTGTTGGCCATTTAGAAGCCCTGTTGTTTGTGTGACCTTCGCTCAGCCGTACGCATTGTGAAAAGTGAAACTGGGCCGAGCGATGCCTTCCTGAGCGCAACAGCAATAATCAGGACAGAGAATTCGATTGCTTCAAAAATGTTCTTTGTTTCAAACAGCAGAGAGGTTGGCAAACAGGAAGACAAAAAGGAACAGTGGGACTCCCCGTGACGGTCCATGGCTTTACCATTGCTGCGTCCCTGCAGACTCCCGCGCTCACCACTGTTACGCACAGGAGGGGGTTTAATTTAAACAGCCTTGATTTCGCCCTCAGCGGACGTCTGGAACCCGCATGTGAGTGGCTCCTGCTCGAGGCTCTGGTTCTTGGACTTTACTGCCCGGTTTCAGGGGTAGTTAGTGAATGAGCGGGTGTAGGAAGGTGTAAGGAAGGTGGGAGACGTCGAAGGCACAGAAGAAGGGCGCTGGAAAGAAGGGGCGAGCGAGTGAGTTGGTGAGTCCTGCGGGAGGAAAGTTGGCGGGGCTGGGTCGTCGATGGGGCTGCTCCCCTCACGGTGGACATTCTGACTGAGGTGATGTCGGTGGAGTTTTGAGAGGCAGTTCGGCAAGCGCGTGAAGGTGCTGTGGAGGGAGATGATGGACGGCTGTGATGAAAGAGTGGGCGGAGGAGGCGATTGCCCCGGTAAATGCGGCAGTGATGAAGACGCCGGTCGAGGTGCGGGAGCAAGGAGAGAAACTGAAGGGGGTGGAGGTAGGCACTGTCGTAACACAGCGACCAGTTCACCTCGATGGGCGAGGGATGCGGAGGGCGGAGGCACCCTCAGAGCTAAGGTGGAGGACCTGGAGAACAGGGCAAGGCGGCAAAATCTACGGCTCCACCAAGGGCAGTCAAAATCTGCTTCTAGAAGTTCCACATGAAAGAGAAAGTCTTGAGCTTGGGTGAAGCAGAGGTGAAGTGGGAAGGTGTTGGTATACGAACATGTCAAGGATTGACGGTGGAGTTGGCGAGAAGGTTGGCCTTCGGATGGGTGAAGGCGGCACTGTAGAGCAACAGCGTGAGGTTCGGAGTTGTCAACTCTGCGAAGTTGAGAGTGACGCACAACTCGTGGCATTTCTATTTCAGGTGGTGGAGGTGTTCGATCAGGTGGAAGGGCCGGGACTGAAATGAGGGATGGGACTGGGACACGGGTCGAGGGACTGGGACCCGAGGGGATGGGAATGGAACCGCGGGACTGGGACAGGGACCGAGGGGATGGGACTGGGACCGAGGGACTGGGACAGGACCGAGGGGATGGGGCTGGGACTGGGATCGAGGGGATGGGACTGGACAGAGGCCGAGGGGATGGGTCTGGGACCGAGGGGATGGGACTGGGACCGAGGGGATGGGACTGGGGACCGAGGGACTGGGACAGGGAACGAGGGGATGGGACTGGGACAGGGACCGTGGGGATGGGACTGGGACCGAGGGACTGGGACAGGAACGAGGGGATGGGACTGGGACAGGGACCGAGGGGATGGGACTGGGACCGAGGGACTGGGACAGGGACCGAGGGGATGGGACTGGGACCGAGGGACTGGGACAGGGACCGAGGGGATGGGACTGGGACAGGGACCGAGGGGATGGGACAGGGACCGAGGGGATGGGACTGGGACCGAGGGACTGGGCCTGGGACCGAGGGACTGGGCCTGGGACCGAGGGACTGGGACTGGGACCGAGGGACTTGGACAGGGAACGAGGGGATGGGACTGGGACTGGGACCGAGGGGATGGGACTGGGACCGAGGGGATGGGACCGGTACAGGGACCGAGGGGATGGGACAGGGACAGGGACCGAGGGAGTGGGACAGGGACCGAGGGACTGGGAAAGGGACCGAGGGGATGGGACAGGGACCGAGGGACTGGGAAAGGGACCGAGGGGATGGGACTGGGACCGAGGGACTGGGAAAGGGACCGAGGGGATGGGACTGGGACCGAGGGAGTGGGACAGGAACCGAGGGACTGGGACTGGGACTGAGGGACTGGGACAGGGACCGAGGGACTGGGACAGGGACCGAGGGGATGGGACGGGGACCGAGGGGGTGGGACTGGGACAGGGACTGAGGGGATGGGACTGGGACCGAGGGGGTGGGACTGGGACTGGGACCGAGGGGATGGGACTGGGACCGAGGGGATGGGACTGGGACCGAGGGACTGGGACAGGGACCGAGGGGATGGGACTGGGACCGAGGGGATGGGACTGGGACCGAGGGGATGGGACTGGGACCGAGGGACTGGGACAGGGACCGAGGGGATGGGACTGGGACTGGGACCGAGGGGATGGGACTGGGACCGAGGGGATGGGACCGGTACAGGGACCGAGGGGATGGGACAGGGACAGGGACCGAGGGAGTGGGACAGGGACCGAGAGACTGGGAAAGGGACCGAGGGGATGGGACTGGGACCGAGGGAGTGGGACAGGGACCGAGGAGATGGGACTGGGACCGAGGGAGTGGGACAGGGACCGAGGGGATGGGACTGGGACCGAGGGAGTGGGACAGGGACTGAGGGGATGGGACTGGGACTGAGTGGGTGGGACTGGGACCGAGGGGATGGGATTGGGACCGAGGGGGTGGGACTGGGACTGAGGGGATGGGACTGGGACCGAGGGACTGGGACTGGGACCGAGGGGATGGGACTGGGACCGAGGGACTGGGACAGGGACCGAGGGGGTGGGACTGGGACTGGGACTGAGGGGATGGGACTGGGACCGAGGGACTGGGACAGGGACCGAGGGGATGGGACTGGGACTGAGGGACTGGGACAGGGACCGAGGGACTGGGACTGGGACTGAGGGACTGGGACAGGGACCGAGGGACTGGGACAGGGAACGAGGGGATGGGACGGGGACCGAGGGGGTGGGACTGGGACAGGGACTGAGGGGATGGGACTGGGACTGAGGGGATGGGACTGGGACCGAGGGGGTGGGACTGGGACTGGGACCAAGGGGATGGGACTGGGACCGAGGGACTGGGACTGGGACCGAGGGGATGGGACTGGGACCGAGGGGATGGGACTGGGACCGAGGGACTGGGACAGGGACCGAGGGACTGGGACAGGGACCGAGGGGATGGGACTGGGACCGAGGGGATGGGGCTGGGACCGAGGGGATGGGACTGGGACCGAGGGGATGGGACTGGGACCGAGGGGATGGGACTGGGACCGAGGGGATGGGACAGGGACCGAGGGGATGGGACAGGGACCGAGGGACTGGGACAGGGACCGACGGGATGGGACTGGGACAGGGACTGAGGGGATGGGACTGGGACCGAGGGGGTTAGACTGGGACAGGGACTGAGGGGGTGGGACTGGGACCGAGGGGATGGGACAGGGACCGAGGGGGTGGGACTGGGACCGAGGGGGTGGGACTGGGACAGGGACTGAGGGGATGGGACTGGGACCGAGGGGGTGGGACTGGGACAGGGACTGAGGGGATGGGACTGGGACCGAGGGGGTTAGACTGGGACTGGGACTGAGGGGGTGGGACAGGGACCGAGGGGGTGGGACGGGGACTGGGACTGAGGGGGTGGGACGGGGACCGAAGGGGGTGGGACTGGGACAGGGACTGAGGGGATGGGACTGGGACTGAGGGGATGGGACTGGGACTGAGGGGATGGGACTGGGACCGAGGGGGTGGGACTGGGACTGAGACTGAGGGGGTGGGACTGGGACCGAGGGGGTTAGACTGGGACTGGGACCGAGGGGATGGGACTGGGACTGAGGGGACTGGGACAGGGACTGAGGGGATGGGACTGGGACCGAGGGGATGGGACTGGGACCGAGGGGGTTAGACTGGGACCGAGGGGATGGGACTGGGACCGAGGGGATGGGACTGGGACTGAGGGGACTGGGACAGGGACTGAGGGGATGGGACTGGGACCGAGGGTTGGGACTGGGACTGAGGGGGTGGGACTGGGACCGAGGGGGTGGGACTGGGACCGAGGGGGTGGGACAGGGACCGAGGGGATGGGACTGGGACCGAGGGTTGGGACTGGGACTGAGGGGGTGGGACTGGGACCGAGGGGGTGGGACCCGGGACCGCGGGGGTGGGACTGGGACCGAGGGTGTGGGACTGGGACAGGGACCGAGGGACGGGGACAGGGACCGAGGGGATGGGACTGGGACCGAGGGGATGGGACTGGGACCGAGGGGGTGGGACAGGGACCGAGGGACTGGGACTGGGACCGAGGGGGTGGGACTGGGACCGAGGGACTGGGACTGGGACCGAGGGACTGGGACAGGGACCGAGGGGATGGGACTGGGACAGGGACCGAGGGACTGGGACAGGGACCGAGGGGGTGGGACTGGGACAGGGACCGAGGGACTGGGACAGGGACCGAGGGGATGGGACTGGGACCGAGGGGATGGGACTGGGACCGAGGGGGTGGGACTGGGACCGACGGGATGGGACTGGGACCGAGGGGGTGGGACAGGGACCGAGGGACTGGGACTGGGACCGAGGGGGTGGGACAGGGACCGAGGGGATGGGACTGGGACCGAGGGGGTGGGACTGGGACCGAGGGGATGGGACTGGGACCGAGGGACTGGGACAGGGACCAAGGGGATGGGACTGGGACCGAGGGACTGGGACAGGGACCGAGGGGATGGGACTGGGACCGAGGGACTGGGACAGGGACCGAGGGGATGGGACTGGGACCGAGGGGATGGGACTGGGACCGAGGGACTGGGACTGGGACCGAGGGACTGGGACTGGGACCGAGGGACTGGGACAGGGACCGAGGGGATGGGACTGGGACCGAGGGACTGGGACAGGGACCGAGGGGATGGGACTGGGACTGGGACCGAGGGGGTGGGACTGGGACTGGGACCGAGGGGGTGGGACAGGGACCGAGGGGATGGGACTGGGACCGAGGGAGTGGGACAGGGACCGAGCAGCTGGGACAGGGACCGAGGGGATGGGACTGGGACCGAGGGGGTGGGACTGGGGCTGGGACCGAGGGACTGGGACAGGGACCGAGGGGATGGGACTGGGACCGAGGGAGTGGGACAGGGACCGAGCAGCTGGGACTGGGACCGAGGGACTGGGAAAGGGACCGAGGGACTGGGACTGGGACCGAGGGACTGGGACAGGGACCGAGGGGATGGGACTGGGACCGAGGGACTGGGACAGGGACCGAGGGGATGGGACTGGGACCGAGGGGGTGGGACTGGGACCGAGGGACTGGGACTGGGACCGAGGGGATGGGACTGGGACCGAGGGACTGGGACTGGGACCGAGGGACTGGGACAGGGACCGAGGGGATGGGATTGGGACCAAGGGGATGGGACTGGGTCTGAGGGGATGGGACTGGGACCGAGGGGATGGGACTGGGACCGAGGGGGTGGGACTGGGACCGAGGGGGTGGGACAGGGACCGACGGGATGGGACTGGGTCTGAGGGGATGGGACTGGGACCGAGGGGATGGGACTGGGACCGAGGGACTGGGACAGGGACCGAGGGGATGGGACTGGGACCGAGGAGATGGGACAGGGACCGAGGGGATGGGACTGGGACCGAGGGACTGGGACAGGGACCGAGGGGATGGGACTGGGACCGAGGGACTGGGACAGGGACCGACGGGATGGGACTGGGACCGAGGGAGAAAGCAGGATTAGGCCATCGAGTTGGATGATCAGCCATGATCGTGATGAATGGCGGAGCAGGCTCGAAGGGCCAAAAGGCCTCCTCCTGCTCCCATCTTCTATGTATCGATGTATTTTATTGATTTCTGTAACTCCACTCCATGACCCAAAATGAGTAGCTTGAGTTGGGAAATTTTCCAACTCGCCAGATCTGTCGCAGTTAAGGTGCCCCAAATCCATCAGTTTTCGCTCCAGGGTGATGGCTGTGGGGTGGAATCGAAACCTGATGACCCAGGAGGCAGATCAGAAATGGTCACTGGTGTCGACGAGTCCTGAGGTGGACTGGTTAGAATGTCTGCCTCGCTTCTCTGCACCATCATCCTAGTTGTTTTTGAAGTAGCTGGGCAGTCAGGCCTCATCCCTCTCACCATCTCATCCCCCCCACCCCTCCCAACCATTCTCCACATCCCTTCCATGCCCCCACGCCCTCAATGCCCCACCATTCCCTCAATGCCCCACATGGGACTTTCGTATCTCCAAATGCCCATTCACCCTGTATGCACTATTGACAGAACCAATGAGTCTTCCAATACAATCATCGAATTTACAGTGCAGAAGGAGGCTGTGGTAGGTTATACATAGATTACATAGAACATACAGTGCAGAAGGAGGCCATTCGGCCCATCGAGTCTGCACCGACCCACATTAATCCCTCACTTCCACCTTTTCCCCGCAACCCAATAACCCCTCCCAACCCTTATGGACACTACGGGTAATTTAGCATGGCCAATCCACCTAACCTGCACGTCTTTGGACTGTGGGAGGAAACCGGAGCACCCGGAGAAAACCCACGCACACACGGGGAGAACGTGCAAACTCCGCACAGACAGTGACCCAGCGGGGAATCGAACCTGGGGCCCTGGCGCTGTGAAGCCACAGTGCTAATCACTTGTGCTACCGTGCTGCCCTAATATATATTAGGGGTATCGCGGTACCTAGGTGGGATGTATCTTATACTGTAGTACGAGTGGTAGAACCTGCCTGCTGGTTCCGCCCAGCAGGCGTAGCATAAGAGTCTGTGTTTCACCCACAGCAGTCATTCTGTACCGGAGCTGCTGGGGTAACTACTTGTTCATTAAAGCCTTGAATTGGACTACAATCTCGCTTCAGCAGTGACTGATCGAGCATCAATTTAATGAACAAAATTGAAGAATGGCTGCTCTCCGCATCAAGCCAGAGTGTCTACAAACCAACCCCCACGCGGCAAATGCAGCAGCAACTTTTAAACATTGGCTGGCATGTTTCAACGGGTACATCAGGACGGCCCCGACTACCCCCACGGAGGAACAGAAAATGTAAGTCCTCCACTCAAGGGTGAGCCCAGAAATCTACACGCTTATCGAAGACGCGGACGGTTTCGAGGACGCAATGACTTTGCCAAAAGAGCACTACATCCGCCCTGTGAATCAGGTATACGCTCGGCATCTTTTAGCTACCAGACGGCAGATCCCAGGGGAATCACTGGACGATTTTTACCGCGCATTGTTAGTGTAACTGTCCACAAGTCTCAGCCAATGACCACACCGAACTCTTAATACGGGATGCTTTTGTTGCCGGCATGCTGTCCTCTAAAATCCGCCAGCGACTGCTGGAAAACGACACGCTCGGGCTTAAAGAGGCACGGAAACTTGCACACTCCCTAGATGTAGCCTCCCGCAACGCCCAGGCCTACGTTCCCGACTGCGCGGTACCCGCATGGACAGGGTGGACCCCACCCGCGGCCGATTCCAAAGCACCCCTAAATTCCCCACAAGCTTGTGCAGTGCGGCAGCCAGGAAACCCGGGGGGGGGCCCGATGCTATTTTTGCGGGTAAAACAAACACCCCCGGCAACGCTGCCCAGTCCGATCCACAATCTGCAAGGGCTGCGGGAAGAAGGGGCACCTCGTGGCAGTATGCCAGGCCCGGTCGGCCGCCGCCGTCTCCACAGGCGAACCGGGCCCGCTGCCATTCCTCTCCTCACAGGCCATGTGCGATTCATGGGGGCAGCCATCTTGGATGACGTCTCAGGACCCCGACTCGGCTGGCCATGTATCGCCTGATGAGATCTCCCAGCCAGCCATGTGCTATTCATGGGGACAGCCATCTTGGATGATGTCTCAGGACCCCGACTCAGGTGGCCATGTATCGCCCGACGAGATCTCTCAGCTTCTGCCACAACTTGCCTCAGTGACACTGGACCAGTTTCGGCCCCGGACGCTTTCAACCGCTACGACGTCGGTACTCATCAACGGGCACAAGACATCCTGCTTGATCGACTCTGGGAGCACGGAGAGCTTCATCCATCCCAATACGGTAAGACCCTGCTCCCTCGCTGTACACCCGATTAAACAAAAGATCTCCCTGGCCTCTGGGTCCCACTCTGTGGAGATCCGGGGGTACTGCATAGCCAACCTCACGGTCCAGGGCGTGGAGTTCAATAACTTCCGACTCTACATCCTCCCCCATCTCTGCGCTGCCACACTCCTGGGACTGGACTTCCAGTGTAACCTGCAAAGTTTAACGTTCAAATTCGGCGGCCCCATACCCCTCCTCACTGTCTGCGGCCTCGCGACCCTCAAGGTCGACCCGCCTTCCCTGTTTCCAAACCTTACTCCCGATTGCAAACCCGTCGCCACCAGGAGCAGACGGTACAGTGCCCAGGACCGGACCTTCATTAGGTCGGAGGTCCAACGGTTACTGAAGGAAGGCATTATCGAGGCCGGTCTTCCAACAGGAGATGGACCGAATGGTTGACCGGTACGGTCTGCGGGCCACGTTCCCATACCTCGACAATGTCACCATCTGCGGCCACGACCAGCAGGACCACGACACCAACCAACCTCCGCAAATTCCTCCATACCGCAAAAATCCTTAACTTAACCTACAACAAGGACAAATGCGTGTTTAGCACCAATCGCCTAGCCATCCTCAGCTACGTAGTGCATGATGGAGTCATAGACCCAGATCCCGAACGCATGCGCCCCCTCATGGAGTTTCCCCTCCCCCACTGCCCCAAGGCCCTGAAACGTTGCCTGGGCTTCTTTTCTTATTACGCCCAGTGGGTCCCCAATTATGCGGACAAGGCCCGCCCACTAATCCAGTCCATGTTTTTTCCCCTATCGGCGAGACATCGCCAGGGCGACGATGCACGCAATCGATGAGTCCCTCCCCTTTCAGGTCGAGAGCGACGCATCAGACGTAGCTCTGGCTGCCACCCTCAATCAGGCGGGCAGACCCGTGGCCTTCTTTTCGCGCACCCTCCACGCCTCAGAAATCCGCCATTCCTCCGTTGAGAAGGAGGCCCAAGCCATCGTCGAAGCTGTGCGGCACTGGAGGCATTACCTGGCCGGCAGGAGATTCACTCTCCTCACTGACCAACGGTCGGTAGCCTTCATGTTTGACAATGCACAGCGGGGCAAAATTAAGAATGATAAGATCTTGCGGTGGAGGATCGAGCTCTCCACCTATAATTACGAGATCTTGTATCGTCCCGGGAAGCTCAACGAGCCTCCTGATGTCCTGTCACGCGGCACTTGTGCCACTGTACAAGTAGACCGACTCCGGACCCTCCACGACAACCTCTGCCACCCGGGGGTCACCCGGTTCTTCCACTTTGCTAAAACCCGCAATCTGCCCTACTCCATCGAGGAGGTCAGGCCCGTAACCAGAAACTGCCAAATCTGCACGGAGTGCAAGCCGCACTTCTACAGGCCAGAGAAAGCGCACCTGGTGAAGGCTTCCTGCCCCTTTGAACGCCTCAGCGTGGATTTCAAAGGGCCCCTTCCGTCCACTGACTGCAACACGTATTTCTGATACGTGATTGATGAGTACTCCCGGTTCCCTTTCGCCATCCCCTGTCCCGACATGACGGCTGCCACCGTCATTAAAGCCCTCCACAGCATCTTTACCCTGTTCGGTTTCCCCACCTACATCCATAGCGATAGGGGGTCCTCCTTCATGAGTGACGAGCTGCGACAATTCCTGCTCAGCAAGGGCATTGCCTCCAGCAGGATGACCACTTACAACCCACGGGGAAACGGGCAGGTAGAGAGGGGAATGGGACGGTCTGGAAGGCCGTCCTCCTGGCCCTATGGTCCAGGAATCGCCCAGTGACCCGATGGCAGGAGGTCCTCCCCGATGCACTTCACTCCATCCGATCACTACTGTGCACTACTACCAACGAAACACCTCATGAACGTCTCCTTGCCTTCCCTAGGAAGTCTTCCTCAGGGACCTCGCTCCCAACATGGCTGGCAGCCCCCGGACCCGTCCTGTTCCGCAAACACGTACGGGCCCACAAGTCGGACCCACTGGTCGAGAGGGTACATCTCCTCCATGCTAACCCCCAGTACGCCTATGTGGCGCACCCCGACGGCCGACAGGACACGGTCTCCCTCCGGGATCTGGCCCCCGCTGGATCCCCCCCCCCCCCCCCCCACCACGACCAACCCCAACCATTTTTTCACTGGCGCACACTGGCCCCCCCTTCCCAGGAGGATCCGTCCTCCCACTGGCCCCATCCGGATGCGATGAAGCTGTAGACGACACGCTCCTCGAGCCACGGATGCGTGAGACAACGCCAGCATCACCGCCGGGACTGCGACGATCGCAGAGGATAGTTTCATTGTAAAATGAACTTGTGAATAATTGTCTGTAAATATATGTATTGCATGTAAAGGCACCGAAGGGTACCGCTGTAACCTCTACCATTGTAAAAGCAAGGCCACCTCCCCCGCCGGACTCTCTTTTAAACAGGGGTATCGCGGTACCTAGGTGGGATGTACCTTATACTGTAGTACGAGTGGTAGAACCTGCCTGCTGGTTCCGCCCAGCAGGCGGAGCATAAGAGTCTGTGTTTCACCCACAGCAGTCATTCTGTACCGGAGCTGCTGGGGTAACTACTTGTTCATTAAAGTCTTCAATCTCGCTTCAGTAGTGACTGATCGTGCATCAGAGGCCATTCGACCCATCGAGTCTGCACCGGTCCTTGGAAAGAGCACCCTACTTAAACCCACACCTCCACCCTATCCCCGTAACCCCACCCAACCTTTTGGACACTAAGGGCAATTTAGCATGGCCAATCCACCTAACCTGCACATCTTTGGACTGTGGGAGGAAACCGGAGCACCCGGAGGAAACCCACGCAGACACGGGGAGAACGTGCAGACTCCGCACAGACAGTGACCAAGCCGGGTCCCTGGCGCTGTGTGGCAGTAGTGTTGATCACTGCGCCACTGTGCCGACTAATAACAATGGCAAGAATGGAAATGCTGAGGAAAAAGCGAGGTACAGTGAAAAGTATTTTTCTGCGAGCAGCTCAACAGATCATTAAGTTCATGAAAAGAAAAGGAAATTAAACAAAATACATAATAGGGCAACACAAGGTACACAATGTAACTATATAAACACCGGCATCGGGTGAAGCATACAGGGTGTAGCGTTAATGAGGTCAGTCCATAAGAGGGTCATTTAGGAGTCTGGTAACAGCGGGGAAGCTGTTTTTGAGTCTGTTCATGCGTGTTCTCAGACTTCTGTATCTCCTGCCCGATGGAAGAAGTTGGAAGAGTGAGTAAGCCGGGTGGGAGGGGTCTTTGATTATGCTGCCCGCTTTCCCCAGGCAGCGGGAGGTGTAGATGGAGTCAATGGATGGGAGGCGGGTCAGTGTGATGGACTGGGCGGTGTTCACGACTCTCTGAAGTTTCTTGCGGTCCTGGGCCGAGCAGTTGCCATACCAGGCTGTGATGCAGCCAGATAGGATGCTTTCTATGGTGCATCTGTAAAAGTTGGTCAGAGTCAATGTGGACATGCCGAATTTCCTTAGTTTCCTGAGGAAGTATAGGAGCTGTTGTACTTTCTTGGTGGTAGCATTGACGTGGGTGGACCAGGACAGATTTTTGGAGATGTGCAGCCCTAGGAATTTGAAACTGCTAACCATCTCCACCTCGGCCCCATTGATACTGACAGGGGTGTGTACAGTACTTTGCTTCCTGAAGTTAATGACCAGCTCTTTAGTTTTGCTGGTATTGAGGGCGAGATTGTTGCCGCTGCACCACTCCACTAGGTTCTCCATCTCCCTCCTGTATTCGGACTCATCGTTATTTGAGTTCCGGCCCGACGCTCACACCCAACGCACGATGATCCCCGCGGCAGGTTAGACCAGATAACTTACCCCTCAGTCTTTTAATATCTTTTACCCTCATTGTCTTGTGCAAATAAAAGCTGAGGCTTTGACAAAAGAGGTCGCAAAAAGAACAACTTATTACAGCCACTTAAAGATGTCAATCAAACGAAGTGAGCAATCCACTATTCTTGTCAAAACATAACCTGTGCTCAGTTAGTGCTTTCGTGATCTTGGCTCTCAGCCAAGCATTTCTAATGAGGACAGATGGAGAACCCAGATGTCTGGCTATCTGGTTCTACTGAGACAGTTGTCCACCTGTCCTCATTGTTGCCTGGCCTCAGACCAGCGTCGACCCGGTCAGGGATGCTGTGATCGATCTTGCCACCCGCACCACTATCCCACGCTGATCCCACGTGACCGGGCCACGCCGCCCCGATACCGGAACGCGATTCTCCGCAGAGCAGCGAATCGGCACCATTGGCGCCGGCGTGGTTGGTTCGACACCGGCCGCGGGCCACTCTATGCGGCAGGCCCGCGGATGTGCCGAGCGGCCATTGTGGAAACGCTTCGTCCCGCCAGCGCCGTCCACACCTGCTCTCAGCCGGTGGGAACTCGGCATGGTAGGGTCGTGGGGTGGCCTGTGGGATTGGAGGGGGTATCCGACCCGGGGGGGGGTGTCGCGCGGGGGGGCTCCGATGCGGCCTGGCCCGCGATCGGGGCCCAGTGATTGGCGGACCGGCCTCTCTGGCTGGGGGCTCATTTCCTACGCGCCGGCCCCTGTACCCCTGCACCATGTTGCGTCGGGGCAGGCATGCTGAAGGATGCCAACGCGCATGTGCACGTTGGCGCTGGCGCCACTGCGCATGCTCGGACCCCGCGGCGCACAGTTCGCATCGGGATCGGCAGCTGGAGCGCCGTGAACCACTCCAGCACCATGCTGGCCCCGTGGAGGGGCCAGAATTAGTGCTGGGAGCGACCTGTTCGCGCAGTCGTTAAACGCGACGGCATTTACGATGGCCTGGACTCTGCCGCGGGATGGGAGAATCCCGCCTGGAGAATTTAGTCAGCTCGGCGGCTGGTTGCGATCTGGAAAAGCGGGAAATGGATAAATACTCGAAGAGGGGAAGTTTGCAAGTCTTTGAGGGAAAGTGCTGGGAGGGTGGGAGTACATAGAACATAGAACATATAACAGTACAGCACAGAACAGGCCCTTCGGCCCTCGATGTTGTGCCTAGCATTGTCCAAAACCAAGATCAAGCTATCCCACTCCCTGTCATTCTGGTGTGCTCCATGTGCCTATCCAATAACCGCTTGAAAGTTCCTAAAGTGTCCGACTCCACTATCACAGCAGGCAGTCCAGTCCACACCCTAACCACTCTCTGAGTAAAGAACCTACCTCGGACATCCCTCCTATATCTCCCACCCTGAATCTTATAGCTATGCCCCCTTGTAACAGCTACATCCACCCGAGGAAATAGTCTCGGAACGTCCACTCTATCTATCCCCCTCATCATCCAATAAACCTCCAGCAAGTCACCTCTCATCCTCCTCCGCTCCAAAGAGAAAAGCCCTAGCTCCCTCAACCTTTCCTCATAAGACCTATCCTGCATACCAGGCAGCATCCTGGTAAATCTCCTTTGCACCCTTTCCAATGCTTCCACGTCCTTCCTATAATGAGGTGACCAGAACTGCACACAATACTCCAAATGTGGTCTCACCAGGGTCCTGTACAGTTGCAGCATAACCCCGCAGCTGTTAAACTCAAGTCCCCTGTTAATAAACGCTAACACACTATAGGCCTTCTTCACAGGTCTATCCACTTGAGTGGCAACCTTCAGAGATCTGTGGACATGAACCCAAAGATCTCTCTGTTCATCCACATTCCTCAGAACCCTGCTGTTGACCCTGTAATCTGCATTCAAATTTTTGCAACCAAAATGAATTTTCTACCTCGCACTTATCATGGTAAACTCCATCTGCCATTTTTCGGCCCAACTCTGCATCCTATCAATGTCTCTTTGCAGCCTACAACAGCCCTCCACCTCATCCACTACTCCACCAATCTTGGTGTCATCAGCAAATTTACTGACCCACCTTTCAGCCCCCTCCTCCAAGTCATTGATAAAAATCACAAATAGCAGAGGACCCAGCACTGATTCCTGTGGTACACCGCTGGTAACTGGTCTCCAGTCTGAACATTTTCCATCTACCACCACCCTCTGTCTTCTATGTGATAGCCAGTTACTTATCCAATTGGCCAAACTTCCCTCTATCCCACACCTCCTTGCTTTCTTCATGAGCCGACCATGGGGAACCTTATCAAACACCTTACTAAAATCCATGTATACGACATCAACTGCTCCATCTTTATCTACACATTTAGTTACCTCCTCAAAGAATTCAATCAAATTTGTGAGGCAAGACTTACCCTTCACGAATCCATGTTGACTATCCCGGATTAAGCTGCATCTTTCTAAGTCGTCATAAATCCTATCCTTCAGGACCATTTCCATTATCTTCCCGACCACCGAAGTAAGACTAACTGGCCTATAATTACCAGGGTCATTCCTATTCCCTTTCTTGAACAGAGGAACAACATTCGCCACTCTCCAGTCCTCTGGCACTATCCCTGTGGACAGCAAGGACCCAAAGATCAAAGCCAAAGGCTCTGCAATCTCATCCCTTGCCTCCCAAAGAATCCTTGGGTATATCCCATCTGGCCCAGGGGACTTGTCGACCCTCAGGTTTTTCAAAATTGCTAATACATCCTTCCTCAGAACATCTACCTCCTTCAGCCTACCTGCCTGTATCACACTCTCATCCTCAAAAACATGGCCCCTCTCCTTGGTGAACACTGAAGAAAAGTATTCATTCAACACCTCTCCTCTTTCTTCTGACTCCATGCACAAGTTCCCACTACTGTCCTTGACCGGCCCTACCGTCACCCTGGTCATTCTTTTATTTCTCACATAAGAGTAAAAAGCCTTGGGGTTTTCCTAGACCCGATCCACCAAGGACTTCTCATGCCCCCTCCTAGCTCTCCTAAGCCCTTTTTTCAGCTCATTCCTCGCTACCTTGTAACCCTCAAGCGACCCAACTGAACCTTGTTTTCTCATCCTTACATACTCTTCCTTTTTCCTCTTGACAAGACATTCAACCTCTTTTGTGAACCATGGTTCCCTCACACGGCCATTTCCTCCCTGCCTGACAGGGACATACCTATCAAAGACACGCAGTATTTGTTCCTTGAGCAAGCTCCACTTTTCATTTGTGCCTTTCCCTGACAGTTTCTGTTCCCATCTTATGCTCCCTAATTCTTGCCTAGTCGCATCATAATTACCCCTCCCCCAATTATAAGCCTTGCCCTGCCATATGGCCCTATCCCTCTGCATTGCAGTAGTGAAAGGGGCAGCATGGTAGCCTTGTGGATAGCACAATTGCTTCACAGCTCCAGGGTCCCAGGTTCGATCCCAGCTTGGGTCACTGTCTGTGCGGAGTCGGCACATCCTCCCCGTGTGTGCGTGGGTTTCCTCCGGGTGCTCCGGTTTCCTCCCACAGTCCAAAGATGTGCAGGTTAGGTGGATTGGCCATTATAAATTGCCCTTAGTGTCCAAAATTGCCTTTGGTGTTGGGTGGGGTTACTGGGTTATGGGGATAGGGTGGCGGTGTTGACCTTAGGTGGGGTGCTCTTTCCAAGAGCCGGTGCAGACTCGATGGGCCGAATGGCCTCCTTCTGCACTGTAAATTTTATGTATGAAAGACACCGAATTGTGGTCACTATCTCCAAAGTGCTCTCCCACGAACAAATCCAACACTTGGCCCGGTTCATTACCCAGTACCAAATCCAATGTGGCCTCGCCTCTTGTCGGCCTATCCTCATATTGTGTCAGGAAACCCTCCTGCACACACTGTACAAAAACTGCCCCATCCGAACTGTTTGACCTAAAGAGGTTCCAATCAATATTTGGAAAGTTAAAGTCACCCATGACAACTACCCTGAGACCTCCACACCCATCCATAATCTGTTTTGCAATTTCTTCCTCCACATCTCTATTACAATTTGAGGGCCTATAGAAAACTCCTAACAACGTGACCACTCCTTTCCTATTTCTAATTTCAGCCCATATTACCTCAGTAGGCAGATCCCCCTCGAACTGCCTTTCTGCAGCCGTTAAACTATCCTTGATTAACAATACTACTCCTCCACCTCTTTTACCACCTTCCCTACTCTTACTGAAACATCTATACCCCGAAACCTCCAACAACCATTGCTGTCCCTGTTCTAACCATTTCTCCGTAATGGCCACAACATCGTAGTCCCAAGTACCAATCCACACTCCAAGTTCACCTACCTTATTCCGGATGCTCCTTGCATTGAAGTAGACACACTTCAACCCACCTTCCTGTCTGCCGGTACACTCCTGCGACCTTGATGCCCTCCTCAGTGCCTCACTACTCTCAACGCTGGCTTCAGGACAACAGCTCATTTTCCCATCCCCCTGACAAATTAGTTTAAAACCCCCCCGAAGAGCCGTAGCAAATTTCCCTCCCAGGGTATTGGTGCCCCTCTGGTTCAGATGCAAACCGTCCTGTCTGTACAGGTCCCACCTTCCCCAGAATGTGCTCCAATTATCCAAGTAACTGAAACCCTCCCTCCTACACCATCCCTGCAGCCACATGTTTATCTGCACTCTCTCCCTGTTCCTCACCTCGCTAGCACATTGCACCGGCAACAAACCTGAGGTGACAACATGGTTTATCCTGGCTCTCAGCTTCCACCCTAGCTCCCTAAATTTCTGTTTTAAATCCCCGTTCCTTCTCTTACCTATGTCATTGGTACCGATGTGTACCACGACTTGTGACTGCTCCCCCTCCCCTTTAAGGATTCTGAAAACACGGTCCGAGACGTCATGGACCCTGGCACCCGGGAGGCAACATACCATCCGCGAGTCTCTTTCGCTGCCACAGAACCGTCTATCTGTCCCTCTAACTATCGAGTCCCCAATAACTAATGCTCTCCTGCTCTCCCTCCTTCCCTTCTGAGCCACAGGGACAGACTCAGTGCTGGAGATCCATTCACCGTGGCTTACCCCTGGTAGGTCGTCCCCCTCAACAGTATCCAAAATGGTATACTTGTTACTGAGGGGAATGACCACAGAAGATCCCTGCACTGACTGCTTCCTCCCAGCCCCTCTCACCATTGCCCATCTACCTTGATTCTCCGGAGTAACTACATCCCTGAAGCTACTATCTATGACCACCTCTGCCTCCCGAATGATCCGAAGTTCATCCAGCTCCAGCTCCAGTTCCCTAACGCGGTTTCTGAGGAGCTGGAGATGGGTGCACTTCCCACAGATGAAATCAACAGGGACACTGACGGCGTCCCTCACTTCAAACATCCTGCAGGAGGAACATTGCACTGCCTTCCCTGCTATCCCCTCTAGATAAAAAAAGAAAAAGAAAGAAAGAGCTTACCTGTTATTCACTCTACCCCTTAGGTTAAAGGAGGTGGAAAGGTGGGCGACACTACAAGTGTAGTGTCTAGGGTTTAGAAACAACCCAACTTAAATACAGGTAAAAATAAAACACTTAACCAGCAACCGCTGTGCCCCACACGAGAACAGCAATCAGCTGTTATGGGCCTGCACAAACAATTTAAATCTTTACTACTTACCCAGCAGTCACTCTGTCCTCACTCCAACTGGATTCAGCTGGAAACTCCCAACAGTAAGTTTAAAAAAAAAATTTACTCCCCTTCTCAGTAAGCACTCTCTCAGCAACCACTGCGCCCCGCACGATAACACCTCAGGGAAAAGAAAACTACTTACCAGTCACCAGCCGATCACTGACCTGCAGGCTGTGACATCACGGTTCAACTTCTTTCTACTTCTACCTGCCCTCGAGTCTCCCTCTTGATCTTTACTCGGCTGGGATCCTTACAGTGATTGGTTTTTTTTTGGTTAGAGGAGGAGGTAGGGGGGGAAACACTGAAGGAATGCTTCGGGTTAACTGTCACTTGACAACAGCTCCTCCACAAACCACCTTCAAGATACGGTCACTGCAATGCACTGAAATTTGTAATTGGAAAACTCTTCCAATGCAATCGCAGTGGCACCTCAGGTCATTCCGTGCTGCATGTTTTCGAAAATACAAAGTGGATATGTCAACCTTGACAACCGCCCACACTTCACATGGGCAGAAACAGCGAAACAAAACAAAACCAAACACTGTGCGTAGCCATGGGCCTGATGTAATGAGCACCTACTAGGCTTTCTCCATGGAGTGCGGCATAATTGTCGAGTGGCTGCCCCAGGTGGAGATTGTGACCGGACGTCTGTCAGGGAGGCTGACGGCAATCTTTGACCTTAAATATCCAATTTGCGTCTCGCTGAGAGGCCGGCCTTATCATCTCAAAGGAAGAAAGATAGAGCTGGCGTTGATATCACACCGCTCCCAACACAGCCTTCATGCTCTTTCCAGCCAATTAACCACCTTTTGATGATTAGTTGCTGTCACAATACAGGGAATTGTAGCAGATAATCTGGGCACGGCAAGCTCCCACAAGCATCAACGAGGCCGAGGTGGACGTGGTTAGCAGTTTAAAATTCCTAGGGGTACACCTCTCCAGAAATCTGTCCTGGTCCACCCACGCCGACGCTACCACCAAGAAAGCACAGCAGCGCCTATACTTCCTCAGGAATCTAAGGAAATTCGGCATGTCCACATTGACTCTTACCAACTTTTACAGATGCACATCAGTGTCATAATGTCCAAATGGTCTGGCCTTGAAACTGAGATGAGAAATATCGCCATCGCCCCACCTCCCCCTGCCCCCCAGGCTTTCCCGTGGCGAAAACCCTCGTCACGGCTGCTGCAATCTTCCAGTCCCGCCTGCCGATTGACATTCCTCGCCCCCATCCGCAGTCAGGGAACCCGCCTCCAAGGCCCACCTTCGGCGGGACAGAAGGGTCGCAGCGGTGGGCAGGGCTGACAATTCCCACCCATCGCTCCTCTCGGATTCGGACAGGTTTGTGATGGAAGCGGGAGTCGAGGGCGCCGGGGCACAGGCAGGAGAGTGGAGTCAAGGCCACAATCGGATTAGCCGTGTTCTTACTGAGTGGCCCCAGAGCGCAAGGGCGGGAATCTCGGTACCGCCAGCCCCGTTTTCTGGCACAGCGCACTCCCGCCACCAGTAGCGGGATCCCCCGAACTTGCAGCCAGCCAATGGGGCTTCCCTTTGTGGGCCACCCCGGGAGGCGCGCGGGGGTGTGGGCACGCTGCCGGCGGGGCGCAGAATCCCGCCAACGGAGAATCCCGCTGCAAATCTATTTTTATTCTTATGTGGGAATTTGTGCGTCGCCGGCTGGGTCAGCATTTGTTTCCCATCCCTTTTTTAAAATAAATTTAGAGTACCCAAGTCATTTTTTTTTCCTATTAAGGGGCAATTTAGCGTGGCCAATCCACCTACCCTGCACATCATAGAATTTACAGTGCAGAAGGAGGCCATTCGGCCCATCAAGTCTGCACTAGGTCCAGATCACTGTGGGTCAACAGTAAGAGCACAGGACTCTTAATCCCAGGGTCGTGGCTTCGTGCCTCTACATTGGGCGCCATTGCTTTGGGGTGGCACAGTGCTTAGCACTGCTGCCTCACAGCGCGAAGGATCCGGGTTCAATTCCGGCCTTGGGTCGCTGTCTATGCGGAGTTTGCAATTTCTCCCGGGTCTGCATGGGTTTCCTCCGGATGCTCCGGGTTCCTCCCACAGTCCAAAGATTAACATAGAATTTACAGTGCAAAAGGAGGACATTCGGCCCATCGAGTCTGCACCAGCTCTTGGAAAGAGCACCCTACACAAGGTCAACACCTCCACCCTATCCCCATAACCCAGTAACCCCACCCAACACTAACTGAGGGCAATTTTGGACACTAAGGGCAATTTATCATGGCCAATCCACCTAACCTGCACATCTTTGGACTGTGGGAGGAAACCGGAGCACCCGGAGGAAACCCACGCACACACGGGGAGGATGTGCAGACTCCGCACAGACAGCGACCCAAGCCGGAATCGAACATAGAACATAGAAAATACAGCACAGAACAGCTGGGACCCTGGAGCTGTGAAGCAATTGTGCTAGCCACAATGCTACCGTGCTATCCATCTTTGGGTTGTGGGGGCGAAACCTACGCAAACACGGGGAGAACGTGCAAACCCCACACGGACAGTGACCCAGAGCCGGGATCGAACCTGTGACCTCGGCGCTGTGAGGCAGCAATGCTAACCACTGCGCCACCGTGCTGCTCTGCCCATCCCTAATTACTCTTGAGCTGAGTGTCTCGCTCGGCCATTTCAGAGGGGCAGTTAACAGTCAACCACGTTGCTGTGGGTCTGGAATCACGTGTAGGCCAGACCGGGTAAGGGCGGCAGATTTCCTTCCCCCAAGGACATGAGTGAACCAGCTGTTTTTTACGGCAATCGTTTCATGGATGCTATTAGGCTGGCACGGTGCCACAGTGGTTAGCACTGCTGCCTCACAGCTCCAGGGATCCGGGTTTAATTCCGACCTCGAGTGACTGTCTGTGTGGAGTTTACATTTCCTCCCCGTGTGTGCGTGGGTTTCCTCCAGGTGCTCCGGTTTCCTCCCACAGCCCAAAGATGTGCAGGTTGGGTGGATTGGCCATGATAAAATTGTCCCTTAGTGTCCAAAAGGTTAGGTGGGGTTACTGGGTTATGGGAGGTGTGGGCTTAAGTAGGGTGCTCTTTCCAGGGCCAGTGCAGACTCGATGGGTCGAATGGCCTCCTTCTGCACTGTAAATTCTATTTATATAATTCCTGAGACTAGCTTTTATATTTCAGATTTATGTGGAGTTGAGACCGAGAGGAGAACAGCCATGCTGGTATTGAATGGTGGAGCGGGATGGAGGGGCTGAATGGCTCAGTCCTGTTTCGAGTTCTTATGTTCTTAGTACCCACTTTAGGGGTGACTAAACTGGGAATAATTAAAAAGTTATATTAAAAAAATACCTCTTGTCTTTTCAAAGGCAGGAGTGATGCTGGAAAGCTGATACTCAGAGCGGACACACGCACCTCTCTCTCACACACACACTCACTCCCTCTCTCACACACTCCCCATTCACACACACAATCCCCCTCACAGGCAGTCACTGTCCTCTCGCGTGCACCCTCACTCCCTCTCTCACACACTCTTACCCTTCTCTCACACACTCACTCCCTCTCTCACACACTCTTACCCTTCTCTCACACACTCACTCCCTCTCTCACACACTCTTACCCTTCTCTCACACACTCACTCCCTCTCTCACACACTCTTACCCTTCTCTCACACACTCACTCCCTCTCTCACACACTCTTACCCTTCTCTCACACACTAACTCCCTCTCTCACACACTCTTACCCTTCTCTCACACACTCACTCCCTCTCTCACACACTCTTACCCTTCTCTCACACACTCACTCCCTCTCTCACACACTCTTACCCTTCTCTCACACACTCACTCCCTCTCTCACATGCATTCACCCCCTCACTCACACACAGCTTGCTCCCTTTCTGACACATCCACCCCTCTCTCACATGCACTCATTCCCTCTGTCACACACACTCCACCCCTGTTTCCCTCAGCCCAAGTCCCGCACCGGAGCACCCAGAGGAAACCCACACAGACGCGGGGAGAACGTGCAGACTCCGCACGGACAGTGACCCAGCCGGGAATCGTACCTGGCACTGTGAAGCAATAAAGCTAACCACTGTGCTACCGTGTACACACAGCTGCCACTGTGCGTCAGTGGCGGAGAGAGTGAGTGTTTAGGCTGGCGGCTGAGATGCCAATCAAGCGGGGCTACTTTGTCCTGGATGGTGTCGAGCTTAGAGGAAAGGATGGCGAAGATGATTCTGGATAAGAGCGAAAGTAACAGGGTAGTTATTATGGGAGACTTTAACTTTCCAAATATTGACTAGAAAAGATATAGTTCGAGTACATTAGATGGGTCGTTTTTTATACAATGTGTGCAGGAGGGTTTCCTGACACAATATGTTGTCAGGCCAACAAGAGGAGAGGCCACATTGGATTTGGTTTTGGGTAATGAACCAGGCCAGGTGTTAGATTTGGAGGTAGGTGAGCACTTTGGGGACAGTGACCACAATTCGGTGACGTTTACGTTAGTGATGGAAAGGGATAAGTATACCCCGCAGGGCAAGAGTTATAGCTGGGGGAAGGGCAATTATGATGCTGTTAGACATGACTTGGGGGGGGGATAGGTTGGAGAAGTAGGCTGCAAGTGTTGGGCACACTGGCTATGTGGAGCTTGTTCAAGGAACAGCTACTGCGTGTTCTTGATAAGTACGTACCGGTCAGGCAGGGAGGAAGGCGTCGAGCGAGGGAACCGTGGTTTACCAAAGAAGTGGAATCTCTTGTTAAGAGGAAGGAGGAGGCCTATGTGAAGATGAGGAGTGAAGTTTCAGATGGGGCGCTTGATAGTTACAAGGTAGCGAGGAAGGATCTAAAGAGAGAGCTAAGACGAGCAAGGAGGGGACATGAGAAGTATTTGGCAGGTAGGATCAAGGAAAACCCAAAAGCTTTCTATAGGTATGTCAGGAATAAAAGAATGGCGAGGGTAAGAGTAGGGCCAGTCAAGGACAGGGATGGGAAGTTGTGTGTGGAGTCTGAAGAGATAGGCGAGATACTAAATGAATATTTTTCGTCAGTATTCACTCAGGAAAAAGATAATAGACTTTCATAGAATTTACAGAGCAGAAGGAGGCCATTCGGCCCATCGAGTCTGCACCGGCTCTTGGAAAGAGCACCCTACCCAAGGTCAACACCGCCACCCTATCCCCATAACCCAGTAACCCCACCCAACACTAAGGGCAATTTTGGACAGTAAGGGCAATTTATCATGGCCAATCCACCTAACCCGCACATCTTTGGACTGTGGGAGGAAACCGGAGCACCCGGAGGAAACCCACGCACACACGGGGAGGATGTGCAGACTCCGCACAGACAGTGACCCAAGCCAGAATCGAACCTGGGACCCTGGAGCTGTGAAGCAATTGTGCTATCCACAAGGCTACCGTGCTGCCCTAATGTTGTGGAGGAGAATGCTGAGACCCAGGCAATTAGAATAGATGGCATTGAGGTACGTAGGGAAGAGGTGTTGGCAATTCTGGACAGGCTGAAAATAGATAAGTCCCCGGGGCCTGATGGGACTTATCCTAGGATTCTCTGGGAAGCCAGGGAAGAGATTGCTGGGCCTTTGGCTTTGATTTTTATGTCATCATTGGCTACAGGAATAGTGCCAGAGGACTGAAGGATAGCAAATGTGGTCCCTTTGTTTAAGAAGGGGAGTAAAGACAACCCCGGCAACTATAGACCGGTGAGCCTCACGTCTGTTGTGGGTAAAGTCTTGGAGGGGATTATAAGAGACAAGATTTATAATCATCTAGATAGGAATAATATGATTATGGATAGTCAGCATGGCTTTGTGAAGAGTAGGTCATGCCTCACAAACCTTATCGAGTTCTTTGAGAAGGCGACTGAACAGGTAGACGAGGGTAGAGCAGTTGATGTGGTGTATATGGATTTCATTAAAGCGTTTGATAAGGTTCCCCATGGTAGGCTATTGCAGAAAATACGGAGGCTGGGGATTGAGGGTGATTTAGAGATGTGGATCAGAAATTGGCTAGCTGAAAGAAGACAGAGGGTGGTGGTTGATGGGAAATGTTCAGAATGGAGTTCAGTTACAAGTGGCGTACCACAAGGATCTGTTCTGGGGCCGTTGCTGTTTGTAATTTTTATCAATGACCTAGAGGAGGGCGCAGAAGGGTGGGTGAGTAAATTTGCAGACGACACTAAAGTCGGTGGTGTTGTCAACAGTGCGGAAGGATGTAGCAGGTTACAGAGGGACATAGATAAGCTGCAGAGCTGGGCTGAGAGGTGGCAAATGGAGTTTAATGTAGAGAAGTGTGAGGTGATTCACTTTGGAAGGAATAACAGGAATGCGGAATATTTGGCTCATGGTAAATTTCTTGGAAGTGTGGATGAGCAGAGGGATCTAGGTGTCCATGTACATAGATCCCTGAAAGTTGCCACCCAGGTTGATAGGGTTGTGAAGAAGGCCTATGGAGTGTTGGCCTTTATTGGTAGAGGGATTGAGTTCCGGAGTCATGAGGTCATGTTGCAGCTGTACAAAACTCTGGTACGGCCGCATTTGGAGTATTGCGTATAGTTCTGGTCACCGCATTATAGGAAAGACGTGGAAGCTTTTGAGCGGGTGCAGAGGAGATTTACCAGGATGTTGCGTGGTATGGAGGGAGAATCTTATGAGGAAAGGCTGATGGACTTGAGGTTGTCTTCGTTAGGGAGAAGAAGGTTAAGAGGAGACTTAATAGAGGCATACAAAATGATCAGGGGGAGAAGGACAGTGAGAGCCTTCTCCCGCGGATGGAAATGGCTAGCACGAGGGGACATAGCCTTAAACTGAGGGGTAATAGATATAGGACAGAGGTCAGAGGTAGGTTCTTTACGCAAAGAGTGATGAGGCCGTGGAATGCCCTACCTGCAACAGTCGTGAACTCGCCAACATTGAGGGCATTTAAAAGTTTATTGGATAAGCATATGGATGATAATGGCATAGTGTAGGTTAGATGGCTTTTGTTTTTTGACTTCCCATGTCGGTGCAACATCGTGGGCCGAAGGGCCTGTACTGCGCTGTATCGTTCTATGTTCTATGTTCTATGTTCTTGAGTGTTGTCGGAGCTGCGCTCATCCAGGCAAGTGGAGAGTATTCCATCACACTCCTGACTTGTGCCTTGTCGATGGTGAACAGGCTTTGGGGGGGGGGTCAGGAGGTGAGTTACTCACCGCAGGATTCCCAACTCCTGGCCTGCCCTGGTAGCCACTGTATTAATATGGCTAGCCCAGTTCAGTTTCTGATCAATGGTAACCCCCAGGATGTGGGGGATTCAGTGATAGCGATCTTTTGTTGAGTCCCCCCTCATAACCTTGCATTGTTCAGTGGAACAGAACACGGCAGAATTCAGGAGGGATGTTCATGTGGAGAAACATGTGGTTAGGAGGGCCTGTCTAATTGTCTGACAGACCTGATAAAACATGAAGAAAATAATGAATATAAAATCTAATCTAATTAAAATACACAAGTAGGAAGCGATTCCAATTACTTTGAATTCAAGGAGCAAAGGCTGGTGTCCTTATAGTAATGAAAGATTCATGTTTTCCGTGCTATTTTCACTGAGAGATGAATGTGTAATATAATTCAGTGTTGTAAAGAGTGGGATGTACTCTAAATCAGCAAGTGTAGCATTCTGCTGTCCATCACTGAGTGCTGGTGTGAGAAACAGTTTCGCAGTTTATACTCACACGTGTATTTGTGGCATCGTTGTTCTTTCAGCAAAGACTGACAGCCAACATTCACACAGGAAGATCCCGCAAACAGCGCGCGAGATGAAAAAGCTGTTGGCCTGTGCTGTGTTGCTTGAGGAAGAATTGCTGGCCAGGGCATTTGAAAAGCTCCCTGTTCTGCCTGATCAGGTTGATGGCATCTTTCATCGGAGAGAGCAGACAGAGGGCCCGATCCAACGGCCACGCTGCGTCCAGAAAGCAGCTCGCCATGCCGCACCCTGGCCGGTGAAAGCCGGGAAACCCCGCTCCCGGGATCTACCTGGCTCGCTAAGCCTCGCAAAATCCAACGCAATCGCGGGAGATGTTGCGATGTAAATCCCGCCCACAGTGGGTGGGATCACCTTTTGACAAATAGGCATATTAGTGCAAGGCAGCAAGCTTCACTCTAATGTGCAGGTTCCCGAGGTACCTGAGGCTTCGGGATTCATCCCCTTCACCTCGGAGACCTCAGGTGAGCACCGTTTAGTGCTGGTCCCCACCAGTGGGAACCAGACAGAACAGCACTCTTGGGGGTCCCGAGGGATTGGCGCAGGCCCCCCACTTCATGCCCTTTGGACAGGGTGGTGCCCTGGCATTGCTGGTGCCACTTGGATACAGAGAACTCTAACGTACGAAATAGGGGCTGGAGTAGATCAGTCGGTTCATCGAGCCAACTCCTCCATTCAGTGCGATCGTGGCTGATTTTCGATGTCAACTCCATTTTCCTGCTCGCTTCCCATGTCCTTTAATTTCCGGAGAGACCAACAATCTGGCCAACCCCAGTCTCTGCGATAGAGAATTCCAAACAATTACTTCGAGTGAAGTAATTTCTCCTCATCTCAGTGCTCTGAGATGATCGGCCTCTAATTATGAGGCTGTGCCCCCGTGTTTTAGCCTCCCCGAACAGCGGAAACAATCTCTCAGCATCCACCCCATCACCTCTCGTTCTTCTAAACTGCAGAGAATATCGGCCCAATTTACTCAGCCTCTCACAGGACAACCCTCATCCCAGGGACCAATCGAGTGAACCTTCGCTGTATCACCTCCAATGCAGGTATATCCTCTCTTAATGTGGAGACCAAAACTGCACCAAGGCTCCAGATGTGGCCTCACCAAATCCCTGTACCATTGCAGCAAGATTTCTTTCTCCCTGTACTCCAATCCCCTCACAATAAAGGCCAACGTGACATTCCCCTTCCTAATTGCTTGCTCCACCTGCACGCTAACTTTGTGTTCCTTGTACGAGCGCATCCAAGTCTCTTTGAGCATCAACACTTACAAGACTTTCACCTTAAAAAAAATATTCTGTTCTTTTATTTTTGTGATGAACGTGAATGATCTCCCATTTCCCCCCATTATAATCCATCTGCCACCTTGGTACCCACTCACCTAACCTGTTTATAACTCTTTGCAGTCTCTGTATCCTCCCCGCAGCTTACCTTTCCACCTAGCTTGGTGTCATAATCAAACTTAGATACGTCACTCTCCGTTTCTTCATCTGAATCATCAATATTGATTATAAATGGCTGAGGCCATGACTGATCTTTGTGACACTCCACTATTCATTGTCTGCCAACTTGAAAAAGCCCCATTCATGCCCACTTTCTCTTTTCGGTCAGTTGACAAATCCTCTATCCATGCGAAAATATCAACTCCATGAGCCCTTAATTTGTGCCCTTATCTTGTCTATTAAACGTTTGTGTGGCACCTTATTAAATGCCTTTTGAAAATCCAGGTATACTTCATCTACTGGTTGTCCTTTATCTACCCTGCTAATTACATCCACTGGAAGTGTGTTTGAATGCGAAGGGGGGTTTGACAGGACAATAAAGAAAGACTTGCAGTAAATAGCACGTTTCAGTACATGTTAAAGTGTGTTATAGACAATTAAGTACTTTTTAATAAAATGTAGTCACTCTTGTAATGTAGAAATACAGCAGGCAATTTGTACACAGCAAGCACCCACAGCAGTGTGATACTAACCAGATTACCTGTTATAGTTCTGGTGATTGAGGGATAAAATTGACCAGGATGTCTACTTCAATACCACGCTGTGGGATATTTCACATCAACCTGAGCCTCGATCAAATAGCACGCCTGGCAGGTAACACATCCAGCAGTGTAGCACTCCCCCTGTACCACACTCGAGGGTCAGCCAGAATTTATTTCTGTGTTCATCCTGGAGTGGGATCTGAACCCACGACCTCCTAATAGGGAGGCTCACTGTTGTCCATTGAACCACAGCTTTGATTCGGGCAAGTGGGAGATTTAAAAAGCGCGGGAGATTTAAAAAGCGCAGGAGCTACGAGTCAGAGCGGAGATTTTAAAAGATCGCGGCCTAGTTTCGGGAGCCGTTCGGAGGAGGAGGAGCAGTCTCTGTCAGGGAGAGAACCTGAGAACATCTAAGACACTCAGAAGGTAAGAAGGTAAGTAAGTGATTTTTACTCATTTTTACTTTTATACCTTTTTCAAATTGTGTGTGTCGGGGGGAAACTGAAGTGACATCACAGAAAAGCTGTGACCTGAGTGGCTGGTTGGGAATCTACACTAAATTAAAAAGATTAAGCATTGGTAACTAATTAAACATAATTACTTAATTATAATTTAGAGGGGTATCTAAGCCAGAGATCGGAGAGTACTATATTTAGCTTTTGCATTTATATTAGAAATCTAGTGCTAGGAAACAGATAGTTAACAGTAACTTTAAAAAAAATTTAAAAATATATAATTTTTAAAAAAACTTTTAATTTTAATTAATTGATGCAATGTCAGTTAGAGGGGTGCAGTGCTCTGACTGTGAGATGTGGCAGGTCCGGGAGGCTTCCAGCGTCCCGGATGGCTTCATCTGCAGAAAGTGCACCCAACTGGAGCTCCTCACAGACCGCATGGTTCGGTTGGAGCAGCAATTGGATGCACTTAGGAACATGCAGGTGGTGGAAAGCGTCATAGATCGTAGTTATATAAATGTGGTCATACCCAAGGTGCAGGCAGACAAATGGGTGACCACCAGAAAGGGCAGGCAGTCAGTGCAGGAATCCCCTGTGGTTGTCCCCTTCTAGAACAGGTATACCCCTTTGGATACTGTCGGGGGGATAGCCTATCAGGGGAAAACAGCAGCAGCCAGAGCAGTAGCACTACGGCTGGCTCTGATGTTCAGAAGGGAGGGTCAAAGCGCAAAAGAGCAATAGTAATAGGGGACTCTATAGTCAGGGGCACAGATAGGCGCTTCTGTGGACGTGAAAGAGACTCCAGGATGGTATGTTGCCTCCCTGGTGCCAGGGGTCCAGGATGTCTCCGAATGGGTAGAGGGCACCCTGAAGGGGGAGGGCAAACAGGCAGAGGTCGTTGTACATATTGGTACTAACGACATAGGCAGGAAGGGGCATGAGGTCCTGCAGCAGGAGTTCAGGGAGCTAGGCAGAAAGTTAAAAGACAGGACCTCTAGGGTTGTAATCTCGGGATTACTCCCTGTGCCACGTGCCAGTGAGGCTAGAAATAGGAAGATAGAGCAGCTAAACGCGTGGCTAAACAGCTGGTGTAGGAGGGAGGGTTTCCGTTATCTGGACCACTGGGAGCTCTTCCGGGGCAGGTGTGACCTATATAAGAAGGACGGGTTGCATCTAAACTGGAGAGGCATAAATATCCTGGCCGTGAGGTTTTCTAGTGTCACACGGGAGGGTTTAAACTAGTATGGCAGGGGGGTGGGCACGGGAGCAATAGGTCAGAAGGTGAGAGCATTCAGGGAGAACTAGGGAATAGGGACAGTGGGGCTCTGAGGCAGAGCAGACAGGGAGAAGTTGCTGAACACAGCGGGTCTGGTGGCCTGAAGTGCATATGTTTTAATGCAAGAAGTATTATGGGTAAGGCAGATGAACTTAGAGCTTGGATTAGTACTTGGAACTATGATGTTGTTGCCATTACAGAGACCTGGTTGAGGGAAGGGCAGGATTGGCAGCTAAACGTTCCAGGATTTAGATGTTTCAGGCGGGATAGAGGGGGATGTAAAACGGGTGGCGGAGTTGCACTACTGGTTAGGGAGAATATCACAGCTGTACTACGGGAGGACACCTCAGAGGGCAGTGAGGCTATATGGGTAGAGATCAGGAATAAGAAGGGTGCAGTCACAATGTTGGGGGTTTACTACAGGCCTCCCAACAGCCAGCAGGAGATAGAGGAGCAGATAGGTAGACAGATTTTGGAAAAGAGTAAAAACAACAGGGTTGTGGTGATGGGAGACTTCAACTTCCCTAATATTGACTGGGACTCACTTAGTGCCAGGGGCTTAGGTGGGGCGGAGTTTGTAAGGAGCATCCAGGAGGGCTTCTTAAAACAATATGTAGACAGTCCAACTAGGGAAGGGGCGGTACTGGACCTAGTATTGGGGAATGAGCCCGGCCAGGTGGTAGATGTTTCAGTAGGGGAGCATTTCGGGAACAGTGACCACAATTCAGTAAGTTTTAAAGTGCTGGTGGACAAGAATAAGAGTGGTCCTAGGATGAATGTGCTAAATTGGGGGAAGGCTAATTATAACAATATTAGGCGGGAACTGAAGAACATAGATTGGGGGCGGATGTTTGAGGGCAAATCAACATCTGACATGTGGGAGGCTTTCAAGTGGCAGTTGAAAGGAATTCAGGACCGGCATGTTCCTGTGAGGAAGAAGGATAAATACGGCAATTTTCGGGAACCTTGGATAACGAGAGATATTGTAGGCCTCGTCAAAAAGAAAAAGGAGGCATTTGTCAGGGCTAAAAGGCTGGGAACAGACAAAGCCTGTGTGGAATATAAGGAAAGTAGGAAGGAACTTAAGCAAGGAGTCAGGAGGGCTAGAAGGGGTCATGAAAAGTCATTGGCAAATAGGGTTAAGGAAAATCCCAAGGCTTTTTACACATACATAAAAAGCAAGAGGGTAGCCAGGGAAAGGGTTGGCCCACTGAAGGATAGGCAAGGGAATCTATGTGTGGAGCCAGAGGAAATGGGCGAGGTACTAAATGAATACTTTGCATCAGTATTCACCAAAGAGAAGAAATTGGTAGATGTTGAGTCTGGAGAAGGGTGTGTAGATAGCCTGGGTCACATTGAGATCCAAAAAGACGAGGTGTTGGGTGTCTTAAAAAATATTATGGTAGATAAGTCCCCAGGGCCTGATGTGATCTACCCCAGAATACTGAAGGAGGCTGGAGAGGAAATTGCTGAGGCCTTGACTGAAATCTTTGGATCCTCACTGTCTTCAGTTGATGTCCCGGAGGACTGGAGAATAGCCAATGTTGTTCCTCTGTTTAAGAAGGGTAGCAAGGATAATCCCGGGAACTACAGGCCGGTGAGCCTTACTTCAGTGGTAGGGAAATTACTGGAGAGAATTCTTCGAGACAGGATCTACTCCCATTTGGAAGCAAATGGACGTATTAGTGAGAGGCAGCATGGTTTTGTGAAGGGGAGGTCGTGTCTCACTAACTTGATAGAGTTTTTCGAGGAGGTCACTAAGATGATTGATGCAGGTAGGGCAGTGGATGTTGTCTATATGGACTTTAGTAAGGCCTTTGACAAGGTCCCTCATGGTAGACTAGTACAAAAGGTGAAGTCACACGGGATCAGCTGTGAGCTGGCAAGGTGGATACAGAACTGGCTAGGTCATAGAAGGCAGAGAGTAGCAATGGAAGGATGCTTTTCTAATTGGAGGGCTGTGACCAGTGGTGTTCCACAGGGATCAGGGCTGGGACCTTTGCTGTTTGTAGTATATATAAATGATTTGGAGGAAAATGTAACTGGTCTGATTAGTAAGTTTGCAGACGACACAAAGGTTGGTGGAATTGCGGATAACGATTGTCAGAGGATACAGCAGGATTTAGATTGTTTGGAGACTTGGGCAGAGAGATGGCAGATGGAGTTTAATCCGGACAAATGTGAGGTAATGCATTTTGGAAGGTCTAATGCAGGCAGGGAATATACAGTGAATGGTAGAACCCTCAAGAGTATTGAAAGTCAAAGAGATCTAGGAGTACAGGTCCACAGGTCACTGAAAGGGGCAACACAGGTGGAGAAGGTAGTCAAGAAGGCATACGGCATGCTTGCCTTCATTGGCCGGGGCATTGAGTATATGAATTGGCAAGTCATGTTGCAGCTGTATAGAACCTTAGTTAGGCCACACTTGGAGTATAGTGTTCAATTCTGGTCGCCACACTACCAGAAGGATGTGGAGGCTTTAGAGAGGGTGCAGAAGAGATTTACCAGAATGTTGCCTGGTATGGAGGGCATTAGCTATGAGGAGCGGTTGAATAAACTCGGTTTGTTCTCACTGGAACGAAGGAGGTTGAGGGGAGACCTGATAGAGGTCTACAAAATTATGAGGGGCATAGACAGAGTGGATAGTCAGAGGCTTTTCCCCGGGGTAGAGGGGTCAATTACTAGGGGGCATAGGTTTAAGTTGAGAGGGCCAAGGTTTAGAGTTGATGTACGAGGCAAGTCTTTTACGCAGAGGGTAGTGGGTGCCTGGAACTCGCTACCGGAGGAGGTGGTGGAAGCAGAGACGATGGTGACATTTAAAGGGCATCTTGAGAAATACATGAATGGGATGGGAATAGAGGGATACGGACCCAGGAAGTGTAGAAGATTGTAGTTTAGTCGGGCAGCATGGTCGGCACGGGCTTGGAGGGCCGAAGGGCCTGTTCCTGTGCTGTACATTTCTTTGTTCTTTGTTCTTTTTAAGCCTTTCCCTAAAATAAGCAAAATACTGCGGGTGCTGGATTCTGGAAGAACAGAGGTTGCTGGAAAAGTCAGCAGGCCCGGCAGCATCGGCAAGGGGAGAGAAAACAATGTTAATGTTTCGAGTCTGTTTGGCTCTTTGTCAGAACTAACGGGAAGGAGAATGTGTCAGATTTCAAAGTGGAGCTGTGAGACATTGCAACGAGGTATCGCAACTTTAGGAACTTTAGGCTAATGGAGGGCATTAGCTATGAGGAGAGGTTGAATAATCTCAGTTTGTTCTCACTGGAACGACGGAGGTTGAGGGGCGACCTGATAGAGGTCTACAAAATTATGAGGGGCATAGACAGAGTGGATAGTCAGAGGCTTTTCCCCAGGGTAGAGGGGTCAATTACTAGGGGGCATAGGTTTAAGGTGAGAGGAGCAAGGTTTAGAGTAGATGTACGAGGCAAGTTTTTTACACAGAGGGTAGTGGGTGCCTGGAACCCGCTGACGGAAGAGGTGGTGGAAGCAGGGACGATAGTGACATTTAAGGGGCATCTTGACAAATACATGAAAAGGATGGGAATAGAGGGATACGGACCCAGGAAGTGTAGAAGATTTTAGTTTAGACGGGCAGAGGGCAGCACGGTGGCACAGTGGTTAGCATTGTTGCCTACGGTGCTGAGGACCCGGGTTCGAATCCCGGCCCTGGGTCACTGTCTGTATGGAGTTGGCACATCCTCCCCGTGTCTGCGTGCGTTTCGCCCCCACAACCCAAAAGATGTGCAGGATAGGTGGATTGGCCACGCTAAATTGCCCCGTAATTGGAAAAAATAATTGGCTACTCTAAATTTTTTTTTTGAAGTTTAGACGGGCAGCATGGTCAGCGCAGGCTTGGAGGGCCGAAGGGCCTGTTCCTGGGCTGTACTTTTCTTTGTTCTTCGTTCTTTGAACAAAAGACAGATGGTCTGGTGTGGGAGGGAGAGCTGGGATTTGCATTGAGGCAATGGGGTGGAATGTTTTTAAAACGATGGAGCAGAAAAGTCAAAATCTAAATGTTGCCGAACGCGATGTTGAATCCTGAGGGCTGTAATGTGCCCCACCGGGAGATGAGAAGCTGCTCCTCCAGCTTGCGTTGGCCTTCACTGGAGCAGACAAGGGCGGACCTGCTGAGTTAAAATGGCGGGCAACAGGAAGGTTTGGGTCAAGCTTATGGACTGAGCGAAGGTGTTCCGCAAAGCGGTCGCGCAGTCTGCGTTTAGTCTCCCCGATATAAAGGAGACCGCATTGGGAACAGCGAATACAACAGACCAAATTGAAGGCAGTGCCAATTTACTTGAATTCACGAGAATGCTTTTTCTACATCAATGAATTTCTTGCATTTTCCCATAAGTTCCAATTGCCACTGTTCAAAATATGGAGACCTTCCGTTTTTGTAACATTTCTCCAAAGCTGTGGCACGGTAGCACAGTGGTTAGCACGGTAGCACAGTGGTTAGCACTGTGGCTTCACAACATCAGGGTCCCGGGTTCGATTCCCGGCTTGGGTCACTGTCTGTGCGGAGTCTGCACGTTCTCCCCGTGTGTGCGGGGGTTTCCTCCGGGTGCTCCGGTTTCCTCCCACAAGTCCCGGAAGATGTTCTTCTTTTGTAATTTGGACATTCTGAATTCTCCCTCTGTGTACCCGAACAGGCGCCGGAGTGTGGCGACTAGGGGCTTTTCACAGTAACTTCACTGCAGTGTTAATGTAAGCCTACTTGTGACACTGATAAAGATTATTATTACAAGTCTACTGGGAATCAAGTTTATTCCCTTTGAGAGGGGACACTGGTGTAGTCATCCAGAGCCCCAGGAGAATGCCCAGGTCATAAGGTCAGGGTGTCAGAAGGGCGAATGTTTGACAATGATTGTACAATGCTCAGCACCATTCGCGATTCTTCTGACACTGAAGTAGTCCTGTCCAAATGCAGCAATATCCAGGATTGTGCAGACATGTGGCAAGTTACATTCATGCCACACAAGTGCCAGGCAATCACCATCTCAAACAAGCGAGAATCTAGACATTCAATGGCATTACCCCTCAGAACATCTCAGCCAGTAACTTAATGCTGGACAAAAACATTCTGTGACAGACGTAAAGCCAAATCAACCAACTGAATCGATTTCAATCAGAGACCTTCAAAGATACAAAGTGTTCAGCAGTCCAGCTCCTCGTTTGCGCCCGTCTCATTCTCACGTCTCAGACTCTGCTCCATGCTGAGAGCGGCGAATGTGTTTCCATATTTTTTGTCTTGAGAAAATCTCTGCGATTGATTTGTCCGCTGCTGTGGCAATGTGGTTGTGGGCGGAGTTGAGTTAATGGAGAATGGAATATATTCTCCTTTAGTAACAGGAACTGTCATTGCACCAATCTCGGGAGCATTAAATAATGGATGATCCATCTTATGAGTAAATATGCACAGGTCATATTCAATCATACATACTGGATGTTTCTACAGTGAACAGAATATGCAAATGTTATTATGAAAAATGCAATCACTGGGAATGAATAATGCAACAGCTAAACTTCGATCATTAGAGCTTTTGTAGACTTTGAATTATGTCGCAGCTCAAGTTTGTTACGAGGGGTGAGGTGGGTTTTTGTGTTGGGGTTGATGAGGACTTAAGTCTTACCCATGGCCAAAACCACCACTTCACCAACTCCCCTCCATGCCCCAGCCCCCCAATCCCTCTCATCCCTTGCCACTGCCACCCCCCAGTACTTAAGAACAAAGAAAAAAGAACAATACAGCACAGGAACAGGCCCTTCGGCCCTCCAAGCCTGTACCGGTCATGATACCAGCCTTGGCCAAAACCCTCAGCACTTCCTTGTGCCGTATCTCTCTATACCCATCCTATCCATGTTTTTGTCAAGATGCCTTTTGAACCCTGTTAATGTATCTGCTTCCAAAACCTCCCCTGGCAACGCGTTCCAGGCAGTCACCATCCTCTGTGTAAAAAAAACCTGCCTCGCACATTTCCTCTAAACTTTGCCCCACTGACCTTAAACCTGTGCCCCCTGGTGACTGACCCCTCCACCCTGGGAAAGACTGTCTGCCCACCCACTCTATCCATGCCCCTCATAACCTTGTAGACTTCTGTCAGGTCACCCCTCAACCTCCGTCGTTCTAATGAAAACAGTCCGAGTCTATTCAGCCTCTCCGCATAGCAAACACCCTCCAGACCAGGCAACATCCTGGTAAACCTCCCCTGCACCCTCTCCAAAGCCTCCACATCCTTCTTGTAGTGTGGGGACCAGAATTGTGCGCAATATTCCAAATGTGGCCTTAGCAGGGTTTGATACAACCGTAGCATGATTGCCAGTTTTTATACTCAATGCCCCGTCCAATGGAGACAAGCATTCCGTATGCCTTCTTGATCACCTTGTCCACTTGCATTGCTACTTGTGACCCGCACGCCCAGATCGCTCTGACTGTCTAAGTCCTCTCAAGTTCCAGGAACATTGGTATCACTGCCCATTGCCCAACTGTACCCCTCTCCAACCCCCACAACCCCGGCAGATTTACCAGGATGATGCCTGGACTGGAGGGTCCGAGCGATGAGGAAAGATTGGATAGGCTGGGACTGCTTTCCTTGGAGCAGCAAAGGTTGAGAGGGAACCTGAGAAAGTTACATAACGTTATGAAGGGTATAGATAGGGTGGACATGAAGGCACTTTTTCCATTAGTAGAGGGGTCACTATCCAGGGGGTACAGATTTAAGGTAAAAGGTAGAAAGCTAAGAGGGGAGTTGAGGAGAAACGTTTTCACCCAGAGGGTGGTGGGGGTCTGGAACTCACTGCCTGAGGTGGTGGTTGAATCAGAAACTCTCGTGACATTGAAGAAGTATTTAGGTATTCGCTGCCAAAACCTCCAGAAATATGGGCCAAGTGCCAGAAATGGGATTGATGCAGTTAGATCTTTGTTGACTGGCGTGGATACGATGGGCCGAATGGCCTCCTTCTGTGCTCAATTATCTATGAATCACCTGTGAATTAGGATTTGGCCAACATTGATGTAATTTAACCACCAGGCTCTTTATAACCTTCAGACTGACACACTTCAAAGACGATTGCTAAGGCTGTAAGTGATACAACAGCAATGTTCACTGATATAATAATCTTTATTATTGTCACAAGTTGGCTCACATTAACACTGCGATGAAGTTACTGTGAAAAGCTCCTAGTCGCCACACTCCGGCGCCTGTTCGGGTACACAGAGGGAGAATTCAGAATGTCCTAATTACCTAAAAGCACGTCTTTCGGGACTTGTGTGAGGAAACCGGAGCACCCGGAGGAAACCCCCGCAGACACGGGGAGAACGCGCAGACTCCGCACAGGAATCAAACCCGGGAACCTGGCGCTGTGAAGCGACAGTGCTAACCTCTGTGCTACCGTGCTGCCCCAGCCGACGTGATTCAGCGGACATGACACCAAGTCCAGTTTTGGGTCCGTTTGGCGAGGTGCATCTCGACGGTGGCAGCGCCGCGTGTCACCCCGCTATTCATCGGCACATTGCTGGTTTCTTTGGACCTTAGGGAGTTTCTCCCCGTTAAGGCAACAGCAGAACCAGAGGGGCACCAATATCCTGGGAGGAAAATCTTCGGGGGGGGGGGGGGGGGGTTTAAACTAATTTGTCAGGGGGAGGGGAAAACGAGCTGTAGTCCAGAAGCCAGTGTTGAGAGTAGTGAGGTACTGAGGAGGGTATCAAAGTCGCAGGAGTGTACCGGCAGACAGAAAGGTGGGGTGAAGTGTGTCTACTTCAATGCAAGGAGCATCCGGAATAAGGTAGGTGAACTTGGAGCGTGGATTGGTACTTGGGACTACGATGTTGTGGGCATTACGAAGACATGCTTAGAACAGGGACAGGAATGGTTGTTGGAAGTTCCGGGGTATAGATGTTTCAGTAAGAGATGGGAAGGTGGTAAAAGAGGTGGAGGAGTAGCATTGTTAATCAAGGTTAGTTTAACGGCTGCAGAAAGGCAGTTCGAGGGGGATCTGCCTACTGAGGTAATATGGGCTGAAATTAGAAATAGGAAAGTGGTCACATTGTTAGGAGTTTTCTATAGGCCCTCAAATTGTAATAGAGATGTGGAGGACGAAATTGCAAACCAGATTATGGATAGGTGTGGAGGTCTCAGGGTAGTTGTCATGGGTGACTTTAACTTTCCAAATATTGATTGGAACCTCTATAGGTCGAACAGTTCCGATGGGGCAGTTTTTGTACAGTGTGTGCAGGAGGGTTTCCTGACACAATATGTGGATAGGCCGACAAGAGGTGGGGCCACATTGGATTTGGTACTGGGTAATGAACCGGACCAAGTGTTAGATTTGTTTGTGGGAGAGCACATTGGAGATAGTGACCACAATTCAGTGTCTTTCACTATTGCAGTGGGGAGGGATAGGGCCAAACGGCAGGGCAAGGTTCATAATTGGGGGAGGGGTAATTATGATGTGATTAGGCATGAATTAGGGAGCATAAGATGGGAACAGAAACTGTCAGGGAAAGGCACAAATGAAAAGTGGAGCTTGTTCAAGGAACAAATACTTTGTGTCCTTGATAGGTATGTCCCTGTCAGGCAGGGAGGAAATGGCCGTGTGAGGGAACCATGATTCACAAAAGAGGTTGAATGTCTTGTCAAGAGGAAAAAGGAAGAGTATGTAAGGATGAGAAAACAAGGTTCAGTTGGGTCGCTTGAGGGTTACAAGGTAGCAAGGAATGAGCTAAAAAAAAGGGCTTAGGAGAGCTAGGAGAAGGCATGAGAAGTTGTTCGCGGGTCGGATCAAGGAAAACCCCAAGGCTTTTTTTACTCTTATGTGAGAAGTAAAAGAATGACCGGGTGAGGTTAGGGCCAGTCAAGGACAGTAGTGGGAACTTGTGCATGGAGTCAGAAGAGACAGGAGAGGCGTTGAATGAATCCTTTTCTTCAGTGTTCACCAAGGAGAGGGGCTATGTTTTTGAGGATGAGAGTGTGATACAGGCGAGTAGGCTGGAGGAGGTAGATGTTCTAGCAATTGTAGATGTATTAGCAATTTTGAAAAACCTGAGGGTCGACAAGTCCCCTGGGCCAGATGGGATATATCTTTGGATTCTTTGGGAGGCAATGAATGAGATTGCAGAGCCTTTGGCTTTGATCTTTGGGTCCTCGCTGTCCACGGGGATAGTGCCAGAGGACTGGAGAGTGGCGAATGTTGTTCCTCTGTTCACGAAAGGGAATAGGAATGACCCTAGTAATTATAAGCCAGTTAGTCTTACTTCGGTGGTTGGTAAGTTAATGGAAAATGTCCTTAAGGATCGGATTAATGACCATTTGGAAAGATGCAGCTTAATCCGGGATAGTCAATACGGATTCGTGAAGGGTAAGTCTTGCCTCACAAATTTGAGTGAATTCTTGAAGGTAGAGCAGTTGATGTCGTATACATGGATTCCAGTAAGGCGTTTGATAAGGATCCCCATGGTCTGCTCAGGAAGAAAGTAAGGAGGTGTGGGATAGAGGGAAATTTGGCCAATTGGATAAGTAACTGGCTATCACATAGAAGACAGAGGGTGGTTGACAGAGACATTGATAGGATGCAGAGCTGTGCCGAAAAATGGCAGATGGAGTTTAACCCTGATAAGTGCGAGGTGATTCATTTTGGTAGAAAAAATTTGAATGCGGATTACAGGGTCAACGGCAGGGTTCTGAGGAATGTGGAGGAGCAGAGAGATCTTGGGGTTCATGTCCACAGATCTCTGAAGGTTGCCACTCAAGTGGATAGAGCCGTGAAGAAGGCCTATCGTGTGTTAGCGTTTATTAACAGGGGGCTTGAGTTTAAGAACCGAGGGGTTATGCTGCAACTGTACAGGACCCTGGCGAGACCACATTTGGAGTACTGTGTGCAGTTCTGGTCACCTCATTATAGGAAGAATGTGGAAGCATTGGAAAGGGTGCAAAGGAGATTTACCAGGATGCTGCCTGGATTGAAGGGTAGGTCTTATGAGGAAAGGTTGAGGGAGGTAGGGCTTTTCTCTTTGGAGCGAAGGAGGATGAGAGGTGACTTAATAGAGGTTTATAAGATGATGAGGAGGATAGATAGAGTGGACGTTCAGAGACTATTTCCTCGGGTGGATGTAGCTGTTACAAGGGGGCATAACTATAAGGTTCAGGGTGGGAGATATAGGAGGGATGTCCGAGGTAGGTTCTTTACTCAGAGAGTGGTTAGGGTGTGGAATGGACTGCCTGCTGTGATAGTGGAGTCGGACACTTTAGGAGCTTTCAAGCGGTTATTGGATAGGCACATGGAGCACACCAGAATGACAGGGAGTGGGATAGCTTGATCTTGGTTTCGGCCAAGGCTCGGCACAACATCGAGGGCCGAAGGGCCTGGTCTGTGCTGTACTGTTCTATGCTCCATGTACTTCAGTGGAATTCCTGCAGAGGGAGCTCAGCTCGCCAGCCGGACTGTCTCCTGGCAGATTGGGATGACTTTGTGAATGGCTGCCCCGATCACTTCACCCCTTCTCTTTCAGGCCCCTACCCCAGCTTTCTGCACACGCCCCCCCCCCCCTTCACCCCCTCCCCCCCAACCTTCTATTGACCCCTGGAAAATCCCCCTCACTTCCCTTTAATGGGCAATGCCATCCTCCATGTTCTGAGTCCTGGCAGTGCCACCCGGGCACCTTGGCAGTGAAAGAGTGGCACTGCTAAGGTGCTCGGGTGCCAGGTGGAATGGCAGGTAACTAGCCTGCACTGACCCCGACCACTTAGGGGGTCTCTAATAGCCTGCAAGACCCCCGAGGTGCCGCTACGCTTGGTCCACGTTAGTGGAAACCAGTGCTATACGGATCCCGGTCGAGGTCTCGCTGACTCCCAGGCCCCAGGTGAAAGTCGCGTCTCGGCACTTAAATAAGGTAAGGACGGCAGATTTCCTTCCCTAAAGGTCATTAGTGAACCAGAATGGTTTTACAACATCAATGACAGTTTCATGTTCACAAAGTACATTGTGAAGTGGACATAATTAGGGCTGGAACTGAGTAGTTGGGTGTTCTGGATCACAAACAGGTCACCAACACTGGAAGTTGATGCAACTCTATTTTATTACAAGGTTAACTATATTAACATACTTGAACTGTGGGTAAATGCAATACCAGCTTTAACTGTTGACCCTTGCCTAGTCCTAACCAGGTGATGCACTCAGCACATGGTGAATGTCTGTGTTGCAGGCTGTGAGCTCTGTGCTCCGAGCTGGCTGCTACTAGAATGAGCGGGAACTCTCCTGTCTCCTGTCTTTATAGTGCGTGTGCTCTCACTGGTGATTGGCTGTGGTGTTGTGTATGCTGATTGGTCCCAACCATGTCCATCAGTGTGTGTGTGTCTGCACCATAATATACTGGTGTATATTATGACAGGAACTTTCCGGCAGTCACACCGATAGATCTTCCAGCCCCGCCGATGGCCCACCCCTGCCGCAGATTTCACGGCGGTGAGGGATGCGTTCAACGGGAAACTCCGTTGACAATGGCCGGACCGGAAGATCCAACTGCCGGCCAATGGCTAGCCTTCCCCTGCCACCTCGAAACGAGCGGCGGGCTGTGCAATACATCCCATCAAAGGAGTTGGCAAAACCGATGTGAATGGGTTCAGTGATTGGGTAAAGAAGTGGCAGCTGGAATACAATGTGGGAAAACGTTACCTTGTCCACTTTGGCAGGAAGATAATAAAGCAGTGTACAGAGAGGTCTGGGTGTCCTGGTACAGGACTCACAATAAAGTTAGCATGTGGGTAGAACAAGCGAATGGATTGTTGGGATTTATTGCAAGGGGAATGGAATATAAAAGTAGGGATGTTTTGTTCCAGTCGTAGAGGGTGTTGGTGAGACCACATCTGGAGCACTGTGTACAGCTTTGGGGGACAATATATGAGGTTGATGACACAGCCATGTTCCAGGCTCGAGGGACCAAATGGCCTATTCCTGCTCCTAATTTGTATGTTTGTGTGATGTTTTTATTTTTAAAATAAATTTAGATGACCCAATTATATTTTCCAATTAAGGGGCAATTTAGCGCGGCCAATCCACTTACTCCGCACATTTTCTTTTTGGGTTGTGGGGGCGAAACCCACGCAGACACGGGGAGAACGTGCCAACTCCACACGGCCGGTGCCCAGAGCCGGGATCGAACCTGGGACCTCAGCGCCGTGAGGCAGCTGTGCTAACCACTAGGCCACCGTGCTGCCCAATGTTTGTGTGATTCAAATTCACGTTCGACTGACCGTTAGCCCAGGTTTCTAGATTACTGTCCTCATTGCACTGCTATACCTCTGTCTCTGCCCTTGTCACTATTTAGCTGGTTCCTCGGGAACTGTGTGTCTATTGGATTAGCACCTTTTTTGTGGTTCCAAACGGGATGGGGTGGGAAAGTGGATGTGACATTTATTTGAAAGTCTCCTTTTCACAACTGCCCTTTCATATTTAGCTGATTGCAAATCTCAGGCGTCATTTGTTGAACAGCACCTGCATTCTTCAGGCTGTCTGGCCAAGCGTTGGGCGGCACGGTAGCACAATGGTTAGCACTGTGGCCTCAAAGCGCCATGGTCCCGGGTTTGATTCCCGGCTTGGGTCACTGTCTGTGCGCAGTCTGCGCGTTCTCCCCGTGCCTGCGGGGGTTACCTCCGGGTGCTCCGGTTTCCTCCCACAAGTCCCGAAAGACGTGCTGTTAGGTGAATTGGACATTCTGAATTCTCCCTCCGTGTACCCGAACAGGCGCCGGAATGTGGCAACTAGGGGCTTTTCACAGTAACTTCATCGCAGTGTTAATGTAAACCTACTTGTGACACTAATAAAGATTATTATTATTATTTTGCCAAGTCAACAGGGTAAAAGTTTCAGGTGCAAGACCTTCAGCCCATAGAATCATAGAATGTACAGTGCAGAAGGAGGCTATTCGGCTCATCGAGTCTGCACCAGCCCTTACGAAGAGCACCCTCAAGCCCACGTCTCTACCCTCTCCCCGTAACCCCCACTTAGCCTTTTTGGACACTATGGCGCAATTTATCATGGCCAATCCACCTAACCCGCACATCTTTGGACTGTGGGAGGAAACGGGAGCGCCCGGAGGAAACCCACGCAGACACGGGGAGAACATGCAGACTCCGCAGAGACAGTGACCCAAGCCGGGAATCGACCCTGGTACCATGGTGCTGTGAAGCAACTGTGCTAACCACTGTGCTACCGTGCTGCCCTAACAAACCCTCTGCATCTAACAAACCTATCAATAGTATACCCTCCAGCCCATCCATCCCACTATTACAATCCCAGACAGGACCCCAACAGTGGCTGGATACTGTAAAGAAACCCCAATATTTATATTTTAATTTTGTAAAACAGTGAGGAAAGGATACCTCGCTCCAGGAGTGATTTCATGAAGAAATAGGGATACGGTAGATTAAAACAAACTGTATTACTGACACAGTATTAAAATATCTTTAACATCATACCAGAAAGTAGCTTACAATGATCCCTTAAACAATAAAACTCAATACAGTGAATACAATACCCTTAATTGCTATCTTTATTCCCACTCAAAGAATAAGAAAGAAAATCAGTCCTCAATCCACTATTAAATACCATTAGCACTCAGGAATATTTGCTTTACAGACGTGTCCTTTGAGAAAGAGAGAGCTATTGACACTGCTTTAAAGAAACCCAGACCGGGCCGGAGAATTGCTGGGATGGACCAAGCAGCCGCGCAAAAAATCCGAGTCCCGCCGGCGGCGTCCACGTGTGGTCTTACCCAGCGGGAGCTCGGCGTGCATGCATCTAGGGGCGGCCTGGTGGTGGGGGTGGGAGGGGGTCCGACCCCGGGGAGGGCCTCCGCTTTGGCCGGGCCCACGATCGGGGCCTACCGATTGGCGGGCCGGCCTCTCGGGCTGGGGGCCTCTTTTGTTCCGCGCCGGCCCCGGTAGCCCTACGCCATGTTCGTCGGGGCCGGCGCGGAGAAGTGAGCCACCGCGCATGCGCGCAATCGCACCGGTCCCACTGCGCATGGGCAGACCTGCAGCGCCCATCTGACGCCGGGGTCGGCAGCTGGAGCGGCGCGGGTCGCTCTAGTGCCGTGCTGGACCCCTGTAGGGGTCAGAATCGCTGCTCCTGAGGGCACGTTGCCGCCGTCGAGAAACGCGGCGGCATTTATGATGCCGTCAACACTTAGCCTCAGGATCGGAGAATCCTGCCCTTGAATCCTGCCAGTCCCATGCAGAAACCGTATCTCTTCAGAAGCAGTTTCAGCTGGTTTGTTCACCTTTCCAAGCACACTGCTCTCCTCTCTGCAGACATATCTTTTAACTGAACTGCAGAGAGCTGAACTGCTTGACTTGTGGATACAGCTTCACTCCGCTCACAACTGAACTGCTTTCTGCAAAAAAATGCCTTAGCTCTACCCAGCAACGACATCATCTGACCAAGCTGAACCCTACGTAACTCCACGGGGGAACCTCTTAATCCAAACAAAATTCGATGAGCCCAAGCCTGTTACGAAGGTTTCATTGCACCCCTGGATCCCAAAATATACTTGCCTTTCAAACTAGGATTTCTTTAAAAACATGACAGCCGCGGTCAAACACACTAACCCAGAGTTTACTGCACCAAATGCCTATCATACAATACATCAGAAATTCCTACATTCATCGCACCCACCTATCCAAAGTGTTCCCTTCGATCCATCCTCAGTAATAACTACTAATTGTAAATTAATTGTGTTTAATTATGTACAGGCAGTGGGCATTCATTTGGAATTCACTTGAGCATTATATAAGTGAGATCAGACTGAAGCTGCAATGTGATTGACTGAGGAGGTGGACGCTTGTAATGTTTAGCTCTGTAAATATATGTGAAAGTTTGTGAAGGTTGGCTCCAGCACTATTCCTCGCCAACTGACCTTCTAATGATTAACAATAACCCGGAGTCACGTCTGTTGACAAATACCAGTCCAGTTTCCGAATGAAACCAATGAAGTTTTCTCGTGGTACCACCCATGCTCGTTATCAGATGTACATCGTTTGACCAGCCTTTTTTCAACAAACACTTCCTCCTGCATTTCCAGCCCTTGTGGTTTAGCACAGTAGGCTAAACAGCTGGCTTGTAATGCAGAACAATGCCAGCAGCGCGGGTTCAATTCCCGTAACGGCCTCCCCGAACAGGTGCCGGAATGTGGCAACTAGGGGCTTTTCACAGTAACTTCATTGAAGCCTGCTTGTGACAATAAGCTATTATTATCTTTTTGTCAATAAGAACCTTTGTGTTTAAATTCTGTTAGCAGAGGTACGTGTACAAATAGAGGTAGATAGATTCTAAACTAACAAGCGAATTGGGCGGCTTGGTTGCACAATGGTTAGCACAGCTACCGCACAGCGCCAGGGACCCGGGTTCAATTCCGGCCTTGGGTCACTGTCTGTGTGGAGTCTGCACGTTCTCCCCGTGTGTGCGTGGGTTTCCTCCGGGAGCTCCGGTTTCCTCCCACAGTCCAAAGGTGTGCAGGTTAGGTGGATTGGCCATGATCAATTGCCCCTTAGTGCCTAAAGATGTGCAGGGTAGCTGGGGTCATGGGGATGTGGCAGGGGAGTGGGCCTAGGTGGTGAGGTGCTCTTTCAGAGGGTCGGCACAGACCCGATGGGCCAAATTGCCTTCTTCCGGACAGTAGGAATTCTACGGTTCTGTGGTTATTGGACGTAAAATGGAGTTGAGGTCAGCAATGGGGGGGTTTGGGGGGGGGGGGGGGGGGGGGGAGGGTGAGGGGGGGGGGGTGGATGTTACAGCCCCCAATGTGGCAGGGGGCAAGGCTGAAAATGCTGCCCGCCATTCAAACGCCCATCGTCTTTGACGGGGCAGGAAGATCCCGGCGGCGGGAGTGGCTGTAAAGTCCCACCCATGATCCTCCAGAATGGCGGATCAGGCTCGAGGGGCCGAACTGCCTACTCCTGGCCTCAGATGTCGTCAGATGGCTGGATCTGCCGGATGCTGGCTCCAGTAGATCACCACAACATGGCCGCAAGTGGGGAGGGGGTGTGCGGGGGGGCACAAGGGGGGTGGGGTGGAGGGAGGGGGTGACAAGGGGCGGGTGGGGAGGGGGGGAGGGGGGGGCCACAGTGGGGGGGAGGGGACACACACACACACTCTGTCACACCAGCTGAGCCCGAACCACATCGGAGGAGATTCCTTAAACGTGTGATTTCGTCATTTTTATTTCTGTGTTTAGAAGAGGAAGGTGCTGCACTTTATTCACACTGCTAGTCGAACTGCTTTAACTGAGTGTTATTGCCTGTAGGAATCAATGTTTGTGGGTGAGTATTGCAGGGTTAACTGTCTTATGTGGGCAGCACGGTAGCACAGTGGTTAGCACAGTTGCTTCACAGCTCTAGGGTCCCAGTTTCGTTCCCGGCTTGGGTCACTGTCTGTGCGGAGTCTGCACGTTCTCCCCGTGTGTGCGTGGGTTTCCTCCGGGTGCTCCGGTTTCCTCCCACAGCCCAAAGACGTGCAAGTTAGGTGAATTAGCTGTGCTAAATTGCATTTAGTGTCGAAAAAGGGTCGGGTGGGGTCACTGAGTTATGGGGATGGGGTGGAGGCGTGGGCTACTCTTCCCAAGGGCCGGTGCAGACTCGCTGGCCCGAATGGCCTCCTTCTGCACTGCAAATTCTGTGATTCTGTTCTGCTCCGTCCTCAGTTTGGGGGCTCAGCTTATCCTGGATCGCTGCGGCTGCCTCGTTGCTTGATGTTTCATTCATGAATTCTTGCCTGCAAATTATAATGAGACCTTTATTTGTAGAAGCATTTGTATCAGGCCCAAGGGTGCAGAGGAATAAGGATTGCTTTGTTAAAGTCAGGGAAGACAATTACATTCCCGTGATCCATGCTACTTAAATTCAATGTGAAACCTAATTTGCACTCCAGCTACTTTTGCCAATACTGTGAGTCTCTGCCTGTGTCACTGCGAGATCCATCTGTCTTGTTATCAGTGCCATGGTAACCTTCTGTCTCCTGTTGGGACCATTGGAACAGGAAAAGGCCATTCAGCCCCTCCATCCTGAACCAACATTCAGTGAGAGTGTGTCTCTTTTCTCAGCTTCATTTATTTGACTTGGTGTCAGTCACCCATAATATCCCTGCCCGACAAAAATCTATTCCTAATTGATGGCCTTCAGCTTCTCCTGGTTTTTTTTTGGCGGGGGGAGAGAGACCCAGATTTCCGCTACCCTGTGTGGAAGTGCTTCCGGGTACCGCCCCTGAACTGCCTGGTTCTCATTTTGAGGTTAAATCACCTTGTTCCGGAATCCCCTCCCCTTGCCTGAGGAAATACAGTCCCTCCGACTACCATCAGCTTCTTCATCATGTTAAACATCGCAATTAGCCCACCTGCACGGTCGCACAGTGGTTAGCACTGTTGCTTCACAGCTCCAGGGTCCCAGGTTCGATTCCCGGCTTGGGTCACTGTCTGTGCGGAGTCTGCACCTTCTCCCCGTGTCTGCGTGGGTTTCCTCCGGGTGCTCCGGTTTCCTCCCACAAATCCCGAAAGACGTGCTTGTCGGGTGAATTGGACATTCTGAATTCTCCCTCCGTGTACCTGAACAGGCGCCGGAATGTGGCGACTAGGGGCTTTTCACAGTAACTTTGTTGCAGCATCAATGTAAGCCTACTTGTGACAGTAAAGATTATTATTATGATCAATTGCCCTTAGCATCCAAAAAGTTTAGGTGGGGTTGCTGGGTTACGGGGATGGGGTGCAGGTATGGGCTTAAGTAGGGCGCTCTTTCTGAGGGCTGGTGTTGACTCGATGGGCCGCATGGCCTCCTTCCGCACTGTAATTCTATGATTCTATGAAAACTCAAGAGAAGGCAATAAAACAAAATCTGAATATGCTGGAAATGCTGAGCGACGCTGGCAGCCTCTGTGGAGGGAGAAACAGAGTTAGTTTCGAGTCCGTGTGGCTCTCCTGCTGAACCTGGGGCAAAATTCTCCCCCAACGGCGCGATGTCCACCGACTGGCGCCAAACACGGCGCCAATCAGACGGGCATCGCGCCGGCCCAAAGGTGCGGAATGCTCCGCATCTTTGGCGGCCTAGCCCCAACATTGAGGGGCTAGGCCGACGCCGGAGGGATTTCCGCCCCGCCAGTTGGCGGAAATGGCGTTTGTTGCCCCGCCAGCTGGCGCGGAAATGCGGCGCATGCGCGGGAGCGTCAGCGGCCGCTGACAGTTTCCCGCGCATGCGCAGTGGGGAGAGTCTCTTCCGCCTCCGCCATGGTGGAGGCGGAAGGGAAAGAGTGCCCCCACGGCACAGGCCCGCCCGCGGATCGGTGGGCCCCGATCGCGGGCCAGGCCACCGTGGGGGCACCCCCCGGGGTCAGATCGCCCCGCGTCCCCCCCAGGACCCCGGAGCCTGCCCACGCCGCCTGGTCCCGCCGGTAAATACCAGGTTTGATTTACGCCGGCGGGACAGGCAATTTCTGGGCGGGACTTCGGCCCATCCGGGCCGGAGAATTGGGTCCCGCCAACCGGCGCGGCCCGGTTCCCGCCCCCGCCCAATCTCCGGTACCGGAGACTTCGGCGGGGACGGGGGCAGGATTCACGGCGGCCTACGGCCATTCTCCGACCTGGCAGGGGGTCGGAGAATGACGCCCCTGATCTGTGCAAACTGTACTCGTCATTTAACCAGTGCAATTCTGGTGAAAATACACTGCACCTTCCCAAACATAGCCTTCCTGAGGTTCAGCAGACGGAGTACAATGCAGTGGATTCTCTCAGCCCGGGGCCGGGCCGGTGAATCCCCGCGACCGGCGCGAATCGCGCCACGCCACTCTGACGCCGGGACGCGATTCTCCGCAGATTCCCCCAGGATGGGCCGAGCGGCCGTCGTAAAAAACCCGAGTCCCGTGGCGCCATTCACACCCGCTCTCAGCAGGTGGGACCTCGGCGTCGAAGGGTCCGGGGGCGGGCTGTGTGTGTGTGTGTGGGGGCGGGGGGGGGGGTCCGATCCCGGTGCGGAGAGGTTTGGGGGCCGATGTGACCTGGCCTGCGATCGGGGACCACCGATCGGCGGGCCGGCCTCTCTGGCTGGGGGCCTCCTTTCTTCCGCGCCGGCCCCTATAGTCCTGCGCCATGTTGCATTGCGGCCGCCACGCAGAAGGGAGCCACTGCGCATGCGCGCGTTGGCGCCGGTGCCCCGCGGCACCCAGTTCACGCCAGGATCAGCAGCTGGAGTGGCGTGGATCGCTCCAGCGCCGTGCTGGACCCCTGTAGGGGCCAGAATTGCTGATCCTGAGGCCATGTTGATGCGGTCGAGAAACGCGACGGCGTTTACAACGGTGTCAACACTTACCCTCAGGATCAGAGAATCCCCCCCAGGATTCCAGATGTGGTCGAAGCAGTGTTTTTCTAGAACTGTGACATAACATCCCCATTCTTGTATTCCAGCCACTTCGAGACCAGCCTTTGTTTTTTCACTGTATCCGTCGCCACTCTCTTCAGCTGTTGCATCAGGAAATCCTTTCATAATCCCTCCTGCCCTCCACTCTGTCACGGGCCTTTCCTTTTGGTCTTTCTGAGCCCTCCACTGTTCCACTGGTTTAAAAACCTTCTCACGTCTCCCTCCCTTCGGCTCATGTGGAAGGTCGTTGACCTGAAGCTTTGGCTGGAGTTTTCCAGCCGGCTGCTGGCGGTGGAATTCTCTGGTCCGGCGGGAACCCCCCCCCCCCACCCACCCCCCCCCCCCCCCCACCCCCCACCCCCACCGTGGGTTTCTGCCGCCAGCGAACGGCGCCCCGCCTCCCGCAGCCGAGAAGCACGCAGCTGGGAGGCCGGAGAATTCTGCCCGTTAATTAGCTTTTCGTCATTTATGTCCGCAAACCTCGGAACGTCTCTCGGCTCCTCTGTCGTCTTAAAAGTTCACGCTTCCGTGGGATGTGGGCATTTGTTGCCCATCCCTATTAGCCTTGAACTGAGTGTCTCGCTCGGGCCATTTCAGAGGGGCAGTTAAGGGTCAACCACATCGTTGTGGGTCTGGAGTCACATGTAGGCCAGACCAGGTAAGAATGGCAGATTTCCTTCCCTGAAGGACATGAGTGAACCAGATGGATTTTTCCTTCCTATCAATGGTAGTTCCATGGTCACCATTAAACAAACAAAGAACAAAGAAAACTCCAGCACAGGAACAAGCCCTTCAGCCCTCCAAGACGCGCCGGACAGTACTATTTGAATGGCCTGTTAAAAAGTCAATGTTGGCTCAGCTAACAACTTTCTCTGGGTGGCCGCATTGTTATACCGCAAACCCAAACGGTCGCGTAACATTTCTGACAAGGTCTCACCATAGTCACAGTACTCCGCAATCCTGCGTAGCCTGGATAGAAAATCGGCAAGGGATTCTCCAGGGGTCCTCTCAGCGGTATTAAACCGGTAACGCTGGACTATCGTGGACGGGGTTGGGTTAAAATGTTGCCCCACTATATTCACAAGTTCATCAAACGCCTTGGTGTCCGCGCAGCTGGGTACGTAAGGCTCCTAATCACCCCAAAAGTATGCGGGCCACAGACGGTGAGCAAAATGACCACCTGGCGCTAGTTTTCGGTGATGTTGTTTGCCCGGAAATAGTAACGCATCCGTTGTGCGTACTGGTCCCAACTTTCCAGCGCAGCATCAAAAACATCCAAACGTCCGTACAGGGGCATGGTGTAACAGAAAACAACTTCCAACCTGTATCCAACAAAATCCAGGGAGGTGGCTTCAGCAATGTAGACAGCTATCCACTTTAACCCTCGTCGCCAGTTTTGTGAGGGCCACGAAGAATCCAGCACGAGTTGAAGGATAGAAAGAAATAACATTTATTTACAATAACATATATATACAACAGCAGCAGCAACTCCCTTGCTGCTCACTCTCCTCTAGCCGGTTCCAAACTGGCCAGCTCTGTTTATGCAGGGACTCTGCTAATGATTTCTCCGCCCCCCTCATTGGGGAAGCTCATTCTCCCAAAGGATTGTGGGATTGCCATTAGTCCCCAGCCAGTGGTAAGCAGGCAGGTTACAACAGCCCCCTAGTAATTGACCCCTTTACCCTGGGAAAAAGTCTCTGACTATCCACTCTGTCTATGCTCCTCACACACAGACTAACTTTTATATCGCGGATTTGAACTCACCAGCTGCCATGCTGGAATTTGAAACCATGTTTCCAGAGCATTAGCCTGGCATCTGGATTACTAGCCCAATGACAATACCATCACATCCATATCCAGTGTAGTTGACTGTGATGAGGGAACTTTTTTGGAACATTTTCAGGTGGTGGGGGGGGGGGGGGGGGGGGGGGGGCTAAGATGGGCAGAATGGTTTAGTGATACAAACTCCTGACCCGCCCCGAATATCCTCACAGGGTCACAGGTTTATCCTGTCGGTGGAATACGAGGCCCTGTAATGAAGAGTCCACCTTTACCGGACAATATTCAGCACCAGTGAGTACAGAACTCGGGGGGGCGTTGAGTAGCTGAATACGTGGCTGCAGAGATGAAGCCAGAATCCTGGCCATTGCGGCCAACTCTGGGGAAAGTGGGACCTGCACAAGTTGGGCCTGTTGTTTAGTTCGGACTGGCAGCATCTGTGGAGAGAGAAAGAGAGTAAGCGCTCCAAAGAAGAGTCACATTGACTCGAAACTTTGGGCGAAATTCTCCCATCTAGAACTAAGTCCCATTGCAAGGGCCATGTGGTGGTCAATTTAGCGCGGCCAATCCACCTAACCTGCACATCTTTGGACTATGGGAGGAAACTGGAACACCCGGAAGAAGCCCACGGAGACACGGGGAAAGTGTGAAACTCCACACGGGCAATTACCCGGGGTCGGTATTGAACCTGGGTCCCTGGCGCTGTGAGGTGGCAGTGAAAACTACTGTGCCACCCTTGCTCCAGATGTGTTCTGGAGTGGCGTAACTTCTGTTTGGTGTAATAGAGAATTGTGATGGGGTGGGGGGGCGGGAGATCCCTGTTGGGCCTTCATCTGCATCCCATTCGTGGGAAGCAAATTAATTTCACTGGTCTCTATAGTGATCTCTGTATATGTTAACACATGATTAGTTAATGTGCAGTTAGTGCAGCCAGGTGATCATGAGATGGCAACACTAACAGGATCTATATAAGGAATTTCCCGCTCTTTCTGTAGGTTAGTGTGTGTGTCGCAGCTAGAGGATAGAAGTGACCAGCTCAGAGTGTAGTGTATTATATTAATTGTTAATTTAATCTAATCTTAGTTAATTATATTACTAGTCAAAGTATTAAAGTAAAGGAACTCACAAGTATATTATTTTGTTACTCAATAAATAATTTGTCATCAATGGAAGAATTTGACTGTTTATTATCAAGTTAAATACAACTCGGAAGACAAATGAGTAATATATATATTACATCTCTGTAATATAACAGTCTCCTGTGACTTTCCCAATCCACCATGGCCAGTGGAGGATCCCATGGGAAATTCACGCTGATGCCAAACCGATTTTTTGACTCCCATGGAATTCTGCCCCCACCCCCCACCATCACTATTGAACCCACCAGCAGAGGCATGGGAAAATTCCACCTGTTAACCCTGTTTCTCTCTCTTCCGATGCTACCAGACCTGCAGAGTTTTCCAGCGTTTTCTGTTTTTATTTCAAATCTCCTGCTTCGCGGTATTTTGCTTTTAGTATTCTGGTGCTTAACCTGGTGTTCAGATTTCTGAGGATACTTTGCCTTTCCGAGTAGTAATTTCAGGCAGACCAACCAATTTAAGAGAATCAGTCGGGCTTGTAACTTGACTCATTTGCACTTGCTAGAAGCAACACAAATTCATACGCAAACAAAAGGGATATGTTTCAAGCCTTGAGCATTTTTTCAATTAGCTGGGCTCTTGGGGAGCTTATTGTTCCTGTTGCTTTGTCCATGGCAATGCTTTGACCAATCAGATTCTACTCATTAACAAATCGGCATCCTTTCCGCCTGTAGTGTAAATTGTTGTGACTGTTTGACATTTGGCATGCTTGCATTTGCATCTGATGAGTGCAAGATGAAAAACTTCAGCAGCATGTCTTTCTTTTCAGTAATATTCATTGTATGTTTCTGTGGTAACACTACCAGGGCTCATAGCAAAATACAAACCCTTAAAGATTGGACATTGTAATAGCGTCTAACATTCTGAAAGACGTTCAGGATGAAAGGTGAGATGGTGGGAGTGGGAGGTGAACAAGAGATCAGGAGTGGAGGATTACAATGGTCTCAGAATGTAGACGTTACAGAGGGAGTGGTAATAATAATAATAATAATCGCTTATTGTCACAAGTAGGCTTCAATGAAGTTACTGTGAAAAGCCCCTAGTCGCCACATTCCGACGCCTGTTCGGGGAGGCCGGTACGGGAATTGAACCCGCGCTGCTGGTCTTGTTCTGCTTTACAAGCCAGCCCCAGTGGCGAGGCCATCCGAGGATCTAAATGAGGATGAGAATTTTTAAGTTGAGGTGTTGGTGAACTGGGAACTGATGGTGAGGTGTTGGGGGAACAGGAATCCATGCCAGTTAGGATACCGGCAGTAGAGCTTTGGATGAGTTGAAGTTTATGGAGGCTGGAAGATGGGGGCTGGACAATAATGCATTCGAATCGTTGAGTCTAAACGTGAGAAAGGCAAGGAAGAGGGTTTCAGCAGGAGGTGACACCTGTGGCAGCCTTGATTTTAAAATCCTCATTTGTCTGGTGAGACAATGTCAAATTTTACACTTGGTGAACAGTAAGGATGAAGATGACAATGAATTCTGACTGATTTCGTAACGCTGCTGACAACCTCGAAAGAGCTTCTTCGTGAGCACAGCTATATGTAACTCTCCAGACCAGATGTTTTCATAGATTATCATAGATTATCATAGAATTTACAGTGCAGAAGGAGGCCATTCGGCCCATAGAGTCTGCACCGGCTCTTGGAAAGAGCACCCTACCCAAGGTCCACACCTCCACCCTATCCGCATAACCCAGTAACCTCACCCAACACTAAGGGCAATTTTGGACACTAAGGGCAATTTGTCATGGCCAATCCACCTAACCTGCATATCTTTGGACTGTGGGAGGAAACCGGAGCACCCGGAGGAAACCCACGCACGCACGGGGAGGATGTGCAGACTCCGCACAGACAGTGACCCAAGCCGGAATCGAACCTGGGACCCTGGAGCTGTGAAGCAATTGTGCTGTCCACAATGCTACCGTGCTGCCCCCTCAGATCCTGGTTGGCACTACCTCACTCCCTACACAGGTGTATCTATCCCTGCACAGATTCTCCAAGCTGTCTCATTCTCTAGCTCAATCCGGAACCACCTGACCCTCTTCCAGCACTCCCCACCTTGACCCAATACTGTTCAAATGCCACTTATAAATAAAGTTGACAAAACAGGTTTACCTGCTTATCTCTGCAGACCTTGTGAAGAGTTGCTTGTGAAGAGTTGTGAAGAGGGGCTGGTTTGGCACAGTGGGCTGAATAGCTGCCAATCACCACGGCTTGCCTGCTGTAGCCAGGGTTGCCCCAGCAATCGATCCTTGCTGAGCATCGATTAATAACATCAATTTATTAGCCCTTCTCCCTCTGACTCTGTCTATCTCTTTATCTGTCCCTCTCTCTGTCTTTACCCCTCCCTCTCTCTCTATCTAACAATATATCACTCACCTGGTGAAGGAGCTACCCTCCGAAAGCTAGTGATTCCAAATAAACGTGTTGGACTTTAACCTGGTATTGTAAGACTTCTTCCTATGTCCACCCCAGTCCAACGCCGGCATCTCCACATCATTACAATATATCTATATCTCTTGTTAGGATACCACCTAAACCCCAATTTTTATTAGGAAACCGGATGAGAAACCCCAAACAATTTGCAATTTGGAAAACTGTGAAGAAAGGATACTTCACCCCAGGGGTGATGTCCCTGACCAATAGGTATCTTTTATGTTAAAACAAACTTTAATTTAAATACAGAATTAATCAGATTAACATCGAAGAAAATAGTTTTCCAATGAACAATTAAAACGTTTTTAAACACAAGGAAAAACTTAAACTTATGCCCCACGCCTTCACTATAAATATTCCAACCAGGCAACTCAATATGGTTCAAATGCCACTTATAAATAAAGTTAACAAAACAGGTTTACCTGCTTATCTCTGCAGACCTTGTGAAGAGTTCCTTGTGAAGAACTGTGAAGAGGGGCTGGTTCGGCACAGTGAGCTGAGCAGCTGGCTTGTAATACAGAGCAATGCCAGCAGTGCAGGTTCAATTCCCATACTGGCCTCCCCGAACCAGCCTCCCCGAACAGGGGCCAGAATGTGGCGACTAGGGGCTTTTCACAGTAACTTCATTGAAGCCTACTTGTGACAATAAGTGATTATTATTGTTAAGAGAGCAGATCCAGTCACTTCTGTTATGTCAACCTAACAACATTTGGCAAAACGACAAACAGCTCTGGCTCCTTCCATTAATTCCATCTTCTGCGTCCCACTAAGATGTCTCATGACCTGCTTATCTAGGACTAAGACTTATCTAGGATTAAGGGGGCTGGTTTAGCTCAGTTGGCTGGTCAGCTGGTTTGTGATAGAGAGGCAGGCAGCAGCATGGGTTCAAATCCTGAGCCGGCTGATGTTATTTGTGGAGACCCTGCCTTCTCAGCCTTGCCCCTCACCCGAGGTGTGATGATCCTCAGGTTAAATCACCATCAGTCAGCCCTCTGTTATGGGTCTAGGTTGACAGAACCCATTGAAAGTGTTTCATGGAGTTCAACCGACCCACAACTGTTAATAGATTGTGGTGTGGGAAGCACACGGCGTACTCTCCAGGTGTGATACAGCAATTATGGACAAATGGTTTTTAAAACAAAACAATGTTTATTCTATGAACTTAAGTTAATCTTAGCACCCATTACTTCAAAGATAACCCCAAAAGACTACAACACTAAATAATCCTTTAAACATCCAACCTTCAACAACAGACATGAGGTTACATTCAATGTATTTATAGTCTTTGGATTTGCAGACCAGCAAATACCAGCTCTGTATCTTCCTGCAGCTCTCAGCAAAAACACACAGACACTCCCAGCTTTCTCCTCAAACGGAAACCAAAAGCGAGCTCAGCTCCCCCCACCCTCTGACATCACTTCAGTAATATGATCAGCTCCATTTCTTAAAGGTACTCTCACATGACACCTCCCTTTCAAAGGGGAAAGCAGCCTATGGTGATCTGGGACCATGGTAACTTTACTTAGAATCATACAATCACTACAGTGCAGAAGGAGGCCATTTGGCCCATCAAAATATCTGAAAGGGTAGCCCACCTAGGGCCAGTAACCCAACCTAAGCTTTTGAACACTTATGGGCAATTGATTATGGCCAATCCACCTAGCCTGCACATCTTTGGACTGTGGGAGGAAACCGGAGCGCCCGGAGTAAACCCACGCAGACACGGGGAGAAAGTGCAAACTCCACACAGCCAGTGACCCACGGCCGGAATTGAACCCGGGTCCCTGGAGCTGTGAGGCAGCAGTGCTACCAATTGTGTCGCCCATACCTTTACTATCTAGGACTAATCACAAACCCTCAAATTAGGTACACCCCAGGGAATCGCAAGCAATCAAATCAATATCTCATTAGCCATCTAGATATAAACAAGTAAATGGTTGGAAACAACGCTACCTCACTTTTTACAACTCCTTAATCACACTGCCTGTAGGTATTTTAAACCAGGATGTTTAATAACATTACTGCCACAAATATAAAACAATTTCTTCCATTCATCATGCTCTCTCGATCCATTTCTAACTGTGGAGGAATACATTTAATAACGACAGTAGTGACTCCGTACACCAGCCGGAACCCCAGTGGTAATTCTGTCATGGCCATTTCTGGGAGCCCGGGCAGATAAACGCCTGCCAGTGAGGCAAAGATCCCACTTGCAAGAACTGCCAGCCAATTAGAGGGCCAAGGGGACCTTCAGTCCTGCAGCACCTTCAGGTCAGGTGGCCACTGCTGGAAGTGCAGGGGGCCCAGAGCATTAGCATGGATGGCGGCTGCGGGAGAGAGGTTGAGTGGGCAGCCTTGCCAAGGTCAAGCAGACAGGCATTACTGTGACAGGAAAGTGTCATTGTGGAGGGTTGGGGGGGGCGGTGGAGGGCGTCGTCCAGCTGGGGTGACAGATGTTCCCCGCCGTGAGTCCGCAAGGAGGCTGCCAGCGTCTAACTGACTGTCGATCCACGAAGCAAATCACCCCTACCCCCACCCCTCACCTGTTGCTAGTAGAGGGATGAAGGCCTTCATTGTCCGCTTAAGGGCTTTAATTAGCCTCTGGGTAGGAAGGCCATCTGCAATCTTCGCCGTCCCGACTTAATCAGGGGGCGTTGTTAGGGTGACGGACTCTACACCCCGCCCCTAGGCTCATTATACAGCATCCCTACCGCCCAGCCGATCTCGGAGTCAGCTGTGGGTGTCGAAGGGAATTAAATTCTGCCCGCATTTATCTACCATTTCATCACGGTATCTGAAATTATCTGTCGCTTTATATATTTCAATATATAACCTGTCTGTATAAATTAATATCTTTGTGTCATTCTATCTGAATGTCACTTTACATATCAATCTGGATCTGTGGTACACCATGGATCTGTCCCTTGATCTGTTCCACACCAGACATTGGGCTCTGTGTTTCGGTTACACCGTTTACTGAATAGAGGCTTTCCAAAGCTGCGACAGTAACTGCTAAAGACAGTAAAACAGACAATCCTTACAAATTAAATCCCGGTGCGATGACGAGATGTCATGCAATGACAGTAGTTTAGTACGCAGTCTCCCACACCATCTTACTCAAATTGTCTTTGAGCCGCCCAAAACACTTCCAGAGAGACAGATTTTTAATCCGCGAGGGAATCGAGGGTTATGGGGATAAGGCGGGAAAGTGGAGTTGAGGGTTATATCGGATCAGCCATGATAGCGGAGCAGAGTTGATGGGCCGAATGGCCTCATTCTGCTCCTGCGTCTTACGCCCATGGAGTTAAAGCCCCAAATCTTTCCCTTTCTTTGGCCTCGATCTTGGGCTTTTTTCCCCTAAAACTGGCCTCAGCCGGAGTGTTTAACCACATTCCAGGAAGGATGTCATGGCCTCAGAGAGGGTGGCAGAGGAGATTTACGAGAATGGTGTCTGGAATAACGGACTTCGGTTATATGGAGGGTGGAGTTTCCAACCCCTCCAGGATTGGCCTGGAATATCCAGGAATTGAACATTAACCTCCAGGATACTGCTTTGTGCGGCCTTGGAGAAAAATCATTGTGATTTATTTTGAACATTTCGCGTTGCCAGATATAATACTACGAATCCAGACCAGATCCCAACAGTGGCTGGGATACTGGGCAGAAATCCCAATATTTTATTTTAATTTTGTAAGGAAAGGAAAGGATTTCTTGCTCCAGAAGTGATTGAACAAAGAAATAGGGATATGGTTTATGAAAACAAACTTTATTACTAACACAGTATTAAAATATCTTTAACATCACAGCAGAAAATAACTGACAATTACTCCCCCAACCCAGAACCTCGGGCTGGATGTCTTCAAAAGCTGTTTTCACCTGCCTTGTTTCAACCCCTCCCTTGTCCTCAGACAAGTCTGCGCTGCTTTAAATAGTGTTTACCTCTTACAGTGGGAGCAGAACGGTTTCACTCTGCACACAGCTTCAGCCAGAAACTGAAAAATGCTTTCTCAAGCTCCACCCAGCAATCACATCACCTCACCAAGCTGAAAACTAATGAACTCCCCAGGGAACCCCCTTAATAAAAACAAAAATTGCATGAACCAAAGCTTTTTACGACGGTTAATTGCACCTCTGGCTCCCAAAATGCACGTGCCTTTCAAACTAGGATTTGTTGTAAACCATGACAGCAGCGGCCAAACACACTATAACCCCAACCTTTAACCCTGAATACAATATATCTAAAATCCTATATTCATCAAAATATAAATATTGAAAATGGCAACAACAAAGGCCGATTGGCTGATAGTCAAACATCATCCAATTGGGCAACGAGCCTTTTTCTTTTCCAATGGGTGTAGGAAGGCAGTAAGTCACAAGGGAGGGTGCGCTGGCCGACTAATAGCTGGGGCCTGGGGGCGTGCCGTACATTTCATCATTGTTGGCAACTCTAATTGAGAGGCTGGGATTTAATTCCACGGAGCGGAGAAGGTTATGAAGAAATTTAATCAAGGGGCTCGAAATCACAAGGCGTCGCTTCGGGAACATGCTCAAAGTCAAGATATTCCTTCTTCCCCTCCATTTTTTAAAATAATGATCTTTATTAGTGTCACAAGTAGGCTCACATTAACACTGCAATGAAGCTACTGTGAAATGCCCCTAGTCGCTACACTGAGGGAGAATTCAGAAAGTCCAATTCACCTAACAGCACGTCTTTCGGGACTAGTAGAACATAGAACATAACAGCGCAGTACAGGCCCTTCGGCCCTCGATGTTGCGCCGACCTGTGAAACCACTCTAAAGCCCATCTACACTATTCCCTTATCGTCCATATGTCTATCCAATGACCATTTGAATGCCCTTAGTGTTGGCGAGTCCACTACTGTTGCAGGCAGGGCATTCCACGCCCTTACTACTCTCTGAGTAAAGAACCTACCTCTGACATCTGTCCTATATCTATCTCCCCTCAATTTAAAGCTATGTCCCCTCGTGCTAGACATCACCATCCGAGGAAAAAGGCTCTCACTGTCCACCCATTCCAATCCTCTGATCATCTTGTATGCCTCAATTAAGTCACCTCTTAACCTTCTTCTCTCTGACGAAAACAGCCTCAAGTCCCTCAGCCTTCTCTCATAAGATCTTCCCTCCATACCAGGCAACATTCTGGTAAATCTCCTCTGCACCCTTTCCAATGCTTCCACATCCTTCCTATAATGCGGCGACCAGAATTGCACGCAATACTCCAAATGCGGCTGCACCAGAGTTTTGTACAGCTGCAACATGACCTCATGGCTCCGAAACTCAATCCCTCTACCAATAAAAGCTAACACACCGTACGCCTTCTTAACAACCCTCTCAACCTGGGTGGCAACTTTCAGGGATCTATGTACATGGACACCGAGATCTCTCTGCTCATCCACACTGCCAAGAATCTTACCATGAGCCCAGTACTCTGTCTTCCTGTTATTCCTTCCAAAATGAATCACCTCACACTTTTCTGCATTAAACTCCATTTGCCATCTCTCAGCCCAGCGCTGCAGCTTATCTATGTCTCTCTGTAACCTGCAACATCCTTCCGCACTGTCCACAACTCCACCGACTTTAGTGTCATCTGCAAATTTACTCACCCATCCTTCAGCCCTCCTCCAGGTCATTTATAAAAATGGCAAACAGCAGTGGCCCCAAAACAGATCCTTGTGGTACACCACTAGTAACTGGACTCCAGTCTGAACATTTCCCATCAACCACCGCCCTTTGTCTTCTTCCAGCTAGCCAATTTCTGATCCAAACTGCTAAATCACCCTGAATCCCATGCCTCCGTATTTTCTGTAGTAGCCTACCGTGGGGAACCTTATCAAACGCTTTACTGAAATCCATATATATCACATCAACTGCTTTACCCTCATCCACCTGTTTGGTCACCTTCTCAAAGAACTCAATAAGGTTTGTGAGGCACGACCTACCCTTCACAAAACCGTGTTGACTATCAAATTATTCCTTTCCAGATGATTATACATCCAATCTCTTATAAGCCTTTCCAAGATTTTGCCCACAACAGAAGTAAGGCTCACTGGCCTATAGTTACCTGGATTGTCTCTACTCCCCTTCTTGAACAAGGGGACAACATTTGCTATCCTCCAGTCTTGTCTGTAGACAAAGATGACTTGAAGATCAAAGCCAAAGGCTCAGCAATCTCCTCCCTAGCTCCCCAGAGAATCCTAGGATAAATCCCATCCGGTCCAGGGGACTTATCTATTTTCACACTTTCCAGAACTGCTAACACCTCCTCCTTATGAACCTCAAGCCCTTCTAGTCTAGGAGCCTGAATCTCAGTATTCTCCTCGACAACATTGTTTTTTTCCTGTGTGAATACTGACAAAAAATATTCATTTAGCCACTCTCCTATCTCCTCGGACTCCAAGCACAACTTCCCACTACTGTCCTTGACTGGCCCTACTCTTACCCTAGTCATTCGTTTATTCCTGACATATCTCTAGAAAGCTTTAGGGTTATTCTTGATCCTACCTGCCAAAGACTTCTCATGTCCCCTCCTGGCTCTTCTTAGCTCTCTCTTTAGGTCCTTCCTAGCTAACTTGTAACTCTTGAACGCCCTAACTGAACCTTCATGTCTCATCTTTACATAAGCCTCCTTCTTCCTCTTGACAAGCGTTTTGACTGCTTTAGTAAACTATGGTTCCCTTGCTCGACCACTTCCTCCCTGCCTGACAGGTACATACTTATCAAGGACACGCAGTAGCTGTTCCTTGAACAAGCTCCACATTTCCATTGTGCCCAGCCCCTGCAGTTTTCCTCTCCATCCGATGCATCCTAAGTCTTGCCTCATCGCATCATAATTGTCTTTTCCCCAGATATAACTCTTGCCCTGCGGTATATACCTATCCCTTTCCATCACTAAAGTAAACGTAATTGAATTGTGATTACTATCACCAAAGTGCTCACCTACCTCCAAATCTAACACCTGTCCTGGTTCATTACCCAGTAACAAATCCAATATGGCCTCGCCTCTCGTTGGCCTATCTACATACTGTGTCAGGAAACCCTCCTGCACACATTGGACAAAAACGGACCCATCTAAAGTACTCGAACTGCAGCGTTTCCAGTCAATATTTGGAAAGTTAAAGTCCTCCATAACAACTACTCTGTTGCTTTCGCTCCTATTCAGAATCATCTTTGCAATCCTTTCCTCTACATCTCTGGAACTTTTCGGAGGCCTATAGAAAACCCCAAACAGGATGACCTCTCCTTTCCTGTTTCTAACCTCAGCCCATACTACCTCAATAGACGAGTCCTCATCAAACGTCCTTTCTGCCACCGTAATACTGTCCTTGACTAACAATGCCACCCCTCCCCCTCTTTTACCACCTTCCCTGAGCTTACTGAAATATCTAAACCCCGGCACCTGCAACAACCATTCCTGTCCCTGCTCTCTCCATGTCTCCGAAACAGCTACAACATCGAAGTCCCAGGTACCAACCCATGTCGTAAGTTCACCCACCTTATTCCGGATGCTCCTGGCATTGAAGTAGACACACTTTAAACCAACTTCCGGCCTGCAGGTGCACTCCTGCAACTTTGAAACCTTACTCATGACCTCACTACTCTCAACCTCCTGTATACTGGAGCTACAATTCAGGTTCCCAAGCCCCTGCTGAACTAGTTTAAACACTCCCGAAGAGCATTAGCAAATTTCCCCCCCCCAGGATATTGGTACCCCTCTGGACCAGGTGTAGACCATCCCATTTGTAGACGTCCCACTGACCCCAGAATGAGCCCCAATTATCCAGAAATCTGAAACCCTCCCTCCTGCACCATCCCTGTAGCCACGTGTTCAACTCCCATCTCTCCCTATTCCTCGTCTCGCTATCACGTGGCACGGGTAACAACCCAGAGATAATAACTCTGTTTGTCCTAGATCTAAGCTTCCACCTTAGCTCCCTGAATTCTTGCCTTACATCCCTATCCCTTTTCCTACCTATGTCGTTGGTACCTTTGTGGACCACGGCTTGAGGCTGCTCCCCCTCCCCCTTAAGGATCCCGAAAACACGATCCGAGACAAGACGCACCCTGGCACCTGGGAGGCAACACACCAACCGCGATTCTCGCTCGTTCCCACAGAATCTCCTATCTATCCCCTTAACTATGGAGTCTCCAATGACTAATGCTCTACTCCTCTCCCCCCTTTCCTTCTGAGCAACAGTGACAGACTCTGTGCCAGAGACCTGCACCCCATGGCTTACCCCTGGTAAGTACCCCCCCCCCCCCAACAGTATCCAAAGCAGAGGAAAGCCACACAGACACGGGGAGAACGTGCAGACTCCGCACAGACAGTGACCCAGCCAGGATTTGAACCTGGGATCCTGGCGCTGTGAAGCCACAGTGCTAACCACTGTGCTACTGTGCTACCCATTTGCATTCCCACCAAAATTGCACTGGAAGGTAGGGTCCCAGAATCTCTGTAATTGCGGGCAGCATCTGACCGCTGACTTCAGGACCCGACCCAATATGGCAGTGGCTTGAGCGTCAATGTCGAACGGAGCAGTGGATTCAGGCCACTGGCCCCCCGTTAACTCTGGGCAGTGAACTCTGACTCACCCCGTACGCTTCGCAATGATGTAAAGAAATCTCTCTTTTCCTTCCAGATTGCTCCAGGCCCAGTGCTTCCCAGAGCATCTCCGAGTTGGTCACGCCAACACTGAACATGCCGCAGTCGTTCGGCTCTCCCGGACGTCCGTCCATCCTCGACACCTTCCTCGTCGCCGGACTCAGCCCTCCGGGGCTGAATGGGTCGGAGGGAGACGCGGCGGAACGGCCATCCCAGGAGGGCCCGGGCCAGCGGGACGGGGTTACCATGGGAGACCGATGCTGGCCCGTCCGCCCCACCCTCAGAAATGAGCTGGACACTTTCTCCGTCCATTTCTATGTGTTCTTTGGACCCAACATTTCCGTGCCCCCCGATAGGCCGGCCGTGTTTGTCATCAACCTGGTTCCAGTGCTGGACAGTGGAGGGGTCCTCAACATGGAGCTAAAATTCAACACGGTAAGTTCTCTTTCAATTCATTCATGGCCTTCAGAAGCACACAAAAGGACCGGGTGTAGGGATGTTGTTGGCAGGATGAGCAGTTATTGCCCATCCCTATTTGTCCTTAAGCAACGTTGAATACAACTGAGTGTCGTTTCAGAGGGTAGTTTAGAGTCAACCCCATTGCTGTGGGTCTGGAGTCACCTGTAGGCCAGACAGGGTAAGGACGGCAGATTTCCTTCCCTGAAGGGACATTGGTGAACCAGATGGGTTTGTAAATCCCTGGGTGACTATGACTGACACTTTCTTTTTCCAAGTCCAAATTGGCTCATTGGCAGAATGTAAATTCCCCAGCCCCCGAGATGGGGTTTGAACTCAGCTCCCGGAGAAGTGAGAGAAATCGAGGGGCATCCCAAAATGAGAGGGGTGAAAAAAGGGGCCTTCAGTGTTGACAAAGTATTCCCTCTCGGTGTCCATTCGTTTTTAAAAAAATTTAGAGTGCCCAATTCATTTTATCCAATGAAGGGGCAATTTCGCGCGGCCAATCCACCTCGCCTGCACGTCTTCGGGTTTTGGGGCAACCCACGCAAATTCAGGGAGAATGTGCAAACTCCACACGGACAGTGACCCAGAGCCGGGATCGAACCTGGGACCTCGGCGCTGTGAGGCAGCAGTGCTAACCCATTGCGCCACTGTGCTGCCCTCTCAGTGTCCATTCTAAAGGCAATAGCTATACCTTGGGATAAGGCATTAATCAGTAAGAAATTTAAGCGTGTAGCAGAGGCAATGTAATAACCTGGGCAGCACGGCAGCATTGTGGTTAGGACAATTGCTTCACAGCTCCAGGGTCCCAGGTTCGATTCCCGGCTTGGGTCACTGTCTGTGCGGAGTCTGCACATCCTCCCCGTGTGTGCGTGGGTTTCCTCCGGGTGCTCCGGTTTCCTCCCACAGTCCAAAGATGTGCAGGTTAGGTGGATTGGCCATGCTAAATTGCCCTTAGTGTCCAAAATTGCCCTTAGTGTTGGGTGAGGTTCCTGGGTTATGGGGATAGGGTGGAGGTGTGGGCCTTGGGTAGGGTGCTCTTTCCAAGAGCCGGTGCAGACTCGATGGGCCGAATGGCCTCCTTCTGCACTGTAAATTCTATGAAATAACCATGCTGGTCATCAATCTTCATAAAAATTGGACCAATCAAATTGGCAACAGTGGCCTGGAAGATAAGGTTGGAGAATACTTTTGTGATAGTTTCCTGAAACAATATTTGGTGAAACCAACCAGGGATAAAGACATTTTAGATATACTATTACACAATGAGTCAAGTTTAATTAATAATTTCAGAGCAAAAGATCCTCTTGGAACTGGTGACCATAAAGCCATATTCAGTTTGAGAGTGGTAGACTCCAGCCCCATGCAGCAAGCAATTAGGAAGGCAAATGGCATGTTGCACTTTATTGCAAGTGGATTGGAGTTCAAGAATAAGAAAATCTTGTTACAGTTGTGTAGGGTTTTGATGTGACCGCATCAGGGACACTGGGCAGTTTTAATGCTCATATTTTAGGAAGGGCATTCCTGCATTGGAGGTCTTGGGAAGTACCAGCTATGGAAACAGACAAGAGTCTGCCTTAGTGACCACGGGAATAGAATTGGAATACTTGAATTGGAGGTGTTACGGCAAAGGTTTATGAGACAGGTCCCCGAGGCGTCATGATATGCAAACATGCAGCTGATGAACATATAGAATAGGACACGACCAATGAGCAGTCAGGACACTCAGGGGTGGTATTCACTATAAAAGGGATGAGGCACTCACACCCTGCCTCTTTCCACAGACCAACATCTACAGAGTGAGACAGGGTGTATCCTCCGCATCACCCCCCAGCACGTGGCTTAGAGCAAGGCTGGCTCAGTTAGACTGAGTTACTACATTTAGATTAGCAGAGAGTCGAACTCATTGAGAACTGTGCTAATAGTTCAATAAAACACATTGAACTCACTTCAAAGTCTGGAGCATCTTTTACTCAAAACTGCATCAAGCGGCAGCTTGTGTTATTCCAAATTACACAACACAACACGAGACGAACGCGTTTTCCCAAGATGAGAGGCAAAGAGAATTGGGTTTTATATTCTCGGGAGTTCAGGAGAATGAGACGCAACCTCATTGAAACATTTAAGGTTCTGAAGGGGCTTGGTAAAGTGGACACTGGGAGACCGCATCGCCTGGCCAGGGAATCTAGAATCTAGATCAGGGGCAGAGTCTTATAATGAAGGATTAAGGACTGAGACAGGGAGAAGTTTCTTCGTTCACAGAGTTGTGAACCTTTCGGGAAAAAAAAACAGTCTATTACACAGGGCTAACTCGCTGGCTTTGAAAGCAAACCAAGGCAGGCCAGCAGCACGGTTCAATTCCCGGACCAGCCTCCCCGAACAGGCGCTGAAATGTGGTGACTAGGGGCTTTTCACAGTAACTTCATTTGAAGCCTACTTCTGACAATAAGTGATTTTCATTTTGTGGGCAGCACGGTAGCATTGTGGATAGCACAATTGCTTCACAGCTCAAGGGTCCCAGGTTCGATTCCGGCTTGGGTCACTGTCTGTGCGGAGTCTGCACATCCTCCCCGTGTCTGCGTGGGTTTCCTCCGGGTGCTCCGGTTTCCTCCCACAGTCCAAAGATGTGCAGGTTAGGTGGATTGGCCATGATAAATTCCCTTTAGTGTCCAAAATTGCCCTTAGTGTTGGGTGGGGTTACTGGGTTATGGGGATAGGGTGGGGGTGTGGGGTTGGGTAGGGTGCTCTTTCCAAGAGCCGGTGCAGACTCGATGGGCCGAATGGCCTACTTCTGCACTGTAAATTCTATGAAATGAATTCTCGACCCCACATTCTCCACCATTGAAGCTTGGTATCTGCTCTGCCTTTTGAAAATGAAAATCGCTTATTGTCACAAGTAGGCGTCAACTGAAGTTACTTTTAAAAAAAACCTAGTCGCCACATTCCGGCGCCTGTTCGGGGAGGCTGGTGCGGGAATTGAACCGTGCTGCTGGCCTGCCTTGGACTGCTTTCAAAGTCAGCGATTGAGCCCTGTGCCAAACCAGCACCTTTTGGCTCAGATCTGGTATGTCTCTCTTGTGGGGACCATGAATTGGATTCAGTTTGCATTTGAATTGGTTTTTGGAGCAGGCAAGGAGCTGGATTAGGGGTTCGCCCCTGTCCACACTCTGAGCCCCGGCTTGGTAATGGAGAAAAGTAATACAGTTAAGGTTGAGATAAACAAATATTTGGTCTCTCAGGGGAATGGGTGGGAAAATGGTGTTGAGGTAGAGGATCGGCAATAATTGTATTTCATGACGGAGCAGGCGCGTGAGGCTGAATGGTTTACTCCTGCCCATGCTGGGTATGTCTTGATTTTATTCTCTTAATGCTGTACCTGAATCTACTACTCTCTAGAATTTTATTAATTAATGAGGCCAGCGTGAGTTGCCCATCCCTAATTGCCCTTCAGAAGGTGATGGTGAGCTGCCTTCTTGAACCGCTGCAGTCCATGAGGTGCAGGTACACCCACTGTGCTGTTAGGGAGGGGGTACCAGGATGTTGACCCAGCGACAGTGAAGGAACGGCGATATATTTCCCAGTCCGGGTGGCGAGTGACTTGGAGGGGAACCTCCAGGTGGTGGGGTTCCCAGGTATCTGCTGCTCTTGTCCTTCTAGATGGTAGTGGCCGTGGGTTTGGAAGGTGCTGCCTAAGGAACCTTGGTGAGTTCCTGCAGTGCATCCTGTAGATGGCACACACACGGCTGCTACTATTTGTCGGTGGTGGAGGGAGTGAATGTTTGTGGAAGGAGGAGCAATCAGGCGGGGCTGCTTTGTCCTGGATGGTGTCGAGCTTCTTGAGTGTTGTTGGAGCTGCACTCATCCAGGCAAGTGGAGAGTCATGGCACATTCTTTCTCTCTTTCACTCTCTCTCTCTCTCTGCCTCTCTCTTTTTCTCACTCTTTCTCTCTCTCTCTCTCTGGGTGTAATTTATGCTCTCCCCTGTGAGGGTTTTGATGGGGAGTGGGGTGCATTTAACCAGACGGGAGGGTGGCAGAAGTGTAGCCACCTGGGTTGGCCAAGTCCCGATTTAAAATGGAGAACAGCAAAGGCTGAAGGGAAATTCAGCCAACACGGGCAGAAACCAGCAGGTGCAAGTTTACTGTGTATTAAACTCTGCAAAAGCCCAGACAGCATCGATACCAGCAGCCATCGGCATAATAATATAGCAGCCATCTACATACTAATGCCCGATCCCCGGGAACAATCGCAACATTTGGGACAAACAAAGCTAAGCCAGACTCCCCGGCGCCAGCAGGAGCCAACACAAAAGAGGTTAACGGGCACCTCAAGACCGCCCATCGATCAGGGAACCGCTCCAGTAATGGAGAAATCGAACCAAGCGATTGGAACAAAGTCCAATCACCTCGAACCAGGTACAGGGTCCGCCCCGAAAGGCGGGAAGCCCCTGGGGACCATAAAAGTTAAGCCCCCAAGTTCAAATCGCTCTTCTTGACCGGGTCACCCAGCAACGCGAACCAACCCTTGACCGTGACCGGTTCAACTGCCGCCGAGAGACCATAAGTCTTAAGTCAACGCTCGCTACGAGATAGGCGCTCCTAGCTACCAATCCGTACCAACTTCGAATCCCGCAGACTCAGAACCCAAACGAAAGGCCATTTGTTCCCCTGACCTGGTGGCCAGTCCGAAGTTAAGTAAAGGCCTGTTGGTTGTAGAAGTAGCTTAGACATAGAATTTGTGCATGAGTAGCGATTACTGTGTATAATAAATGTGCTTTGATTTGAATCTTACTAATCGGTGCATTGAGTTATTGATCATTACTTGGACTTGAACCTCGTGGCGGTATCCTAAAGATACCTGGCGACTCGAGAGCACAGGTTATAAAACAGAGCAATTGAACCAACCAAAAGTTAGCAACAGATGGGATCCACAGCAATGGGTGGGTGCATTACCAGTATCAGCCACCTCCTCCACAGTGGCACTGCTGAGCAATGAAGAGCTGACGGCCTCTGATTGGGCGGCACCTCTTGGTCGGGGGGTGGGAGCAAGGGGGCAGGACGTCTGTGAAGGCCCGCCACTACCCAGTAAATAAGGCGTGCCTTCTCGAACAGAGAATTAGCTGATGAATTATTAATTGAATCATGATGAGATCCACATCACTCACACGTGGCTTACTTTTACTTCCACCTTCTGTCTCCCTGTGTTACTCTCTCATAAATTCATAGAATTTACAGTACAGAAGGAGGCCATTTGGTCCATTGACTCTGTACCGGCTCTTGGAAAGAGCACCCTACTTAAGCCCACATCTCCATACTATCCCCGTAACCCAGTAACCCCACCCTCACTCTGTCTCTCTCATTCCTTCCTACACTCTGCCTCTTTCCACCTCTGTCTTTCTCACTCTCTCCCTCTCTGCATCTTCGCTGTCTCTTTTCACTATCTCTCTCTGCCTCTCTCACTCTGTCTCTCTCTTGCTCTGTCTCTCTATTTGTCTCTGCTTCTCCCTCTCTTTGTGCCTATCTCTGTGTCCTTCTCTTTAACCAAGTGTAACTTGCTGTGTTGCTGCGTGCCTCTCTGTCTCTCTCTATCTAACGCCCTCTTTCACACTCCCTGTTTCTCTTATCTCTCACACTTATCTGCCCCTTCTTCCTTTCATTGTCTCTGTTTCTTTAGCTCGCTCTCTATCTGGCCTTGTCTCTCATTGTTCTGTGTCTCTTTCTCCCATGCTCGTTCTCTCTATCTCTCTCGTGTTTGTATAGACATCAGCTGATCTACTCTGACATTCTGGTCACTGTTGTGAAGTTTAACTCATAGCCTGGCCCCGTCCTCCAGTCAAACTGTGTCAGGCATTGTTTGCGGGTGAAAGGTGGAGATTGGTCAATCAGAATTTAATTACTGTTTGCTGCAGGTTTGCAGCAGGGTCAGAGAACAATAAAACCTTTCTCACGTTTACTGCTTGTTACAGTTTCAAGTGTTTTTAAAAAAAATAATTTTTATTCAAATTTTCACAAAATATCAACAACAAAATACACAAAGAAAAGACCCCCCCCCCCCCCCCATATACATAAATAATAAATTAACAGCCTTCATCAACACAGAGGCAAATATACACACTCACTCAAGAAAAGCGAGGCCAGAATTCCGGCCTCGTTTGCCTCCTGCACTCCCGGCTCCTCTGCCACCCCAAATATTGGGAGCCCCCAGCCCAGCTTGACCCTAGAACCTACCACCCTCGACACTGTCCTCGCTACACCCTTCCAAAATTCCTCCAGCGCTGGGCACGCTCAGAATATGTGGGTGTGGTTTGCTGGGCACCCTGAGCACCTAACACACCTGTCCTCACCCCCAAAGAACCGTCTCATCCTTGCCCCGGTCATGTGTGCCCTGTGCAGCACCTTAAATTGTATGAGGCTGAGCCTCGCGCACGAAGAGGAAGAGTTCACCCTCCCCAGGGCATCCGCCCACATCCCCTCGTCAATCTCCTCACCCAACTCCTCCTCCCACTTACCCTTCAGCTCCTCCACCGAGGCCTCCTCCTCCTCCTGCATCACCTGATATGTTGCCGAGATCCTCCCCTCTCCAACCCACCCCCCCGACAGGACCCTGTCCTGGCGGCAACAGTGGGAACTCCACCACCTGCCGCCGAACAAACGCCCTTACCTGCATATATCTGAAGGTGTTCCCCGGGGGGAGCCCAAACCTCTCCTCCAGCTCACCCAGGCTCGCAAACTTCCCGCCCACAAACAGGTCCCCCATCCTTCTAATACCTACCCTGTGCCAGCTCAGAAACCCTCCGTCCATCCTCCCCGGGACAAACCGGTGGTTCCCCCGAATCGGGGACCACACCGAGGCCCCACCTCCCCCTGTGACGTCTCCATTGCCCCCAAATTTTGAGGGTAGCTGCCACCACCGGGCTCGTGGTATACCTCATTGGAGGAAGCGGCAGCGGCGCCATCACCAGCGCCTCCAGGCTCGTGCCCACACAGGACGCCATCTCCAGCCTCTTCCATGCTGCCTCATCCCCCTGCATCACCCACTTACGCACCATCGCCACGTTGGCGGCCCAATAATACCTACAGAGGTTAGGCAGCGCCAACCCCCCCAATCCCTGCACCGCTCCAGGAACACCCTTCTCATCCTCGGGGTCTTCTGCGCCCACACAAACCCCATAACGCTCCTGTTAACCCGCCTGAAGAAGGCCTTCGGGATCAGGATGGGGAGGCATTGGAACAGGAACAAAACCTCGTGAGCACCGCCATTTTAACTGACTGCACTCTACCCGCCAGGGAGAGTGGCAGCACATCCCACCTCTTAAACTCCTCCTCCATCTGCTCCACCAGCCTCGTGAAGTTAAGCTTATGTACGGACCCCCAGCTCCTAGCCACCTGGACCCCCAGGTACATAGAACATAGAACATAGAAAATACAGCACAGAACAGGCCCTTCGGCCCACGATGTTGTGCCGAACCTTTGTCCGAGATTAATCATAGATTATCATTGAATTTACAGTGCAGAAGGAGGCCATTCGGCCCTTTGAGTCTGCACCGGCTCTTGGAAAGAGCACCATACCCAAACTCAACACCTCCACCCAACACCAAGGGCAATTTGGACATTAAGGGCAATTTATCATTGGCCAATTCACCTAACCCGCACATCTTTGGACTGTGGGAGGAAACCGGAGCACCCGGAGGAAACCCACGCAGACACGGGGAGGACGTGCAGACTCCGCACAGACAATGACCCAAGCCGGAATCGAACCTGGGACCATGGAGCTGTGAAGCAATTGCGCTATCCACAATGCTACCGTGCTGCCCTTAAGAACAAATAAATCTACACTATATCATTTTACCGTCATCCATGTACCTATCCAATAGCTGCTTGTAGGTCCCTAATGTTTCCGACTCAACTACTTCCACAGGCAGTGCATTCCATGCCCCCACTACTCTCTGGGTAAAGAACCTACCTCTGATATCCCTCCTATATCTTCCACCTTTCACCTTAAATTTATGTCCCCTTGTAATGGTGTGTTCCACCCGGGGAAAAAGTCTCTGACTGTCTACTCTATCTATTCCCCTGATCATCTTATAAACCTCTATCAAGTCGCCCCTCATCCTTCTCCGTTCTAATGAGAAAAGGCCTAGCACCCTCAACCTTTCCTCGTAAGACCTACTCTCCATTCCAGGCAACATCCTGGTAAATCTTCTTTGCACCTTTTCCAGAGCTTCCACATCCTTCCTAAAATGAGGCGACCAGAACTGTACACAGTACTCCAAATGTGGCCTTACCAAAGTTTTGTACAGCTGCATCATCACCTCACGGCTCTTAAATTCAATCCCTCTGTTAATGAACGCGAGCACACCATAGGCCTTCTTCACAGCTCTATCCACTTGAGTGGCAACTTTCAAAGATGTATGAACATAGACCCCAAGATCTCTCTGCTCCTCCACATTGCCAAGAACTCTACCGTTAACCCTGTATTCCGCATTCATATTTGTCCTTCCAAAATGGACAACCTCACACTTTTCAGGGTTAAACTCCATCTGCCACTTCTCAGCCCATCTCTGCATCCTATCTATGTCTCTTTGCAGCCGACAACAGCCCTCCTTACTATCCACAACTCCACCAATCTTCGTATCGTCTGCAAATTTACTGACCCACCCTTCAACTCCCTCATCCAAGTCATTAATGAAAATCACAAACAGCAGAGGACCCAGAACTGATCCCTGCGGTACGCCACTGGTAACTGGGATCCAGGCTGAATATTTGCCATCCACCACCACTCTCTGACTTCTATCGGTTAGCCAGTTCGTTATCCAACTGGCCAAATTTCCCACTATCCCATGCCTCCTTACTTTCTGCATAAGCCTACCATGGGGAACTTTATCAAATGCCTTACTAAAATCCATGTACACTACATCCACTGCTTTACCTTCATCCACATGCTTGGTCACCTCCTCAAAGAATTCAATAAGATTTGTAAGGCAAGACCTACCCCTCACAAATCCGTGCTGACACCCCCTAATCATGCAGTGTCTTTCCAGATGCTCAGAAATCCTATCCTTCAGTACCCTTTCCATTACTTTGCCGACCACCGAAGTAAGACTAACTGGCCTGTAATTCCCAGGGTTATCCCTAGTTCCTTTTTTGAACAGGGGCACGACATTCGCCACTCTCCAATCCTCTGGTACCACCCCTGTTGACAGTGAGGACAAAAAGATCATTGCCAACGGCTCTGCAATTTCATCTCTTGCTTCCCATAGAATCCTTGGATATATCCCGTCAGGCCCGGGGGACTTGTCTATCCTCAAGTTTTTCAAAATGCCCAACACATCTTCCTTCCTGACAAGTATTTCCTCGAGCTTACCAATCTGTTTCACACTGTCCTCTCCAACAATATCGCCCCTCTCATTTGTAAATACAGAAGAAAAATACTCATTCAAGACCTCTCCTATCTCTTCAGACTCAATACACAATCTCCCGCTACTGTCCTTGATCGGACCTACCCTCGCTCTAGTCATTCTCATATTTTCTCACATATACCTGAAACTCCTCTCCGCCCTTTTTAGTGGGAGCTCACCAATCCCCCTCTCCTGGACCCCCAGGTGCACTACGAACAACTCGCTCTTCCCCATATTAAGCTTGTACCCGGAGAAATCTCCAAACTCCCTAAGGATCCTCATCACCTCCGGCATTCCCCCCACCGGGTCCGCCACATATAGCAGCAAATCATCCGCATAGAGTGACACCCAAAGCTCCTCCCCACCCCGCACCAGCCCCCTCCAGTTCCTTGACTCCCTCAACGCCATGGCCAGGCGTTCAATCGCCAGTGCAAAGAGCAGGGGGGACAGGGGACACCCCTGCCTCGTCCCCCGGTGTAGCCGGAAATACTCTGACCTCCTTCTGTTCGTGGCCACACTCGCCACCGGGGCCTCATACAGCAGCCTCACCCACCTGACAAACCCCTCCCCGAACCCGAACCTTTCCAACACCTCCCACAGGTTCCCCCACTCCACCCTATCAAAGGCCTTCTCCGCATCCATCGCCGCCACTATCTCCGCCTCCCCTTCCATCGCCGGCATCATTATAACATTACAGCATACAAAATGATCAGGGGGTTAGATAGGGTGGACAGTGAGAGCCTTCTCCCGCGGATGGAAATGGCTGGCACGAGGGGACATAACTTTAAACTGAGGGGTAATAGATATAGGACAGAGGTCAGAGGTAGGTTCTTTACGCAAAGAGTGGTGAGGCCGTGGAATGCCCTACCTGCAACAGTAGTGAACTCGCCAACATTGAGGGCATTTAAAAGTTTAATGGATAAGCATATGGATGATAATGGCATAGTGTAGGTTAGATGGCTTTTGTTTCGGTGCAACATCGTGGGTCGAAGGGGCTGTACTGCGCTGTATCGTTCTATGTTCTATGTAAGAGCCTCCGTACATTGGTATTCAACTGCCTCCCTTTCACGAACCCCGTTTGATCCTCATGTATGACCTGCGGCACACAGTCCTCTATCCTCATGGCCAAAATCTTTGCCAGCATTTTGTCTACATTTAAGAGTGAGATTGGCCTGTATGACCCACACTGTAGGGGATCCTTGTCCCGCTTCAGGATCAGGGAAATCAGCGCTCTAGACATTGTCGGGGGCAGAGCCCCCCGTTCCCTTGCCTCGTTGAAGGTCCTTACCAACAGCGGGCCCAGCAGGTCCGCATACTTCTTATAAAATTCAACCGGGAACCCAACCGGCCCCGGTGCCTTCCCCGCCTGCATGTTCCCTATCCCTTTGACCGACTCCTCCAACCCAACCGGCGCCCCCAACCCCGCCACCTGCCCCTCCTCCACCCTCGGAAACCTCAGCCGGTCCAGGAAGCAACCCATCCCTCCCTCTTCCAGTGGGGGCTCAGACCGGTACAGTTCCTCGTAGAAGTCCCTGAAGACCCCATTGATACCCACCGCACTTCCCTCCTCCATCCCTAACTCCCCCGATCTCCCTAGCTGCCTCTCGCTTCCGAAGCTGGTGCGCCAGCATACTGCTCGCCTTTTCTCCATATTCATATACCGCCCCCTGCGTCTTCCTCCATTGTGCCTCTGCCTTCCTGGTGGTCAACAAATCGAACTCAGCCTGGAGGCTACGCCGCTCCCTAAGCAATCCCTCCTCCAGGACCTCCGCGTCCCTCCTATCCACCCTCACCATCTCCTCCACCAACCTCTCCCTCTCTCTCCTCTCCCCCCTCTCCTTATGTGCCCTAATGGAGATCAGCTCTCCTCTGACGATCACCTTCAGCGCCTCCCAGACCACCCCTACTTGCACCTCCCCATTGTCATTAGCCTCCAGGTACCTCTCTATACACTTCCGGTCCCGCCCGCTCACCTCCTCGTCCGCTTGCAACCCCACCTCTAGGCGCCACAGCGGGCGCTGGTCCCTCTCCTCCCCCAACTCGAGGTCCACCCAGTGCGGAGCGTGATCAGAAATGGCTATCGCCAAGTACTCCGTATCCTCCACCCTCGGAATAAGCGCCCTGCTCATGACAAAAAAGTCAATCCGGGAGTAAGCCTCGTGAACATGGGAGAAGAATGAAAATTCCCTGGCCCCCGACCTCGCAAACCTCCATGGGTCCACCCCTCCATCTGGTCCATGAACCCCCTCAGCACCTTGGCCGCCGCCGGCCTCCTGCCCGTCCTAGACCAAGAGCGATTTAGTGCCGTGTACAGCACCGTGTTGAAATCCCCCCCCCCCCCCATTATCAGGCCCCCTGTCTCCAGGTCCGGAATCCGGCCCAGCATACATCGCATGAACCCCGCATCGTCCCAATTCGGGGCATATACATTGACCAGCACCACCCGCTCCCCCTGCAGCTTGCCACTTACCATCACATACCTACCGCCACTGTCTGCCACAATGCTCGACGCCTCGAACGACACTCTCTTCCCTACCAAGATTTTTGCATCCAAACCCGAATGAAACACCTGCCCTACCCACCCCTTTCTCAATCTTACCTGATCCACCACCCTCAGGTGCGTCTCCTGAAGCATGGCCACATCCGCCTTCAGCCCCTTCAGGTGCACGAACACCCGGGCCCGCTTGACTGGCCCATTCAGTCCCCTTACATTCCAGGTTATCAGCCGGGTCATGGGGCTACTCACCCCTCTCCCCCGCCGACTAGCCATATCCCTTCCTAGGCCAGCCACGTGCCCGTGCCCCCCGCACAACCCGTTCCCACAGCGACAGGCCCCCGCTCCGACCTCCTCTACCAACTCCAGCTCCCCCTTGGCCATTCCAGCAGCAACCCGCCCCAGCTAGGTCCCCCTCTAGCTGCATTGCTCCCCCCATTGCGCTCCCGTAAGTCAGCTGACACCTGCTGACCCCGGCCACTCCCGCCGCTCCATCGACCCCCCCCACACAGTGTGGAACTTGCCTCCACCCCCCCCCCCGTCCACCAGTGGGATCTCATCCATTCCACTCCCAGCGCGGGAGAAAAAGCCCGCGCTTCCCAGCTCCGGCCCCGCCCCTTCAGCCCTAAACGCGGGAAAAAGCCCGCGCTTTCCACTCACCCGGCCCCGCCTCCTCTGGCGGAGCTCCCTTTCCTGGCCCGGTCCTACTGCCCCCAACTCAGGCCCCCGTCCCCCGCGGGGCCCCATCTCCCCTACCGAGATCAACCCCCCAAGCAGTTGACCTACCCCCCTCCCCACGAGCCCGCCCGGCGGACCTAATTAAAATAATGCCCAATCAACCCCCAAAAAACAAAGAACCCCCCCTCGAAACCCACCCCAACAATCCCCAACCATCCCTCCACCGCGACCCCTCATCCCCGACCCTTTGTCTGAGTCCAGTATTTAGACCTGAACAAAGGCCCACGCCTCCTCCGGGGACTCGTAATAGTGTGTCGATCTTTATAGGTGACCCACAGACACGCCGGTTGCAGCATACCGAACTTCACCCCCTTCCTGTGCAGCACTGCCTTCTCCCGGTTGTAACCGACCCTCTTCTTCGCCACCTCCGCGCTCCAATCCTGGTAGATCTGGACTTCCGCGTTCTCCCACCTGCTGCTCCGCTCCTTCTTGGCCCACCTTAACACACACTCCCGATCAGCAAACCGGTGGGACCGCATCAGCACCGCACACGGCGGCTCGCTGGGCCTGGGCCTCCTCGCCTGCACTCGGTGGGCCCCCTCCAGCTCCAAGGGCCCCTGAAAGGCCCCCGCTCCCATCAGCGAATTCAGCGCGGTGACCACGTAGGCCCCCACGTCAGAGCCCTCCGGGAGACCCAGGATCCGCAGGTTTTTCCGCCTCGACCGGTTCTCCATCTCCTCGAACCTCGCCTGCCATTTCTTGTGGAGCGCCTCGTGCGCCTCCACCTTCACCGCCAGGCCCAGGATCTCGTCCTCATTCTCCGAGACCTTCTGCCGGACCTCCCGGATCGCTGCCCCTTGGGCCGTCTGGGTCTCCAGCAGCTCATCGATTGAAGCCTTCATCGGCTCCAGCAGCTCTGCTTTCGGTTCCTTAAAACCGCGCTGGAGAAGCTCCTGCTGCTCTTGCGCCCACTGCCTCCACCCTGCCTGGTCTCCGCCCGCCGCCAGCTTGGACCTCCTCCCTCGCACCTTCCTTTGCTTCAGTGGCACTTTTTTTAATCGCCCCGCTCCTGGTCCACTCCATACACGATCGGGGAAATGTTGCTGTCCCCTTCCCACACCGGGAAACGTTGAACAAGCGCCTTTACGGGCCCTAAAGAGAGCCCAAAAGTCCGTTTTTAGCAGGAGCTGCCGAACGTGCGACTTAGCCCCGCATAGCCGCAACCGGAAGACAGTTTCAAGTGTGACAACAAGAGACTGACTGACACTGACAAATAATGATATTGATACTTGCGAATCACAGATATCATGGCCGGGATTCTCTGAAATCCCGGCGCGAGCGACGCCGGCGTCAACGGGCCTCCAGGCCCAGTCATTCTCCGCTTCCTCGGGGGCTAGTATGGCGCCGGAGAGCGGTGCACTACTCCGGCACCGAAAACTGACCCTACACGGCCGGCGGGGGTCCATGCATGCGCGCTACGGCCATCTCCGCGCCGCCCCCCCGGGCAATATGGCGGAGCACGACAGGGGCCCGGCGCGGAGGAACATAGGCCCCCCCCCCCCGCCCCGGAATGAGCGCGCCCGCCGATCGGTTGCCCCCGATCGCGGGCCTTGCCACCGTGGAGGCCCCCCACCCCCACCAGGACGGCCCCCGCAACCAGGATTCCGAGGTACCGCCGGGTAGGACCATACGCGAACGATGTGGCGGGACTCGGCCCGTCGAGCGCGGAGAATCGCCGCGCGGGCTGCTTTCAACGGCCCCCGACTGGCGCCGCGGCGACCACAGCGGCATGATTGCCGCCAATTCTCCAGTTGCCGGAGAATTGGCGGCCTGGCGTCGGAGCGGCGTGCCGGGGTTTGTGCCCCCCCCCGACGATTCTCCGTCTCAGCGCGGGCGCGGAGAATCCCGGCCTGTTAGTCCCTAGGTACAAAAACAGAAAATGCTGGACAATCTCAGCAGGTCTGACAGCCTCTGTTAACATTTCGATCTGGATGACCCTGCCAGACTCAAAACGTTCGCCCCCTTCTCTCTCCACAGGTGCTGACAGACCTGCTGAGGTTGTCCAGAATTTTCTGCTTCTGTTTCGGATAATAATTATCTTCATTGGTGTCACCAGTAGTCTTACATTAACACTGCAATGACGTTCCTGTGAAAAGCCCCTAGTCGCCACATTCCAGCGCCTGTTCGGGGACAGAGGGAGAACTCAGAATGTCCAATTCACCTAACAGCACGTCTTTCGGGACTTGTGGGAGGAAACCGGAGCACCCGGAGGAAACCCACGGGGAGAACGTGCAGACTCCGCACAGACAGTGATCCAAGCCGGGAATCGAACCCGGGACCCTGGCGCTGTGAAGCAACAGTGCTAACCACTGTTCTTCCCACCGAGAATCCGCAATAATTTGCTTTTATCGTATAGTTTCTGGGTAGTTAAGGATTGGGTTTCATCTTCAGCTGCGAACGTGGTTTAGGGTAAAAGCTCTAAATGGGTAAATGGTGCTGATCAGCTTTGGCTGAGTTGAACAGTGGGGTAGGCTGGAAGGGCTGAAGGGCCTCGTCCTGTTCCTGTGTTATTTCCAGTGATGGGGCTGAGCTCGCTGAGCTGAAGTATTCTGGGCGGAATGTATGTTTCAAACCGCTCCAGCTCATTTCTTGCTCAATTCATGTAAAATAATCAGAATGCAGACTAAACGTTCAGCGAGTCCATTACAGACTGATCTGGGATGGCTCTAATTAATTTATAACTTCGGGCCTGCCATGATAAGTTTAGCCTGAAGTCTGCGTGTCGCTTTCTCCTAACATGTTGTGTGCATTAATGTTGGACTGAAATAGCCCGAGGGATGGCGGTGCCTATTTGAGTAAGTGGATCGCTGCCAGAACATTGCCTCATCCTCTGAGATCCAGGCTGCACGGGGTTGTAAACAAAGGACGCCAACCATTCAGCCTCACTCCAAACAGGCAATGCCAAGCGACAAGGGTGTTAATCGAACCGGTTCCCTTAATGTGGATTGAGAGGTCGACAGTGAACATTCTGACTGCACCAATTGACAAAACACTTTCGTACATATCGCACACCTTCTGGCATTCCCCCTACATTGTGCTTTCAATGGCCAATGGCTAGAATATTAACGAGGAGGCCATTCAAACCCTTGGCCTGCTCAGTGAGACCATGGGCTTGTCTGTATCCTAATCCCCCCTACCCACCTTAGCTCCCTGACCTTTCAAACCTCTATCCACTAAAAATCTACCAATCTCATGTTTGATGTTTTAAATTGAATCCCAGACTCAGCCGTTTCTTGGGAGGAGAGAGGTTTTCAGATATGCGCGTGCTTCCCGACGCCACCGCAGAATGGCCTGTCTTCCATCGTAAAATGGTGTCCCATTGTTCTCGATTCCCCAGAGGAGATTGTTTACTTTAATTAATTGAGACACTTGACTTTCACGGCATTGTGTTTAAAGATAAACAAAATAATTAAAACCCCCAACGTGACTCCGAGCCCTGAAGATCGCCCCACGCCCGCCCCCCCCCCCGAGGACCCCCGAGGCCACCCACGGAGCTGGGTCCTGCCGGTAGGGACCAACCTTGATTTACGCCGGCGGGACTCTCGTTATAGGGGCGGAACTTCGGCCCATCGGGGCCCGGAGAACTCGGGCGTCCCCGGGGCCCATTGCGTCGCGCCATTCTCCGAGGCGGGCGGCGCGATTCATACGGGGGCGATTTTTGGGGGGCCGGAGTGTTCGGCGGGATTCACGCCAACACCCGGCAATTCTCCGACCCGGTGGGGGATCGGAGAATCCCGCCCAAGTAGCCCCAAAGTCTAACTGCCGGGTCGGAGAATCGCCGGGGGTTGGCGTGAATCCGGCCCCCGCCGGTTTCCGAATTCTCCGGCACCGGAGATTCGGCGGGGGCGGGAATCGCGCCGCGCCGGTTGGCGGGCCCCCCCCCCCCGCGATTCTCCGGCCCGAATGGGCCGAAGTCCCGCTGCTAGGATACCTGTCTCGCCGGCGTGGATTAAACCACCTCTCTTACCGGCGGGACAAGGCGGCGCGGGTGGGCTCCTGGGTCCTGGGGTGGGGCGCGGGGCGATATGGCCCCGGGGTGGGGGGCCCCACGTTGGCCTGGCCCGCGATCGGGGCCCACCGATCCGCAGCGGGCCTGAGCCGTGTGGGCACTCTTTCCCTTCCGCCTCCGCCATGGTCTCCACCATGGCGGTGGCGGAAGAGACTCCCTCCACTGCGCATGCGCGGGGATGCCGTGAGCGGCCGCTAACGCTCCCGCGCATGCGCTGCCCGGCAATGTCATTTCTGCGCCAGCTGGCGGGGCACTTCCGCCAGCTGGCGGGGCGGAAATCAGTCCGGCGCGGGCCTAGCCCCTCAAGGTTAGGGCTGGGCCCCCCAAGGTGCGGAGGATTCCGCACCTTTGGGGCGGCGCGATGCCCGACTGATTTGCGCCATTTTTGGCGCCGGTCGGCAGACATCGCGCCGATACCGGAGAACTTCGCCCAGGATTTTAAAAAACATGACTGCAGCAGTCAGATATACACCCTATCCCAGACTTTTAACCATAACTGTACAGCTACATGTAGCACTATACATAAATATGTATATATAATTCTTACCTTCGCCCTATAGAAATACACCCTTTATTTATGAAAAACTCGATTTGGAAGGAATTGGCCAGTCTTGTCCTGCGAGGATCTGAGCTGGGGTCTCAACTATTCATAATATTTATTATTGACTTGGATTAACAGAATAAAAAGCCAAATATCTAATCTTGCTGCTAACACATCGGTTGTGGTTTCGGAAGCATGAGAGACGCTGGCAGATTCAGTGAGGAGGTGGAATTGTGGCAGATGGGTTTTAAGGCAGCTGAATGTTTTGTCATCCATTTGAACCCAACCAAGTATTTTTAAATGGGAGAAAAATAAGGAACAACGCAGAACCGAAGGAGGGAGAGAGTGGCAGAGGGGTGACATCATTGACTTTGTAGTCCAGGTGCCCAGACTGATTTTTAAAGAAATGTTCTTGGAATGTGGACATTTATTTCCCATCCTTAATTACCCGCGAGAAGGTGGTGGTGAGCTGCCTTCTTGAACTGAAGCAACCCATGTGGTGTAGGTACGCCTTGAGTGCTGTTAGGGAGGGAGTTTCAGGGTGTTGCCCCAGCGACAGTGAGGGAACGGCCGATATATTTCCACGTCAGGGTGGTGAGTGACTTGGAGGGGAGCCTCCAGGGGGTGGGGTTCCCAGGTGTCTGCTGCTCTTGTCCTTCTGGGTAGTGGGCGTGGGTTTGGAAGGTGCTGCCTCAGGAACCTTGGAGTTAATGCAGTGCATCTTGTAGATGGTACACACGGCTGTTCGTCGGTGGTGGAGGGAGTAAATGTTTATGGATGGGGTGCCAAACACGTCAGCTGACCTGGATGGTGTTGAGCTTCTTGAGTGTTGTTGGAGCTGCACTCATCCAGGCAAGTTAGGGGCTGTTTAGCACAGGGCTAAATCGCTGGCTTTGAAGGCAGGCCAGCAGCACGGTCCAATTCCCGCACCAGCCTCCCCGAACAGGCGCTGGAATGTGGCGACGAGGGGCTTTTCACAGTAACTTCATTTGAAGCCTACTTGTGACAATAAGTGATTTTCATTTCATTTCAAGTGGAGAGTATTCCATCGCTGTAATAACTCCTTCAAGGCCAGACTTCATATAGACTCCAGTTTTTCTGGTTAAAGAAAAGTGCTGCAGCCGAGGTGTACAATGTTTGTATCTCAGCCCACGGACTATCGGGAATGCCGGTCCAGGTCTGGGCTGCAACTTTTAAACTCCTGCTGAATAGTTCCTATTGGGAGAGTCTCCGCCCACTCAATAGGGGAACTCATATTCACACACCCCTGTCTGCATCAATGGTGCTATAGTGGAGGTGGTTGACAGCTTCAAATTCCTACGTGTGCACATCACCAACAATCGGTCCTGGTCCACCCTCGTCCACGCGATGACCAAGAAAGCACAACATCGCCTATACTTCTGGAAACTAAGGAAATTCGGCATGTCCACATTGACTCTTACCAACTTTTACAGATGCACCATAGAAAGCATCCTATCTGGCTGCATCACAGCCTGGTATGGCAACTGCTCGGCCCAGGACCGCAAGAAACTTCAGAGAGTCGTGAACACCGCCCAGTCCATCACATGAACCTGCCTCCCATCCATTGACTCCATCTACACCTCCCGCTACCTGGGGAAATGAGCCAGACTTGATTAAAGATCTTAAAGTAGGAGGCAGTGATCATAATATGGTAGAATTCAATCTCCAATTTGAAAGAAAGAAGGTAGAATCAGATGTAAAGGTGTTACAGTTAAATAAAGGTAACTACAGGGGCATGAGGGAGGAACTGACGAAAATCGACTGGGAGCAGAGCATAGTGGGAAAGACAGTAGAACAGCAATGGCAGGAGTTTCTGGGAGTAATTGAGGACACAGTACAGAGGTTCATCCCAAAGAAAAGAAAGGTTATCAGAGGGGGGATTAGGCAGCCATGGCTGACAAAGGAAGTTAGGGAATGCATCAAAGCAAAAGAGAAAGCCTATAATGTGGCAAAGAGTAGTGGGAAGTCAGAAGATTGGGAAGGCTACAAAAACAAACAGAGGATAACAAAGAGAGAAATAAGGAAAGGGAGGATCAATTATGAAGGTAGGCTAGCCAGTAACATTAGGAATGATAGTAAAAGTTTATTTAAATACATTAAAAACAAACGGGAGGCAAAAGTAGACATTGGGCCGCTCCAAAATGACACTGGTAATCTAGTGATGGGAGACAAGGAAATAGCTGAGGAACTAAATAAGCACTTTGCATCAGTCTTCACAGTAGAAGACATAAGTAATATCCCAACAATTCAGGAGAGTCAGGGGGCAGAGTTGAATATGGTAGCCATCACAAAGGAGAAAGTGCTAGAGAAACTAAGAGGTCTAAAAATTGATAAATCTCCGGGCCCAGATGGGCTACATCCTAGAGTTCTAAAGGAGATAGCTGAAGAAATAGTGGAGGCGTTAGTTATGATCTTTCAAAAGTCACTGGAGTCAGGGAAAGTCCCAGAGGATTGGAAAATCGCTGGGTAACCCCCCTGTTCAAGAAGGGAACAAGGAAAAAGATGGAAAATGATAGGCCAATTAGCCTAACCTCGGTTGTTGGCAAGATTCTAGAATCCATTGTTAAGAATGAGATTTCTAAATTCTTGGAAGTGCAGGGTCGGATTAGGACAGGTCAGCATGGATTTAGTAAGGGGAGATCGTGCCTGACAAACCTGTTAGAGTTCTTTGAAGAAATAACAAATAGGTGAGACCAAGGAGAGCCAATGGATGTTATCTATCTTGACTTCCAAAAGGCCTTTGATAAGGTGCCTCATGGGAGACTGCTGAGTAAAATAAGGGCCCATGGTATTCGAGGCAAAGTACTAACATGGATTGACGATTGACATCAGGCAGAAAGCAGAGAGTTGGGATAAAAGGTTCTTTTTTGGAATGGCAACCGGTGACGAGTGGTGTCCCGCAGGGTTCAGTGTTGGAGCCACAGCTGTTCTCTTTATATATTAACAATCTAGATGACGGGACTGGGGGCATTCTGGCTAAGTTTGCCGATGATACAAAGATAGGTGGAGGGGCAGGTAGTATGGAGGAGGTGGGGAGGCTGCAGAAAGATTTAGACAGTTTAGGAGAGTGGTCCAAGAAATGGCTGATGAAATTCAACGTGGGCAAGTGCACTTTGGAAAAAAGAATAGAGGCATGGACTATTTTCTAAACGGTGACAAAATTCATAATGCTGAAGTGCAAAGGGACTTGGGAGTCCTAGTCAAGAATTCTCTAAAGGTAAACTTGCAGGTTGAGTCTGTAATTAAGAAAGCAAATGCAATGTTGTCATTTATCTCAAGAGGCTTGGAATATAAAAGCAGGGATGTACTTCTGAAGCTTTTTCAAGCATTAGTTAGGCCCCATTTAGAATACTGTGAGCAATTTTGGGCCCCACACCTCAGGAAAGACATACTGGCACTGGAGCGGGTCCAGCGGAGATTCACACAGATGATCCCAGGAATGATAGGCCTAACATACGATGAACGTCTGAGGATCCTGGGATTATATTCATTGGAGTTTAAGAGGTTGAGGGGAGATCTCATAGAAACTTTCAAGATAATGAATGGCTTAGATAGGGTGGATGTAGGGAAGTTGTTTCCATTAGCAGGGGAGACTAGGACCCGGGGGCACAGCCTTAGAATAAAAGGGAGTCACTTTAGAACAGAGATGAGGAGAAATTTCTTCAGCCAGAGAGTGGTGGGTCTGTGGAATTCATTGCCACAGAGGGCAGTGGAGGCCGGGACGTTGGGTGTCTTTAAGACAGAAGTTGATAAATTCTTGATTTCTCGAGGAATCAAGGGCTATGGAGAGAGAGCGGGTAAATGGAGTTGAAATCAGCCATGATTGAATGGTGGAGTGGACTCGATGGGCCGAATGGCCTTACTTCCGCTCCTATGTCTTATGGTCTTATGGTCTTACATATTGCCCAAACCATCTGTATCCCTCCATTACCCGCCCGTTTATGTGTCCAGCAAGCTACATCTTAAATGTTGCTTTCTTGCCTGCCTCCACCATCTCCTATGTCTTATGGTCTTATGGAAAGCGGGCAGCATAATCAAAGCCCCTTCCCACCCGGCTTATTCACTCTTCCAACTTCTTCCATCGGGCAGGAGATACAAAAGTCTGAGAACACGCACGAACAGACTCAAAAATAGTTTCTTCCCCGCTGTTACCAGACTCCTAAACGACCCTCTTATGGACTGAACTGATCTCTTCACATATCTTCTCTGCTGAGTAGTACTACACTGCTGTGTGCTTCACCCGATGCCTGTCTCTGTGTATTTACATTGTGTATTTTATGTTTGCCCTATTATGTATTTTTTTCATGTACGGAATGATCTGTCTGGACTGTACACAGAACAATACGTTTCACTGTACCTCGGTACATGTGACAATAAATCAAATCCAATCATATTCCACGACTATCGATGATCATCCGCCACCTTCCCTCCCCCTCAAGTTTGTTTCACCCTCAATGCTTCCATGACGAGGAGGTCTCCTCTGCTTCTCCGTGCTCGGCCTTGTGCCTGTGGCAGGCGGAGTCAGATCGGGATGTGTGAAGTGGATAGGCCATCTTTGCTTCCGCAGGGAAACTATAAGGATCACCGACGTTCTTCTTCGTTATTAGCTTTTGATCGAACCCCCAATCCCTCGGCCTCCAGATCTGAACTGAGCCCTCACAATCGGGGGAGATGGGCATCGATCTTCGACGGACGGTAACCCTGAGCCAGGTATGGCCACCACTGGGGTCAGAGGTGAGGCCTCAATGGGGGCAGGCTCTCTACTTCTGAAGTGGTCCAAGTGCTTCCTGCGAGATTTTCATTGGATCTTAACCTTGTAGGGTTCAGGCCCCATTTTTTTCAAATATGACTCCTGGGGCCCAACGGGAGCCACCACCGAAATTCTGGACTGCGTCACCGGTCTTCATAGAATTTACAGTGCAGAAGGAGGCCATTCGGCCCATTGAGTCTGCACCGGCTCTTGGAAAGAGCACCCTACCCAAGGTCAACACTTCCACCCTATCCCCATAACCCAGTAACCCTACCCAACACTAAGGGCAATTTTGGACACTAAGGGCAATTTATCATGGCCAATCCACCTAACCTGCACATCTTTGGGCTGTGGGAGGAAACCGGAGCACCCGGAGGAAACCCACGCACACACGGGGAGGATGTGCAGACTCCGCACAGACAGTGACCCAAGCCGGAATCGAACCTGGAACCCTGGAGCTGTGAAGAAATTGTGCTATCCACAATGCTACCGTGCTGCCCACTTAAAACACTCTCTCAGATCTTACGGTGTTTTTTGCTGTTGGGACTCCACATTTTCTGCCAAATTGGGAAACGGCAAGTTTAACCTGGTGCGAAGCCGTCGTCATGTCAGCAATTCCATCAGAACGACTCCTGTCGTGATTTGGGGAGTGGTTCTGTAATTAAATATGAATCGTGCCAACCCAGTTTCTATAGATGTGATCGGTTGCTCCTTCACGCTATTCTCGAAGGCCCGCACTGCCCGCTCTGACAAATCGTTGGACGATGGATGAAATGCGCTTGATGCCATTTGATTTCATGAAGGCCTCGAACTCCGGACCAGTGAAAGCAGTGCCGTTGTCGGAGGCTAACTTCCACGATGCCTTGGACACAAAAACTCTGCTGGAATTTCTCAATCGTGACAGAGGAGGTGGTAGAGGCCATGTGATGTAACTCCATGTACCCCGGCAAAGTCTACAACACCCGCCCCTGTGATCTGCCCCGGCACTCCCATGGGTGTAGGGCTTTCCTGGAATAAGTTACATTGTTTTGCCAAGTTTGCGGTGTCTATGTCGAGCTTGAGCCACCAAATGTATCTCCTGGTGAGCAGCTTCCTTTGAGAAACCCCAGAATGGCTGTTAAATAGCTGCATTAAAATTGTTCGCCGGCCTGGGTGGGGAACAATCACCTGGGATGCCCACAGGATTATACCTTCTCGACACCAAATTCCTCTCGCTTTGTGAGATGTGGCTTCAAGTCATCAGAGCGCTGTCCTCGTATCCCACCACTCAGATTCACGTGTTTTAGTTTTGACAACAACGGGTCCTTTTGTGTCCAAACTTTTATTTGTTTCGCCGATACCAGCAGAGTTTCAAAGAACTTCAAGGTCATTGTGACCTCTTCTAATGCAGGAAAAGAAGCTGGAGTTGATGGCAGCGAGAGACAACTCAAGGCCCCAGCATTGATTATTCGTAGTTCAGGGCGATGCCATAAGGAATATTCGTATCCAATAACAAGACCCATCATTGTATCCGGGCAGAGATCCTTATGGGTGTTAATCCAAACGTATTTATGGAAAGTTTCGTCTAGTTCAAGCTGGCGGTGGGCGTGGCTCCGGTCTAGTTTTTTGAAAGTCTGGCCACCTGCTAGTTTGGCGTATATGTCCTCTATACGTAGCATGGGGTATCTGTCCAATTTTGAGACCTGGTTGACTGTGAGTTTATAATCCCCACAGAGGCAGACTGATTTATCGGGTTTGAGGACGGGAACGGCGGGTGTGGCCCACTCCGCGAATTGCACAGGTTTTATTATTCCAAAACCTTCCATACGTCCAAGATCAGTCTCTCCTTTCTCGAGCAACGCATATGGAACTGGTCGTGCCCTGAAATATTTTAGCGTGGCTGATGTCACTGGGTCATCATGGTTCCCATAATCCGTAAAGGTTCCCCCACGTAGATGGCTAATCTAGCTCTGGTGTCTTCTAAATCAAAGTAGGATGCCAATCTGGAGAGAATAAATGTTTTGATTGCTTGTTCTCCACTGATGGAAACAGCAGCCCCTGTGTCTGCCTCCATTTCTAATGGATGCCCATGAACAGCACGGTAGCACAGTGGATAGCACTGTGGCTTCACAGTGCCAGGGTCCCGGGTTCGATTCCCCGCTGGGTCACTGTCTGTGCGGAGTCTTCACGTTCTCCACGTGTCTGCGTGGGTTTGCTCCGGGTGCTCCGGTTTCCTCCCACAGTCCAAAGATGTGCAGGTTAGGTGGATTGGTCATGATAAATTGTCCTTAGTGTCCAAAAAAGGTTGCAGAAGGAGGCCATTCGGCCCATCGAGTCTGCACCGGCTCTTGGAAAGAGCACCCTACCCAAGCCCACACCGCCACCCTATCCCCATAACCCAGTAACCCCACCCAACACTAAGGGCAATTTTGGACACTAAGGACAATTTAACATGGCCAATCCACCTAACCTGCACATCTTTGGACTGTGGGAGGAAACCGGAGCACCCGGAGGAAACCCACGCACACACGGGGAGGACATGCAGACTCCGCACAGACAGTGACCCAAGCCGGGAATCGAACCTGGGACCCTGGAGCTGTGAAGCAATTGTGCTATCCACTATGCTACCGTGCTGCCCTGTTTTTTTTTTAGAGCACCCTACCCAAGGTCAACACCTCCACCCTATCCCCATAACCCAGTAACCCCACCCAACACTAAGGGCAATTTTGGACACTAAGGGCAATTTAACATGGCCAATCCACCTAACCTGCACATCTTTGGACCGTGGGAGGAAACCGGAGCACCTGGAGGAAACCCACGCACACACGGGAAGGATGTGCAGACTCCGCACAGACAGTGACCCAAGCAGGAATCGAACCTAGGACTCTGGAGCTGTGAAGCAATTCTGCTATCCACAATGCTGTGGTTAGGAGGGGTTACTGGGTTATGGGGATAGGGGGGAAGTGAGGGCTTAAAGTGGGTCAGTGCAGACTCGATGGGCCGAATGGCCTCTTTCTGCACTGTATGTTCTATGTTCAACATCGTTGGGGCAACCTTAGTTGTAATGATGCAGTTTAATTGCATTGGCGCGTCGAATGGAAGTGGACATACTTGCATGGTATGAGCCTGTGCTGGCCTTGGCTTCTTGCCTTGGTAATACACACAGCATTGCCATCGTTGTGCCCTTCCGAGTGCTTACAGTGGTCCCTTAGCTGTTACTTGCATTTCTCTGGAGCGGCTTTTGATTAGATTAGATTTATTGTCACGTGTACTGAGGTACAGTGAACAGTATTGTTCTGTGTACAGTCCAGATAGATCGTTCCATAGATGAAAAAACATAGAATATACGATAAATACACAATGTAAATACATAGACATAGACATTGGGTGAAGCATCCGGAGAACTACTCAGTAGAGAAGATGAGTGAAGAAGTCAGCTCAGTCCATAAGAGGGTCATTCAGGAGTCTGGTAACAGCAGGGAAGAAGCTGTTTTTGAGTCTGTTCTTGCGTGTTCTCAGGCTTTTGTATCTCCTACCCGATGGAAGAGGTTAGAAGAGAGAATAACCCGGGTGGGAGGGGTCTTTGATTATGCTGCCCACTTTCCCCAGGCAGCGGGAGGTGTAGATGGAGTCAATGGATGGGAGGCAGATTTGTGTGATGGACTGGGCGGTGTTCACGACTCTCTGAAGTTTCTTGCGGGCCTGGGCCGAGCAGTTGCCATACCAGGCTGTGATGCAGCCTGATAGGATGCTTTCTATGGTGCATCTGTAAAAGTTGGTAAGGGTTAATGTGGACATGCCAAATTTCCTTAGTTTCCTGAGGAAGTATAGGCTCTGTTGTGCTTTCTCGGTCGTAGTGTTGATGTGGGTGGACCAGGACAGATTGTTGGAGATGTGCACACCTAGGAATTTGAAGCTGTCAACCATCTCCACTTCGGCACCATTGATGCAGACAGGGGTGGGTACGATACTTTGCTCCCTGAAGTCAATGACCAGCTCTTTAGCTTTGCTGACACTGAAGGAGAGATTGTTGTCATTACACCGCTCCACTAGGTTCTCAATCTCCCGCCTGTATTCTGACTCATAGTTGTTCGAGATCCGATCCACTACGGACGAGTCATCAGTTGGAGCCAAATTTTGCCACACAGTCGTGTGTGTATAGGGAGTATAATAGGGGGCTAAGTACGCAGCCTTCCGGGGTTAGAATTAGTAGTCATATGGAAAAGTATGAGTTGATTCGGAAGAGTTAGCATGGATTTCTAAAGGGGAAATTGTGTTTACCTAATTTGGTGGAGGTTTTTGAGGAAGTAACAGAACGGGTTGATGAGGGCAATGTTGTTGATGTGGTGTATATGGACTTTCATAAGGCATTCGATACAGTGCCACACAACAGACTTGTGAGAAAAGTTATGGCTCATAGAATAAAAAGGTCAGTAGCAACATGGATACAAAATTAGCTGAATAATAGGAAGCAGAGCAATGGTCAGGATGGAGGAAGGTTTGTAGTGGGGTTCCCCAGGGGTCGTTATTGGGACCCTTGCTTTTCCTGATATATATTAATAAACAGATCTTGTCGTGTAGGGCACAATTTCAAAGTTTGCGGATGACACAAAACTTGGAAGAATAGGATAGTGTAGAACTTTAAAAAATAGAAACATAGTAAATAGCAGCAGGAGGAGGCCATTCGGCCCTTCGAACCTGCTCTGTCATTCATTATGATCATGGCTGATCCTCGATCTCAATGCCATATTCCCACTTTCTCCCCATACCCTAAAGAATTATCCACCTCTTTCTTGAATGCATTCAGTGACTTGTCCATCAGAACCACCTGTGGTAGAGAATGCCATCGGTTCACTATACTCTGAGTGGAGACATTTTCCCTCAGTCCTAAATGGTTTAACACATATCCTGAGACTGTGGCCCCTGGTTCTGGACCCCCCACCCAGGGAAAAATATCCTCCCAGCATCCAGTCTGTCCAGCCCTGTTACAACTTTATGGGCGGGATTCTCCGACCCGACCCTCTCTCTCTCCCCCCACGGGTCGGAGAATCCCCCGGGGGCGGCGCGAATCCCGCCCCGCTGCTCCGACGCCGGCTGCCGTATTCTCTGGCGCCAGTTTTCGGGCGGGGGCGGGGTTTACGCTGCGCCAGTCGGGGGCGGTCGGCAGCGCCCCCCCCCCCCCCCCCCCCAGCAATTCTCCGGGCACCAATGGGCCGAGCGGCCGTCGTTTCCTGGCCAGTCCCGCCAGCGTGAAATAGACATGGTACATCACGGCGGGACCTGGCTTGTAGGCCGGCTAGGTGAGTCCTCGGGGGGGCCCGGGGGGAAGAGGCCCTGGGGGGCTCCCACGGTGGCCTGGCCCGCAATCGGGGCCCACCGATCTGCGGGTGGGCCTGTGCCGTGGGGGCACTCTTTCCTTCTGCGCCGGCCTCTGTCGGGCTCCGCCATGGCCGGCGCGGAGAAGAACCCCCCTGCGCATGCGCAGGAAACACGCCGGCGGTTCTGCGCATGTGCCAACTCGCGCCGGCCCTTCGCCATCGGTTTGTGCGGCGCCAACCCCTCCGGCAGTGGCCTAGCCCCTGGAAGTGCAGAGGATTCCACACCTTCTGGTTGGCCCGACGCTGGAGTGGTTCACACTGCTCTTGGCGCCGGCACGGGCCATCTGGCCAGTTGCAGGAGAATCCTGCCCTATATGTTTCAATCAGATCTTCTCCTCATCCTTCTAAACTCTAATGAAGACAGACCCAGGTGAACCAATCTCTCCTATTACGACAGTCCCGCCAACCCCGGTATCAGCCTAGTGAACCTCCGCTGCACTCCCTCGATGGCAAGTATATGCTTTGTTGGGTAGGGCTTCCCAAACTGCACGCAATACTCCAGGTCTCACCAAGGCCCAGTGTAACTGCAATCAGACATCCCTACTTCTGAACTCAAATCCTTTTGCAATGAAGACCAAGCTACCTTTTGCCTTCCTATTGGCTTGTTGCAACTGCCTCGCCACTTTCATTGACACCCAGATCCCTTTTGTACATCCACACTTTCCAATATATCACCATTTAAATAACACTCTTCCTTTCTCTTTTACACACCAAAGTGGATAACTTCACCTTTATCCGTGTTTTACTGAACTGCCAGGTGTTTGTCCCTTCACTCAGCTTGACTAAATCACCTTGAAGTTTCCCTGTGTCCTCCTCACAACTCACAATTCTGCCCAGTTTTGTTTCGTCAGCAAACATCCATGGAATCTATAGAATCCCTACAGTGCAGAGGAAGGCCATTTGGCCCATCAAACCTGCACCTACCCCCCAATAAAGCATCCCACCGAGGTCCATCTCCCACCCTATCTCCATAACCCCATCTAATCTACACATCTTTTGGACACTAAGGGGCAATTAAGCATGGTCAATCCAGCACAGTAGCATTGTGGATAGCACAATTGCTTCACAGCTCCAGGGTCCCAGGTTCGATTCCGGCTTGGGTCGCTGTCTGTGCGGAGTCTGCACGTCCTCCCCATGTCTGCGTGGGTTTCCTCCGGGTGCTCCGGTCTCTGGCGCTGTGAGGCAGCAGTGCTAAGCACTGAGCCACCGTGGAAATGTTACATTTGGTTCCCTCAACCAGGTCATTTATATAAATTGTGAACAACTGTGGCCCAATCACTACCCCACTAGTCACTGACTGCCACTCGGAAAATGACTGATTTATTCCCACTCTCCGTTTCCAGTCTGTCAACTAATTCCCGATCCATGCCAGTACATTATTCCCTCTCCCGTGTGCTTCAATTTTGCTCACTAACCCCTTACGGTGGACTTTATCAAAAGCCTTCTCAAAGTCCAGATACAACAAAGGGACTTAGACAAGTTGGTGGAGTGGGTAGAGAGGTGGCTGATGAAAGTTCAATGCGGAGAAGTGTGAGATGATGCATTTTGGTGGGAAGATCTGTGATGAATATAGGAATTTTAGATATATTGTAATATATGTAACTGATGCAGTAAGGGTTAAATGCCTGGGTTAGTGTGTGACAGCTCCAGTAATGTTTTTAAAAATCCCACTTTGAAAGGCACTTTGGAGACAGAGGTGCAATTAATGCATCGTAAAAGTTGGACTAATGGAGTTTTGTTCATGTAAAGAGGGTTCCATGGGAGTAGATAATTAGAGACATTGGGTTTAGTTTAGTAAGGTGATAAACAAAAAGAACGAAGAACAATACAGCACAGGAACAGGCCCTTCGGCCCTCCTAGCCCACGCTGACCATGGTACCTGCCTAAACTAAAACCATCTGCACTTACGGAGTCTGTATCCAGGGGCTGGTTTAGCACAGTGCTAAATCGCTGGTTTGAAAGCAGACCAAGGCAAGCCAGCAGCATGGTTCAATTCCCGTACCAGCCTCCCCGAACAGGTGCCGGAATGTGGCGACTAGGGGCTTTTCACAGTAACTTCATTTGAAGCCTACTTGTGACAATAAGCGATTTTCATTTTTCATTTCCTTCCATTCCCACCCTATTCTTAAATTTGTCTTGATGTCCCTTGAATGCCACTATTGTACCTGCTCCCACCACCTCCCCAGGCAGCACGGTCCATATATTTACCACCGTCTGTGTAAAAAACTTGCCTCGCACATCAGTTCTAAACTTTTCCCCACGCATTTTAAACTTATGCCCCCGAGTACTTGACTCTCCTACCCTAGGAAAGAGCATCTGACTATCCACTCTGTCCATGCCACTCATAATCTTGTAGACCTCTATCAGGTCGCCTCTCAACCTCCGTCGTTCCAGTGAGAACAGACCGAGTTTATCTAATCTCTGTTCATAGCTAATGCCCTCCCTACCAGGCAACATCCTAGTAAACCGCTTCTGCACCCTCTCCAAAGCATCCACATCCTTCTGGTAGTGTGGCGACCAGAATTGTACATAATACTCCAAATGAGGCCTAACTAAGGTCCTGTACAGCTGCAACATGACTTGCCAATTTTTATATCCAATGCCCCGACCGATGAAGGCCAGCATGCCGTATGCCTTCTTGACCACCTTATCCACATGCATTGCCACTTTCTGTGATCGGTGGACATGCATGCCCAGATCTCTCTGCCTGTCAATACTCGCAAGAGTTCTACCATTTACTGTGTAATTCCTACATGCTTTGGACCTGCCAAAGTGCATTACTTCACACTTGTCCGGATTAAACTGCATCTGTCATTTCTCTGCCCTAGACTCCAACCAGTTTATATCCTGCTGTAACCTCTGACAATCCTCTTCACTATCCGCAACTCCACCAATTTTTGTGACGCCTGCGAACTTACTAATCAATGATGTAGTTAATGGGAGGAGCCTGCAGCCGAAGCAGTCAGGTGTCGAGTTTTCAGTTTTGAAATTCAGTGTAAGATTGGGATGGGGACAGACAAACAGCTTCTCTGAAAACAGGGAGTTAAAGATTTGCCCGTGAATGGGACAGAGCGGTTTCTCAAAGGCTGGCAGGTTATACAGTAATTTGAGACAGGCAAGGGTCTGCAAGGTAGATCCTGAAGGATATCTCTTTATCAAAGCAGGATATCCAAGTCATCTTTATTAAGCAAGACGATTTTTAGATTGGTGGAGTTGTGGATGGTGAGGAGGGCTGTTGTCGGCTGCAAAGAGACATAGATAGGATGCAGAGCTGGGCTGAGAAGTGGCAGATAGAGTTTAACCCTGAAAAGTGTGAGGTTGTACATTTTGGAAGGACAAATATGAATATGGAATACAGGGTTAACGGTAGGGTTCTTGGCAGTGTGGAGGAGCAGAGAGATCTTGGGGACTATTTTCATAGATCTTTGAAAGTTGCCACTCAAGTGGATAGAGCTGTGAAGAAGACCTATGGTGTGCTAGCGTTCATTAGCAGAGGGTTTGAATTTAAGAGCCGTGAGGTGATGATGCAGCTGTGCAAAATCTTGGCAAGGCCACATTTGGAGTACTGTGTACAGTTCTGGTCGCCTCATTTTAGGAAGGATGTGGAAGCTTTGGAAAAGGTGCAAAGGAGATTTACCAGGATGTTGCCTGGAATGGAGAGTAGGACTTACGAGGAAAGGTTGAGGGTGCTAGGCCTTTTCTCATTAGAACGGAGATGCTTGAGGGGAGAGTTGATAGAGGTTTATAAGATGATCAGGGGAATAGATAGAGTAGACAGTCAGAGACTTTTTCCCCGGGTAGAACAAACCATTACAAGGGGACATAAATTTAAGGTGAATGGTGGAAGATATAGGGGGGGATGTCAGAGGTAGGTTCTTTACCCAGAGAGTAGTGGGGGCATGGAATGCACTGCCTGTGGAAGTAGTTGAGTCGGAAACATTAGGGTTTTCAAGCGGCTATTGGATAGGTACATGGATTACGGTAGAATGCTGGGGTGTAGATTGATTTGTTCTTAATCTAGGACAAAAGTTCGGCACAACATCGTGGGCCGAAGGGCCTGTTCTGTGCTGTATTTTCTATGTTCTATGTTCTATGTTCTATGTTCCTGCGTCTGCTAACAATATATAAAAGTGGACTTTGACCTGAGATAGATGTTGTTTGAGTGGAAATAAAGAAAACAGTTAACAGTTGTTGTTTCATTGTATTGTTAAGAATTATTTAACTGGCAATTGTAAGCTATTGTCTTTATGATATTGAAGTTAGTAATACTATGTTAGTAATAAAGTTTTTTTAAATATACCACATCCCTATTGGTGCGTGGAATCACGCCTTGAGTGAAGTATCCTTTCCTCACAGTCCTACAAATTAAATTAAATATTGGGGTTCCTGTGCGGTATCCCAGCAACTATTGGTGTCAGGTCCGGGAGAAACTGGGCGAAATTCTCCGACCCCCCCGCCAGGTCGGAGAATCGCTGGGGGCTGGCATGAATCCCGCCCCCGCCGGTTGCCGAAGTCTCCGGCACCTGAGATTCGGCGGGGGCGGGAATCGCGCCGCGCCGGTTGGCGGGCCCCCCCGCGCGATTCTCCGGCCCGGATGGGCCGAGGTCCCGCCGCAAAAATACCTGTCCCACCGGCGTAAATTAAACCACCTACCTTACCGGCGGGACAAGGCGGCGCGGGCGGGCTCCGGGGTCCTGGGAGGGGGGCGCGGGGCGATCTGGCCCCGGGGGGTGCCCCCACGGTGGCCTGGCCCGCGATCGGGGCCCACCGATCCGCGGGCGGGCCTGTGCCGTGGGGGCACTCTTTCCCTTCCGCCTCCGCCACGGTCTCCACCATGGCGGAGGCGGAAGAGACACTCTCCACTGCACATGCGCGGAGATGCCGTGAGCGGCCGCTGACGCTCCCGCGCATGCGCCGCCCGGAGATGTCATTTCCGCGCCAGCTGGCGGGGCACCAAAGGCCTTTTCCGCCAGTTGGTGGGGCGGAAATTCGTCCGGCGCCGACCTAGCCCCTCAAGGTTGGGGCCCGGCCCCCAAAGATGCGGAGCATTCCTCACCTTTGGGGCAGCGCAATGCCCGTCTGATTTCGCCGTTTTGGGCGCCAGTCAGCGGACATCGCGCCGTTTCCGGAGAATTTCGCCCACTGTTCCTGATCATTAAAGGATCGAGAATGAGAGGGCACAGATTGAAAGTGATTTACAAAAGAAGCAAGTGGATGTTGGGGTCTGGTATTCTCTGCCTGGAAGTGAGGTGGAGGCAAGTTTAATCCAGGAATTCAAGAGGGCATTAGATAATTATTTGAATTGAAACAATGAGCAGGAGTCATAGATACATAGATACATAGACACATAGATACATAGACACATAGATACATAGATACATAGACACATAGACACATAGACACATAGATACATAGACACATAGATACATAGATACATAGACACATAGACACATAGACACATAGATACATAGACACATAGACACATAGATACATAGACACATAGATACATAGACACATAGACACATAGATACATAGATACATAGACACATAGATACATAGACACATAGACACATAGATACATAGACACATAGACACATAGATACATAGACACATAGACACATAGATATATAGACACATAGACACATAGATACATAGATACATAGATACATAGACACATAGATACATAGACACATAGATACATAGACACATAGACACATAGATACATAGATACATAGACACATAGATACATAGACACATAGAAGATAGGAGCAGGAGGAGGCCTTTTGACCCTTCGAGCCTGCTCCGCCATTCATCACGATCATGGCTGATCATCCAACTCAATAGCCTAATCCTGCTTTCTCCCCATGGGGCAAAGACAGAGGAGTGGCACTAAGTCATGATGCTGATTTGGAGAGCCAGTGCAGATATGATGGGCTGAATGGCCTCCTTCTGTAACAATGCTGAGAATCTGTGAAGTTTCAGCTTCCATTGAACTAATTACCCTGAGTCTGGAACCTTCTGGAACCTTCTGGAACTCTGCGTTAACGTCGGAGCCTTTGGACTGTTCAGAATGGTCACTCTGGAAACGTTACAAAAATTAAACCACTTCTAACTCCTGGGTGAGGACAATACTGACACCCCAGACTCCCTACTAAACCCCAAATTGAACACCCCCCCGACTAACTCCCCTCGACCACCCAACTACCCTCCGACCCCATGACGATACTCGCCCGCTCCGCCCGCCGAAACCCCCCCACACCCCAAGTACCTCCCAAATACCCCCCAACCCTGAACAGCGCATCACACCAATGACCACCCCTCGACTAGACCCCAGTCCCCAACTGGCCAACCAAACCACTTGATCCTCCATACACCCCATCAAACCGATTCCTCCAGCCCCCACCTGACCCACTCTACCCCCTTACCCACTTACCTTACACACTTACCTTACACACTTACCGTACACACTTAGGTACAGATTTGCATTACACACTTATCTTACACACTTACCGTACCCACTTACCTTACACACTTACTGTACACACTTACATTGCGCACTTACCTTGCACACTTACCATACACACTTGCCTTACACACTTCCTTTACACACTTACCTTACACACTTAGGTACAGATTTACATTACACACTTATCTTACACACTTACCGTACCCACTTACCTTACCCACTTACCATACACACGTACCTTACACACTTACCTTGCACACTTACCTTACCCACTTACCTTACCCACTTACCGTACACACTTACCTTGCACACTTACCTTACACACTTACCTAACACGCTTACCTTACTCACTTACCTGAGAACGCTGACCGTACACACTTACCTTACACACTTACCTTACACACTTACCTCAGAACACTTACCTTACACACTTACTTCACACGCTTACCCTCTCTCTGCAGCTTCTCAAACTAGTTTTGTTACATTTAAGCTGACTGGTCTACAGGAGATAGTGCTGTAACAAGAGGGTGTGACTGGGCTTCCCCTGACACTGCTGCACTCCGAAGGAAGGGCTGCTCCACATTTCTGAAGAGGCTCTCTTCAGAAGTCCAGGCGGGAAATGTGTAGCTCCAGTAAATAGGAATGGAGTGGCAATCCGTCAATCTCCTCGGAAGTCTCGGCCCAGAGAATCTTCATTTTAATCATCAACCTGCCAACCTTTTCTCTGATTTACAGTCCTCAGTGAAAGGCGAGAACGTGACGGTGGTTGGCTGCCTGAATCACGGGATGCCTCTGACACCATCGGACAACACTTCAATCAGTTGTGAATCAGGTAAAGGAGAAATCCCGACACTCATTGCTATCCCGGCTGACAAATCTCACATTCTGGCGCTTGCTTTGTTCCATTTAATGCTCAGGGTTTGAATGTGGCCTCCGATCGCAATGACCCGGGAGCCCAGAGGAACAAGGGGCCTCTGAATGAAGAATCCTCATCGCCAGTGAGCTGGCCAACCGGCAGCCCGTGTTACAGTCCACATGCCTTCCTCTCCGAGATTTCCAATCCATTCACACCCAGGAGAGATTCCAGGCAGAGGGAAAGGTTCTAAACCCGTGGCCCCACCAGAAGTGCGACTCCAGCTGTCGTGGGCCCCACGTCCAGGGATTCCCTCTCTGCACCTCTCCCTATCTCTCTACCCTCCTTGGAGTGCAGGTAGCTCAGTCATACAGGGGATGAAGTAAGAGCACTCAACTCACTGACACAATTCCATCTTATCTTCTGTTCCAGAAACCTCTGCGGGGTTCCTCTTGTTGGTCAATTCCACTTCGAATGTTACCAGATTGCGCCTGCCTTACCCTCAGACAGGAAACTGGTACATCACCCTACGTTCCCTCTGCTCCGCCGACAATGGGTAAGGTTCCGTGTTCAAACGGGAGAGTTTTCAGTTCACACGAGCGAATAATTCGAAACAAAGATTGTGAATTATGTGGTGGGGGAAGATAGAGGCTGTTTGTTCCCTATGTTACAGCACAGAAACATTCCATTGGACCCAGCTGATCTGTACTGGTGTTTAGAATCAACATGAGCCTCTTGCCACCCCATCTTCCTCTCTCACGTTTGACTTTGGTCTCTTCCTCCATCATGTCTTTATCAAGCTTCCCCGAAAATGTATCTATTCTATTCACCTCAACCATTCCACCACGTTCCCCCCAACCCCTGAGTAAAGCGGAGCGGGAGTCGCCGATAATGGGGCTAAGTGTTGACGCCGTCGTAAACGCCGGAGCATTTTACGACGGCGTCATCTGGCCCCTAGGGGCAGCGGTCCTGCGCACGGCACTGGAGCGCCTCACGCAGAGGCAGCTGCCGATCCGGGCGCCAGCACAGCCCGCGTGGGCTGCCGTCTCCGCCCCAGGCCTCGGGCAATATGGCGGAGCCCTGCAGGGGCCTCACACGGAGGAACGTAGGCCCCCCTCCCCCCGCAATTAGCCCGCCCGCCGACAAGTTGGCCCCGATCACGGGCCTGGCCACCGTGGAGACGCCCCCCCCCCCGGAGTCGGATCCACCTGCCCCCCCCCCCCACCAGGACGGTCCCCGCAGCCAGAACGGCGAGGTCCCGCCGGGGAGGACCACACGCGGAAGACGCCGGCGGGACACGGCGGGCATTCAGCCCGTTGAGCGCGGAGAATCGCCGGGGGGGGGGGGGGCCACGTCTCCGACTGGCGCCGCGCCGGACATGCTGGAGAATTGGCGGAGTGGTGCCGTGGGATTCACGCCCCCCCCCCCCCCCGCCCCCCCCCCCCCCCGATCCTCCGACCCGGCGCGGGATCGGAGAATCCCGCCTGAGGTTTCTCCTGGATTCCCAAGTGGATTATGTCATGATATTCAAACACACACATCATGATGGACACACTAACAGGCAAATCAGAGTACACAACACCACAACCAATCACAGACAAGAACACCAACCACATAAAAAGCACGAGCACGACACCTGGAGGTCAGTAGGTCTGGGGAGAAGGAAGCATGAAAGAGCTGTTGAAACACCACAAGCAGGGAGCCCCCCACGTGCAGAGTGCAAAGACCAAGTTGTAAATAGTGAGTTTAAATAAACAAGTGTTGTACCATATGCAACTGTGTTGGCTCTTCTGTGTGTTAGAACACCCAACACCACATGGTACAGGAGTGGATCGATACCTGCCTACCAACCTGCCATTCTGGACATGGACCACACCGGCAAACCGCAGCCGATGCAAGTCACGGGGAACCTAGGCACCAACTGGAAGCTCTACAGGCAGCGATTTGACCTGTACATCCGTGCCACCGAAAAACAGAATGTCTCGGATGATTCGAAGATTGCAATGCTCCTCTTCTACGCAGGCCCCCACCCAAATGATGTCTTTAATTCACTGGTGTTCGAGGAAGGCGAAAACCAGGCCAAATATGACACGGTCATCCTCAAAATGGACCAGCACTTTCAAACTGAAGTAAACGAAACTTTCGAAAGATACATCTTTCAGCAACGCCTGCAAGGTAAGGAGGAGCTTTTTCAACCCTTTTTGACGCACCTCCGGATTCTAGCGCAGTCCTGCGGTTACGGCACCACCACAGAGTCCATGATCAGGGACCAGATTGTTTTTGGCGTTGCCTCCAGTGGCCTACGCCAGCAGCTTCTTAAAATAAAGAGCCTCACCTTAGCGTCTGCTGTGGAAGCCTGTGTCCTCCATGAAAATGCGACCTGCCGTTTTGCCCGATTTCAGGCGTCCGAGTTGGCACGGAGGGGGTCCCCAGCCGTCGAATCGGCAAGCCAGGCCGCCCACGACGTTGAACGCATCCAGGCCGTCGATTTCTTCCCGCCCCACGGCCCGGACGACAGCGGCCGCTTCCCGCGCTTTTCGCGGTCTCCCGCGCAGGTGCGCGCCAAGAATAACGGCCACAACGAGGGACGCACTGCGCAGGCGCGCCCACCGCAAGATCGCACTGCGCATGCGCAGTGGCGCAACGAACGCCGTGACGTCATGACGTGCAGCAAGTGTGGAGGTCTACACTTAAAAGGGCAATGTCCTGCAAAATACCAACAGTGCAACAGATGTGCCATGATAGGCCACTACGCAGCCCGCTGTCGTGCGGCTCAACCCATGGATCCGGCGCATCCTCGACAACCTCGCACACGAGTCAGGACCGTCCAGCCCACGCATCAAGACTTCCAGTTAAGTGATGCAGATGACCAGGATGACTTCAGAGTTGCCGTCATTGATGTCAACAAGGTCAATGCCATCAATCCAGACGATGAGTGGTGTGCCACCCTGACGGTCAACCGATCGCGCGTCGCCTTCCGTCTGGACACCGGCGCATCCGCCAACCTGATTGCTTACTCTGCAGTCCAGGCCATGAAGGTCAAACCACTCATCACACCATCCCGGCTTAAGATGGTTGACTATAACGGGAACGTTATCCCGTCCGTAGGATCTTGCCAGCTACAGGTGACTCACAAGGGGTACACGGCCACACTCCCCTTCGAAGTTGTGGGCTCATCAAAGGACTCGTTACTGGGCGCACAAGCGTGTAAGGTCCTTCACCTGGTACAGCGCATCATGTCTCTCTCTCCAGATGAGATATCCGACTTCCCGGATGCTGAGTTCCACGCGAATCTCCATTCCCTCCTCGCTCACAACCAGGAGGTTTTTGAAGGCATGGGGACATTGCCACACACGTACAAGATTCGACTCAGACCGGACGCCATCCCTGTCGTTCACGCACCTCGCAGGGTTCCTGCGCCTCTCAAAGACCGCCTCAAGGCACAACTGCAGATTCTTCAGGACCAAGGGGTCCTATCCAAGGTCACGGAGCCCACGCCATGGGTCAGCTCCATGGTCTGTGTAAAGAAGCCCTCTGGCGAGCTCCGTATATGTATAGATCCAAAAGATCTGAACAACAACATCATGCGGGAACACTATCCCATCCCAAAACGAGAAGACCTCACCAGCGAGATGGCGCGAGCCAACATATTCACTAAATTGGATGCGTCCAAAGGATTCTGGCAGATCCAACTGGACCCGGCCAGCCGAAGACTATGCACATTCAACACCCCTTTTGGCAGATTCTGCTACAACCGGATGCCATTCGGCATCATTTCGGCATCTGAAGTATTCCACCGCATTATGGAGCAGATGATGGAAGGCATCGAAGGGGTACGTGTATATGTGGACGATATCATCATTTGGTCCACCACTCCGCAGGAACACATGCATCGTCTTCGACGTGTCTTCACCCGCATACGGCAAAATGGCCTGCGTCTCAACCGTGCGAAGTGTGCTTTCGGCCAGACGGAGCTGAAATTCCTCGGGGACCACATCTCAAGGTCCGGGGTCCGTCCCGATGCAGACAAGGTTAGCGCCATCACAGCCATGCCACGACCGGCTGACAAGAAGGCTGTCTTAAGATTCCTGGGCATGGTCAACTTCCTTGGGAAGTTCATTCCCAACCTGGCTTCTCATACAACAAACATGCGCCATCTCGTAAAAAAATCGACGGAATTCAACTGGCACCAGTCGCATCAGCAGGAATGGGAGGAGCTCAAGCACAAACTGGTCACGGCACCAGTGCTGGCCTTCTTTGACGCGACTCGCCCTACAAAGATCTCAACAGACGCCAGCCAATCTGGTATTGGAGCGGTACTCCTGCAAAAAGACAGCACGTCATCATGGGCCCCGGTTGCGTATGCCTCACGAGCCATGACCCCTACCGAACAGCGCTACGCGCAAATCGAAAAAGAATGCCTGGGCTTGTTAACTGGACTGGACAAGTTCCACGACTATGTGTATGGCCTGCCACGATTCACGGTCGAAACTGACCACCGCCCCCTGGTCAACATCATTAACAAAGACCTGAACGACATGACTCCTCGCCTCCAGCGCATCTTACTCAAACTCAGGAGGTACGATTTTGAACTGATCTACACTCCGGGGAAGGAACTCATAGTGGCGGACACTCTTTCCCGAGCAGTGAGCACACCACCAGATGCGGAGGGGTTCGTGCGTCAAATTGAGGCACACGTGACTCTGACAGCAGCAAATATGCCAGCTGATGATCCTTGTCTGGCCCACATACGCGCAGAGACGGCGACTGACCCTCTGCTGCAGCGAGTGATGCGCCACATGACGGAAGGGTGGCTAAAAGGGCAGTGCCCCCAGTTTTACAATGTGCGAGATGATCTCACCAATATAGACGGGGTCCTTATGAAATCGCATAGGATCGTCATTCCACACAGTGTGCGCCAGATGATTCTTCGTCAACTACACGAAGGCCACTTGGGTGTCGAAAAATGCAGACGAAGGGCCCGGGCGGCGGTATATTGGCCGGGTATTAATGAAGACATAGCCAACATGGTGCTCAACTGCACAACCTGTCAGAGGTTTCAGCCGGCGCAACCTCCGGAAACACTTCTACCACACGAGATGGTGACGTCCCCCTGGGCGAAGGTGGGTGTTGACCTATTTCACGCGCTCGGCAGAGATTACATTGTTATTATAGACTACTTCTCAAACTACCCGGAAGTCATGCCTCTCCATGATCTGACGTCGTCCGCAGTCATTGGGGCCTGCAAGGAAACGTTTGCTCGCCATGGCATTCCAAGGACTGTCATGTCAGACAATGGACCTTGTTTTGCCAGCCGTGAATGGTCGTCCTTTGCCGCAGCATATGGTTTCACTCATGTGACATCCAGCCCTCTGCATCCACAATCGAACGGGAAGGCTGAAAAGGGTGTCCACATCGCAAAGCGGCTCCTGTGCAAGGCGGCTGATGCCGGATCGGACTTTAACCTTGCCTTGCTGGCCTATCGATCGGCCCCGTTATCCACGGGCCTCTCGCCAGCGCAGCTACTAATGGGTCGCTCCCTCAGGACGACGGTACCTTCCGTCCTGGCACCGACAACAGACCATGAGGCGGTTCTTCGGGACATGCAACTGCAGCGTGATCGCCAGAAAGGTCGGTACGACACACGAGCGACGGACCTGCCCCCCCTGTCCTCCGGAGACAAAGTACGCGTCCATCAACCGTATGGTGGCTGGTCAGCACCGGCCGAAGTCCTCCGACAAGTGGCTCCCCGCTCGTTCCTGGTTCGCATGCCGGATGGTTCCGTGCGTCGCCGCAATCGGCGCGCCCTTCGCCGACTTCCACGTTCACAGCCACACAACACGCCAGATCCTCAACAGGCTTCCGAGGATGACTTTGTGGAGCTGCCGCACATCACGCCCTTTCCATCGCCACCCATGGCCATGCCTGCACAGCAGCCGGTGGTTCTTGATCCACCCTTAAGGCGGTCAACCCGAATTCGTCGCAAACCCATTAGAATGGACTTATAATACAGTTCATATGTTTAATAAGTTGGACAATTTTACATGATAACCTGTTGTTGTTTATCGTTCCAGATGTCGTCTGACTGGACAACTGTTCAAAATTTTTTTTTCTTCTTCTCTCGTTCGCATTTCTGTTATGTTATGGTACAACTGGATTCATGTGACGCACTCGACATCGCCCCATGTACATAGTTCCGTCATAGACACATGCTGCACACGACACACACACACTCTTAGATGCACTCACGTCACGATCATATTTATTACCACGTAGGCACATATCTTTGTAAAAAGGGGGGATGTCATGATATTCAAACACACACATCATGATGGACACACTAACAGGCAAATCAGAGTACACAACACCACAACCAATCACAGACAAGAACACCAACCACATAAAAAGCACGAGCACGACACCTGGAGGTCAGTAGGTCTGGGGAGAAGGAAGCATGAAAGAGCTGTTGAAACACCACAAGCAGGGAGCCCCCCACGTGCAGAGTGCAAAGACCAAGTTGTAAATAGTGAGTTTAAATAAACAAGTGTTGTACCATATGCAACTGTGTTGGCTCTTCTGTGTGTTAGAACACCCAACACCACAGATTAATTAGTGATTATTGATCACCCAGAATTCCGGTCCCCTGCAGACGTTACATCAACCCTTTCAACCCCCTTCATAATATTAAAGAAAAGTCAAATTACGTCATGGATATTCTCGGTGCTTTTTTTGCCAATCTGCTTTAACCTTTGATTGTGAGCAAAGCTGGGATTCTAAACATCTTTTGATGTGATGTTTAACCGAGGCCGTGTCCGCCCGTACGTCGCTATGGGAGAAAACTCCGCTCTTTTCAGCCTTTCTGCCTTCGCTTAATTGTCCCTTCATCCTCGATAAAGGCTGATACAGTTTGAGATGCTCCAGAAACACTTCATCATGCCCCGGGGACTGTGCGTTTCCCAGCGCAGAGACTCACTCTGATCAATTGACAGGGCAGATTTTCCAAGCTGCGGGCGGGAGTGGTGCGGAAGTTTGGTCGGGAGGCTTCGGGAGCCCGGATCCTTCACGAGCTCAGGGCGCCGGTCCAATTGATTGATATCCTTGGATCATAGGAGCAGAGCAGCGTCAAATTCCTGACACCAGGCGTGGGGGAGGAGGGATTGAGGGGGAGGCAGGGGGGGGGGGGGGGGGGGGGCTGTATGAGAGGGGCCGTAGGGGCATTTAGCTGTTTCTTCCCGTGAGAGGCCAGGTTCCCTGACACCCAGAAAATCAGGCCGGCAATAGTTTAACCTGATCGCCCGGATGCACGGGCCGACTGAACTGCAGCAACGTTTGCCGATGTTACGACGATGGGGAGGAAAGTAAGTTGTGGGGAGGATGCAAAGAGTCTGCGAACAGATGTCGACGAGTCAAATGAGTGGACAAGAAGTGTCCACTTTGGGAGGGAGAATAGAAAAGCAGAATATTGTTCCAATGAAGAGGGACTGCAGAATGCTGTGCTGCAGGTGAATCTGGGTGTCCTTGTAAATAAGTCACAAAAGATTAACACACAGATACAGCAAGTGACCAGGAAGGCAAATGGAACTTGTCCTTTATTGTAAGGGGGTGCAGTGTGAAAGTAGGGATGCCCTGCGACCACGCCAAGAGCACTGTGGACAGTTTGGGACACCTCACCGACGGAGGGACAAACGTGCGCAGGAAGCAACTCAGAGAAGGTTCACTCGGCTAATCCCAGGGGTGGAGCGGTTTGTCGAATGGGGACAGGCTGGGTCAATACTCATTAGAGTTCAGAAGGATGAGAGGCGTTTTTATTGAAACATCGGAGATTGTGAAAGGACAATGCGGAGACGATGTATCCCCTCATGGAGGAATCTAGATCTCAGCAGTGTGGTTTCAAATTGAGGGGGCTTTGCATTTCAGGCGGAGATGGGGAGGGAGTTCTTCTCTCAGAGTGTCGTTAGCCTGGGACTCCCTTCCGCAGAGAGCAGTGGGGGCTGGGTCAGGGTTATAGGGGTCAGGCAGGGAGGTGGAGTTAAGGCCACAATCAGATCAGCTACGAATTTTATTGAAAGGAGGATCAGGATAGATGGATCAAATGGCCCACTGCTGCCCTTATTTCTGAATCATTTTATGTTAAATGGCCACCCTGCCTCCTGCAAGCTGATTGGCTGCCTTTCTTTGATTCCACCTTGGTGGTCTGTGGGTTAGGAACAAAGGAGATAGGAGCAGGGGTAGGCCATTCGGCCCCTCGACCCATTCCTCCAATCAACTAGCTCACAGCTGATCTCCTATCTCAATGGCATTTTTCCCATGCTATCCGCCTATCCCTTGATGTCTTTAACATCTAGAAATCTATTGATTCCCATCTTGGACATGATCGCTGACTGAGACTCCACAGCACTCTGAGGGAGAGGATCCCAAAGATTCACCGCCCTCTGGATGAAGACATTCCTCTTCATCCCAGTCTCAAGTGGCTTGGGTTCTAGTGGGAGATTTTAAAAGCTTCCCGCCTGAAACCAACCCGGCCCACATTTGGATTACGCAGGACATGCGACACAGAAAGAAGCCACTCGCTCCAACCAGTCCATGCTGGTGTTTATGCCCCACCCGAACCCCGTCCCGCCTTTCCTCGATTCAGTCTATCATCGTAACCCACTCCCTTCTCCCTCATATGCTTCTCTCGTTTCGCTTTCAATGCACACACAGCAGTTCCTTGTTTAATGTTCTTCTGTTAGGTGGGTTATAAAATTGAGACTATTACTGTTTATTGCTACGACGTCTACTAAGTTTGTCACGGACTGCCTGTTCCGTGGTCTGCTCGTCCCACATGTGCACAGGGCATTTTCTGCCATCCTCTCCTGTATCATCAGGGTCAGTGTACCGCCTCACCAAACCTGTCCTGTATCATCAGGGTCAGTGTACCACCTCACCAAACCTCCCCTGTATCACCGGGGTGAGTGTACCACCTTACCAAACCTCCCCTGTATCACCGGGGTGAGTGTACCGCCTCACCAAACCTCTCCTGTATCATCGGGGTCAGTGTACCGCCTCACCAAACCTCTCCTGTATCATCGGGGTCAGTGTACCACCTCACCAAACCTCCCCTGTATCACCGGGATGAGTGTACCACCTCACCAAACCTCCCCTGTATCATCGGGGTGAGTGTACCGCCTCACCAAACCTCCCCTGTATCACCGGGGTGAGTGTACCGCCTCACCAAACCTCTCCTGTATCATCGGGGTGAGTGTACCGCCTCACCAAACCTCTCCTGTATCATCGGGGTCAGTGTACCACCGCACCAAACCTCCCCTGTATCACCGGGGTGAGTGTACCACCTCACCAAACCTCCCCTGTATCACCGGGGTCAGTGTACCATCTCACTAAAACTCTCCTGTATCACCGGGGTCAGTGTACCACCTCACTAAACCTCTCCTGTATCACCGGGGTCAGTGTACCACCACACCAAACCTCTCCTGTATCATCGGGGTGAGTGTACCACCTCACCAAACCTCCCCTGTATCATCGGGGTCAGTGTACCGCCTCACCAAACCTCTCCTGTATCACCGGGGTCAGTGTACCACCTCACCAAACCTCCCCTGAATCACCGGGGTGAGTGTACCACCTCACCAAACCTCTCCTGTATCATCGGGGTCAGTGTACCACCACACCAAACCTCTCCTGTATCATCGGGGTGAGTGTACCACCTCACCAAACCTCCCCTGTATCATCGGGGTGAGTGTACCGCCTCACCAAACCTCTCATGTATCATCGGGGTCAGTGTACCACCTCACCAAACCCGCCTGTATCACCGGGGTGAGTGTACCACCTTACCAAACCTCCCCTGTATCACCGGGGTGAGTGTACCGCCTCACCAAACCTCTCCTGTATCATCGGGGTCAGTGTACCGCCTCACCAAACCTCTCCTGTATCATCGGGGTCAGTGTACCGCCTCACCAAACCTCCCCTGTATCACCGGGATGAGTGTACCACCTCACCAAACCTCCCCTGTATCATCGGGGTGAGTGTACCGCCTCACCAAACCTCCCCTGTATCACCGGGGTGAGTGTACCGCCTCACCAAACCTCTCCTGTATCATCGGGGTGAGTGTACCGCCTCACCAAACCTCTCCTGTATCATCGGTGTCAGTGTACCACCGCACCAAACCTCCCCTGTATCACCGGGGTGAGTGTACCACCTCACCAAACCTCCCCTGTATCACCGGGGTCAGTGTACCATCTCACTAAAACTCTCCTGTATCACCGGGGTCAGTGTACCACCTCACTAAACCTCTCCTGTATCACCGGGGTCAGTGTACCACCACACCAAACCTCTCCTGTATCACCGGGGTCAGTGTACCACCGCACCAAACCTCCCCTGTATCATCGGGGTGAGTGTTCCACCTCACCAAACCTCCCCTGTATCACCGGGGTCAGTGTACCGCCTCACCAAACCTCCCCTGTATCATCGGGGTGAGTGTTCCACCTCACCAAACCTCCCCTGTATCACCGGGGTCAGTGTGCCGCCACAAATAACCTCTCCTGTTGCTCCTCTCCACCCCCGTCCCAATCTTGTAGAATGTAGATGATTATCTTCAAACATTCAGTCCGCTGGCATGTTCCAGAATCTTCTCTGCGTCCCGCTCTGGTTTATCTGCTGTGGAGATGTTTATCTCCCAGTTCTGGAGAATTTGATTTGTACATTCCCATATCTCGCTGATGTCGGCGTACCGGGCAGGCTAAACTGCAGCTGCACTTTGGGGATTATTATTAAAGACAATTTGATTTGAAAGTAATTGGACGCCTGTTTATCAGAGGGATTATGGTTAAACCCAAGCAGTTTAATCTGGATACGGCACTGATTTACAAGGAACACGGAATAAAAAGGATGTTTGCAGAATCTGAGCTCCTGCTGCCTCCCTGAAAGACTCAAAGCAAAATTAGCAGCGGTGATGTCGCTCAATAAGGTGCGGGGTTTTTGTCCGTAACCCCTCGCTCGCTGGCCAAAGCAATCAGCTGGAGCCAAGAGGTCCCAAAGAGCAATGCAGCCAATGGCGTACGTCTTGAAGTGTGGTCACGGCGGGTGCCGGAGCCATCGATTTGTGCACAGCAAGCTCCCACAAACAAGATGATGGTCAGATCATGTTTCGTTGTGAAGGATAAATACTGGGAGGGACACCCAGATAGAACCATCAAATTCTCAAAGGGGTGCGATGGGATCTTTCGAATCCAGTTGAGGGAACAGACTTTTCTGGGGGTCATCGGGACTGAAGCAGATGAGTGAGAACGGTTGATCCTTACTTCAAACCCGTTCCCCCGCCATTGCGCCACATCCCTCGAGATCCTCGTCCCACCAAAATCCACCAGTCTGAACTTTGAGAATTTCGATTAAACCACCAAGAGAATTTTGGAGCGGGGGAGAGAGTTTGAGGGAGAAACTGAGGACAGTAGTGGCAAGTTCCAGCCGCGATTATACCCTGAATTTTCATCGACGAGGCGCGTAGTGGGAGTCAGGAAAATCCTTGGCTCAGCCCACTTACCGCGGGAGAAAGTACCCAGAAGGGATCTTCATTGCCGGGGGGGGGGGGGGGGGGGGCAGATGGGTACAGGCTGCATTTGGGCCTGCTGACCCGGGGACAGGTTTGGAGGAAACCACAGGAGCAGCAGGTAGAGGCGGCAGGATGTTGAAAAGGCCCACCTCAGTGCTGTGGGACTTCGTCCCAGTTGGGATGAAAACAGAAAGGCCCTCCAGCCCTCCCCTTTCCCACACTCCAGAGGCCCCACCCATGCCACCCCATGCCCTCGCCTCCCCGAGAGCTCCGACAGCGATTACAATTGATGAAGCATATACACCCCAGGGTAAACATTGATTGACAGCTCAGCTCACTGATCTCTACTGTCAATTTGGCCATGTTTAGTTACACTAGGTTAAGTGGATTCAAGGGTTAATTGTTTTTGCTATGGATACTTTAAAGGGGGGGGGGGGTAGTAGGACATGCCCATGGATTATGTTTGTATATTCATACATCTGTCTCTGCAATGGAGCCCAGCCATACCGGACATGCCAGATGTGGGCTTATGGCGGGAAGTAGCCCGCTCCTTTGAAAGGCATTCCGGAAAATCAGACAGGCTCTGGAATCCCAGAATCAGGATCCACCCATTTTTATGGACGGCATGGCGGCACAGTGGTTAGCACTGCTGCCTCACAGTGTCAGGGACCCGGGTTCGATTCCCCGCTGGGTCACTGTCTGTGCGGAGTCTGCACATCCTCCCCGTGTGTGCGTGGGTTTCCTCCGGGTGCTCCGGCTTCCTCCCACGGTCCAAAGATGTGCAGGTTAGGTGGATTGGCCATGCTAAATTGCCCCTTGGTGTTCAAAAACATTAGGTGGGGTGACTGGGATGCAGGGATAGGGTGGAGATGGGGTGCTCCTTCCAAGGGCCGGCACAGACTTGATGGGCCGAATGGACTTCTGCCCGGTAGGGATTCTATGGTTTTGAAAAGGTTCCTGAGCCATTGCGACTTGGCAAAAATCCAGGCGTATGTGCTCAACTCTCTGGAGACTGATTCAGTTCAGACTCACAGACCATCCTAGATTAGGTGATGGGTTGTAATGGGCAGCTGTGGTCATGTGACAGGTGGAACAGGAAGCCACGGTCATGTGACAGGATGTAAAGGAGGCTGTGGTCATGTGATGGAGACGTCACAGGAAGCCACGGTCTTTAGTGTAACAGAAACTGTGCCCAGGACTAACAGAAAATGGCAGTCGCGTGGCAGGGGTGTTAGGGCAGCGTTCTCTGGAGTTTTAGCAGTTTCTTTGACAGCAATGAGTCACGTCAGGTGTCGGGCTTGCGCCGTGTTGGTCAACTCTGTCTTAAATAACGCCTGGTGCGGCTCCGCAGCCCCGGCCTGGTGGGGCCTGGTGCGGCTCCACAGCCCTGGTCTGGTGGGGCCTGGTGTGGCTCCGCAGCCCCGGTCTGGTGGGGCCTGGTGCGGCTCCACAGCCCAGGTCTGGTGGGGCCTGGTGCGGCTCCTTTGCCCTGGTCTGGTGGGGCCTGGTGCGGCTCCGCAGCCCCGGTCTGGTGGGGCCTGGTGCGGCTCCGCAGCCCCGGTCTGGTGGGGCCTGGTGCGGCTCCTTTGCCCTGGTCTGGTGGGGCCTGGTGTGGCTCCACAGCCCTGGTCTGGTGGGGCCTGGTGTGGCTCCGCAGCCCTGGTCTGGTGGGGCCTGGTGCGGCTCCACAGCCCCGGTCTGGTGGGGCCTGGTGTGGCCCAGCAGCCCCGGTCTGGTGGGGCCTGGTGTGGCTCCACAGCCCTGGTCTGGTGGGGCCTGGTGTGGCTCCACAGCCCTGGTCTGGTGGGGCCTGGTGTGGCTCTGCAGCCCCGGTCTGGTGGGGCCTGGTGTGGCTCCACAGCCCTGGTCTGGTGGGGCCTGGTGTGGCTCCGCAGCCCCGGTCTGGTGGGGCCTGGTGTGGCTCCGCAGCCCTGGTCTGGTGGGGCCTGGTGTGGCTCCTTTGCCCTGGTCTGGTGAGGCCTGGTGCGGCTCCTTTGCCCTGGCCTGGTGGGGCCTGGTGTGGCTCCGCAGCCCTGGTCTGGTGGGGCCTGGTGTGGCTCCACAGCCCTGGTCTGGTGGGGCCTGGTCTCTGCCACACTCGCTGCAGAGGAAGGCAGGGGGATGGGACGGGGAGGGTTCGCTGGCCTCTGTTTTCTCTGGGCCTCCTCTCAGCCAGCTGAACTCCCTGTTTCTGCTCCCAATTCCCTCACAAACAGCCAGCCTCCAGAGGTCACGGTCGTCACTGACTGTGTCAAAGTCCGTCGACTTCATAACTCACTGCCAGCTGTCCTAGTAGAATGATAGAATGGCCACAGCACAGAAGGAGACCATTCGGCCCACCTTAAGAACATAAGAACTAGGAGCAGGAGTGGGCCATCTGGCCCCTCGAGCCTGCTCCGCCATTCACTGAGATCATGGCTGATCTTTTGGATAAAAGCAAATTACTGCGGATGCTGGAATCTGAAACGAAAGAGAAAATGCTGGAAAATCTCAGCAAGTCTGGCAGCATCTGTCGGGAGAGAAAAGAGCGAACGTTTCGAGTCCAGGTGACCCTTTGTCAAAGCTAACAGACAGAGAAAGTGGGAAATATTTACACTGTGGAGTGAGAATGAAAGATGAGTCATAGCCACAGAAACCCAGGGAAACCGGGTGCTAATGGCCACAGAAACCAAGGGAAAGAGTGCTAATGGCCACAGAAACCAAGGGAACAGAGTGCTAATGGCAGTCCCCAGAGAGAATAAAAGATGTGAAAGGTCAAACAGCAGGGAAACTAACATCAGAGGGTAAACTGTAGATGTGGGGAGAGGGGAAGGGGGAAGCAAAGAGGAGAAAGGTGAAGGAAAGGTGGATAAGATCGGGGGGGGGGGGGGAATTAAATGTATATTAAGAAAGAAAGAAATGGTAAAAGACAGTTAAAATGAGATGAAAACAAATGGGTTGAGATGGGGTAGAGCTGATCATCTGATGTTGTTGAATTCGATGTTCAGGCCGGAAGGCTGTAGCAGCCTAACCGGAAGGTGAGATGTTGTTCCTCCAGTTTGCGTTGAGCTTCACTGGAACATTGCAGCAGGCCAAGGACAGACATGTGGGCCTGGGAGCAGGGTCTTGTGTTAAACACGCAAGCAACGGGAAGGTCAGGGTCCTGAATGAGCACAGACTGAAGATGCTCAGCAAAGCGATCACCCAGTCTGCGTTTGGTCTCTCCGATATAGGGGAGACCACATTGGGAGCAGCGAATGCTGTAGACCAAATTGGAAGAGGTGCAAGTGAAACGCTGCTTAACCTGGAATGAGTGTTTTGGGCCTGGGATGTTAAGCATGGAAGAGGTAAAGGGGCAGGTGTTACAGCTTCTGCGATTGCATGGGAAGGTGCCGTGGGTGCTGGGAGAGGTACTGGGTATGGTGGAGGAGTGGACTAGATTATCTCGGAGGGAACACTCTGCGGAATGCTGACAGAGGGAGTGAAGGGAAGATGTGTTGGTGGTGGCATCACGCTGGAGTTGGCGAAAATGGCGGAGGATTTGCATACGGAGGCTGGTGGGATGAAATGTGAGAACCAGGGGGACTCTATCCCTGTTCTGGGAGGGAGTGGAGGGGGCGAGGGTAGTGGCGCGGGAGATGGACCGCACACTGTTGAGGGCCCTGTCCACAACTGTAGGTGGGAAATCACGGTTGAGGAAGAAGGAACACATTTTCAAAGCACCATTTTGGAAAGTGGCATCATCGGAACAAATGCGACGGCGGCGAAGGAGCTGAGAGAAAGGGATGGAGTCCTTACAGGGTGTAGGGTGCGAAGAGCTGTAGTCCAGATAGCTGTGGGAGTCAGTGGGCTTGTAGTGGATATTAGTGGATAGTTTATTGCTGGAAATGGAGACAGAAAGATCAAGGAAGGGAAGGGAAGTGTCTGAGATGGACCAGGTGAAAGTGATGGAGGGGTGGAAACCGGAAGTGAAGTTGATGAATTTTTCCAGGTCCGGACGGGAGCATGACACGGCACCAAAATAGTCATCAGTGTATCGGTAAAGGAGTTGTGGGAGGGGGCCCGGATAGGCCTGGATCAAGGAATGTCCCACATACCCCATAAAAACGCAAGCATGGCTAGGACCCATACAGGTAACCATTGCTACACCTTTGATTTGGAGAAAGTGAGATGAGTTAACGGAGAAGTTGCTGAGAGATAGAACGAGTTCAGCCAGGCGGAGGAGATGGGAATTGTCCAGGCCTCTTTTCGAGAAAGAAGCGAAGAGCTCTCAGGCCATCCGAGTGTGGGATGGAGGTGTAGAGGGATTGCACATCCATGGTAAATAGAATGCGGTTAGGGCCCGCGAACTGGAAGTTGTCAATATGACGCAGGGCATCAGAGGAATCCCGGATGTGGGGAGGGAATGGAGCAGAGGAGTGAGGATGGAGTCAAGATTCGAGGAAATCAGTTCGGTGGGGCCAAGAGCATGCTGACACAATGGGCCTGCTGGGACAGTCCTTTTTGTGGATTTTGGGAAGTAGGTAAAAGCGGGCTGTCCGGGGTTGGGAGACTATGAGGTTGGAAGCTGTAGAGGGAAGGCATCCGGAGGAAATAAGGTCGCTAACGGTGTTGGAGATAATGGCTTGATGTTCAGTGTTCTGGTCATGGTCCAGGGGGAGGTAGGAGGAAGTATCTGAGAGTTGGTGCTCAGCCTCTGCGAGGTAGAGGCCAGTGCGCCAGATGACAACAGCACCCCCTTTGTCGGCAGGTTTGATGACAAAGTCAGGGTAAGACCTGACGGAGTGAAGAGCAGAAAGTTCGGAAGGAGAGAGGTTGGAATGGGTGAGGGGGGAGCCGAAATATTAAGACGGCCAATATCCCGTCGACAGTTCTCAATGAAAAGATCAAGGGCAGGTAATCGTGCCGGCGGGGGGGGGGGCGGGTCCACTTGGAGGCAGAATGTTGGAGGCACGTGAAAGGATCAGTGGAACGGGGGGAGGACTCTTGCCCAAAGAAGTGGGCACGGAGACGAAGGCAACATCATGTCGAGCCCGGAATTCATTGAGGTGGGACGTAAGGGTACAAAGCTGAGTCCTTTGCTGAGAACAGCACCCTCAGCCTCAGAGAGGGGAAGGTCAGAGGGTATGGTGAACACGCGGCAAGGGCTGGGGTTGGGAGAAATGGGGTACGAGGGATTGGGACTGGTGGAGAGCCTGGGATGGGCAGTGGTGTTGATATTGGGAGAAAAGGGGTACGAGAGATTGGGACAGGTGGAGGGCCTGGGATGGGCAGTGGTGTTGATATTGGGAGAAATGGGGTACGAGGGATTGGGACAGGTGGAGGGCCTGGGATGGGCAGTGGTGTTGATGAGTTGTTGAAGCTTGCGTCCCTTACCATCTGTAAGAAACAGGAAAAGATTCTTGTTGAGATGTCGAATGATGCGAAGGATGAAATGAAACTGGGGACAGGGACAGCTTTGAGAGAGAGTAAGAACTAGGAGCAGGAGTAGGCCATCTGGCCCCTCGAGCCTGCTCCACCATTCAATGAGATCATGGCTGATCTTTTGTGGACTCAGCTCCGCTTTCCGGCCCGAACACCATAACCCATAATCCCTTTATTCTTCAAAAAACTATCTATCTTTATCTTAAAAACATTTAATGAAGGAGCCTCTACTGCTTCACTGGGCAAGGAATTCCATAGATTCACAACCCTTTGGGTGAAGAAGTTCCTCCTAAACTCAGTCCTAAATCTACTTCCTCTTATTTTGAGGCTATGCCCCCTAGTTCTGCTTTCACCCGCCAGAACCTGCCCGCATCTATCCTATCTATTCCCTTCATCATTTTATATGTTTCTATAAGGTCCCCCCCGCATCCTTCTAAATTCGAACGAGTACAGTCCCAGTCTACTCAACCCCCATCGTAATCCAACTCCCTCAGCTCTGGGATTAACCTAGTGAATCTCCTCTGCACACCCTCCAGTGCCAGTATGTCTTTTCTCAGGTAAGGAGACCAAAACTGAACACAATACTCCAGGTGTGGCCTCACTAACACCTTATACAATTGCAGCATAACCTCCCTAGTCCTAAACTCCATCCCTCCAGCAATGAAGGACAAAATTCCATTTGCCTTCTTAATCACCTGTTGCACCTATAAACCAACTTTTTGCGACTCATGCACTAGCACACCCAGGTCTCTCTGCACAGCAGCATGTTTTAATATTTAATCATTTAAATAATAATCCCTTTTGCTGTTATTCCTACCAAAATGGATAACCTCACATTTGTGCCTTGCTTGAGGTGGAGGTATGGATGCCCCGCAGTTTGTGTGACCCAGTGGCCTGTTCATGGCTTTTGTGATGGGAATGTTCTCTGACGTTCACAGGTACGAAGTGTGCAGAAATGTGACAGCAGAGGTGTACCTGAGGACCTACCTAACACCGTGTATAAACGAGTGTGGAACTTACGGGCAGTGCAAACTCCTGCGCACCAACAACTACTTATACGCCGCCTGCGAATGCAAAGCAGGTAGGCCAATGACAGCTCAGGGGATACCACACTCTCGGGTTGGCTCCGGTCTTTGACCAGGGCCGGGGCAGGCGGGGTCCTGGTCCAAAAACAAAACACGGCGGGCGCGGCAAACCTGGGATTAAAAACGGGAAAACTCCGGATTAAACCCGGCTGGCCTGCCTGGCACAATCTGCGGGGAGAGAAACAAGAGTCAACGTTTGAGGTCGATGACCTTTCATCAGAACTGGGACACGTTCTGCCCAGAATGGTCAGCACGGTAGCATTGTGGATAGCACAATTGCTTCGCAGCTCCAGGGTCCCAGGTTCGATTCCCGGCTTGGGTCACTGTCTGTGCGGAGTCTGCACGTTCTCCCCGTGTCTGCGTGGGTTTCCTCCGGGTGCTCCGGTTTCCCCCCACAGTCCAAAGATGTGCAGGTTAGGTGGATTGGCCATGATAAATTGCCCTTCGTGTCCAAAATTGCCCTTAGTGTTGGGTGGGGTTACTGGGTTATGGGGATAGGGTGGAGATGTTGATCTTGGGTAGGGTGCTCTTTCCAAGAGCCAGTGCAGACTCGATGGGCCGAATGGCCTCCTTCTGCACTGTAAATTCTATGATCTATGATAAGTTAGGGCTGGACCAAGGTGCAACAGGTGAAAGAGGGGTGGAGGGGTCGGTGGGGGGGGGGGGGGGGGGGGGGTTGCTGGTGGGAGAACAGAGTGAAGATCAGTGAGGAGGAAATCTTGGGCAAGATTCTACGGCCCCCCCCCCCGGCCGCGTGTTCCACGGCCGCGCCCCGATTGTCAATGAGAATTCCCAATTGAAGCCACCCCAATCCTTTGGGAAACCCGCTGGGTGTTGAGTTCTGAGCTTCAGGAACAAAATACTTACAAATAGGGGCTGGTTTAGCTCAATGGGCTGAACAGCTGGCTTGTAAAGCAGACCAAGGCCAGCAGCGCGGGTTCAATTCCCGTACCAGCCTCCCCGAACAGGCGCCGGAATGGGGCGACTAGGGGCTTTTCACAGTAACTTCATTTGAAGCCTACTTGTGACAATAAGCGATTTTCATTTCATTTCAAATGAACATCAATGGTCGGGGGCTTTGGGGGTAGAGTGGCGGAGTGTCTCTGATTGGATCGCTCTGTCAAAGGGCCAACATGGGTACAATGGGAAGGTTGATCTCCTGTGATTCTGACTGGTTTCTCCTGTTATAGGTTGGAATGGATGGGGCTGCACTGACAACCTGGAGGCTTACTCATATGGCTTTCAACTCCTCTCCATCCTCTTGCTCTGCCTCAGCAACCTCATGTTCGTTCCGCCCGTTGCCATAGCAATACGCAGCGAATACCTCCTGGAGGCCTCCGTCTACATCTTCACCATGTTTTTCTCCACGGTCAGTGCCTCCCTTTGTCCATCCACGGTCCACCGCGTGGGCCTTTGTGCGCAGAGCTGAACGGTAACCGTGACTGTCTGACCTTTGGCCTCTGCTCGCTTGGCCGAGAGGGGCTGTATGGGAAGGTGACTGTTTGCCCCTGGGTCACTGACGTTGGGGGAGGGGGGGGGGGGGAAACAGAGCAAATTCCCCACACGATACAGAGGAGAGACCTCACCCCTGCCTTAGGTACCCTTTGCGACACTACCCAACGAACTAACGCGCTCAGAAACCAACCCTAATCTCCAACTAACTTGCCACAACCTGCTCCATACCTGGAATCCCAGACCCCTGACCTGCAGGACACTTTGACCTCTCCCTCTGACCCTCAGCTCCTCCCTCTGACTCCTGGCCTTCCTCTTTTTTCTTTGCTTTTCTTTCTTTCTCTGCGCACACCTTGTAAAATTCTCTATCAGTCTACACGTATCTTCTATCTCTCTCTCTGTCTCTCCTTCCCCCCCTTTCATCAGGAAGTCATAAGGAACAGGAGCAGGAGTAGGCCATTCGGCCCATCAACCTGCTGTGCCATTCAATAGGCCCATCATGGCAGACCCGACTGTGGCCTCAACGCCCCCCTTCCTGTTGCACAACCCTTCATTTCCTTGTTCATCAAAAATCTGTCTAACGCAGCCTTGAACATATCCAGTGACCCAACTCACACGTTGTCCAAAGGCTAAACATAAGACTGTCAGACATAGGAGCAGAATGAGGCCATTCGACCCATGAGCGCTGCTCCTCCATTCAATGAGATCATGGCTGATCCGATATAATCCTCAGCTCCACTTTCCCGCCTTATCCCCATAACCCTCGATTCCCTCACTGATTAAAAATCTGTCTCTCTCAGCCTTGAACACACTTAACGACCCGGCCTCGACAGCTCTCTGCGGGAAAGAATCCCACAGATTCACTCCCCTCTGAGAGAAGAAATTCCTCCTCATCTCTGTCTGAAATGGGCGACCCCCTTACTCTGAGATTGTGCCCGCTGGGCCTAGACTCTCCCACAAGGGGAAACAACCTCTCAGCATCGACCCTGTCAAACCCCCTGAGAATCCGATATGTCTCAATAAGGTCGCCTCTCATTCTTCTAAACTCCAATGAGTACAGACCCAACCTACTCAACCTCTCCTCAATAGAAAATCCCTCCATACCCGGGATCGACCGAGTGAACCTTCTCGGGACTTCCTCCAATGCCGGGATATCTTTCCATAGATAAGGGGACCAAATCTGTTCCCAGTATTCTTGGTGTGGTCTAACTAGTGCCTTGTATAGTTTTAGCAGGACCTCCCTATTTTTATAATCCATTCCCTTTGAAATAAAGGCCAACATTCCATTTGCCTTCCTAATTACCCGCTGAATTTAAAAAAATTATTCTGTCACGGCATGTGGGCGTCAAAGGTCAGCATTTATTTCCCATCCCTAATTGCCCTTGAACTGAGTGTCTCGCTCGGCCATTTCAGAGGCATTTAAGAGCCAACCACATTGCTGAGGGTCTGGAGTCACATGTAGGCCAGACCGGGTAAGGACGGCAGATTTCCCTCCCTAAAGGGCATGAGTGAACCAGATGGGTTTTTACAACAATCCACGATGGTTTCATGGTCGTCATTAGACTTCTAATTCCGGATTTTTATCGAATTCAAATTTTTCCACCTGGGATTCAAACGCGTGCGCCAGGGCATGGCCCTGGGTTGTTGGATTACAAGTCTACTGACAATACCACTATGCCCCCGGCTCCCCATGCTAACATTTTGTGGTTGATGGACGAGGACCCCCAAACCTCTCCGTGCTGCAGCTTTCTGCAGTCTCTCTCCATTTAAATAATATTCAGCTCCTTTATTCTTCCTACCAAAGTGCAGAACTTCACATTTTCCTACATTATATTCCAAATGCCAATTTTTTGCCCACTCACCCAACCTGTTTATACCCCTCTGTCGACTGTGTTATCCTAACCAATTGCCTCCCCACCTATTTTGGTGCCATCCACAAACTTGGCAATAGTGCATTCACTTCCCTCGTCCACGTCATTGATATATATTGTAAAGAATTATGGCCCCAGCACTGATCTCCGTGGCACTCCACTAGTTGCCATCCTAAAAATGGGACTTATTTCCCCCAGAAATTTCCCCCAGTGATTATTATTGTATTAATTTCCTTCCCCTGCTTCTATCCCTCGATTATTTAGTATTTTTGGAATGTCTTCCACCGTGAAGACTGATGCAAAGTATTCATTGAACTCCTCTGCCATTTCCTGGTTCCCCATTATTATTTCCCTCGTCTCATTCTCTGAGGAGGCCTATGTTCACTTAGGCCTCTCTCTTCCTCTTTATATATTTAAAGAACTCTTTGATTGTTTACCCTCACAGTTTACCTTCTCCCTCTTTATTTTTCTTTGGTCTGAGAGAAACAAATGCCACTCATCTCAGTATTAAATGGGCAGACCCCTGGGGGCAGCACGGTGGCGCAGTGGGTTGGCACTGCCGCCTCACGGCGCCGAGGTCCCAGGTTCGATCCCGGCCCCGGGTCACTGTCCGTGTGGGGTTTGCACATTCTCCCCGAGTTTGCGTGGGTTTCGCCCCCACAACCCAAAATGTGCAGTTCAGGTGGATTGGCCGCGCTAAATTGGCCCCTTCATTGAAAAAACTGAATTGGACACTCTAAAAAATTAAAAATAAAAATGTAATAAAAAATGGCAGACCCCTTATTTTGAAACTGTGCTCCACTAGTTCTGGATTCCCCAACCAGGGGAAACATCTTCCATCCTCTTTGTGTGGACTAACAGTTGCTTGTTGTAAACCCTGCAGTTTTACCACGCTTGTGATCAGCCTGGAATGGTGGTGTTCTGCATCATGGAATATGATGTGCTGCAGTTCTGCGACTTTCTGGGGTCACTCATGTCCGTCTGGGTCACGGTCATTGCCATGGCGAGATTGCAGCCAATCATCAAGCAGGTTAGTCTTTGCTCTGGGCTCTGACGAATTGAAGTTTGTAACGGCGGCAGATGGGGGACCATTCATTGCTGCCCTATAACCCTCCAGAGGCCACACTCCCTCACTCCAAACAGAACGAAACGGAGGACTACCTTTCTGAACAAAAGTTCATTCTCGGAATGTGGGAGCCGGGCCAGAGCCAGAATTGATCCCTGATCCTTACTTTCCCAGGCAATGTGGTTGTGGGCCATCTTCTCGATGGGGGTCTCAGGGGCTTCCTGAGCTACTCCACGGGGCAGTTAAGAGTCTGGTTTGGGACTAGTTGACGCATTACCAGGATGGTACAAGGTAGCCCGTGTGACATTATAGACATGTTCAGTATACAAAGAGGTTAATGCCATGTTACAGTTAACCACTAGATGGAGCTAGATGCAGTACTATATAAAGCACTGACTCTCAAACTTTCGTGAGAGTGGAAAGGAGAGACCTAGAGTACAGTTAGAGTGCAGAGACTAGTGTTCGTAGAATGTAGATTACTATAATTATTGTTTACTGTAGGAGTAAGTGATCAAGCTTAATTTAAGTAGTGTTTTTAAAGGTTAGATTTGTTAATGAACTTAGCTTCTGTGGTCTTTGTGAACACTAGGACACCCATTCCAAAAACAATTCTGTTCTGGAAACCCCGATTGACTCTGCCTCCTCCACACTCCCGGACTGTGCATTCCAGACCCTAACCGCTTCACTGTGTGGCGCGTTCTCACATAGTCACCGCTGGCTCTGTTGCCAATCACCCTGTGCATTGCCCACCCCTCGTGGCCCAGGGTTTGACACAATGATTGCGTCAGAACTATGTGGCTTTTAAAAACTCATTCTCAAGGTGTGAGTGTGGCAGGCACGGGCGCCATTTACTGTTCATCACTAGTTGCCACAGCTGACTGACTCACTTGGACACCTCAGGGGCAATTAGGAATCGGCCACATTGCTGTCTGTCTCTTCATTACAGTAATTCTCAGGTTCTGTGCTACCAAAGGACTATTCTCTGTGGTTTTGGTCCAGCGATTTTAGATTACTAGCCCAATAAGATAACCTCTACACAAGGCACCCCTGCAAACTAGACTTGGGGTTGAATGATGTTGGAGTGTCCATTCTTCCGTCATTGTATGTCAAGGATGTGACACTTAAAGCAGCTTCTAACGGTGAATAGATTGGATGGTTTGGTCACCAAGCCTTATCCATCTGCACCGCTGCGGGCAAATCCTCAGCTTCCTCAGCTTCCTGGCTCCATGTTTCTATATGAACCGAGTTAGGGCATTCCCTGAGTGAACACGAAACTGATAGCCCAGACAGATCAGTCGGCAGAATAATTGGATATGGTGGCAGCGTGGTTCTGTTCCTGGGGGAGTAATCCACAGGTCAAGACCTGGAGATATGAGTTTGAATACCATCATGGTATTTGAGGGAAATTACATTCCATTAATTAATTAGGAATGTTGAAATAATGCTACAATTAGTAACGGTAACCATGAAACTATCATACTCACCATGAAACTGTCCAGCAAAAAACTAGCACAGAACTGATGGGCCGAATGATCTGCTTCGAGCCTGTAAGCATCTTAAATCTACATAATTCACATTGGGAGTGTTTGATGGGACGGTGGAGGCCAGGATTGTTCAACCGTTTCGCTTTGGGGAGCCTTATTTCCATAATGTGTGGAGCTGCCCGCACTCTGGATTCTTGTAAAACACGATGAGAGGCTTATTAGGGTGTTGCTCAATACAATTGAGGTGGCCAAAGCCCACACAAACACTCTGCTGACATCACTGCACATCAGGTGACACAGAACCAGCAGGAATGTATTCCCAGTATGACTCAGTCTGACTGACTGGCTGCATGCTCACTCCCTCGCTCACTGCGAGAGTGTGTGTGTGGGAGAATGCGTGACCAATCGAGGCCTCCCCCCCCACCCACCGCCAATGTTGTACCTGTCCTGGGAGTGTTTGAGGGGGGACAGTGTAGAGGGAGCTTTACGCTGTATCTAACCCCGTGCTGTACCTGTCCTGGGAATGTTTGAGGGGACAGTGTAGAGGGAGCTTTACTCTGTATCTAACCCCGTGCTGTACCTGTCCTGGGAGTGTTTGAGGGGACAGTGTAGAGGGAGCTTTACTCTGTATCTAACCCCATGCTGTACCTGTCCTGGGAGTGTTTGATGGGGACAGTGTAGAGGGAGCTTTACTCTGTATCTAACCCCGTGCTGTACCTGTCCTGGGAGTGTTTGATGTGGACAGTGCAGAGGGAGCTTTACTCTGTATCTAACCCCGTGCTGTACCTGTCCTGGGAGTGTTTGAGGGGAACAGTGTAGAGGGAGCTTTACTCTGTATCTAACCCCATGCTGTACCTGTCCTGGCAGTGTTTGATGTGGACAGTGTAGAGGGAGCTTTACTCTGTATCTAACCCCATGCTGTACCTGTCCTGGGAGTGTTTGATGTGGACAGTGTAGAGGGAGCTTTACTCTGTATCTAACCCCGTGCTGTACTTGTCCTGGGAGTGTTTGAGGGGGACAGTGTAGAGGGAGATCTGACTCTGTATCTAACCCCGTGCTGTAGCTGACAGGGGAGTGCTCACATTGGAGGTACTATACCACTTTGTCTTCTCCTATGCTGTTTCATATTTCTTTGAGGGAGCATTGTAAAGGGGCTGGACGTGACACCAGCTATTTATTACCACCAGGACAAAGCAGCCCCTCTTGATTGGCACCCCTTCCTCCACCTTCCACATCCACTCACTCACAATGCACGGTAGCATTGTGGATAGCACAATTGCTTCACAGCTCCCGGGTCCCAGCTTCGATTCCGGCTTGGGTCGCTGCCTGTGCGGAGCCTGCACATCCTCCCCGTGTGTGCATGGGTTTCCTCCGGGTGCTCCGGTTTCCTCCCACAGGCCAAAGATGTGCGGGTTAGGTGGATTGGCCATGATAAATTGCCCCTTAGTGTCCAAAATTGCCCTTAGTGTTGGGTGGGGTTACTGGGTTATGGGGATAGGGTGGAGGTGTTAACCTTGGGTAGGGTGCTCTTTCCAAGAGCCAGTGCAGACTCGATGGGCCGAATGGCCTCCTTCTGCACTGTACATTCTATGAAATTCTGTGAAATGCACAGTGGCAGCCGTGTGTGCCATCTACAAGATGCACTGCAGGAATTAACCAATGCTCCTTCGGCAGCACCTTCCAAACATTTGACGCCCACTACCTAGAAGGACAAGAGCAGCAGATACCAGAGAATCCCACCCCTGGAGGTTCCCCTCCAAGTCACTCACCACCCTGACTTGCAAATATATCGCCGTTCCTTCACTGTCGCTGGGGCAAAATCCTGGAACTCCCTCCCTAACAGCACCGTGGGTGTACCTACACCACGTGATCTGCAACGGATCAAGAAGGCAGCTCACCCCCACCTTCTGAAGGGCAACTAGGGATGGGCAATAAATGCTGGGCCGAACCAGCGACGCTCACATTCTGTGAAAGAATAACATTTAAAAATTGAGTTTATTTAGACATAAATACTTAACTTGACTTCCTTGTAATCCACTATACTCTAGATCTGTCTTAAAAATAATTTTCCAAACGCTCTGAATATGAATATATGAATTCTATTCCTTTCATGATCTCATCAATAATTAATAATCTGTTCAAAAGTATTTTTGGAAGAATTAAATGGATCAATTCATTGCTGCTCCCAGGCACCATCTAGTGGACACTCTAATTATTTCATGGCTGTAGTTGGGGTGGAGCCTGTCCAGCTCAGGATGTAGGTGAGATGGGCTTGTGACATTCATTCAAAGGCTTTACAGACTTCAAAGCACCTTTGCCTGGCGTGGTGTCTCAGTGCCCTCTTTGTGGAGGACAACCCACACACAAATCCAATAAAGCAAGCCATGTTTGTCCTTTCAGTTAGAGTCAAGATCCCACCACCGCGATTGGAAGAAGGACAGGGTGGGGGGAGCCCTCCCTGGGCTCCTGGCCATCCCTCAAATAGCATTAGTAAAAACAGACGGTCTTTCGTCGCCTTCCCATTTATGGGATCTCTCTGTGTTCAAGTTACATTTCATTGGGTCGTAAAACACCTCAGGATGTGCCGAACTCGTGAAAGGTGCTATATAAATGCAGCTGTTGCTTTCTTTTCACCTCATCCTGGAGATTTCCCTAGGCCAGAGCCAAGGTGTTTGAGTTTTCTGATGGTACACTGGGGAATTGTGGAGATTAACTGGTTCTAACTCTGCACCCTATCAGCCCAGAGCACTGGTTCACGGCCAACTGTTTCATAGCAGCCCTACAGTGCAGAAAAGAAGGCTATTCAGCCCATCGAGTCACCACTGACCCTCTGAAAGAGCACCCTACCTCGGCTCACCTCCCCACTCTGTCCCTGTAACCCCATAGCCCCACCCAACCTGCACGTCTTTGGGCTGTGGGAGGAAACCGGAGCACCCGGGGGAAACCCACGCAGACACGGGGAGAACGTGCAGACTCCGCACACACAGTCCCCCAAGGCCTGAATTGAACCCGGGTCCCAGGAGCTGTGAGGCAGCCGTGCTAACCACTGTGCCAACCTACCGCCCAACAAGGAGCAGCCGCCTCTCAGGGGCATTAGCTTGCCGGGTATCTGGAGAAGAGTGGGTGGAGTGGGAGCTCTTGCGGACATGTTGGACATGTCCTGCGCGGAATGCGGCAGGCTGGAATGGGTTGTGAGCGAAAGTTATCCCCAGTTCACAATGATTCATAGAAATGGCTTTCCATTAGAACATAGGAACAGGAGGAGGCCATTCAGCCCCTCGAACCTGTCCCGACATACCATTAAATCGTACTTGATTCTGTCTGTGTGCCACAAGGAATGGTGCAGGAAGGTTCTGTTTCAGGTTTCAAAAGGCAACTGCATCGTTATCTGGAGAGAATTTACAGGGTTCCAGGCAAAGGGCAGGAGAGTGGGACATGGTGAACTGCTTTAGCAAAGAACCTGTCAGGACTCTCATGGCTGGATGACCCCCTTCTGTGTTGTTATGTTTTTCTTGACCCGAATTCCGTGTTCTGCCATCTTTGGTTCCGAAGCCCTTTGCATCCACTACGCTTCAAAGTGATTGGTGCAATGTTCTTTGACTATGCTGATGTTGAATCCTGATTTGGTAGTGTTAACAAAGAACATTAGACTTTGTTGCACAACAAAGCTATTTGTTACTAACACTACTATAAAGGATTACTAAGAGTAATACAGTCGGAAATAATGGCCTTAACACTATCTTAATACTACAGAGCTACTCTAATATGTGACTGCTATCAACTCCTTACTAACACCTTCTCCTGGAACACATGGTGCATCCGACAACGTGCCTGCACACTCACACCACCTGCTGGTCGGATGCTAGAATTAATACACTAAAACATACAACTTATAATACACGTACAGATGATGATCTACTCATATTCTATGCAGATGATAGTCTATCCATCATCACAATTGGTTACTTGATCTAACCGATAAAATATGAGGAGATTCCTTCTGATTAAAAAGCATCGATAGTAAAGTCAAAGGGAAAGAAAAATGTAGATAATTAAAATAATGAAAGTGCTGGGGGTTGCTGGAACCTGGAAGATGAACAGAGGAAGCGGGGGACGCTCAGCAGGTCTGGCAGCATCTGTAAGGGGAGAGAAACAGAGTTAACGTTTCAAGTCCGATTGGCTCATCGACAGAACTAACGGGAGGGCGAACACGTCAGATTTTGCAACGAGGTGTAGCAACCTTGGGAACAAAAGAGAGACGGCCTGGCGTAGTGTTGGGCCCCGCGGGCTGGAGGCAGAAGTTGATGTGCTGCGTCTCCGGCTTGCGTTGGGCTTCACTGGAGCATTGGAGCAGGCCGAGGATGGACATGTGGACATGAGAGCAAGGCTCTGAGGTAACATGGCTGACCCTCACTGACGGGGGGTTATGATGCACGCAGTGATGTTAATAATTGCTAACCCTTGATCTTTGCACTTTGACAGATCTTGTACCTGCTGGGAGCCATGTTGCTGTCGATGGCCTTACAGCTGGACCGACACGGACTGTGGAATCTCCTGGGGCCCAGTCTCTTTGCACTTGGCATCATGGGTATTGCTTGGGTGAGGAGGGTAACGTTGTCCCTTGTTGTGACCGCCGCTTTGGCCACAACCGTTTCAGTCAATGAAAGACAAATCTGTGTTTGTGGGGAAGGTCGGTAACATAAGACTGGACAGTGCGGGTGCATTGGCTGACAATGTACTCCTCAGTTCGTTATATAGAAATGTAAGAACAAAAATAGGCCATTCGGCCCATCGAGCCTGCTCTGCCATTCAACCAAATTATGGCTGATCTTCTACCGCAGCACTGTTTTCCCGCACTGTCCCCATTTCCCTGGATAACTTTAATATTTGAAGATTTGAGGACCTCATACGTGACCATCTCATTGACGGAGCCTCCACACCTCTCCTGGGTTGAGAATTCCCAAGGTTCACCACCCTCTGACTGAAGAAATAGCCTCTCAGATAGACATCAAAGATGCGGTGGAACTATTTAAAGATGACTCGGAGAGTCCCCAAGGTGTCGGTCAATATTCCTCACGCAGCCAACTTCACTCAAATACGGATGAGCTGATCATCATCGCATTGCTGCTGGTGGGAGCTTGCCCCGTGCAAATTGGCTGCTGTCTTCGCTACGTTACAATAGCGACTAGGATTCAGGAGGCAGTCTTTGGGTGTGAAGGGTTTTCGGACACCGAGGTTGTGAAATTAGAGGATTCAGGTTCTATCCAACCTCAATCTTCCCAGCTGTGAGGCGGCCTCCCCAGCCCCTCCACGTGACGGTGATCGTGAATCGCTGATTCCGATCCAGTCAACCCTCTCTGCGCCATCTCCCTGCTTTTGGCAGCCTTCCTGGGCCGAGGGGGCCGAGGACTGGTGGAGGGGAGTCCGGGCGTGGCGTGGGGGGCTTACAGGAGGAGCAGTTTTTGTCGGCCGGGTCCGCTCGCGGCCGACGCCACGTTGTACTGCGCGGCCTCGGACCCGGCCATTCTGCTGTCCGTATTGGCAGGTCGTGGCTCGGCTGCGAGCCCCCTTCCGGGCGGAGCATCGGTGTGGGGGTGGCGCCGACTTTTTGGCCATAAGACAGAGAACCCAGCCATTTGTCCCTCTGAATGTCTCGAGCTCTATTGGGCTCACAATAACACTCTCTCTACCTGCAAAACAGGTTTAACGTTCCGTTCTCCTTTCCCTTGCAGACTGTACGCACGATTCGAAGACGTCACTGCTACCCTCCCACATGGAAGCGGTGGGTTTTCTACCTCTTCCCTGGTACTGTCATTGCCACATCGGCCGTGGCCCTTTACGCCTTCGTGGAGACCGAGGAGAACTACTTCTACATCCACAGCATCTGGCACATGCTGATCGCTGGCAGCGTGGGCTTCCTCCTGCCCCCCACCTCCAGGCCGGAGGGAGGGCCGGGGGGGGGAGGCGGAGCAGCCCCTCTACCGAGGAAGAGGGGGTGCGGATACCGGCTGTGTGTCAATGAGCACGAGGAAATGGGACTGGTCGATCCGGGGCTGGTGTCTGTCAACAGCATTTGCAGCAGCTGATGTTTCTCAACCGGGACCCCCGCGGTTCAACGATAAACATTCTCTCTCCTGACGGACAAACGGGAGGAACGTCGCAGGGAAAAGGGAGAGGAAAACGTGTACAGGTGCTCTGTAAATGAAGCAAATCAGGGGAGAGCACACCAGACTGGGCCGTACCAGAACTTTCCATTCCGCCAAAGGAAACACCTGTTGTCTTTTCACTTCCTGCCCTGAGCCCCTCGAGAACTATTTGTTCAGGAATGCAAGGCTGGAGGGGGGGAGCCCCCCCACCCCAAATTGTCTCAATGAAATTGTCTCAATAAAATTGCATAAGAAAAGACAAAGCTTTTTGAATTCACAATTTTTTTGTAAAAGTGTGAGGCTCCCGTTTAACAACCTGCTGGCAGTGTAACACATGGCCGAGGGGAATATACCACTATCAACGATCGCAGGACGGAGAGGGCGTGATGACCAGGAAGGATTCTACAAGCTGGAGCTCGTTATTCTCGAAACGAGAAGGCTGAGGGGACAGCCTGAGGGAGGCCTTTAGGATCTCAGTTTGACAGGGTGGACACAGTGAAGGTTTCCACTTCCAGCACGGTGCCCTGTTCTCCTCGCCACACTTTAGGAAGGACTCGAGGATCCTCGAGAGGGGATTTTCCAGGACGGTTCCAGGGATGAGGGGCTTTGAGCTTCACAAAGCTCGGCCAGAGAAGTGTTCCGGTTTCCTCCCACAGTCCAAAGTGCAGGTTCGGTGGGTTGGCCGTGCTAAATTGCCCTTAGTGTCCAAAAAGGTTAGGAGGGGTAATTGGGTTACAGGGATAGGGTGAAAGTGAGGGCTTAAGTGGGTCCGTGCAGACTCGATGGGCCGATTGGCCTCCTTCTGCACTGTATGTTCTATATTCTATGTTTAGTTAAGGTATCTAAGGAGAAGATGTTCCCGTTGGATGGGGACTAGGGGGGAGATCCACTGTTCACCCGGGTAAGCCTTCACCGGGTTGGGAGCGATTTATTAGCTTGGAGAAAGGATTGGCTAATCAACAGAAAGAAGGGAGTGCTGATCAATGGGTCTTTTTCTGGGTGGCACAGGGTTCAGTCCTCGGCCCACAACTATTTACAATTTATATTGATGACTTGGATACAGGGATAGACGACTAGTCAAATTGGAGCAAGATTGGAGGAGACACGTATAAAATAGGCGGGAAACCAAGTTGCAATGGGAAAGTAAGGCATTTACAAATGGATATGAGCAAAGAACAAAGAGCAGTACAGCCCAGGAACAGGCCCTTCGGCCCTCCAAACCTGCCCCGACCATGCTGACCAACTCCGGCAGCGAGTTCCAGGCACCCAGTACCCTCTGTGTAAAAAACATCCCTCGCACATCTCTAAACCTTGCCCCTCGCACCTTAAACCTATGTCCCCTACTAATTGACCCCTCTACCCTGGGGAAAAGCTTCTGACTATCCACTCATAGAATTTACAGTGCAGAAGGAGGCCATTCGACCCATCGAGTCTGCACCGGCTCTTGGAAAGAGCACCCTACCCAAGGTCAACACCACCCACCCTATCCCCATATCCCAGTAACCCCACCCAACACTAAGGGCAATTTATGGACACTAAGGGCAATTTATCATGGCCAGACCACCTAACCTGCACATCTTTAGACTGGGAGGAAACCGGAGCACCCAGAGGAAACCCACGCACACACGGGGAGGATGTGCAGACTCCGCACAGACAGTGACTCAAGCCGGGAATCGAACCTGGGACCCTGGAGCTGTGAAGCAATTGTGCTATCCACAATGCTACCGTGCTGCCCTGTCCACTCTGTCTATGCCCCTCATAATCTTGTAGACATTTATCAGGTCGCCCATCAACCTCCGTCGTTCCAGAGAGAACACACCAAGTTTATCCAACCTCTCCTCATAGCTAACACCCTCGAGACCAGGCAACATCCTGGTAAACCTCTTTTGCACCGGCTCCAAAATGTCCACCTCCTGCTGGTGGTGTGGTGGCCAGAATTGAACACGATGGCCTGGATTCTCTGCCGGCGGGATTCTCCGTTATGCCGGCAGCCCGGGGGTTTTCCCGACGGCGTGGGGCTGCCCCACAATGGGAAACCCCATTGGCCGGCCGGTGTTACGGAGACTCCCGCCGGCCGGTTGGGGCAGAAATGTGGCGGGGCGGAGAATCCCGCCTCATATTCCAAGTGTGGCCTAACTAAGATTCTATACAACTGCAGCATGACTTGACAATTTTTATACTCAACGCCCTGGCTGATGAAGGCATGCCTTCTTGACTATCTTCTCCATCTACCTTGCCTCTTTCAGTGGCCTGTGGACCTGTACACCCAGATCCCGCTGCTTGTCAATACTCTGAAGGGTTCTGCCATTCACTGTATATTCCCTACCTGTATTAGACCTTCCAAAATGCATTACCTCACAATAGTCCAGATTAAACTCCACCTGCCATCTCGCCGCCCAAGTCTCCAACCGACCATATCCTGCTGTATCCTCTGTCCTCATCACTATCCGCAATTCCACCAACGTTTGTGTTATCTGCAAACTTATTAATCAGGCCAGTCAATATGGGTAGGTTGGGTGAGTGGATCAAAATTTGGCAGATGGAATTTAATGTGGATAAGTTTTGGTTAGAAGAATAAAAAAGCAACTTATCATCTTAATGGAGAGAAAATTCAAAATGCTTTGGTGCAGAGGGATCTGGGTGTCCTTGTGCATGAATCACAGAAAGTTAGTATGCAGATGCAGCAGGTAATAAGGAAGGCAAATGGAATTTTGACATTCATTGCTAATGGATTAGAGTATTAAAGTGGGGAAGTGCTGTTGTATTGTATAGGGTATTGGTGAGAGCGCATCCGGAGTACTGCGAACAGTTTGGGTCCCCTGACTTGAAGAAGGATCTAAATGCATTAAAGAGACGATCCAGGGGTTGGTTTAGCACACCGGGCTAAATCGCTGGCTTTTAAAGCAGACCAAGGCAGGCCAGCAGCACGGTTTGATTCCCGTACCAGCCTCCCCGAACAGGCGCCGGAATGTGGCGACTAGGGGCTTTTCACAGTAACTTCATTGAAGCCGACTCGTGACAATAAGCGATTTTCATTTCATTTCATTTTCATTTAATTTCAGAGGAGGTTCACGAGATTGATTTCAACGATGAAGGACTTGTCTTATGAAGAGAGATTGAGCAGTTGAGGCCTGTGCTCGCTGGAGTTTCGAAGAATGAGAGGGGATCTAATTGAGATATGTAAGATATAAGAGTTGAGATCAGCCATGATTGTATTGAATGGCGGAGCAGGCTGGAGGGGCTGAATGTCCGACTCCAGCTTCGAGACCTTATGTTCTGCTTTTATCATATTATGCAAATAAACTTTGGGCAGCATGGTAGCACAAGTGGTTAGCACTGTGGCTTCACAGCTCCAGGGTCGCAGGTTCGATTCCCGGCTGGGTCACTGTCTGTGCGGAGTCTGCACGTCCTCCCCGTGTCTGCGTGGGTTTCCTCCGGGTGCTCCGGTTTCCTCCCACAGTCCAAAGATGTGCCGGTTAGGTGGATTGGCCGTGATAAATTGCCCTTAGTGCCCAAAAACGGTCAGGATGGGTAATTGGGTTACGGGGATAGGGTGGAAGTGAGGGCTTAAGTGGGTCGGTGCAGACTCAATGGGCCGAATGGCCTCCTTCTGCACTGAATGTTCTATGTTCGATATTGTTCTAACTTGTTTTAATTTTTAAAAAAATAATCCTAATTGTCACAAGTCGGCTTACATTAACGCTGCAGTGAAGTTACTGTGAAAAGCCCCTGGTCGCCACATTCTGGCGCCTGTTTGGGTACAGGGAGGGAGAATCCAGAATGTCCAAATTTCCTAACAGCGCACCTTTCGGGACTTGTGGGAGGAAACCGGAGCACCCGGAGGAAACCCACGCAGACACGGGGAGAACGCGCAGACTCCGCAACCAGACTGTTGCGAGGCCATATTATGAAACCTCCAGGAATTTGGCCAGCTGGACTATACAGCCCTACACAGGACTGGTGAAACCATTGCCCAGCCAGAGACAGAGCTGCGGGGGCGAGGGAGGGGGGGGGGGGGGGGGGGGCGTGAATTGAGGTGGGCTTGTTGACTCTCCAAGTAAATTGGGGGGACGGTCGAGAATCCATGTTGACCAGGAGAGGAAAGAAAAGCTTATTTTTGAAAAGAGAAACATGATGCTGACGTTTTTCACCTTGCACAAAACGGGACAAATACAAGACGACCAAATTTATTATTATTATTTTTTAAATTCTCCTCCATTTTCACATTTTCTCCCACATTTACATCCATCAACAATAAACAATAATCAGCAAGATATGTCAGTCCCCATAATAACAACGATCCCATCCGCCCACCAACCCCCAAACCTCAACCCGCATGTTTACCTAAACAGATGACAAAAAGGAATCAGGGATTACTTGTAGTCACCCTTAATCTTACACAGCTCCCCCCCCCCCCCCCACCCCCCCCCAGGTCTCCAGCTCCTCCCGTCCACTGCCTCTTGTAAAACTCCTCCCCCACCCTCGGTTCCTTCCCCCCCAACTTTCCACCCCGTCTAGACCACTTGGACCCTGTTCTGCCGGGCTCCGATGGCCGCAGCCCCTCCCCCCACCTCACTCCCGTTCAGGACCTTCTCCTTCACACTGTACCTACGGAAGCACAGAGTCACTGCCCTTGGCGACTCACTCGCCTTTGGTACAGGCCTCCACGACCGAAGAGCCCGATCCAGTTCATATCGGGAGGGGTCCTCCCCCTCCCCCAATAGTTTTGCCAGAATCGCGGCAAAATACTCAGTCGGCTTCGGTCCTTCAACTCCTTCGGGCAGCCCCACAATCCTCAAATTCTGTCGCCTGGATCTGTTTTCCAGGTCTTCCATTTTTCCTCGCAGATCCTTGTTAGTATCCATCACCTTCCGCATCTCCTTCCCCATCGAGGCAAGTTGATCACCGTGCTGCAATAACGTCTCCTCCACTTCCTTCAGCGCCTCCCCTTGCTCTCGCACCTCCGCCACTGCGCTCGCCACCTCCGTCCTCACCGGGGAAACCGCCTCCTCCACCAGCACACTCGAAACCTCCCTCATCTCCTTCCTCACCGTCTCCATACATTTCTCAATCTGCGCCAACTGCTTTTCAAATTCCGCAGCCATCACCTTGGTTATTTCTTCAGCCGTAAGCAGTGCGGCCTTCCCTGGTGCTCCAGCCTCCATTTTTCCTGGTGACCCCGCGGTGACCTTTCCACTCCCCGACGGACCTCCAGCTGGGGTTTTTTCGGCCGTTTTTTTGCTCACCCTCGACATTTTTCTTTAGTTTTTTTTCCCCTCCTGTGTCTTCACTGTGCCTCCTCCGTGCCTTCTCCCTGCTTCTGCCGCCTCCGCGGACCCTGGGACCGGGCTTAAAGCCCCGAAAATGACTTCCCGAACGGGAGCCCTCCATTGTGCGGCCGCCTCCCGCCCGCCGTCACCGGAAGTCAAGACGACCAAATTTCAAATAATCAGGACAATTTATGCTACGGAATGAGACTGGGACGACTTCCTGTATAAAGGCAAGACTTTGACTAAGTGACGATGTGGCCAACCAGGTCGAATGGTGGGCTACAGAGTTTGGGTGGTCAGTACAGTTTGACAGGGCAACAAGTCACAAGGCCGTGTTCCAAGTGAGGAGCTTACTTGTCACAAATTTATATCGGCGGTCGTTCTGGGGGCAATGGGTGGGGTGGGATTGCTGTGGGGGCTGTGGGTGGGATGGGATCGCTGTGGGTGGGATGGGATCACTGTGGGTGGGATGGGATCACTGTGGGTGGGATGGGATTGCTGTGGGTGGAATGGGATCACTGTGGGTGGGATGGGATCGCTGTGGGTGGGATGGGATCACTGTGGGTGGGATGGGATCACTGTGGGTGGGATGGGATTGCTGTGGGTGGGATGGGATCGCTGTGGGTGGGATGGGATCACTGTGGGTGGGATGGGATCACTGTGGGTGGGATGGGATTGCTGTGGGTGGAAAGGGATCACTGTGAGTGGGATGGGATCGCTGTGGGTGGGATGGGATCATTGTGAGTGGGATGGGATTACTGTGGGTGGGGTGGGATCGCTATGGGGGCTGTGGGTGGGATGGGATCACTGTGGGTGGGATGGGATCGCTGTGGGTGGGGTGGGATCACTGTGGGTGGGATGGGATCATTGTGAGTGGGATGGGATTACTGTGGGTGGGGTGGGATCGCTATGGGGGCTGTGGGTGGGATGGGATTTCTGTGGGTGGGATGGGATCACTGTGGGTGGGATGGGATCGCTGTGGGTGGGATGGGATCACTGTGGGTGGGATGGGATCGCGGTGGGTGGGATGGGATCTCTGTGGGTGGGATGGGATCGCTGTAGGTGGGATGGGATCGCTGTGGGTGGGATGGGATCGCTTTGGGGGCTGTGGGTGGGATGGGATCGCTGTGGGTGGGATGGGATCGCTTTGGGGGCTGTGGGTGGGATGGGATCGCTGTGGGTGTGATGGGATCGCTGTGGGTGGGATGGGATCGCTTTGGGTGCTGTGGGTGGGATGGGATCGCTGTGGGTGGGATGGGATCACTGTGGGTGGGATGGGATCGCTGTGGTTGGGATGGGATCGCTGTGGGTGGGATGGAATCGCTGTGGTTGGGATGGGATCGCTGTGGGTGGGATGGGATCGCTTTGGGGGCTGTGGGTGGGATGGGATCGCTGTTGGTGGGATGGGATCGCTGTGGATGGGATGGGATCGCTGTGGATGGGATGGGATCGCTTTGGGTGGGATGCGATCACTTTGGGGCTGTGGGTGGGATGGGATCGCTGTGGTTGGGATGGGATCGCTGTGGGTTGGATGGGATCGCTGTGGGTGGGATGTGTTGCTAACTTTGCCAGAGTTTAATTGCTCTGTTTTATCACAACAAACAACAAAGAACAAAGAAATGTACAGCACAGGAACAGGCCCTTCGGCCCTCCAAGCCCGTGCCGACCATGCTGCCCGACTAAACTACAATCTTCTACACTTCCTGGGTCCATATCCCTCTATTCCCATCCTATTCATATATTTGTCAAGGTGCCCCTTAAATGTCCCTATCGTCCCTGCTTCCACCACCTCCTCCGGTAGCGAGTTCCAGGCACCCACTACCCTCTGCGTAAAAAATTTGCCTCGTACATCTACTCTAAACCTTGCCCCTCTCACCTTAAACCTATGCCCCCTAGTAATTTACCCCTCTACCCTGGGGAAAAGCCTCTGACTATCCACTCTGTCTACCTTTGCTCGGTCACCTTTGCTCTTGAGTCGCCAGGTATCTTTCTGATACCACCACGTGGTTCAAGTCCGAGTAATGATCAATAATCCAACACACCGCTTAGTAAGAGTTAAATCAAAGCACATTTATTACACACAGTAATCGCTACTCATGTACAAATTCTACGTCTAAGCTACTTCTACAACTAACAGGCCTATACTTAACTTGGAACTGGCCCACCAGGTCAGGGAAACAAATGGCCTTTCGTTCGGGTTCTGAGCCTGCGGGATTCGAAGTTGGTACAGATTGGTAGCGAGGGGCGCCTATCTCGTAGCGAGCGTTGAAGTAAGACTTACTGGATATCGGCGGCGGCTGAACCGGTCACTGTCAAGGGTTGGCTCGTGTTGCTGAGTGACCCGGTCAAGAAGAACGAGGCAAACTTGGGCTTAATTCTTATGGTCTCCAGGGGATTCCCGCCTTTCGGGGCGGACCCTGCACCTGGTTCCAAGTGATTGGACTTTGTCCCCATCACTTGGTTCGATTTTCTCCAATGCTGGAGCGATTCCCTAATCGATGGGCGGTCCTGAGGTGGTCGTTCACCTCCTTTTGTGTTGGCTTCTGCTGGCGCCGAAGAGTCTGGTTTGGCTTTATGTGTCTAAATGTTGCTTATTGTTCCCGGGGATTGCTCATTAATATGCAGATGGCTGGTGTTTTGTTATGCTGATGGTTGCTGGTATCGATCTTGTCTGGCCTTTCCAGAGGTAAATACACAGTCAACCTGCAGCTGCTCATTTTTGTCCTGTTGGCTGACTTTCCCATCAGCCTTTGCCATTCGCCATTTTAAATCGGGGGTTAGCCATTTTAAGTGGCTACCATCCCTCCTTGTGATCCTAACGCGAAGCGTGAAGGATTACATAACTATGTTGCTTTCCATTCCCTGGCCTGGGGGGGGCACTTCCTTCATGGCCTCTGCACTGACCATAGCTATGCAAAAGATTTTTAACTAACAATTCTAAGGGCGCTATGTCAAACAGGGACATGCATTACAAAACAATAAACTGGGAACCTCTAACTATTCTTAATACACTACACTCACTTAAACATTTCATTATCCTAACTTCCTCAACCATACAAACAAAATCATAGCATTTCATACACAGTCTTTCCTGGTTTGGCAGCCAAGCTCAGGATTGTACAATCTGCTCATGAACAGTTCTTTACATTTCTTTATTTACAATAAAACGCAAGTGAATGCACTTTATTATAGATCGCGGGGGTCGGGGGTCGGGGGTCTGGTCGTATCCGAAAATAGGGGATCTGATCCTATATACCGGGGTTCGAGCGCGGTAGGCTCTCCTTCTCCATTTCCGTAGACGCATAGTCTGCACGATGCAGCAGAGTATCGCCAATACCAGTAAGGTTCCTATTACATAGGACAGAACCAGGTTATAAACCTGGCACACCAAGATGGTGCGGTGTCGCTGGTGACTGGGCTCTGGGTACTGCGGGGAAGTGAAACATTAACGGCTGGGGGGGCTTGAAGTCATGGGTTTCGCGTTCACGCGCAACCAAATGTCCATTAGTATGATGCTGATCCACGTGGAGGAAGTCCTCATGGCTCGTCTCTTTCCTTTCTTCTCTTCTCCGGTCCTGGAGCTTCTGGAGTTCTGTGGAAACAAGCATAGTGTCTGTAACTATCTTTGTTTAACATCTCGTACGATAGTCTGTCTGTCCTTTAGTGCCAATTACTCCCTTTATAATTGGTCACTATGTGTGACTCCCTCATTTTCTTTTCTCCAAAAACCGAATTTTAGGACACGACACACTTTCAAATAATGAACCAGTGCGAGCCGTCTCGCAGACTGCGCAATTTACCATCCAAATGTTTCAGGATGTAAATAGCATGTGGTTGGCAACCTAAGGGTTACCTGAAACAAAACAAAACGTTTTGAACTAAAATTTACAAAATGAGGTGCGTATGGGCCGCGACGGGTAAGAGTTGGATGGGGTCCCCGGGTAGGACGGTTTCCAATGCCATGTCTCTCCTACCCAAGCGTAGTTGACCAGAGGGGGGGGGTTCCCAGGCAGGGCGGGTCCCAAGCCGTTTCTCCACTGCCTGAGCAACCGACAAGAACGGGCAAAAAATGTAGTCATCGTGGTGGGGCTGCCGTAGTGGTTCTACCTTCGAACCAGAAGGGCAGTTACGAACGGGCGTCTGGTACCTTAAAAGGTCTGCAGACAAGTTAGTTCCGCTGAACTAGCGTCTGGCAATAGTGAGTCTTTGTGGGCAAGTCCTCAGAGGTTTCGGCCGAAAAGGCGTGGGGCCGTAAAAAAATTTCGGTTTGACAAACAACATTTAACAAACTTACAAACAACATAAAACATTCGGCAGGTTCCATCAGGAAGGACACCACTTCTCCCAAGCGGTTCCTTTAAAACATCATCTGGACACCTCAGTTCTCGGTTGCGAACAGGGTCGCAAAGGGGATCTCGGTTTGGGAGTCAGACCCAAGGTCGTCCTCTTCTCCCGGGTGCCGCACTCTTGAGTGTATCAGGGCTGAAAGGGCTGCGTGGTGTGAGGTGGGGTCGCTCGCGTCGTTGCGGACGAGTCGGAAAGAGTTATCTCGGTGCCAATAGTTGGTGTCTAGTTGTGTGGGGACAGAATCGGGGTCGTCAGTGTAGTTCGGTGGTCGGTGGTGGGGTTTGTTTAGGAAAGTGATCATGAAGGGATCACTTGGATCGTAGTCGGAATCGCTGGGTGTGGGTCCGGTTGCATGGGGATAGTAGGGAGGCGTGCTGTGGCTATCCGAGTCACAGTCGCTGTCTCTGCTGCTGCAGTCTGTGGGCGTTCCGGGGCGGAGTGTATATTTCGGGGGTGGAGTCGAGGTCGAGTCCGTGGCTGGGCTGGACGTGTTGGGGGATGGTAGGGTTACGTTGGCAGTGGGCGGGGCGTGGTGTGCTGCGTCGAGCATGACGTGGTGTGAGTGGTTAGACTGTGTTCCGTATGTCTTCAGCTGGTTGATATGGAACCACGCAGTCTTACCGTTGGGGTACTTTAGTTTATACACGGAAGGGCTTACTTTATCCGCAATGGAGTACGGACCCGAGTATTTTGGTGACAGGAATGTGCTGGGGTTATATACAGAGAGCATCACTTGCTGTCCTATACTGTACTCAGTCGCATGCACTGTCTTGTCGAAACAAGCCTTGCTCTGTTTCTTCCTGGTGCCCAATTTCAGCGCAAAAAGGAGGACTGAGTCCCAAGTGGTGTTGTTCTGTTGGACCATTTTTCTGAGGGTGGATTTTAGGGTCCGATTCATGCGCTCCACGATACCACTCGACTGTGAGTGGTATGCTATGTGGAATTTTTGGGTGATGCCAAATATCGTGAGGACGTTCTGCATGACACGTCCCGTAAAATGGGAACCTTGGTCGGATTCAATGCTGCGGGGGAGTCCCCATCTTGTAAAGATGTGGTGGGTCAAAATCCTGGCTGTGGTTTTCGCGGTGTTGGTGCGGGCTGGGAATGCTTCCACCCATTTTGTAAATGTGTCACTTACCACAAGTACATATTTATAGCCATTCCTGCAAGGGGGCAATGGTCCTATAAAATCGATCTGGAGGTTAGTCCAGGGGCCATTAACGGGTCGGGTGTGGCTGAGTTGAGCATTTTTGGCATATCTGTCCGGGTTATTCTGGGCACAGATAAGACCATTCTCGGTGTAATGGTTTACATCATCCTTTGAATTCGGCCACCAACAAAGCTGCTTGAGATGGGCTGTAGTGGGATCGATTCCCTGATGCCCATGACTGTCATGGAACAAACAAATCAGTTGATTCCTGTCCTGTTCAGGAACCACATAAAGGGTGTCTTTTAACACCACACCGTCATGCGTGGTCAGTGCATTTCTAAACCTCTCATAGGGTGCTGGATATTTTCCTTTTACAATCTCCGTGAGATTGCTGTCCTGCTTCTGGGCCTCCACTAGATCCTCGATTTTTGTCTGTGAGACCTGAACTGCACTCACTGGTGCGCTTTCGGGGGGTGTCCAAAGGTATCCATGCCTGGAACCTGCCTTAGCCAGTGCGTCGGCTTTTACATTTCCAGGGGGGGAGGAGCGATGGTGACTGCGAACTTTGATTATCCCAAAAGTCCTGTTCTGGGCTCTCTGTAAAATATGATGGAGCAATGGGGCTGAGGGGAGGAGTTTTCCGTCTGCGGAAACAAATCCTCTTGCTTTCCACAGGGGCAGGAATTCCGTGAGGCTGTTGCAGACATAGAGGCTGTCCGAGTATATGTCTGCTGGGCTGGGGAAGGAATCTGGGTGGTCCACTATATACGCAATGGCCATGAGCTCTGCTGCCTGCGCGCCTAAGTGGCCTGGAAGTTTTGACAATATTTCCTCGAGGGCGCGTCCCTGCGCGTCCTCGACATAGATACCACAACCTTTTATGCGCTTCCCATCCAAGACTGTGGAAGATCCATCCACATAAATCCTAATGGGTTCACACATGTCCGTGTGCTGGGGGCTCTGGGTTGAACTACCTATCTGTCTGGGGGGTGTTTTCGCAATAAAGGGGCCTGTGTTGTGGTGTGGAGAGATAATCTCACATTCATGGGGGGTTCCAGGGTACTGTAAATAGTCGGCTAAATAGGTGTGTGTCTTTGTCCTTTTAACAGTGATGTCCCGTCCCTGCAAGAGAAGGGTCCATCTGGCTGCTCTTATTTGACTGACTGTACCGTCCAGTAAAAGTTGGGTGGGGGTGTGTTCGGTGAGAATTGTGATGGGGTTCAGTCCGGTAATATATGAAAAGTACTGGACTGCCCAGAATACTGCGAGCAGGTGCCTCTCACAGGCTGAAAATCCCTGCTCCACAGCATCTAAAAGTCTGGAGGCGTAAGCTACGGGCCTTAACTGGTCGTGCCGTTCCTGGAGGAGCACGGCTGAAAGGGTGCGGTCTGTGGTTGCTACCTCTATAGCATAAGGGGAAAGCGGGTCTGGAACTTGTAGTGCGGGGGCTGCTATGAGTGCCTGTTTTAAAGAGTCCACAGCATCCGTATGCTGCGGAAGCCATTCTCAGGGGGCTCCTTTCTTTATGAGGTCTGAGAGGGGCGCTGCCTTGCTGGCAAAACCGTCAATGTGGTTTCGGCAGTCGCCAACCAGTCCTAAAAACGACCGGAGGGCTGAAACATTCTGGGGAAGGGGCAATTTAGCGACCGAGTCAATTCTTTTATGCTCAATCTCGCGTTTACCATGCGTGATAATTGTTCCCAAATATATCACCTTTTCTTCCAAAATCTGGGCCTTTTTGGGGTTGACTTTACAACCGATTGAGTGTAAGAGTTCCAGTAGTTCGGACAGAAGCTCGATGTGCTCTTCCTTGGTGTCTGTCTGCAGTAGTAGGTCGTCTATGTACTGAACCAGACATTCGGGGCGAGAGAATTTGGCTAAACCATTTGCCAGCTGTCGGTGGAAAATGGAGGGGGAGTTGTCGAATCCTTGTGGCAGGCATGTCCACGTGTACTGCTGTGCTTTAAAGGTGAAGGCAAATTTGTACTGGCACGCCTTTGCCAATGGAATGGACCAGAATCCATTACTGACGTCCAAAACCGTAAAGAATCGGGAATTGAGTCCCTGCTTGAGCATGGTCCCGGGACTTCTTGCTACTGTGGGGGCTGCTGCGGGGGTGATTTTGTTGAGTTCCCGGTAATCGATGGTCAGTCGCCATGATCCATCGGGCTTTCTCACTGGCCAAATCGGGGCATTATTAGTGGAGGCTACTGATCTAAGTACGCCCTGCTCTAATAAGCTTTCTATTACCTTGGAGATTTCTCCCTCTGCCTCTTGGGGAAATCCATACTGTTTTTGGGGTCTAGGGTCAGGTCCTGTTACTTGTACGGAGCCAGTCATCCGTCCACAGTCGTGCTTGTGGGTCGCGAATGCTGCCCTGTTCTTTTGCAGAACTGCCCTAACCTGCTTGTCCGTACTAAGCGTGGTCGGGTTGAACCAAAATTCGCCTACGGCGCTAATTATGTTCGGGTACTCTCCTATGTTGAGCGTTGCGGGGGCTCTTGCGGATTGTGCCATCTTCAAGACACACTGGTTGACTGGATCGAATGAAAGATTATGGGAATTCATGAAATCGATTCCCAGAATGTGTTCTGCTGTGTGGGGCAGGTCCACTAAAACTACGGGGTGCTTGGTGGTGATGGTATCGATTTGAATGGGTACAGGGGCTGTGATGTGTCCCTGCTGTGAGTGGCCTGTAAAGCCGCTGAGGGTGATGGTGGTTGTAGTGGGCCACGTGTCTTTTTGAAACAGGGTGGAGGAATTTATTGTGGTGCGTGACCCTCCCGTGTCCCAGAGAAATTCGATGTGCTGTCCCCGAATTTTCGCTGCGACTACGGGTCGTCCTGACCTATCCCAAAGGGTGTCGCAGACCCAACTGGGGGAGCCCGTACACCGTCAGTCCGTTCCGGTCAAGTCTGTCTGATCTGAACGGGCGCTAACGCTATGAATAGGCTCTGTCTTTTTCTTAATCAGAGTGCCCGTCTGCTGGGCTCTCTGTGGCTTTTTAGGGGCATTGCATTCCCTAGCGAAGTGTCCCAACTGTCCGCAGTTGTAATACTCCTGTGACTTGGGTGGGGGGCTGTTCTTTCCCTCATTCACCCATGCGGGGTTCTGGTGTGTTTTTACTGCCTGCATATCTGCTCCGGCCTGCTTTTCCTCGGGATTCTTGACTGCGGGTTTACTTTGTATAGATTGCTCCCAAGCTCGGGACAATCTTTTCACTACCCACTTCTCGTTATGGGCCTCCTCTGAGGGATCATAACTCGCGCAGGCTTTCTGTCCTGTTTCTGTGGCATGGGAGATAAGGGTGCGGGTCCATTTGGCCATGTTGTCTGGGGACAAATGGGCACGGTCTAAGTCTCCAAAGACTGCTGCAAAGTGAATCCACAGGCGTCCAGCAAACGCTGTGGGGTGCTCGGATTTCCTTTGCCTGCATGTGTTGAGGCCATCTACGGGGTTACCCAGTTATACCCGATCGCATCCAGGATCGCGGTATGCATTTCTGCAAGGGTGCCTCCTCCTACATTCTGTGGGTCGGGAAGGGCTGCTACCAACGGGTCTAAACTTAAAATGGTGAGCTTTACATGCTCTCGCTCATCCAGGCCGTACATGGTCGCCTGATGCTTATCTGTGGCAAAGAAATGGTGGGGGTCTGAGGTGGGGAGGAACGGTGTGATCTTATCGCACGCGTCCCGTAATTGGGTCACTGTTAAGGGGGTGGAATATAGAAATTCTGCATCGTCCGATGTGGCTGTGCGGTGGGTGGTGACAGGGTTCATTGGAGCTTGAACTATCTGCTGTGTGGGGGGTTGGGGCGCTTTTCTCTTTTGTGGCTTTCCCTGAGCACATGTTCCCTGAACATATCACTGCGCTGTTTCATTCAATTCTTCCCAATCAGGGCCGTCTTCCTGATCTAATTTTTCTCCAAAAGTTTCCTGGAAACCTTTTTGAACAGAAAGCAGCGGTTGCAGCTCTGCAATCTGCTTCCGGCACTTTGCGTGATCTAGCGTGCTTTGTCTTTGTTCTGTGGTGGCAGCATGGAGTGCTCTTAATGCTGCCTTGAGGTCACTACACTGTTTCTGTAATGCCTCTACCTGTTTTTCCGTTTCCTCACGTACCAGGACTGCACGTTGCGTGTCCTGATGGGCCTTTTCGTATTGAGACTGGAAGCTGCTTAGGTGCGCCAGACAAGACTGGTGTGCCCTTTTGGCATCATCCACCTCTCCATCTTTTGCTGCCAATTTCCTTCTCAAGTCTACATTCTCCTTTTCTACCTCGCTTACATCGACCTTACTCATTCGATGTATGCCTTCTACTTCTTTCCGGAGCGTCCTAACGACCTCCTCTGTGCCTCGCAATTGTGCCAAGCGGGACACGATTGCCATCGGCTTGCGAGCTTTCCTTAAGCTCTTTTTGTGGATCTCGCTCAGGTTCTCCCACCAAGTATGTCCTATACTCCCGGGACCTGATTCCTCGTTGTCACAGAATTCATTCCAAAGGGGCCATCCTTTCCCTTTGAGATATTTCCTGATCTCTTCCTCCCAAATGGGACATTGTCCCACTCTACTGCTGCTGGTCGCTGCGACCGCAAATTCCTCAGGGTTCATTCGGCGCTGCATTGCCATCTTTACTATCCAAATGCTTCTTTAAAATTTGGGACGGGGGTATTAAGGCGGTGCTGTAAATACGGGTACGGCTTTCGCTACTTTCAGATATACAAACTTCTGACAGTTTTGACGCAACAAAAAATCTATCAGTTTTACCTTATCGCCCTGTTAGTTACGCATGCATACACACACTTCCGAATTGTGAGTATTGATCAGAACTGCTTGAACACTTGTGGTTCTCTGTTTCCAATTGGATCTCTAATTCAAATTCTGGGTTCTCCCGGAGTGGTTTTCCACTTCTAGATCGGGTCCCGTCAGGATATCGCCAAATAATGTTGCTAACTTTGCCTTAGTTTAATTTCTCTGTTTTATCACCTTTGCCCTTGAGTCGCCAGATATCCTTATGATACCGCCACGTGGTTCAAGTCCGAGTAATGATCAATAATCCAATACACCGCTTAGTAAGATTTAAATCAAAGCACATTTATTACACACAGTAATCGCTACTCATGTACAAATTCTACGTCTAAGCTACTTCTGCAGCTAACAGGCCTATACTTAACTTGGAACTGGCCCACCAGGTCAGGGAAACGAATGGCCTTTCGTTCGCGTTCTGAGCCTGCGGGATTCGAAGTTGGTACAGATTGGTAGCTGGGAGCGCCTATCTCGTAGCAGCGTTGAAGTAAGACTTACTGGATATCGGCGGCGGCTGAACCGGTCACTGTCAAGGGTTGGTTCGCGTTGCTGAGTGACCCGGTCAAGAAGAACGATTTGAACTTGGGCTTAATTCTTATAGTCCCCAGGGGCTTCCCGTCTTTCGGGGCGGACCCTGTACCTGGTCCCAAGTGATTGGACTTTGTCCCAATCACTAGGTTCGATTTTCTCCAATGCTGGAGCGGTTCCCTGATCGATGGGCGGTCCTGAGGTGGTCGTTCACCTCCCTTTGTGTTGGCTCCTGTTGGCGCCAAAGAGTCTGGGTTGGCTTTGTGTGTCTAAATGTTGCTCATTGTTCCCCGGGATTGCTCATTAATATGCAGATGGCTGGTGTTTTGTTATGCTGATGGTTGCTGGTATCGATCTTGTCTGGCCTTTCCAGAGGTAAATACACAGCCAACCTGCAGCTGCTCGTTTTTGTCCTGTTGGCTGACTTTCCCATCAGCCTTTGCCATTCGCCATTCTAAATCGGGAGTTAGCCATTTTAAGGGTCTACAGATGGGATCGCTGTGGGTGGGATGGGATCACTGTGGGTGGGATGGGATCACTGTGGGTGGGATGGGATCGCTATGGGTGGGATGGGATCGCTGTGGGTGGGATGGGATCACTGTGGGTGTGATTGTATCACTGTGGGTGGGATGGGATCACTGTGGGTGGGATGGGATCGCTGTGGGTGGGATGGGATCGCTGTGGGTGGGATGGGATCACTGTGGGTGGGATGGGATCGCTGTGGGTGGGATGGGATTGCTGTGGGTGGGATGGGATCGCTGTGGGTGGGATGGGATCGCTATGGGTGGGATGGGATCACTGTGGGTGGGATGGGATCGCTGTGGGTGGGATGGGATCGCTGTGGGTGGGATGGGATCGCTGTGGGTGGGATGTAATCGCTGTGGGTGGGATGGGATCGCTGTGGGTGGGATGGGATCGCTGTGGGTGGGATGTAATCGCGGTGGGTGGGATGGGATCGCTGTGGGTGGGGTGGGATCGCTGTGGGTGGGATGGGATCGCTGTGGGTGGGATGGGATCGCTGTGGGTGGGATGGGATCGCTGTGGGTGGGATGGGATCGCTGTGGGTGGGATGGGATCGCTGTGGGTGGGATGGGATCACTGTGGGTGGGATGGGATCGCTGTGGGTGGGATGGGATTGCTGTGGGTGGGATGGGATCGCTGTGGGTGGGATGGGATCGCTATGGGTGGGATGGGATCACTGTGGGTGGGATGGGATCGCTGTGGGTGGGATGGGATCGCTGTGGGTGGGATGGGATCGCTGTGGGTGGGATGTAATCGCTGTGGGTGGGATGGGATCGCTGTGGGTGGGATGGGATCGCTGTGGGTGGGATGTAATCGCGGTGGGTGGGATGGGATCGCTGTGGGTGGGGTGGGATCGCTGTGGGTGGGATGGGATCGCTGTGGGTGGGATGGGATCGCTGTGGGTGGGATGGGATCGCTGTGGGTGGGATGGGATCGCTGTGGGTGGGATGGGATCTTCTTTGCTTCATTGAAGATCCACCATCAGTGTTGGAGTGAAGAGGTAAAGTGCGACACGCAGACAGTAATTGCCAGGGACAAAACTGCCGTGATTCTGTAGATTGAAACAACAAAGGAATTGGATTAAAAAACCTTTTCCCGATTTTGACAGGGCGATCAAGCCTTATCATCTCCTGAAATCTCCTTGTTGTTCCGAATCTCACTTGACTTGTTTCTGAATATTTCTTTCTTAAATGGAGCTGTGTGTCTGATGTGATCAATGTCATCTCACCAGCTCAACAGGGGAAGAATGCTGCTCGGAGTGTGTGGTGTAGGACACTGTGATCTAGTGCACTGGTGTATACTGATGCTGTGCATTGTTATTATGTGGGGTTGTGCCATATATTGCCTTAAACATTCCTCCCTCCCCACCGACAGCCGTGTGCACCATCTACAAGATGCACTGCAGTAACTCACCAAGGTTCCTCAGACAGCACCTTCCAAACCCACGGCCACTGCCATCTAGAAGGACAAGAGCAGCAGATACCTGGGAACCCCACCACCTGGAGGTTCCCCTCCAAGTCACTCACCACCCTGACTTGGAAATATATCGCCGTTCCTTCACTGTCACAGGGGCAAAATCCTGGAACTCCCTCCCTAACAGCACAGTGGATGTACCTACACCTCAGGGACTGCAGCGGTTCAAGTTGGCAACTCACTATCACCTTCTGAAGGGTAATTAGGGATAGACAATAAATGCTGGCCTAGCCAGTGAAGCCCACATCCCGTGAATTAATAGAAAAGACACACTTGTGATGTACACTGTACATCTTTGGTGTTTTGCTGTTGTGCAGTCTTTCAGATAAGATGTTGGTCTGAATTGTTAAAGAGCATGTGGCTCTGTTTGAAGAAGAACTGAAAGTTCTATGTCTCTGGACAATATTTATCCCACATGGGCATTAATCCCATATGGGCAGCATGGTAGCACAGTGGTTAGCACTGTTGCTTCACAGCGCCAGGGTCCCAGGTTTCATTCCAAGCTTGGGTCACTGTCTCTGCGGAGTCTGCACGTTCTCCCCGTGTCTGCGTGGGTTTCCTCCGGGTGCTCCGGTTTCCTCCCACAAGTCCCAAAAGACGTGCTTGTTAGGTGAATTGGACATTCTGAATTCTCCCTCTGTGTACCCGAACAGGCGCCGGAATGTGGCGACTAGGGGCTTTTCACAGTAACGTCATTGCAGTGTGAATGTAAGCCTACTTGTGTCAAAAAAGATTATTATAATTACAGTTTACACCGCCAAAACAGATTGGCCAGGAATTTACACCCCTGATTAGAGAGTGTGAACAGAGGATTTGTTGAGGACAGATCATCGCTGATGAATCTTATAGACAATTTTGAAAAAGTGTCAAAATGGAAAATGTAAGTTGCACCAGGTGCAATGGTGGTATTTGAATAATAATAATCTTTATTATTGTCACAAGTAGGCTTACATTAACACTGCAGTGAAGTTACTGTGAAAGGCCCCTAGTCCCCACGTTCCGGCACCTGTTCGGGTGCACAGAGGCAGAATTCAGAATGTCCAATTCACCCGACAAGCACATCTTCCGGGACTTGTGGGAGGAAACCGGAGCACCCGGAGGAAACCCACGCAGAGACGGGGAGAAGGTGCAGACTCTGCACAGACAGTGACCCAAGCCGGGAATCGAACCTGGGACCTATGAATAAGGGGTGATCTCATAGAAACCTATAAAGTTCTAACAGGGCTAGTTGTGTTAGATGCAACGGTGATGCTCCCAATGGTGGGGGTGTCCAGAACCAGGGGTGACAGACGAAGGAAACGGGGGTTTGGATTGGATTGGATTTGTTTATTGTCACGTGTACCGAGGTACAGTGAAAAGTATTTTTCTGCGAGCAGCTCAACAGATCATTAAGTACATGAGAAGAAAAGGGAATGAAGAAAATACATAATAGGGCAACACAACATATACAATGTAACTACAAAAGCACTGGCATCGGATGAAGCATACAGGGTGTAGTGTTAATGAAATCTGTCCACAAGAGGGTCATTTAGGAGTCTGGTGACAGTGGGGAAGAAGCTGTTTTTGAGTTTGTTCGTGCGTGTTCTCAGACTTCTGTATCTCCTGCCTGATGGAAGAAGTTGGAAGAGTGGGTAAGCCGGGTGGGAGGGATCTTTGATTATACTGCCCGCTTTCCCCAGGCAGTGGGAAGTGTAGGTGGAGTCAATGGATGGGAGGCAGGTTTGTGTGATGGACTGGGCGGTGTTCACGACTCTCTGAAGTTTCTTGCGGTCTTGGGCCGAGCAGTCGCCATACCAGGCTGTGATGCAGCCTGATAGGATGCTTTCGATGGTGCATCTGTAAAAGTTGGTAAGAGTCAATGTAGACATGCCGAATTTCCTTCGTTTCCTGAGGAAGTATAGGCGCTGTTGTGCTTTCTTGGTGGTAGCGTCGACGTGGGTGGACCAGGACAGATTTTTGGAGATTTGCACCCCATGGAATTTGAAACTGCTAACCATCTCCACCTCGGCCCCGTTGATGCTGACAGGGGTGTGTACAGTACTTTGCTTCCTGAGTCAATTACCAGCTTTTTAGTTTTGCTGGCCATGAGGGAGAGATTGTTGTCGCTACACCACTCCACTAGGTTCTCAATCTCCCTCCTGTATTCAGACTCATCGTTATTCGAGATCCGGCCCACTATGGTCGTATCGTCAGCAAACTTGTAGATGGAGTTGGGACCAAGTTTTGCCACGCAGCCGTGTGTGTACAGGGAGTAGAGTAGGGGGCTAAGTACGCAGCCTTGCGGGGCGCCGGTGTTGAGGACTATTGTGGAGGAGGTGTTGTTGTTCATTCTTACTGATTGTGGTCTGTTGGTCAGAAAATCGAGGATCCAGTTGCAGAGTGGGGAGACAAGTCCTAGGTTTTGGAGCTTTGATATGAGCTTGGCTGGGATTATGGTGTTGAAGGCGGAGCTGTAGTCAATAAATAAGAGTCTAATGTAGGAGTCCTTGTTTTCGAGATGCTCTAGGGATGAGTGTAGGGCCAGGGAAATGGTGTCTGATGTGGACCGGTTCCAGCGGTATGCGAATTGCTTTAAACCATTTAGGACACAGATGATGAGAAATTTCTTCATCCACAGCCTGTGGAATTGTTACCACAGAAAGCAGTTGAGGCCAAAACATTGTATGTGTTCAAGAAGGAGTTAGATATCGCACTTGGGGCTCAAGGGATCAAAGAATGTAGGAGGAAAATGGAAAAAGGTTACTGAGTTGATCAGCCATGATCATAATGAACGGCGGAGCAGGCTCGAAGGGCCGAATGGTCTCCTCCTGCTCTTATTTTCTATGTTTGTATGTTGTTGGAGGTCAATCATCTCAGTTCCAAGACATCGCTGCAGGGGTTCCTCAGGGTGGTGTCCGAGGCCCAACCATCTTCAGCTGCTTCATCAATGACCGTCTATCCATCATAAGGTCAGAAGTGGGGTTGTCGCTGATGACTGCACAATGTTCAGCACCATTCACGGCTCTTCAGATAATGAAGCAGTCCCTGTCCAAATGCAGCAAGGCCTGGACAATATCCAGGCTTGGGCTGACAAGTCACAAGTATCTCCACTATCAACATCCTAGGGGTTACCATGGATCAGAAACTGAACTGGACTAGCCGTATAAATACTGTCACTACAAGAGCAGGTCAGAGGCTAGGAATCCTATGGCGACTAACTCACCTCCTGACCCCCAAAGCCTGTCCACCATCGACAAGGCACAAGTCAGGAGTGTGATGGAATACTCTCCACTTGCCTGGATGAGTGCAGCTCCAACAACACTCAAGAAGCTCGACACCATCCAGGACAAAGCAGCCCCGCTTGATTGCTCCCCCTTCCACAAACATTCAAACCCTCCACCACCAATGAACAGTGGCAGCCGTGTGTACCATCTACAAGATGCACTGCAGTAACTCACCAAGGCTCCTTTGACAGCACCTCCCTAACCCATAGTCACTCCCATCTAGTAGGACAAGAGGAGAATGAAGATCGTGCTCCAAAGGCAGGACAAGACCATGGATGCAAGGTAAGTCCATGATGGGACGGAACAGCTGGTCTCGCAAATGGGGAGGAACCAATATCGAGACAAGTCCAGAATCCCATGTGGGATCCAGAAGAATATATCTGCTCATCCAGAACTCTTACGGCATGTTTTTGCACCTCACCTCAGAAGCCTTAACGTCCCCCGCTTGTGTCCCCGATTTAACTCCAGGGTAACTCTACAACCTATTGGCCAGTGAGGCTTTAAGTATCAGTGATCATAACATGATCACAGTTGAGGTAACAAGGGAATGAAAAGGCTGTTAAAAGCATCCCAACAAAATACGTAATTGTGAGAGGATCAAATTTAAGTGCTTGAGAAGCTTTATCAAGGTGGGAGCGAACAGGTTTGAATACAGCTTGGAGAGGAGAGGAATAATGTGGTTTTTCGAAGGGGGCCAAGCCAATCTTTCCGTGACAGAAGAATAGGTCTCTGCTCCAAACTCTCTCATCGATATTCCAACCTTAGCCATCGGATATTCCAAACTCTCCGACTGGATACTCCAAAGACCGTCTGCCTATAGAGATTTCTCTTCTTCACACCCTTCACGAACAGCAATGTGCAATCATGCAGCGCCATTATAATAACAGAATAAAGCACTTCACGGAAAGGGAGCTTTATAAAATAAAATCTGGAACCGCGCTATATGTCGGGGGCCGAGGGTGTCGGTTTTAAGGAACACTTTTAAATGAGGAGAAGGAGGCCAAGTGTTTTCACGAGGGGGTGCCAGAGCTACAGGCCCAGGTAGCTGAGCAGAGAGCCACCAATGGTGGAATGACTAAACTTGGAGCAGGCCAAGAGACATCTGAATCTGATGGCCCATTGACTCCCCAGCTGTCAGAAACAAGGATAGATTTTCGCTTTGTTTGATTGGAGGAGTCGGCAACCCCTTTTTGCATCACTCTCAATGTCTATTTCTATTGAATTCAACAGAGAGAGATGTGGAACAGGCTGTTGATTCAGTAATATCCATTTTACACTGAATTACGGAATTGTTAGGGTGCGGAAGGCGGCCATTCGGCCCATCGTGTCAGCACCGGCTCTCCAAACGAGCATCCTGACTTAGTGCCTTTCCCTTACCGTTTCCCCTTACCCCCCTGCACAATGTTTCTATTCAAATAATCGTCTAACGCCATCTTGACCACCCCGATTGAACCTGCCTCCACCACACTTCCAAACAAAGAACAAAGAACAAAGAAATGTACAACACAGGAACAGGCCCTTCGGCCCTCCAAGCCCGTGCCGACCATACTGCCCGACTAAACTACAATCTTCTACACTTCCTGGGTCCGTATCCTTCTATTCCCATCCTATTCATATATTTGTCAAGATGCCCCTTAAATGTCCCTATCGTCCCTGCTTCCACTACCTCCTCCGGTAGTGAGTTCCAGGCACCCACTACCCTCTGCGTACCACGGCGTTCCAGGCCGTGCATTCCAGACCCCGACCACTCGCCTGGTGATGAAGTTATTCCTCACATCACAATTGCTTCTTTCACAAATCACTTTCAATCTCTGCGCCCTCTCGTTCGCGTTCCTTTTACGAGCGGGAGCAGTTTCTCCCCGTCTACTCTGTCCAGCCCCCTCATGATTATGAGCATCTCCGTCAAATCTTTTCTGAGCCCAGGGCAGCACGGTGGCGCAGTGGTTGGCACTGCTGCCCCACGGCGCCGAGGTCCCGGGTACGATTCCGGCCCCGGGTCACTGCCCGTGTGGAGTTTGCACATTCTTCCCGTGTTTGCGTGGGTCTCACCCCCACAACCCAAAGATATGCCGGGTAGGTGGATTGGCCACGCTAAATTGCCCCTTAATTGGAAAAACTTATAAAAGAAATCTCCTTTGAGCCCTCTTCTCTCCAATGGGAACAGTCCCAACCTCTCCAATCCATCCTCATCACTGAAATTTCTCATCCCTGGAACCAGTCTTGTGAACCTCTCCTGCTCTCTCTCCAATGTGTTCACATCCCTCCTATAGCGTGGCACCCAGAACTGTGCGCAATATTCCAGCTGAGGTCTAACTAGTGTCTTGTATAAGTTCAGAATAACCTCCTTGCTCTTGTACTGTGTCCCTATGAATAAATTAACAGGGGACAGCACGGTAGCATTGTGGATAGCACAATTGCTTTACAGCTCCAGGGTCCCAGGTTCGATTCCGGCTTGGGTCACTGTCTGTGCGGAGTCTGCACATCCTCCCCGTGTGTGCGTGGGTTTCCTCCGGGTGCTCCGGTTTCCTCCCACAGTCCAAAGATGTGCAGGTTAGGTGGATTGGCCATGATAAATTGCCCTTAGTGTCCAAAATTGCCCTTAGTGGTGGGTGGGGTTACTGGGTTATGGGGATAGGGTGGAGGTGTGGACCTTGGGTCGGGTGCTCTTTCCAAGAGCCGGTGCAGACTCGATGGGCCGAATGGCCTCCTTCTGCACTGTAAATTCTATGAAAGCCCAGAATAATATCTGCTTTATTAACTGCTCTCTGCACCTGCCCTGCCATCTTCAATAATCTATGCATATCAACACGCAGGTCTCTCTACTCCTGCGCCCGTTAAGAATTGTACTCCTGGGCAGCACGGTGGCACAGTGGGATAGCCCTGCTGCCCCAGGGCGCCGAGGGCCCAGGTTCGATCCCGGCTCTGGGTCACTGTCTGTGTGGGGTTTGCACATGCTCCCCGTGTTTGTGTGAGTTTCGCCCCCACAACCCAAAGATGTGCAGGCTAGGTGGATTAGCCACGCTAAATTGCCCTTTAATTGGAAAAAATGAATTGGGTACTCTAAATTTAAAAAAAAAGATTTGTACCCCTTACTTTCTGCTGTCTTTGTAAAACTGAGGATGTCTAAGAGCAATTTTAAACTGATGGTCCATTGACTCCCCTAATAGCAAAATGAATCACCTCACACGTCTCCCCATTGAACACTATCGCACACCAAGTTAAGCTCTATTCAACCATCTTGACCAAACCTGAGATCGTCGGGGAGAATTCCCCATGACAGAGACTTCAGCATAAAACGTCTGCTCACTGGTTTCCGCGAATGAGCAAAGTATGAAGTGCAGCAATAAAGAGCAACTGAAAAATCGCAGTAATACAATCTCTGCTTCAAAGATCAAGGGATTACTCAATAGAATATATTTCCACTTAACACAGTTTCTCTTAATGTCAATAATCTCAAGCAGCCTCAAGTATTCCCAGAGAGCTGCTTTACCTACAGTTATAAAGGAGTATAAATATCCTCACCAGATCGACATAAAATCTCGCCACAGCTTCGGATTCTCAGGGAGCTTGACAGCATTGATGTTGAGAGGACGGTTCCCCCTCGTGGAAGAATCCAGAACAGTTTCAAAATAAGTCGCCTCCCATTTAAGATGGAGACCAGGAAGAATTTGTTTTCTCAGAGCGCCATTAGTCTTCGGAATCCTCTTCCTCGGGGAGCAGTGTAGGCTGGTCATTGAATATATTCAAGATTGAGTTCGGCAGACCTTTGATTGACGAGGCAATCTGGGTTATGGATGGTCTTGTGGTAACGTCACTGGACTACCAATCCAGAGGTCCAGTCTAATGCTCTGGGGACATGGGTTCAAATCCCCACTGTAATAACTTGCATGGGATACATCTAGCTGAGGATGATTGCTTCCCTGTGCTCAATGATGCTGCACTATTGGCGGGGTAGCTTATTAGCACTGATGTAAAAGTTCAGCCAGTGTGGCACTGACCCGATGAGGTGTATCAGGCTTCGTGGAGATAATGTCGTTTGCTGAATAAAAAGACTTTTAAGAAACTTTACTAAACTTTCACCCTCGTCGCCAGTGAGGGGAGTCCTACGAGTTTCTCAAAAGTCATTTTATTCAACAACAATATTACCTACACCTCACCGGGTCCTCTCTCCTTTCTGCTCAGCCCCACACTGGCTGAACCTTTATGTCAGCGTTAATAAGCTAGCCTGCCCCTATTGGGGGCGTTCGGAGCACCAAAAAGCAAAGGGAAAGAATCACCCGCAGCTGGCTGCGTCCCATATAAGCTATTCCACCCACCATGGCAACTGGTGGAATTCAAATTCAATTAATAAATCTCCAGTTGAAAACTAGTCTCAGTCATGGTGATCACCGATTGTCATAAAAGCCCGAAGGTTCACTAACATCCTTTAGGGAAGGAAATCTGCTGCCCTTGCCGATCTGGCCTACACGTGACTCCAGGCCCACAGCAACGTGGTTGATTCCTGATGAAGAGTCGAGCAAAGTACTCAGTTCAAGCGATGGGTAACGAACGCCCACATCCAATGAAAGAATGAAAAACAGATGTCGTCTCACTAAAGTCCAATGTAAAATTTCTTAGCTAATCTTAGAGGAAAAACACAGGAAAGTGGAGTTACGGCTTGTGCTCTGTTATCTTGTCCAGCAATGATTCTACAGAACTGCTGGTGACTTAGCTAGAATGATGGTTTATTAATGTGCACGTGGTTAGGTATGATACGAATCTTATACAGACCAAGTTTTTACAGTTTCCTTACCCCTATGTGTGACTGTCCTCATGTACGCTTTACAACCTTCTCCTGAGAGTCCGATGTCACATGACCGATGTCGCGAGACCACATGGTAAATCTATACTGCCACCTGCTGGTTGGAGGTCGCTCCATCAACTATGTACAATATTGTCTCCAGGCATAACGCCACATCCCCCTTCCTTCGGAGATATTGATGATTGTGTACAAACATGATTACTATTTTTACTTTATACATTTTGTATGCATAAATAATGTAAACAGACTTAACTTGGGTGTCCATGGACATGACATGTGTACGATGTCTGTTCCTTGTGCACAACTCCTTGTGTCTCCCTCACAAGGTCGGCCCTGTGGTCACGTGGGCTGGTGCCAGCCTTTTTGAAGACTGGTTTGCGTGCCGGCCTCTTGAAGGTATGTGTGCGTGATGGGCACACGTGCGTCACCAGCTTATCCTTTTTCTGTTTCCTTCCACGGCACTGTTTGCTGCTTCGTTGTATGTTTTCAGTCTCCTCTGTCTCTGAATTGTCAATCCCAACATCAACATCTTTTCTTTTGTTTTTGTCAGTGGGGTGAGCTAGCTCCCCCACTCCTCTCCTCTCCCTCGTTTTTGTTTTAACCATCATCTGGCAAACGTTTGGGTTTGGCAACCCCTGCTTCGGCGCTGGTCTGCACCCTGTGGATAGAAGTGTGCGGATCCTCAGTTGAGACCCGTGGCGCCGGCATGTCTGCAAGGGATTGTGTGGCCACGCCCAATTCTGCGCCCTTATCTGGAGGTTGGAGCTCCTCGCTCTCTGATGCCTGGGTGGAAGTCACTTCTATAACATCCGGTGCTGTCCCTTCTTGACTTGTTGGAGCAAAGATCAATAGCCCCTCATCACTGAAATTGATGATGCAAACACTCTGTGGCCCTGACGATCCAGTCGGTGGGTCACCCTAGTCTTGCTTTAGTATATATATATGTGATCTGTGGAGTTTCAGGAGCTCCTTCTCATCTTCCGGTAGAGTAGCCTCGAGGATCAGCGAGCCGATTAACGGAACCACTTCAGAGGCCTGAAACAATTCACCAAGTGCCTCTGGAGCAAGATTCTTCGAAATTGGAACAATGTCCAGTGCTTTTACCTCATCATGCCCTCGAAGCCATCTTATGAGCACTTTATCATCGCCCTCCGCTGATTCACTCTCAGAGTTGTCTTTTTCTTCAACGTCTTCATCGTATGTCCCGAAGGATGTCCCGAAGCGTGGTACATTGGCGAGACCATGCAGGCGCTGCGACAACGAATGAACGGACATCGCGCAACAATCACCAGGCAGGAATGTTCCCTTCCAGTCGGGGAACACTTCAGCAGTCAAGGGCATTCAGCCTCTGATCTCCGGGTAAGCGTTCTCCAAGGCGGCCTTCAGGACCCGCGACAACGCAGAATCGCCGAGCAGAAACCTATAGCCAAGTTCCGCACACATGAGTGCGGCCTCAACCGGGACCTGGGATTCATGTCGCATTACATTCATCCCCCACCATCTGGCCTGCGAAATCCTACTAACTGTCCTGGCTTGGTACAATTCACACCTCTTTAACCTGGGGTTACCCCATCTCTGGATCTGTAAAGATTTAATCACCTGCTAATGCTCGCATTCCAAGCATTGTTTGGCATCTTTGAATTTGTCTATATATGTGTTTCTGGAACAGACCTCTTCATTCACCTGAGGAAGGAGCAGCGCTCCGAAAGCTAGTGACATCGAAACAAACCTGTTGGACTTTAACCTGGTGTTGTAAGACTTCGTACTGTGCTCACCCCAGTCCAACGCCGGCATCTCCACTTCATCGTATGTGTCCTCGTAGTCTTCATCATCGGAGTTAATATCCTCGTACTCATCATCAATATCTTCGTACGCATCATGAATATCCTCGTACTCATCATGAATATATCCTCGTACTCATCATCAATAATAATAATGATCACTTATTGTCACAAGTAGGCTTCAGTGAAATTACTGTGAAAAGCCCCTAGTCACCACATTCCGGCGCCTGTTCGGGGAGGCCGGTACGGGAATTGAACCCGCGCTTCTGCCTTGTTCTGCATTACCAGCCAGTTGTTTAGCCCACTGTGCTACACCAGCCCCTATATCCTTGTACTCACCATCAATAGCCTCCTACTCATCATCAATATCCTTGTACTCACCATCAATATCCTCGTACTCACCATGAATATCCTCGTACTCACCATAAATATCCTCGTACTCATCATTAATATCCTCGTGCTCATCATCAATATCCTCGTACTCATCATCAATATCCTTGGGACATATCAGTTGTCACATTTCTGGCTCAAGATGGAGGCTCCGGACAACTGCTTAAAATGGCCGCCCGCTCTGAGACCACTTTTCTGTTTGACCTGCGTCACAGTGCTGATGGTGCTGGCGTCCTCTTCCATGTTGGCCCCAAAATGTTTCAGAGTGAGTGTACTGATTTGCTGTGCAGCCACCTCACTCACATGACACATATTAATATGGATTTCTGATTGAAGCCTTTCTTTCTGGGTACGCGTACTAAATGTGTCACATTGACATGCTTTGTCTTTTTTCAGAGAGCAGTACTGATCAAAGCGCTTGATCACCTCCTCATAGCTCTTGTTCTCCTCTTAGCTGACACAGGCGAAGGTATGGTATAGTTCTATTGCTTGAGGACCTGCTACCGTGAGTGGCAAAGCAAACAGCCTCTCGTCAGGCTGTGCCTGCAGTCCTAGGGCTACAATATCGAATCCAAATTGCAGCTTAACAGCATGCCAATTTCTTTCTACGTTACCCGAGAATTGAAGCTGGTGGGGTCCCTTAAAACCTTCCATCTCGAACCTCAGTGTCGTCTATTGGTTTGAGTCACCAATGGTCATAGTTCACCAGGTCGGTTCTTCAGCCGAATTAACTTTGTCTTTCAGTTCAGATATTACCTTCAAATCTTCAGCACTCCTGGTACCATGTTGTGTTCTGTGACCTTGTCTAGCAATGATTCTACAGAACTGGTGGTGACTTAGCCAGAACATAGAACATAGAACATAGAACGATACAGCGCAGTACAGGCCCTTCGGCCCACGATGTTGCATCAAAACAAAAGCCATCTAACCTACACTATGCCATTATCATCCATATGTTTATCCAATAAACTTTTAAATGCCCTCAATGTTGGCGAGTTCACTACTGTTGCAGGTAGGGCATTCCACGGCCTCACTACACTTTGCGTAAAGAACCTACCTCTGACCTCTGTCCTATATCTATTACCCCTCAGTTTAAAGCTATGTCCCCTCGTGCTAGCCATTTCCATCCGCGGGAGAAGGCTCTCACTGTCCACCCTATCTAACCCCCTGATCATTTTGTATGCCTCTATTAAGTCTCCTCTTAATCTTCTGCTCTCCAACGAAAACAACCTCAAGTCCATCAGCCTTTCCTCATAAGATTTTCCCTCCATACCAGGCAACATCCTGGTAAATCTCCTCTGCACCCCCTCCAAAGCCTCCACGTCCTTCCTATAATGCGGTGACCAGAACTGTACGCAATACTCCAAATGCGGCCGTACCAGAGTTTTGTACAGCTGCAACATGACCTCCTGACTCCGGAACTCAATCCCTCTACCAATAAAGGCCAACACTCCATAGGCCTTCTTCACAACCCTATCAACCTGGTTGATTTATTAATGTAAACGTGGCTAGGTACTATACAAATCTTATACAGATAAAGTTATTACAGGATTTCTTTAGATTCTCCTGGAACTACCCTTATGTGCGACTGTCCTCATGTACGCCTTACAACCTTCTGATGAGAGTGCCTTGTCACATGACCGATGTCTCGAGACCGCATGGTGGATCTGTGCCGCTACCTGCTGGTTGGAGGTCGCACCATCAACCAGACACAATATTGTCCACCTGCTCAACGGCCACAATGACATCAGGCAGAATTTTATTGGATGGTGGAGCAGCCTCGGATGGGCTGAATGGCCTCCTCCTCCTAGTTTTTATAGTTTTTTGTGTGGAAATTGAGAGCTAATTTGCGCACATTAGTTTTAATTCAGTTTTTTTGGCGATGTTGGGACTGTTCTTTTCAATTCAGAAGGTCAAGGGAAGATTTGATGGACAAAATTATACAGGGTTTTCTTAGAAGGTATCGGGAGCAACTGCCGAGGACCCGGTTTGATCCCGGCCCCGGGTCACTGTCCGTGAGGAGTTTGCACATTCCCCCCCCGTGTCTGCGAGGGAAATAATCGCGATGGAAGAGGCTGCAGGGAAATGAGGATGAGAAAAGGAGTAGGAGTAATTTGACGATGTTTCAAAGAGCCAGCGTGAAACAATGGGTCAAATAGAATCCTTCTATGCTGTAAGGTTCTAGCATTCTTTGTAATGCTCTATTTTAAAGCTCGACACAGTAATTTCAGATGCATTGTTCAGAATTTCTAATGTATAGCTGCTAGAGATCAAAAGATAGATTATCATAAGTAGATGATGTCTAAAAGAAATATGCAATTTTAACTGTATCACCAGCTGCTGAATTCCTGCCCCACTGCAGGTCTGGGCGGGCCGAAGGGCCTGTTCCTGTGCAGGTCAGCACAGGAACAGGCCCTACGGCCGGCCAAGCCTGCACCGACCATGCTGCCCTTGTGAATCATAGAATTTAGAGTGCAGCGGGACGTCATTGGGCCCAGCGAGTCGGCACCGGCCCTTGGAAAGAGCACCCTACTTAAGCCCAGACACGGACCCTACCCCCATAACCCAATAACCCCACCTAACCTTTTTTGGACACTAAGGGGCAGGTAATAATGGCCAATCCACCAAACCTGCACATCTGTGGACTGTGGGAGGAAACCGGAGCACCCGGAGGAAACCCATGTGCGGTAGTCACCACTGTTGTATATATCACATACAAGAGGTAATACAGCAAGGCTCCTGTACTACAGGTGCGGGGGTAGATCCCTGCCTGCTGGCTCCGCCCAGTAGGCGGAGTATAAATGTGTGTGCTCACCGAGCGGCAGCCATTTCGGCAGCAGCTGCGGGAGGCTCCACATCTCTGCTTAATAAAGCCTCGATTACCCTCCACTCTCGGCTCGTCATAACTGATAGTGCATCACCACGCAGACACAGGGAGAACGTGCAGACTCCGCACAGACAGTGACCCAAGCCGGGAATCGAACCTGGGAGCCTGGAGCTGTGAAGCAACAGTGCTAACCAGTGTGCTACCGTGCCGAACAACAACCGCCTACCCTTCCGGGAAGGGCAAAGAAAACTACAGCACAGGAACAGGCCTTAAATTTATTGAGCGCAATAAATCTAGGCTGGCACTCTTTGCAGTGTTGAGGGAGCGCTGTCCTGATGGAGGTGCTGCCCTTCTACTGAGAGGAGCAACTGAGGCCCAATCTGTCCACTTAGTTGAATTCCAAAGATCTCAAGGCTATTGCTGAAAAGAGAGGTGTTGCCGAAGTATTCCGTCTTGTATTGAAGAGTGCAGGAGGGGATGTCCAGAGCTGCACCAGGCTCATCGAAAAGTGAGGGGTGAAGATGTTGAAGATACAACACAGGGCTGCGAGAGCAGAAGCTGCAAGCAATCGGCAAAGCTGAGTGATTCCAGAGCCAACCAATCAAGTCGGAGCTCTACAGTCTAGTCACATTTAGCCTTGAACGGTGGTGGGCAACTAAATAACTCACTGGAGGAGGAGGCTCTATAAATATCCCTCCTCAATGATGGAAGAATCCAGCACATCTGTGCAAAAGATAAACGTGAACCATTTGCGACAATATTCAACCGGAGGTGCCAAGTGGATGATTCATCTTGGCCTCCACATCGTCATAGATACCAGTCTTCAGCCAATTCAATACACTCCACGTGATATCAAGAAACGACTAAAGACACTGGTGTTACATGAGGGGGATATTAGGAACTTGCATCCAGATGTCGCAGTCAATTTAGAGGTTAAACAGACTGAGGGGGAAGAAAAGCTGCTCGCACGGAGTCAGAGGGATACGCCCACTTCTGGCCGAGTTACATTGTCCCAGTCAGACTTAATTTTGTTAGTAGGAATACACAGGAAACGCCCAGATCCATTGTTCTTCGGGACACTCCTGTCTGACCAGCCATTAGCCCAGTACAGGGTCTGATGGCCTCTTTGTCCATCAATGGGAGGTTAGTTGCCTAACAATAGCATGGCTCTGTTCTTTTGTATACACAGGAGTGGGCCATCAAACAGCCAAGATAATGATGATAGGTTCAAGTCTGGAAACCCCAGAGAACCTTTGTTTGAGGGGCTGGGCGGGGCTGAGAGAGAGAGAGCGACAGAGAGAGAGAGAGAGGGGAGAGAGAGAGAGAGAGAGAGGAGAGAGAGAGAGAGAATCCTGGGAGGAATTCTCCCTTCTGACGGCAGAGTGTTGACGCCATCGTACAACCTGGAGAGTTTAACGACGGCGTCATCAGACTGCTGAGTGCAGCGATCCTCTGCCCTACAGGGGGCCGGCACGGCACTGGAGTGACCCACGCCGCTCCAGCTGTCGATACCGGCATCAAACGGGCGCCGCAGGTCTGCGCTGCGACCGGCGCCAATGCGCGCATGCGCGGTGGCTTACTTCTCCACGCCGGCCCCAACGCAACATGGCGTAGGGCTACAGGGGCCGGCGTGAAGTAAAAGAGGCCCCCACCAGTAGAGGCCGGCCCAACGATTGGTAGGCCCGATCGCGGGCCAGGCCACAATGGAGGCCTCCCCCGGGGTCGGACCCCCCGCCCCCCCCCCCCAACCAGGCCACCCCATACAGGAGGTCCTGCCACGTAAGACCACATGTGAATGGCGCCGGCAAGACTCGGACTTTCTTGGCGGCCACTCGGCCCATTCCGGGCGGAGAATAGCCGGGGAGGGGGGGGCTGCGTAGAGCGCCTCCCAACCAGTACCGCGCGGGCACCAATAGCCCGCCGATTCTCCAGTCGCCGGAGAATCGGTGGACCGGCGTCGGGGCAGCGTCGCGCGAATCACGCCTGGTCCGGCGATTCTCTGAACCGGCGTGGGCTGAGAGAATTTGAATAGGTGGAAGAGAAGGCTTTGGAAATCGACCAAGTTGCCACTGAGGCAGGCTTTGGAAAAGGGTTCCGAACCAATGTACCTGACAGGAGAGAAATTGCTTCGTAAATGCAACTATTGCTTTTGTCTCCCTGTGTAAGTGGCATGAGAGCTGCATGTTCTGTTAAAGTCCTGTTTAATGGGAGCTAGTTGTTAAGGTTAAGAAACTACATGTAATTTGTTGTTGTTCGGGTTGAAGTTCCAAAGTTTAAATGTTGTTTTCTTTTCTTTTGTTTTAATAAAGTTTGTTTATATAATAACCAAGCCCTATTTCTTATATTATTACTTCTGGAATGAATCGATCTCCCTGCACTGATAAATGCAGGAACACAGAAAATCTTCACTGGTTGGAGTCATACCTGGCACAGCGGAAGACGGGTGTGGAAGTTCCAAGGCATCACTGCAGGAGTTCCTCAGGGTAGTGTCCTAGACCCAACCATCTTCAGCTGCTTCATCAATCACCTTCTTTCCATCATTAGGTCAGAAGTGGGGATCTTTGCGGACGACTGCACAATGCTCAGCACCATTCGCAACTCCTCAGATAATGAAGCAGTCCATGTCCAAATGCAGTAGGACCTGGACAACATCCAGGCTTGGGGCTGACAAGTGCCAGGCAATGACCATCTCCAACAAGAGCGGGACCATTGCCCCTTGACATTCAATTAAATTGCCTTCGCTGAATCCCCCACAAGCAATATCCTGGCGGTTACCATTAACCAGAAACTGAACTGGACTAGCCATATAAGTACTGTGACTACAAGAACAGGTCAGAGGCTCGGAATCCTGCGGTGAATAACTCACCTCCTGAGTACTGAAAGATTGTCCAGCATCTGCAGTGCACAAGTCAGGAATGTGATGGAATATTCCCCATTTGCCTGAATGAGTGTGGCTCCAACAACACTCAAGAAGCTTGATGAATCATAGAATCATAGAATTTACAGTGCAGAAGGAGGCCATTCGGCCCATCGAGTCTGCACCGGCTCTTTGAAAGAGCACCCTACCCAAGACCTCCACCCTATCCCCATAACCCAGCATCCCCACCCAACACTAAGGGCAATTTTGGACACTAAGGGCAATTTATCATGGCCAATCCACCTAACCTGCACATCTTTGGACTGTGGGAGGAAACCGGAGCACCCGGAGGAAACCCACGAACACACGGGGAGAACGTGCAGACTCCGCACAGACAGTGACCCAAGCCGGGAATCGAACCTGGGACCCTGGAGCTGTGGAGCAATTGTGCTAACCAGCATGCTACCGTGCTGCCCGCTTGATTCACTCCCTCCGCCACCAATGAACAGTAGAGCCGTGTGTGCCATCTACAAGATGCACTGCAATAACTCACCAAAGCTCCTTAAATAGTACCTTCCAAACCCACGACCACCGCTGTGGAAGGGAAATTAATGAGTTGCCAACTTAGAAGCATGCGGGGAAATGCTTGACTATAGTTCAACACTGCTTTTGAATGAAAATAAGTAGGTCAGGTAACATAAATGAAATACTGCTTAATATTCTGGTCTCAGCCTTATTATGAAAACACATTGTCCTCTGAAAGATACCAAAATGTGTACTCGAGTTGTTTTTAGCCAAGGGCAAGAACATACGTACTACATATTTCATCTTACAAGGTCTATTTAATATAAACATGCCTGTTTATTTCAAGCTGTTATTTGAGACTATAAAAATATGCTGTCTTCAATCGAATCTCAGAGTGCCCTTGCTTTGCAGCTGGAACACTCTCTCTCCGCAAATATATTTGTGTAAATAAATTTCCTTAAATCGAACCTCAAGGAATTTGTCTTTATTATGTTTTCCACGACAAATTGGCGTAGCCGTTGCAGTTTCCCTAATTTAACGGGTTTCATTAGATTCTCTAAACAGGACTCTCACAGCTGAAAGGGAGAGCCATAGCGCGACCCCAGCTGAAAGGGGGGTCTGCTGCTTGGCAGCCTTAATTACTGGCCAGTGACTCATGCTAGGATGAGTTACCTTAATTAATAAATTAATGATAGCTGCATGGGAAGAAAAAAGGTGCCTTTAAAATTTAAAAGAAAAAGACTTTGAGATTCGCAAAAGGACAAACACCGGTGTGCGCTCCCTGTAGTATTTGTAAATGATTTCCGCGGTCGTTGTTATTGTTTTATGTATGTTCTAAAGTATTTTGCAGAAGGAACGAGGAGCAATAAACTCAACGCCCCCTCACAGGTCATCCTGAAGCCTCGGTAAAGATATCCGGAGCGAGAAAGAAGGTGAACTCCTTAAAGAGGACAGATAAGGGAGTCAAAATGAGTAAGAAAATGCAGAGAAACAATCATAAAGCAATGGAATTGAGATAGGAAAACCTATATGTCCGGCATAGGAATCTAATGAAGCTGACTCTCTCTCGAAACAAAAAACAGGGGAGTAAAAGTAAATAGAAGATTAAGAGCGTAGCAGATGGGTTCCTATAGAAAAAGGGAATTCAGATTTGTCTGTAGCCGTGAGATAAGGCTACCGGTTAACTGTGATATTTGTGAGCTGTGAGAATCTGTGTGTTTTGTTTAACCAATTAATTTTAGTCAAAGCATGAAGTGCTAAGTGGGTTGTATTTTTTATTGTCTGCCATTGTGAATCAGAGAATATAACTTCAGTGATTTTTGTTTAGATTTCTCTAATGAACTGAAACATGTGAAAATTACGATCAGTTTAAAAGAAAGAAAGTGCCTTTACGAATAAAAGTAATTGAATACGAATAAGTATTTAGATTACGTGAAAAAACGTAAATGGCATCATTCCAAGTTCTCTGCCCCCCTGCAGGAAACATTAACCATTTCAGCAGACCGTTGACCTTTTCTGAATTGACAAAGAAAAATGTACGTCTCTCAGAGTAGCTAATGCCGATAAAATCAATCATTGGAAATTGACTTAAATGTGTGCTATTTATAGCCCCTCCCACAAAAGATCAGCCATGATCTCATTGAATGGCGGAGCAGGCTCGAAGGGCCCGATGGCCCACTCCTGCTCCTCGTTCTTATGTTCTTGGCTGTCGGGCACTTTAAGGTGTCCTGTGGTCAAGACTGGCGCTGCATCAATGGAATTGTGGATTCTGAAAAGGAACTGGGGCCTTCAGATTCCCTGCTCCTCCAATAAATGAAGACTTTCAAAATTCAGAAATCCATGAGAATTTACATTTTAGAGGTGAAGAGGTAACACATTTTATTCCTTTAAGTGCTTGGATTTAAACGTTGAATATTTATGGATGCAAAGTGAAATGTTTATTGGTCGATAAGGGAGTATTCGCTGAATCAAGTGGCCTACTTGAATCTGAAAAAAACCACATGAGTTTTTTTGATAAGGAAATTGGTGAAAGCTCTTGGAATCTCATTTGGCAGAGTTTGTCTTTCCACTGCGGTGGCGAGATAATGCAGGGACTGTCTTACTGTGGAGGCTGGGGGAAAGGGAGAGTGCTGAATACTGTGCGTTGGCAGAAGAGTTCTCAGAACATCTTCACCCAATCCAGCATAGCAATTAATTTAACCAAATTGAATTTATTCATTGATGGGATGTGGGCGTTGCTGTCAAGGTCGGCATTTATTGTGAATCCTTAATCCCTGGTGAAGGGGGTGTTGGGCTGCGGTGTTGGACCACTTCAATCCCCTACAATGAAACAACATTTTACAGGTGCGCGAGAGCTGATGATGTGATGCCTCAGTGTTGTTTAGCGATGCAGAACACCTGCATAGAGACGCACCCAAATCATCACACAGCATTCCTGGGTCTCTCTCCAGCACAGTCAGGTCAGCCCACATTGATACTTTGGGCAGCACGGTAGCCTTGTGGGCAGCACAATTGCTTCACTGCTCCAGGGTCCCAGGTTCGATTCCCGGCTTGGGTCGCTGTCTGTGCGGAGCCTGCACATCCTCCCCGTGTGTGCGTGGGTTTCCTCCGGGTGCTCCGTTCTCCTCCCACAGTCCAAAGTTGCGCAGGTTAGGTGGATTGGCCGTGCTAAATTGCCCTTAGTGTCCAAAATTGCCCATAGTGTTGGGTGGGGTTGCTGGGTAATGGGGATAGGGTGGAGGTGTGGACCTTGGATAGGTTGCTCTTTCCAAGAGCCGGTGCAGACTCGATGGGCTGAATGGCCTCCTTCTGCACTGTAAATTCTATGAAATCTATTTTTTAAAAAATTCTATGAAATCTATAAAAGGAATACATTGAATTTTTACTCATTAACCTGTAACGTTACTTCCATTTCTCCGATGGGGTGGAAGAGACACTCCCTCTTTATGGAGTGTCCAAACGTAAGGGCCCTAAATGTACGAGAGCCTCCGAGAGCCAATAGGGAATTCAGGAGGAGGCTCTTGGTAAAGGCAATGGTTAGAGGGTGGAACATGTTCCACCCTGTGGAGTAGCTGCAGTGATTAGAAAAGATGCACTTCAGGGAAAGCTAGATTAAAACAGGAGGCAGCCAGGAAGAGAAGGACAACCTGCTGGGTTTACATAAAGGGAGAGTGGGGGTGGGTTGTCCAGATTATGAATGTTGGAGTTGATCAATTGGAGTTTCAGTGCTGTAACTTTTATGGAATAAAATTGGGCAAAACATGGTTAGGTGGCAGATTGCTGGATGTAGTTTTGAGTATCTTCATATTCCTATAACATCATTACAGGAGTAATGTCAAAGCTCCTTTCACCTTCTCAAGGGGTAATTAGGGATGGGCAATAAATGCCAGTGATGTCCACAGCCCGTAAAGCAGACTGCAGGATTCTCCGTCGGGGGAACCTCCGCTTCGCCAGCAGCGCACACTCGCCTGCGGGTTTCCCGACGGCACGCGGGGTGGCCACGATGGGGAACTCCATTGGCCGGCTGCGGAAACAGAGAATCCCGCTGCCGGCGGGGCGGGGGGGGGGGAGCGCCGGAAAACGAGGCTGGCGGGACAGGGAATCCCGCCCAGGGAATGCTGGAGAAATGCAGAAGGTCTAGCAGCATCTGCGGAGAGAGAAACGGTCAGAGCTGCTGAGATTCCCCAGCATTTTCTGCTATTATTATTAAAACTATATAGGTCGGCGCGGAAGGGGGCGCCACGCCAACCGGTGTCGAAGGGCCTCCGCCAGCCGGCGTAAGTTGGCACATGCGCGGGAGCACCAGCATGTGCTGGCATCATCCCAGCGCATGCGCAGGGGGGGGTTCATCTCCGCGCCGGCCATCACGGACTGTTACAGCGGCTGGCGCGGAGGAATAGAGTGCCCCCATGGCACAGGCCCGCCCGCGGATCGGTGGGCCCCGATCGCAGGCCAAGCCACCGTGGGTGCGCTCCCCGGGGCCAGATCCCCATCGCCGCCACCCCCCCCCCCCCCCCCCCCCGAGTACCCCGGAGGCTGCCCGCAAAGCCAGGTCCCGCTGGTAAGTAACCAGCTCTAATTTACGGCGGCGGGACCAGCTTAAACTAGGCGGCCACTCGGCCCTTCGTGGGCCGGGGAAGTCGGGCGGCCCGGGGCCCATAGCGTCGCGCCGGTCCTCGCCATTCTCCGAGGCGGGCGGCGCGATTCACGTCAGCGGGAGTTTTGGGGGGCCGGAGAATTCGACAGCCGGCAGGGGCGGGATTCATGCCAACCCCCCGGCGATTCTCCGACCCGGCAGGGGGTCGGAGAATCCCGCCCAAGGTTATAAGACATAGAAGCAGGAATTGGTCATAAAACCCCTTAATTCTACTCCACCATTAAATAATATCATTGCTGATAATTTATCTTGCCTCCAGTTTCTTTCCCTGTCTCCAAATTCCCTTAGTGTCTAAAAATTCATCAATCTCAATCATGTGAAATTACCAGAGCATCAGGTGGCCATAGGCTGCTTTGAGGAGTAGACCATTTCGGACAGAGTTGAGAAGACATTTCTTCACCCAAAGAGTGGTGAGCCTGTGGAATTCATTACCACAGGAAGTAGTTTAGGCTAAAACATTGAATATATTCAAGAGACGGCTGCATATAGCACTTGGGTCGAAGGGGATCAAAGGCTATGGGGAGAAAGCAGGATTAGGCTATTGAGTTGGATGGTCATCCAGAATCGTGACGAATGGTGGAGCAGGCTCGAAGGGCCGAATGGCCTCCTCCTGCCCCTATCTTCTATATGTTTCACGGTTACGGGGGCTATTTGCACTCCAACAGAGGAGATTCAATAGAGGTTTATAAAAAATATACTGATGCAGGAATTTGATCAAAAAAAGACTGGCATTTAAATAGTGGGCGAGATTCTCCGACCCCCGCCCATTGCCGAATTCTCCGGCACCGGATATTCGGCGGGGGCAGGAATCGCGCCGTGCCGGTTGGCGGGCCCCCCCCCGCGATTCTCCGGCCCGGATGGGCAGAAGTCCCGCTGCTAAAATACCTGTCCCGCCGGCGTAGATTAAACCACTTCTCTTACCGGCGGGACAAGGTGGCGCGGGCGGGCTCCGGGGTCCTGGGGGGGGCGCGGGGCGATCTGGCCCCGGGGGGTGCCCCCACGGTGGCCTGGCCCGCGATCAGGGCCCACTGATCCGCGGGCGGGCCTGTGCCGTGGGGGCACTCTTTCCCTTCCGCCTTCGCCACGTTCTCCACCATGGCTGAGGCGGAAGAGACTCCCTCCATTGCGCATGCGCGGGAATGCCGTCAGCGGCCGCTAACGCTCCCGCGCATACGCCGCCCGGAGATGTCATTTCCGCGCCAGCTGGCAGGGCACCAAAGGCCTTTTCCGCCAGCTGGCGGGGCGGAAATTCGTCCGGCGCCGGCCTAGCCCCTCAAGGTTGGGGCTCGGCCCCCAAAGATGCGGAGTATTCCACACCTTTGGGGCGGCGCGATGCCCGACTGATTTGCGCCACTTTGGGCGCCAGTCGGCAGACATCGCGCCGATACCGGAGAATTTCGCCCAGTGTCTCCCATAGCCACAGGACACACCAACTTTACAATAAGTGAAATGTTTTTCTTCAGAGTGTAATCACTGTTTTGATGTAGGAAATGCGGCAGATACATGTTTGCACAGCAAGATTCCACAAACAGTAGTGAGATAATGACCAGATAATCTGTTTCTGTAATGCCGATTGGCCAGGACACCAGGGCAAGCTCACTTACTCTTCCTCAACATAGTCCCATGGGAGCTTTCAGGCCCACCTGAGGAAGATGTCTGTATGACAGCCCCTCCAACAACGCAGCACCCCTTCAGTGCTGGAGCACAAAGACTGAAGGATCGTAGGTGTAAGAACACTGCCAACTGAGTCTTTGATAACACTCACCGAGTGCGTAGAGAAAGATTATTGTTCACAGCTGAGTCAGGACAATATATGGATTGGCAAAAAATATTCTTTATTCACAGACTGGGGGGTGGGGGGGTAAAGAATTTCAATTGCAGGCTATAAATAGGAATGAGGAGGAAATTAATAATTTACAGACTAGATTGGGAGAATTCATTAATCATTTAGAAACTGTGGGTTTGATTAATTCATTAATTCCTGAGAGATCAAATTTTAAGAATTCATTTGTCATTGGGTCATGGAGGACATTTTGGGCAAAATAATCATTCGTAGACTGGATTTGGAAACTTTATTAATTATTCAGAGGCTGGAGTTGATGAATTTGTTAATTATTCACAGCTGGGTTGGGAGAATTCGTTAAACATTTTGTGATTGGATTGAGAGAATTCACTAATAATTTAATGATTTGATTGGGAGAATGCACTAATTGTTTATGATTGGATTGGGAAAGTTCACTGGGGCGAGATTCTCCGACCCCCCGCCGGGTCGGAGAATCGCCGGGGGCTGGCGTGAATCCCGCCCCCGCCAGTTGCCGAAGTCGCCGGCACCGGATATTCAGCGGGGGCGGGAATCGCATCGCGCCGGTTGGCGGGCCCCCCCGCTCGATTCTCCGGCCCGAATGGGCCGAAGTCCCGCCGCTAAAATGCCTGTCCCGTCGGCGTAAATTAAACCACCTACCTTACCGGCGGGACAAGGCGGCGCGGGCGGGCTCCGGGGTCCTGGGGGGGGCGCGGGGCGATCTGGCCCCGAGGGGGGTGCCCCCACGGTGGCCTGGCCCGCGATCGGGGCCCACCGATCCGCGGGCGGGCCTGTGCCGTGGGGGCACTCTTTCCCTTCCGCCTCCGCCACGGTCTCCACCATGGCGGAGGCGGAAGAGACTCCCTCCACTGCGCATGCGCGGGAATGCCGACAGCAGCCGCTGACGCTCCCGCGCATGCGCCGCCCGGAGATGTCATTTCCGCGCCAGCTGGCGGGGCACCAAAGGCCGTTTCCGCCAGCTGGCGGGGCGGAAATCCCTCCGGCGTCGGCCTAGCTCCTCAATGTTGGGGCCCGGCCCCCAAAGATGCGGAGCATTCCCGGCGTTTTGGGCGCCGGTCGGCGGACGTTGCGCCGTTTCCGGAGAATTTCGCCCCACAAATTTAGTGATTGGATTGGGAGAATTCAACAATTGTAGTGATTGATAGGGCGAATTCTCTAATCATGGGCGGGATTCTGCGAAAACCGGCGGGGCAGGCAATTCCGGCGGGACGGAGTGGCGTGAACCACTCCGGCATCGGGCCAGCCTTCCTCTGCACCTTCAGGGGGTAGGCCGGCGCTGGAGTGGTTTGCGCCATGCCAGCTGGCGCGGAAAGGGCTTGGCGCCACGGCAACTGGCGCCGAAGGGCCTCCGCCGGCCGGCGCGAGTTGCCGCATGCGCGGGAGCGCCAGCGTGTACTGGCGTCATCCCAGCGCATGCGCAGGGAGGCTAATTGCCGTGTCGGCCATCGCGGAGTTCCACAGCAGCCGACGCGGAGGAATAGAGTGCCCCCACGGCACAGGCCAGGCCTGCAGATCGGTGGGCCCCGATCGCTGGCCAGGCCACCGTGAGGGCACCCCCCGGGGCCAGATCACCCCGCGCGCGCCCCCCCAGGACCCCGGAGCCCGCCCGCGCCGCCTAGTCCCGCCAGGAAGAGAGGTGGTATGAGTCTTGCCGGCGGGACAGGGATTCCAGCAGCGGGGCTTCGGCCCATCGTGGGCCGGAGAATCGCCAGGGGGATGCTCGCCAACCGGCGCGGCGCGATTCCCCCGCCGAATATCCAGTGCCAGAGAATTCGGCAACCGGCATGGCGGCACGCCAACCAGCGCCGAAGGGCCTCCGCCAGCCGGCACAAGTTTGTGCATGCGCGGGAGCGCCAGCGTGTGATGCCGTTATCCCAGCGTATGTGCAGGGGGCTTGTTCCCCGCACCGGCCATGGCGGAGCTTGACAGCGGCCAGTGCGGAGGGAAAGAATGCCCCCACAGCACAGGCCTGCCCGTGGATTGGTGGGCCCCGATCGCGGACCAGGCCACTGTGGGGGCACCCGCCGGGGCCAGATGCCCCCGCGCCCCCCTGCAGGCCGCCCGCGCAGCCAGGTCCCGCCGGTAAGAACCTGGAGCGGGATTCTCGTGAATCCCGCCCCCGCCGGCCGCCGAATTCTCCGGCAAGGGAGATTCGGCTGGGGCGGGAATCACGCCGCGCCGGTCGGCGGCCCCCTCCCGGCAATTCTCCAGCCAGCGATGGGCAGAAGCCCCGCTGCTGGAATCCCTGTCCCGCAGGCGTGAATTAAACACCTCCCTTACCGGCGTGACCAGCCGGCGCGAGCGGGCTCCGGGTTCCTGGGGGGGGCGCGGGGCGATCTGGCCCCGGGGGGTGCCCCCACGGTGGCCTGGCCCGCAATCGGGGCCCACCGATCCGCGGGCGGGCCTGTGCCGTGGGGGCACTCTTTTACTACGCGTCGGCCGTGTAGGTCTCCACGATGGCCAATGCGTAGGTGAACCCCCCGCGCATGCGCGGGGATGACGTCAGCAACCACTGATGCTCCCGCGCATGCTCGGACTCCTGCCGGCCGGCGGAATCCCTTCGGCCCTGGCTGGCATGGCGCCAAAGGTCTTCCATGCCAGCCGGTGGAGCGGAAACCACTCCAGCGCGGGCCAAGCCACTAAAGGTGAGAGCTTGGCCCCTAAAGGTGCGGAGGAACCCACACCTTTAGGGGCTATGCCCGCGCCGGAGTGGTTGCCGTCCCGCGGCTGGCGTGGAAGGCCTTTGGCGCTACGCCAGCCAGGGCCGAAGGGATTCCGCCGGCCGGCGGACGTCTGCGCATGCGCGGGGGGGGGTCACCTACGCATGCACAGCGGGGGGTGGGGGTCACCTCCGCGGAGGGGAAAGAGCGCCCCCACGGCACAGGCCCGTCCGCGGATCGGTGGGCCCCGATTGCGGGCCAGGCCACCGTGGGGGCGCCCCCCGGGGCCACATCGCCCCGCACCCCCCCCCCCCAGGACACCGGAACCCGCCCGCGCCGCCTGGTCCCGCCGGTAAGGGAGGTGGTTTAATTCACGCCGGCGGGACTGGCATGACAGCAGCGGGACTTCGGTCCATCGCGGGCCGGAGAATCGGCAGGCGGGCCGCTGCCAGCAGCCGACCGGTGCGCCGCGATTCCTGCCCCCGCCAAAACCCCGGCGCCGGAGAATTCGGCAGCCAGGGGGGGCGGGATTCATGCCACCCACTGGCGATTCTACGACCTGGCGGCATGTCGGAGAATCACCGGGGCCCGGCGTTAAACCCGCCCGGCCGCCCCACGATATTCTCCAGCCCCCCACAAATCCCATTGCCGTGAATCGTGCCGCCCGCCTCGGAGAACGTCGAGGACCGGCGCGACTCAACGGGCCCCGGGGCCGCCCCAATTCTCTGGGCCGGATGGGCCGAAGTCCCACCGACGTGACCACGGGTCACACTGGCGTAAATCAAACCACCTATTTAACGGCGTCAACCAGTCGTGATGGTTGATGCTGGCCAGCGCGGAGGTCGGGGTCGGACTGGGGAGGCTGCCGGAGAAGTGACGGCACGGCTGCAGGTGGTGGGGGGTGTCGCAGGAGCCGTTGGAGTGCGTGTGCCGGGGGGGGAGGGGGCGCTCAGAGGGAGGGGGCCTGAGGGGGGGGGGCTGAGGGGGGAGGGGCTGGGGAAGAGGGGGGGGTTGGGGGGGTGCGTGCCGGGGGGGTGGGGGGTGGGGAGGATGCCTGCCGGGGACAGGGGGGGGGCGGTTTGGGAGGGTGCCTGTCGGGGAATAGAGGGGGGGGGGTAGGGGAGGGTGCGTGTCGGGGAGGAGAGGGGGGCGTTGGGGAGGGTGCGTGTCGGGGAGTAGAGGGGGGGTAGGGGAGGGTGCATGACAGGGAGTTGAGGGAGGGTAGGGGAGGGTGCGTGTCGGGGAGGAGAGGGGGGGCGTTGGGGAGGGTGCGTGCCAGGGAGGGGCTGGGGTTTGGGGAGGGTGCGTGCCGGGGACGGGGGGGGGGGGGGGGGGGTAGGGGAGGGTGCGTGTCGGGGAGGAGAGGGGGGCGTTGGGGAGGGTGCGTGCCAGGGAGGGGCTGGAGTTTGGGGAGTGTGCGTGCCGGGGAGGGGCTGGAGTTTGGGGAGTGTGCGTGCCGGGGAGGGGCTGGAGTTTGGGGAGTGTGCGTGCCGGGGACGGGGACGGGGGTGTGTGGGGAGAGTGTGTGCCGGGGAGGAGGGGCTGGGGTTTGGGGAGGGTGCGTGCCGGGGCCGGGGACGGGGGTGTGTGGGGAGAGTGTGTGCCGGGGAGGGGGGGGGGCTGGGGTTTGGGGAGGGTGCGTGCCGGGGACGGGGACGGGGGGGGTGTGGGGAGAGTGTGTGCCGGGGAGGGGGGGGGGGTGGGTTGGTGGAGGCTGCGTGCCGGGGAGGGGGGGGGGGGTCGGGGGGGTGCATGCCGGGGGGGGTGGGGGGGGGTCCGCCTGGCCAGGTGCCAGCTTGCAACTGTCGCCACCATGCAGCCCATGGCACCTGGCAGCGGGGAGGAGGGGGGGGTAATGGGCAATGTTGACATGTCATCTATCCCCCAACCCTCACCCCCCACCCCCTGCAGGCCGTTATATTTGGGCATCACCCAGCGACGTTGGCCGCCGTGGCGGGAGCCGCACTTCTGCATGTTGCCTGGGGGAGCTGGAACAGGAGCGTGCCAGGGAGGCAGCGGAGGCTGCCGCAGAGGCAGGTGGCAGGTGCCCAGGCTGGAGGGCTGCCCGCACGACAGGATGATGAGGAGGAGGTGGTGGTGCCACGGCAACACAGACGCCCGATGAGGCCCCGTGTGTACCGGCCCAGCTCGGCACACCAGGGCCTCACGGACCGGGCATGCAGGAGGGGACGCCGGATGAGCCGGGAAACCGTGGCACACATCTGCCACCTGCTGGCACACCTGGCACCACGTGGCACTGGGGGAGGACACCCTCTCCCCGTGGCTGTCAAGGTTACGGTGGCCCTGAACTTTTATGCAACGGGGTCATTCCAGGCACCGAGTGGGGACCTGTCCGGCATATCGCAGACATCGGTGCACCGGTGCATCCGGGCAGTGACAGATGCCCTATATGCCATGGCGCACCGCTACATCCGCTTCCCCGTGGACCGGGCCAGCCAAGATGCCCGGGCCGTGGGCTTCGCTGCCGTGGCCAGTATGTCCCTGGTCCAGGGCGCGATCGATGGGATGCACGTCGCCGTGCGGCCACCTGCGGATAACAGGGCCGTGTTCACCAATAGGAAGGGGACCTATTCGATGAACGTACAGGTGGTCTGTGACCACCGCATGAGGATCCTGCACGTCTGTGCCCGTCACCCAGGCAGTGTACACGACTCATTCGTATTGGCGCAATCTTTCATCCACCCCCCCCACCCATCCCCCCACTGGCTGAGGGGCTGGTTGCTGGGCGACAAGTGTTACCCGTTGCGGTTGTGGCTGACGACGCCTATACGTAGGCCACTGACTGACGTGGAGAACCGCTACAACGATGCCCATGCAGCGACCAGGGGTGTGATAGAGAGGTGCTTTGGGCTGCTGAAGAAGCGCTTCTGGTGCCTGGACCGCTCTGGAGGGGCCTCCAGTACCAGGCAGATAGGGTCGGCCGCATCGTTGTGATGTGCTGCGTCCTGCACAGTATAGCCCAGCAGAGGGGCGATGTGCTGCAGGCAGAGGAGGCAGCAAGACGAGGCGCAGACCTCCCCAGATGAGGAGGATGGGGGCAATGGTCAGGACAGACGGGCTGGACATGGATGGGAGGCTGCCCACCGTTACCAGCTGGGCCAGCGGGCACGGGACAGGCTGATAGCCGCCCGCTTCACAGACTAGGGGGGGCGTGGGAATCGCCGGGTATGGGCACAGACTGCACACCACGGCACCAGCCTACCACCCTCACTCCACCCACCCAACACCAACCACCCTCGCCCCACCCACCCAACACCAACCACCCGCACCCCACCCGCTTGCACACCACCCCTCCATTGCAGATCCACCTGCGGCACAACGGCCGGGCTCTCACGGGGGCCGGTGGAAGCGTGTCTATTGCAGGCCATGGAGGATGATGACAACCCGCTCTGTGATGAGCTCTGGGCTCTGCATCGTTGGACAATATCTGACACATGGCCACAGTACCACCCTCTCTCGTGTTAGGTGCACTGGCCTAACACTGGCTGCAACAGGATGCAGCTTAGATCAGAAAGATACTCCAGACCTTGAAGTTAGTTCAATCAGGTTATTGAACTAATAGCACAGTTAGCACAGTTCTCTGTGAGTTTGACTCTCTGCTAACTTAAGTGGGGTTACTCTGTCTGACTGAACCAGACTAGCTCTTAGCCACGTGGTGGGGGTGTGAGATGGTAACAACACCCTTGACTGACTCTCTGGATGTTCATCAGTGGCAAGAGGTGGGTGTGAGTGCCTCGTGTCATTGATACCACCCCTGAGTGTCCTGCCTGCTTATTGGTCATGTCCTGTTCTCTGTGTCCATTAGCTGCTTGTCTGTATATCATTATGTGTGTGTCTGCATATCATGACATCTCCCCTTTTTTATGTTTGGATGACATATGTGGATGTATTTACAAGAATAGGCCAATATTAACATATATACATGCAGTGGATGTGAACATATGTACATGTGAAAACAGCTGTCTCATGCGAGAACACAGAAGATAGCAAACAGAACAAATGTTCATAAGTCCAGTCTCTGGGGCTTGCGTCTGATCCTGGTCGACCGCTGGAGAGGTGGTGGTGGGGACGACAGCGCCTTTATGGGCGGGATTGAAGCCTGACTGGTGGCCTCGTGAGTCGAGGTATCAGGAGGTGGCAAAACAACAGAAGGAAACGGAGAAGAATGTGGTTGCGATCAGGCAACTTTGCGCAGTGCCCGTCTGTTTCGTCGCACAACAGAACCATCAGCCAGACGCACAACATACGAGCGGGGGGGGCAGCCTGTCGAGCATCGACAGCTGGAGCTGACCAGCCTCCATCAGGGATCTGGACCCGAACAGTGTCGGACGGGGATAACGCGGGCAAATCGGTGGCATGAGCATCGTAGCCCTGTTCTTGCCGGTCTCGGAGTTGCTGCACCTTCTGCAGCACCGGGAGGTGATCCAGGTTGGGCAAGTGTATGGCTGGAAGTGTCGTTCGCAGGAGTTGAACCGGCGACATGCCAGTGGACAGTGTGATCGCCCTGTACGCAAGCAGCGCAAGGTGAATGTCCGACACAGAATCGGCGGCCTTGCAGATCAGCTGCTTCACTATGTGCACCCCTTTTTCAACTTTTCCGTTTGACTGCGGACAGTGTGGGCTGGAAGTGACATGTTTGAACTGATACGACTGGGCAAACAGAGACCATTCATGGCTGCTGAAGCACGGGCCATTGTCACTCGTGACAGTGAGTGGGATACCATGCCTGGAGAACGTCTCCTTACAGGCCTTGCTGACGGTCCGAGATGTGAGGTCTGAGAGCTTCACGACTTCAGGGTAGTTGGAAAAGTAATCAATGATTAACACGTAGTCACGACTATTTGTATGAAAGAGGTCGATGCCAACCTTGGACCACGGAGAGGTTTCGATTTCATGCTGCTGAAGCGTCTCCTTACTCTGCGCTGGCTGGAAGCGTTGACAGGTCGCACAGTTAAGGACCATGGACGGGATTCTCCCCTACCTGTGTCCTGTGTGTCAGTGTCCTGTGTGTCAGTGTCCTGTGCGTCAGTGTCCTGTGTGTCAGTGTCCTGTGCGTCAGTGTCCTGTGTGTCAGTGTCCTGTGCGTCAGTGTCCTGTGCATCAGTGTCCAGTGCGTCAGTGTCCAGTGCGCCAGTGTCCTGTGCGTTAGTGTCCTGTGCGTCAGTGTCCTGTGCGTTAGTGTCCTGTGCGTCAGTGTCCTGTGTGTCGGTATCCTGTGCGTCAGTGTCCTGTGTGTCAGTGTCCAGTGCGTCAGTGTCCTGTGTGTCAGTGTCCAGTGCGTCAGTGTCCAGTGCGTCAGTGTCCTGTGTGTCGGTATCCTGTGCGTTAGTGTCCTGTGTGTCAGTGTCCTGTGCGTCAGTGTCCAGTGCGTCAGTGTCCTGTGCGTCAGTGTCCTGGGCGTCAGTGTCCTGTGTGTCAGTGTCCTGTGCGTCAGTGTCCAGTACGTCAGTGTCCTGTGTGTCAGTGTCCTGTGCGTCAGTGTCCTGTGTGTCAGTGTCCTGTGTGTCAGTGTCCTGTGCGTCAGTGTCCTGTGCGTCAGTGTCCAGTGCGTCAGTGTCCTGTGTGTCAGTGTCCTGTGTGTCAGTGTCCTGTGCGTTAGTGTCCTGTGCGTCAGTGTCCTGTGCGTTAGTGTCCTGTGCGTCAGTGTCCAGTGCGTCAGTGTCCTGTGCGTCAGTGTCCTGTGTGTCAGTGTCCTGTGCGTTAGTGTCCTGTGCGTCAGTGTCCTGTGCGTCAGTGTCCTGTGCGTCAGTGTCCTGTGTGTCAGTGTCCTGTGTGTCAGTGTCCTGTGTGTTAGTGTCCAGTACGTCAGTGTCCTGTGTGTCAGTGTCCTGTGCGTCAGTGTCCTGTGTGTCAGTGTCCTGTGTGTCAGCGTCCTGTGCGTCAGTGTCCTGTGTGTCAGTGTCCTGTGCGTCAGTGTCCTGTGTGTCAGTGTCCTGTGTGTCAGTGTCCTGTGCGTCAGTGTCCTGTGTGTCAGTGTCCTGTGTGTCAGTGTCCTGTGTGTCAGTGTCCTGTGTGTCAGTGTCCTGTGCGTCAGTGTCCTGGGTCGGCTGCGACGGGGGCCTGTTCCTGTGGCTGCCCTCCCCGTCGCTGGGTGTTGCCCGCCGGCGTTGCCGCACTCGCATTCGATGGGCGCGGTGTCCGCCTGGTGCTCCGGCTCTTGGCCGCCCTGGAACGTCCTGAGGGCAGCGTCCGCCTGGTGCTCCGGGTCTGTCCCTGGCTCGTGGCCGCCCTGGAACGTCCTGGGGGCATCGTATGCCTGATGGGCCGGGTTTGCCCCCCTTCCCCCATATCCCGCCTCTCCCCAAATCCCCCCACCACCCATATCCAGCTTCCCACATATCCCCCCTTCCCATATCCCCCCTTCCCCCATATCCCCCATCCCCCATGGTGGGATATGGGGAAAGGAGGGGTATTGGGGAAGGGGGGATATGGGGGAAGGGGATATGGGTGATATGGGGGAAAGGGATATGGGGGAAGGGGGTATTGGGGGATATGGGAGAAGGGGGCATAGGGGAAGAGAGATGTGGGGGAAGGGGATATGGGGGAAGGGAGGGTATGGGAGGATATGGGGGAAGGGGGGATATGGGGGAAGGGGCATATGGGGGAAGGGGGGATATGGGGGAATGGGGATATGGGGCGTATGGGGTAAGGGGGGATATGGGGACGGGGGATATGGGGGAAGGGTGGATATGGTGGAAGAGGGATATGGGGGAAGGGTGGATATTGGGGAAGGGGGATATGAGGGAAGGGGGTATGGGGATATGGGGGAAGTGGGGTATGGGGAAGAGGGGATATGGGGAAGGGGAGATATGGAGGAAGGGTGGATATGGGTGAAGGGTGGTATGGGGGGATATGGGGAAGGGGGGATATGGGGGAAGGGGGATATGGGGGAAGGGGTTATGAGGGTATGGGGGGATATGGGGAAGGGGATATGGGGTAAGGGGGATATGGGGAAGGGGGGATATGGGAAAAGGGTGGATATGGGGGAAGGGTGGTATGGGGGGATATGGGGGAAGGGGGAAGGGTGGATATGGGGGAAGGGGAATATGGGGGAAGGGGGGTCTGGGGGGGATATGGGGGAAGGGGGATATGGGGGAAGGGGGTATGGGAGATATGTGGAAGGGGGTATGGGGGATATGGGGGAAGGGGGATATGGGGGAAGGGGTATGGGGGATATGGGGGAAGGGGGATATGGGGAAGGGAGATATGGGGAAGGGGATATGGGGGAAGGGGGCATATGGGGAGGGGGATATGGGGGAAGGGGGTTATGGGGGAAGGGGGATATGGGGAAGGGGGGATATGGGGGAAGGGGGCATATGGGGAAGGGGGCATATGGGGAAGGGGGATATGGGGAAGGGGGTATGGGGGATATGGGGAAGGGAGTATGGGGGATATGGGGGAAGGGGGATATGGGGGAAGGGGTTATGGGGGAAGGGGGATATGAGGGAAGGGGGATATGGGGGATATGGAGGAAGGGGGATGTGGGTGAAGGGGGATACGGAGGAAGGGGGGATATGGGGAAGGGGGGATGTGGGGAAGGGGGATACGGGGGAAGGGGGCATATGGGGAGGGGGGATATGGGGGAAGGGGGTTATGGGGGAAGGGGGATATGGGGAAGGGGGATTTGGGGGAAGGGGGCATATGAGGAAGGAAGGGGTTGTGGGGGAAGGGGTTATGGGGAAGGGGGATATGAGGGAAGTGGGGATATGGGGGAACAGGGACATGGTGGTTATGGGGGAAGGGGGGTGTGGGTGAAGGGGGGATATGGGGGAAGGGGGGATATGGTGGAAGGGGGGATGTGGGGGATATGGGTAAGGGGATATGGGGGAAGGGGGTATATGGGGGAAGGGGGTATATGGGGGAAGGGGGGATATGGATGAAGGGGGCATATGGGAGAAGGGGGGCTATGGGGTGGGGAGGATGGGGGAAGGGGGGAAAGGGGGGCAGGCATTGGGGCATCTCACTTGGCGCTGCGCGGCGGCTGGCCAGCTTGGCGGGTCTCTGGGGGAGATGACTTTTGTGCAGTGATGGCGCGTGACGTCACTGACGCGCGCGTGTCCGTGACGGGTAATGCCGTCGCGAATGGCGTCACGCCGCTAGTAGCCCATTCCCGGCCGGAGAATTCACGACATTTCAGAGGGCCCGACGCCGGAGTGATTCACGCCGTTTTTGGAGCCAGGTTCGGGCCATCGCGCCGATACACGGAGAATCCCGCCCCATTTAATAATTGGATTGGGAGAATTCACTATCTGTTTAATGATTGGATTGGCAGGATTCATTAATGGGGCGGGATTCTCGCATACCCGGCGGGGGTGGGAGGGGACCGGCGGGATGGAGTGGCGGGAACCACTCCGGTGTCGGGCCGCCAAAAGGTCGGGGGGTCGGAGAATTTCGCCCAAGGTGAGGCTTGGCCTCTAAAGGTGCGGAGAAATGGGGGGGGGGGCTGGGGCGATCTGGCCCCAGGGGGTTCCCCCATGCTGGCCTGGCCCACGATTGGGGCCCACCGATCCGCGGGCGGGCCTGTGCCGTGGGGGCACTCTTTCCCCTCCGCGTCGTCCATCAGCCTCCGCGATGCCCCTAAAGGTGAGAGCTTGCCCCCCTAAAGGTGCGGAGGAATCCACACCTTTGGGGCGGCCCGACGCCGGAGTGGTTCACGCCACTCCATCCCGCCGGGACCCCCCCGCCCCACCAGGTAGGGGAGAATCCCGCCCCAGCTCTTTAGTTTTGCTGACATGGGGGGGAGAGATTGTTGTTGTTACACTACTCCATTAGGTTCTCTATCTCCCTCCTGACTCATTGTGATTCGAGAACCGCCCACCAAGGTCGTGAGGTCAGCAAACTTGTAATTGGAGCCAAAGTTTGCTACACAGTCGTATGTGTATAGGGAGTATAGAAGGGGCTAAGTACGCAGCCTTGCGGGGACCCGGTATTGGGGGCTATTGTGGCGGAGAAGCTGTTGTTTCAATTACTTCAATCGTTTAATGATTGGATTGAGAAAATTCCCTACTCATTTAATGATTGGATTGAGAGAAGTTCCTAATTTAGTGAATGGATTGAGAGAATTCATTAATAATTTGATGATTGGATTGGGAGAATTCACTAATTTAATGATTGGATTGGGAGAATTCACTAATCATGGGCGTCATTCTCCGACCCCCCAGCGGGTCGGAGAATGGCCGGTGGCCGCCGTGAATCCCGCCCCCGCCGGTTGCCGAAGTCTCCGGGACCGGATATTCGGCGGGGGTGGGAATCGGGCCGCGCCGGTTGGCGGGCCCCCCCGCTGGATTCTCCGGCCCGGATGGGCCAAAGTCCCGCCGATAAATTGCCTGTCCCGCCGGCATAAAGTACCTATTTACTAATAGAGTACCTATTTACCGGCGGGACAAGGCGACTTGGGTGGGCTCCGGGGTCCTGGGGGGGGGCTCGGGGCGATCTGACCCCAGGGGGTGCCCCCACGGTGGCCTGGCCCGCGATCGGGGCCCACCGATCCGCAGGCGGGCCTGTGCCGTGGGGGCACTCTTTCCCTTCCGCCTGCCCAACGGTCTCCACCATGGCGGAAGCGGAAGAGACTCTCCCCACTGCGCATGCGCGGGATACTGTCAGCGGCCGCTGACGCTCCCGCGCATGCGCCGCCCCGACATGTCATTTCTGCGCCAGCTGGCGGGGCAACAAAGGCCGTTTCCGCCAACTGGCGGGGCGGAAATCCCTCCGGCGTCGGCCTAGCCCCTCAATGTTGGGGCTCGGCCCCCAAAGATGCGTTTTCGGCGCCAGTCGGCGGACATCGCGCCGTTTGGGGAGAATTTCGCCCCATTTAATGATTGGATTGGGGGAATTCACTAATTTAGTGATTGGATGGGAAAATTCACTAATTCAGGGATCGGATTGGCAGAATTCACTAATCATTTAATGATTGGATTGGGGGAATTCACTTATCTGGATGGGGCGCTGGGAGCATTTCTTAATACTTTGGAGGCTCGATTTGTTGAATCCATTAATCACATGGAGACTGAATTTGTAGAAAACATTGAGAGAAATCATCAATTATCTTGAGATGGAGAATGGACAATGCATCAATTCATTATTTATATCAATGATATTATTAAAGTTGGAAAAATCTTTACATCAAGCACAATTGATTTATTAATTATCGTTTTTTATATTGATGTTAAAACAGCCATTGACATTGAGTATGCAATTCCACTTGTTACTTTGGAACAGGCAAAAGGAAGAATTTCATTTCTGTAGCACCTTTTCTGCCCTCAGGTTCCCCAAAGCACTTTACAGCCAATGAGGTACTTTCGAAGTGTGGTCACGGTTGTAACTAAGGAGTGAGTGTAGTGTGAATTTCATTAATGCAGGTGTTAATTATTTCCTGATCGTTTCCTATAATCGTACCCCTGTTCATTATTTATTTATACATTGAAATAGGCGTGGGGACTAATCTCTGGAATGAAATATTTCAGACAGCGCCGTGCAACGTGTTTGATAGTTTTCTGTAGCATATGAGACTTTTGGAATTGATTAATTATTTAACAGTTGCCTCCTGGTTACATGGCTGCACACAAAAATATTTATTTATTTGATAAACTAGCCAACGGGTGGAGGGATGCGAGCAGGAAATGTTTTATGCACCGTTATATTTTTTATCATTCTTGCAGCACAAGAAGCGAATGCAATGTATTAAATTATTTAACAATTGGGTTTGGGGCACCGTTCATTATTCTCAGCTCAGCCTTACATTGGCACAAGCAGTGCCAATTAGTTCAGTTACGCTTTGAGCCTCGTCCTGCAACACCGCTGTCTGTCCAAAGAAAGATATCGGGTTCCCTTTTATCTTGGAGGCGTCTTGAGCCACGGGACTGAGATACGTCTTTCGTTGTGCGGCACATGGTGGGCGTCATTCTCCGACCCCCCAGCGGGTCGGAGAATGGCCGTTGGCCGCCGTGAATCCCGCCCCCGCCGATTGCCGAAGTCTCCGAAGGGAGAAAAGTCGGCGGGGCGTTAATGGCGCCGCTGCTGTGGAGAATGTCACGGGCCTGCGCAAGGCAGCCGATTTTGGGCCTGCCGATATTCTCCCTTCCGGATGGGCCGAAGTCCCGTCGACGTGATGACCGTTCACGTCGACGTAAATCAAACCTCCTTTTCATCGGCGTGACCCTGTGCTCCAGGTTCACGCCGACCAGCGTGGAGGTGAGTGACGGCCTGGGGGGATGGCTGCTGGGCAGGCGATGGCGTGGCCGCAGTCTGAATGTGTGGGGAGAGGTGTGTCTCGGGTTGTGTGTGTGTGTGTGCGGCGGGGGGGGGGGATGGTTAGAGTGGGCTGGGCTCCGGGGGAGTGCCGGGAGGGGGGTCCGTGCCGGGGAGGAGGATGGGGGGTCCGTGCCGGGGAGGAGGTTGGGGTCCGTGCCGGGGAGGGGGATGGGGGGGGTCCGTGCCTGGGAGGGGGATGGGGGGTCCGTGCCGGGGAGGGGGATGGGGGGGGGGGTCTGTGCCGGGGAGGAGGTTGGGGTCCGTGCCAGGGAGGAGGATGGGGGGATCCGTGCCGGGGAGGAGGTTGGGGTCCGTGCCGGGGAGGGGGATGTGGGGGAAGTCCGTGCCGGGGAGGGGGATGGGGGGTCCGTGCCGGGGGGGGGGTGGGTGGGGGGTCCGTGCCGTGGAGGGGGATGGGGGTCCGTGCCGGGGAGAGGGATGGGGGGTCCGTGCCGGGGGATGGGGGGGGTCCGTGCCGGGGAGGAGGTTGGGGTCCGTGCCAGGGAGGAGGATGGGGGGGTCCGTGCCGGGGAGGGGGATGGGGGGGGGGGTCCGTGCCGAGGAGGAGATTGGGGTCCATGCCGGGGAGGGGGATGGGGGGGGGCCGTGCCGGGGAGGGGGATGGGGGGGGTCCGTGCCGGGGAGGAGGATGGGGGGGCAAGTGAGTTGGTCCACCTGGCCAGGTGCCAGCCTCCAACAGTTGGACCCATGCGGTCCATGCCACCTGGCTGGGGGGAAGGAGGGGATATGGGCAATGATGACATGTCGTCGTTCCCCCCCCCCCCCCCCCCCACCCCCCCCCCCCCACCCCCCCCACCAGGCCATCATGTTTTCCGATCATCCAGCGATGTTGGCCGCCGTGGCGGCAGCCGCTAATGTCCATGTTGCCCTGGATGAGGAGGAGGAGGAGGAGCGTGCCAGAGAGGCGGCGCAGCCTGCCGCAGAGGGAAAGCGGCAGCCGCCCAGGCTGGAGGGACACCCGCCCGACAGGACGAGGAGGGGGAGGAGGACGTTGCGGCCCCACGGCAACGGAGGCACCCGAGGGCGCCCCGTGTGTACCGGCCCCGGCAGTCATACCAGGACCTCACGGACCGGGAATGCAGGAGGAGACTCCGGATGAGGCGGGAAACCGTGGCACACATCTGCCACCTGCTGGCACACCTGTCACCGCCTGGCACTGGCGGGGGACACCCTCTCCCCGTGTCCGTCAAGGTTACGGTTGCCCTGAACTTTTATGCAACGGGGTCATTCCAGGCACCGAGTGGGGACCTGTCCGGCATATCGCAGACATCGGTGCATCGGTGCATCCGGGCAGTGACAGATGCCCTATATGACATGGCGCACCGCTACATCCGCTTCCCTGTGGACCGGGCCAGCCAAGCTGCCCGGGCCATGGGCTTCTCTGCCGTGGCCGGGTTCCCCATGGTCCAGGGCGCGATCGATGGGATGCACGTCGCCGTGCGGCCACCTGCAGATAACAGGGCCGTGTTCACTAATAGGAAGGGGACCTATTCGATGAACGTACAGGTGGTCTGCGACCACCGCATGATGATCCTGCAAGTCTGCGCCCGTTACCCAGGCAGTGTACACGACTCATACGTGTTGTCGCGGTCATCCATCCACGGCATGTACGAGGGACGCCATCCCCGGCTGAGGGGCTGGTTGCTGGGCGACAGGGGCTACCCATTGCGATTGTAGCTGATGACGCCTGTACGGAGGCCACGCAATGAGGCGGAGAACCGCTACAATGATGCCCATGTAGCGACAAGGGGAGTGATAGAGAGGTGCTTTGGCGTGCTGAAGATGCATTTCAGGTGCCTGGACCCCTCTGGGGGCGCATTCCAGTATCGGTCAGATAGGGTCGGCCGCATCATTGTGGTGTGCTGCGTCCTGCACAACATAGCCCAGCAGAGGGGCGATGTGCCGCAGGCAGAGGAGGGCGGAGTGGAGGAGCAGCAGGAAGAGGCGCAGTCCTCCCCAGATGAGGGGGATGGGGGCAATGGTCAGGGCAGACGGGCTAGACACAGGCGGGTGGCTGTCCACCGTTACCGGCTGGCCCAGCGGGCATGGGACCGACTGATAGCCGCCCGCTTCACTGACTAGATGGGCGTGGGAATCGGGTAGTATGGCCACAGACCGCACACCATGGCAACAACCGACCACCCACACCCCCCACCCATCCACCCACCCAGCACCCTCCCCCCCCTCCCCAACCCCACCCACCCCACCCGCATGCACACCACCCCCTCCCATTGCCGATCCACCTGCGGCACAACGGGCCGGGCTCACACAGTTGCGGGTGGACGCGTGTCTATTGCAGGCCATGGAGGATGATGACAACCCGCCCTGCGGTGAGCTCCTGGCTCCACATCATTGGACTATGTCTGACCCATGGCCACAGTACCACCATCCACCCGGACCATCCCTGCATGCGGCTGTGACACTGCAGCGCACGGTCCCGTCCTCTGCCCGGGGGGATGTTGATGGCGGCCCACGGGGTAGGGGGCAGACTCACCTGGGGCTGAGGTAAGACCACCCCTCACACACACACTTGCGCTCAACGTACATGACACCCCCGCACGCTTTGGACAGAGCACAAAGGCAGCTTCTGTAGGTGTAACATTGACTTTAATAACCAAACGAGTTCATGCACGTGCCCTAGCCCCAAAAACTCATCTGTGCCCTGCACCTGTGCCAACTTACTCAGTGTCTAATTGTTTGGCCTTTACGGGCCCTTTGACTACGTCTACGTGGTTCCCCAGACGGTACAGCAGAACTGGAGGTGGACTCCTGTGATTCCTGCCCTCTGACACTGGATCCCTTTGGCGGCCGTTTCCTGTGGCGTCCTGGCCTAGATGGGCCAGGCTGCGGCCCGGGCGACTGGGATGGCGAGCTGCCAGCCTGTCCTGCCCGTTGCCCACCCGATGCACCTGGGACGGAAGGGGGGGAGTCCGAGGTGTCGCGGTGTTCCCGGACCTCCCCTACAGGGGGACCCGGGACGGACCACACCACCTCCTCCTCCCTCGGGGTGCCCGATGGCCCCCAGGCCTCTACATGGGTGGGGGATGCGAACGGACTGGCCATCCGACGCCCCCCCAGCATCTGGCGCTGCCAGTCCTGGAGGCCCGTGCTGGTATCGACAGGGGTCTGCAGGCTTGCAGCCATGGAGCCCAGGGGGTTGGCAAACCCTGTCTGTGACTGTGCAACGCCGGCTCGCACATGGCCACTGGCACCGATGCCCTCAGCGATGGCCTGCTGAGACTGGGCCATGGCCTGCTGAGACTGGGCTATGGCCTGCTGAGACTGGGCCATGGTGTTGAGCGCCTCTGCCATCTGGCGCTGGCACTGGCTCATGGCCTCCTGTGAGAGGGCAGCCATGTCCTGGGCTACAGACGCCGCCTGCACGGAAAGCCCCAGGCCTCGCAAACCGTTCCCTATGCCTGACACCGTCGCACCCATTGCCTCCACCGCGGACGCCACTCGTGCGGTGTCAGCCTGGGTGGCACGCATGACCAGCACCACTTCCAGCCCCTGGACGCGGGTGGACTCCTCCACCTGCGACTGCAGCCACCGCAAGCCACCCGTCACCCTCTTCGCTCGTCTCCGGGTCGGTGGTTGCATCGGATCTATGTGTGGGTGTGGTAACTGCAGGAACCCGGGATCCATCTGGGCGGCAGATGTTCGCTTGGCCTGGGCTGCCCTCCGACCGCCCGGTCCCTCTGCTGCTCCTACCTCCACCTGCTGTACCGGGACGGCTGTGTTGTGCGCACCAGTGATTGTACCAGACGCCTCATCACTAAAGTGCCCAACCGAGGTGAGTGTTTCTGCGATGGTGGAGGGTGTTGGTGACAGCAGTGGCGTTGTGTCGTGCTCTTCGTCCCACTCTGAGTCCATGGCACTTTGGGGTGGGGGTTCGTCTCCACCCATCCACTCTGAGTCACTGTCCGGTATTTTGTCTTCCTGGGTAGTGCTGTCCCGGGTAGGGGTGTCCTGGGTAGTGCTATCCCGGGTAGGGGTGTCCTGGGTAGTGCTGTCCCGGGTAGGGGTGTCCTGGGTAGTGGTGTGCTGGGTAGTGGTGTCCTGGGTAGTGGTGTCCTGGGTAGTGGTGTCCTGGCTCGGATGTGACGGGGGCCTGTGGCTGCCCCCCTCGTCGCTGGGTGGCACACGACTGCGTCGTCGCTCCCGCACGTGATGGGGCTGTCGTCTCCCTGTTGCTCCAGGTCTCTATGTCTCCCGTGGTGTGCGAGGGGCATTCTGCGGGCGTGGCATGCTGGAGGGTCCGGGTGTCTCTGTCTCCCGTGGCCTCCGAGGGGCATCCTGCGGGCGTCGCATGCTGGAGGGTCCGGGTCTCTCTGTCTCCCGTCGCCTCCGAGGGGCATCCTGCGGGCGTCGCATGCTGGAGGGTCCCGGTCTCTCTGTCTCTGTCTCTGTATGTTCATCGAATAGGTCCCCTTCCTATTGGTGAACACGGCCCTGTTATCTGCAGGTGGCCGCACGGCGACGTGCATCCCATCGATCGCGCCCTGGACCATGGGGAACCCGGCCACGGCAGAGAAGCCCATGGCCCGGGCAGCTTGGCTGGCCCGGTCCACAGGGAAGCGGATGTAGCGGTGCGCCATGTCATATAGGGCATATAGGGATATTGGGGGATATGGGGGAGGGGGGATATGGGAGAGGGGGGATATGGAGGAGGGGGATATGGGGGAGGGGGATATGGGGGAGGGGGGATATGGGGGATGGGGGATATGGAGGAGGGGCGATATGGGGGATATGGGGAGGGGGGATATGGAGGAGGGGGATATGGGGGAGGGGGATATGGGGGAGGGGAGATATGGGGAGGGAGAATATGGGCAGGTGGATATGGGGGATATGGGGGAGGGGGGATATGGGGAGGGGGATATGGGGAGGGGGGATATGGGGAGGGGGGATATGGGGGAGGGGGGATATGGGGAGGGGGGATATGGGGAGGGGGGATATGGGGGAGGGGGGATATGGGGAGGGGGGATATGGGGGAGGGGGGATATGGGGGAGGGGGATATGGGGGAGGCGGATATGGGGGAGGGGGGATATGGGGAGGGGGATATGGGGGAGGGGGGATATGGGGGAGGGGGCATATGGGGGAGGGGGATATAGGGGAGGGGATATGGGGAGGGGGGATATGGGGGAGGGGGGATATGGGGGAGGGGGGATATGGGGGAGGGGGATATGGGGAGGGGGATATGGGGAGGGGGGATATCGGGAGGGGGGATATGGGGGAGGGGGGATATGGGGGAGGGGGGATATGGGGGAGGGAGGGATATGGGGGAGGGGGGATATGGGGAGGGGAATATGGGGGAGGGGGATATGGGGGAGGGGGGATATGGGGGAGGGGGATATGGGGAGGGGGGATATGGGGGAGGGAGGATATGTGGGGTATGGGGGAGGGGGGATATGGGGAGGGGGATATGGGGGAGGGGGTATATGGGGGAGGGGGATATGGGGGAGGGGGGATATGGGGGAGGGGGGATATGGGGGAGGGGGGATATGGGGGAGGGGGATATGGGGGTGGGGTGATATGGGGGAAGGGGAGATATAGGGATATGGGGAGGGGGGATATGGGGGAGGGGGGATATGGGGGAGGGGGGATATGGGGGAGGGGGATATGGGGGAAGGGGAGATATAGGGGATATGGGGGAGGGGGGTTATGGGGGAGGGGGGATACGGGGGAGGGGGGATATGGGGGAGTGGGGTATGGGTGAGGGGGGATATGGTAGATATGGGGGAGGGAGATATGTGGGAGGGGGGATATGGGGGAAGGGGGATATGGGAGAGGGGGGATATGGAGGAGGGGGATATGGGGAGGAGAGATATGGGGAGGGGGATATGGGGGAGGGGGATATGGGGGGTATGGGGGAGAGGTGATATGGGGGAGGGGGGATATGGGGAGGGGGGATATGGGGAGGGGTGATATGGGGGATATGGGGGAGGCTCACCCTGCCTGCTCTGACGAGGTCGTTCACCTTCTTGTGGCACTGGGTGCCTGTCCGTGGTGTCAGGGCCACAGCGGTGACGGCCTCTGCCACCTCCCTCCACAGACGCCGGCTGTGGCGTGGGGCAACACTGCGGCCGTGCCCGGGATACAGGACGTCGCTCCTCTGCTCCACTGCGTCCAGGAGCGCCTCCACATCCCGTGACTCGAACCTCGGGGCTGAGCGGCGGCCAGTCATCCAGTCGGGTGTTCCGGTCGGGTGGGGGGAGCAGCGCGGCCTTATGAGCCAACACGCCGTGCGGCGCGTATGACGCTGCATGGCGTGAACCACTGCGCAAGCGCGGATCCCGTCACGTCGCTGCTAGTCCATTTCGGGCCGGAGACTTTTGAACCATTTTTCCGGCGTGACGCAAGTCAGATTTGCGCCGTTTTTTGCACCGATCGGCGGACTTTGCGCCGAGAACGGAGAATTTCGCCCCTTCTGTTCCCTCGAAACTGAATCCAGTCTGAGGTATACTTTCTGCTTCTGCTCTGCTCTGGCTAATGAGCCTCCAGTCAACTCATCAGTAACAGTGCAAAATGTTCACTATCGTTACCCAGGCTCTCCAAGGAACGCAGAGTGAGCTAGTGGGACTGTGGGAGCCTGGCCCCTTTAAGGGGGCCGGGCTCCACTAACCATGTGACTGGCTTGGGGCCAATTGCGCGGGAGTGACCGGTCAATAGGGAGTTTGTGCGGGGCCTTGGGATCAGGATCTCGGGCAGTGTGGACCAGGGAGCGTGAAGTGTAAATACCGGTTGTACAATGGTCTGTGCCTGTTATCTAACTGCTTTTGTCTTTCACCAATAACCCCCTTTATTTACTCCTGGAAGCCTCCAGTGTGTCTCGGGCCACCACATTGGCGATGAGGACAAAGTTTTTGATTGCAGCCAACAGTCAACGTGAATCGAGGGGGGAAGAAAGAAACAGTTGAGAAAGTAAGGGCGGCACGGTAGCACAGTGGTTAGCACTCACAGTGCCAGGGACCCTGGTTCGATTCCCGGCTTGGGTCACTGTCTGTGTGGAGTCTGCACGTTCTCCCTGTGTCTGCGCGGGTTTCCCCCGGGTGCTCCAGTTTCCTTCCACGAGTCCCGAAAGATGTGGGGCGGGAATCGGCGGGGCGGAGCGGGCAACTCCAGCGCGAAGGAGTGGCGTGAACCACTCCGGCGTCGGGCCGCCCCGAAGGTGCGGGATCCTCCGCACCTTCAGGGGCTAGGCCGGCGCCGAAGGGCCTCCGCCAGCTAGCGCATGCACAAGGGGGTTCATCTCGGTCTGTGGCCACCGTGGGGGCACCTCCCGGGGCCAGATCCCCCCGCGCCCCCCCGAGGACCCCGGAGGCCGCCCGCGGAGCCAGGTCCTGCCCGTAAGTACCTGTTGTAATTTGCGCCAGCGGGACCGGCCGAAAACAGGCGGCCACTCGGCCCATCGTGGGCCGGAGAATCGCCAGCGGCCGCCGACCGGCGCGGCACGAATCCTGCCCCCGCCAACTCCCCGGCGCCGTTGATTGGAAAAAGGGATTGAGATAGCTCAGGCGATGGAGTGTGCTGGAAAAGGAGCCATTGAGCTGCAGAGCGTGGCTGAAGGGGAGGTTAACCAGGTATGGGGCAGTACGGCCGCGAGTTCTGCAGCGGGATCAACAGACTCAGCTCAGAGTCAAACACAGTGCTCAGGGCAAGACGGAAACCCAAGGACTGGGAAGGAATCAGGGCTTCAAATGTTGCGCGGGGGACCACCTACGGGAGACCTGCCATGTCAGTGAGTTCTTGTGCTTTGGTTGTAGCCAAAGGGGGCACATTCAGGTACATTGTCACGTGAGACAAAGTTCGCCAATGCAAATAAAACAACAGCAGCAATTCACAGCGCCATAGTGGAGAAGAGCTTGGCAGAAGAGCATGCCATGCATCAGCTGAATGCAGTCCAACTGAATAAGACGGCGGCGATTGAAATTGCCTTTCGGGCAAATGGTAAACCCCCTTAAAATGGAAGAAAACACTGGGGCTTCGGTGATTGCAGTGAGGGAACAGAGTTTCCAATATCTTCGGACAGGAATGCAGCCTTTAAATTCAAAGAGTACTACAGCCAGACTTTAACATGCACCGGGGAAATTTTGAAGATCCTCGGAACAGCCAAGACCCCAGTGGCCTACAGAGAGCAGGAGGCCAATCTGCCTTTGCTTGTCATAGAACGACATCGACCCAGCCTGCTGGGAAGAGACTGGTTACAGAATATTAGGTTTAATTGGCTGGAAATCTTCAAAACATCCGTTGGCATCCCACATAAGCCCACACCACAACCCTATCCTGCAACCCACTAACACTGCTTAACCTTTTGGGCACTAAGGGACAATTTATCCTGATCAATCCACCCTAACCTACACATCTTTGGACTGCGGGAGGAAACCGGAGCACCCGGAGGAAACCCACGCAGACACGGGGAGAACGTGCAGACTCCGCACAGTCGCCTGAGACCGGAATTGAACCCGGGTCCCTGGAGCTGTGAGGCAGCAGTGCTAACCACTGTGCCACCGTCCCATATGAAGAGGTCTTCCACAAAGACTTGGGCCAGACTAAGGGTGAAAAAGCCAAGATATGTGTCAATTGTAAGAGACCTTCCTGTTAATTTCCTTTTTTCCCATTTCTTTTATGTTATTTTGTTGATTTGGTCCGTGGACCCATAGTCAGAATCTGCCTTTAAGCAGAAGACTCAAGGTTGAAGCAGCCTGCTAGTCAGGACACTGTGTCCCTAGGTTTCACATTCCTTGGCACTGAGTTGATCTTAGGAATCAGGTTTGGAGGGAATCGGGTCAATTGGTTGGCTGGCAAATAGTGGGTTTGCCAGGCACAGTGTTCTGCCTGACAAGGGTCAGAGATTGGTTCCTGCGTGATGATTTCTGAGAACATTGGGCAGGAGAGCCTAGGCCTCGGAAGTGAACAAAAGTGAACGGAACGCGCTCTCTCTCTTCTGCTTGCAAGTGAAAGGACTGCTCTATTGTTCAGAAAGCAGTGAGTGCCTGGCACATCCTTTACTGTGAAGGTGGAATGATGCTGAGTCTGCAGAGAAAACCATCTCGAGTCCAGAAGGAAGAAGTATCAAAACAAAAGCTGGACTTCAGAAAGACATTGACCAGAAGTCATCCCAGTGCATCAACGGTCCTTTATCCTTGTATTTTTATTCATACTTTCTATCCTTTTTCACCACCCTTTGCCCTCTGTGTGTGTGTCTGTGTATGTTTGTGTGTGTGTGTCTGTGTGTGCGTGTCTGAGTGTGTGTGTGTCTGTGTGTGTGTGTCTGTGTCACTGTGTCTGTGTATCTGTGTGTGTGTGTCTGTGTAATTGTGTCTGTGTATCTGTGTGTGTCTGTGTGTGTGTGTCTGTCTGTCTGTCTGTGTATGTCTGAGTGTATGTGCGTCTGTGTAACTGTGTGTGTATCTGTGTGTGTGTCTGTGTGTGCGTCTGTGTGTGTGTGTCTGTGTGTGCGTGTCTGAGTGTGCATGTGTCTGTGTGTGTCTGTGTGTGTGTGTCTGTGTAACTGTGTCTGTGTATCTGTGTGTGTCTGTGTAACTGTGTGTGTATCTGTGTGTGTGTCTGTGTGTGTGTCTGTGTGTGCGTCTGTGTGTGTGTGTCTGTGTGTGCGTGTCTGAGTGTGCATGTGTCTGTGTGTGTGTGTGTCTGTGTAACTGTGTCTGTGTATCTGTGTGTGTCTGTGTGTGTGTGTCTGTGTAACTGTGTGTGTATCTGTGTGTGTGTCTGTGTGTGTGTCTGTGTGTGCGCCTGTGTGTGTGTGTGTAACTGTGTCTGTGTATCTGTGTGTGTGTGTGTCTGAGTGTGTGTATGTCTGTGTGTGTGCCTGTGTGTGTGTGTCTGTGTGTGCGTGTCTGTGTAACTGTGTCTGTGTATCTGTGTGTGTGTGTCTGTGTAACTGTGTGTGTATCTGTGTGTGTGTCTGTGTGTGCGCCTGTGTGTGTGTCTGTGTGTGCGTGTCTGTGTGTGTCTGTGTAACTGTGTCTGTGTATCTGTGTGTGTTAGAGTCTGTGTGTGAGCCTGTGTGTGTCTGTGTGTCTCAGTGTGTGTGTGTGTCTGTGTGTGCGTGTGTGGCTGTGTAACTGTGTCTGTGTATCTGTGTGTGTGTCTGTGTGTGTCTGTCTGTGTGTGTGCATCTGTGTGTGTGTGTCTGAGTGTGTGCGTGTCTGTGTGTGTGCGCCTGTGCGTCTGTGTGTGTGTCTGTGTAGCCGTGTCTATGTATCTGTGTGCGTCTGTGTGTGTGTGTCTGTGTGTCTGTGTGACTGTGTCTGTGTGTAGTGTGCGTGTGTCTGTGTGACTATGTGTGTGTGTCTGTGTGTCACTATGTGCCTGTATGTCTGTGTGTGTCTGTATGTGTCCTGTTAGAATTTTGCAAGTGTCTATGAGATCCCCTCTCACTCTTCGAAATCTAATGAATATAATTCTATCCGATTTAGTCTCTCCTGGTACGCTGGTATTGGAGGGGTGTAGTACATATTCACCATAATACCAGCATTTACAGGGTTGAATTATGACAGATTGCATAACCTTGGCTTGAGTTCAGGTTGAGGGGAGTTCTAATTGAGGAGTTTAAAATAGTGAAGATGGTTGAAAGGGCAGACAGGGTCCCAGGTTCGATTCCCCGCTGGGTCACTGTCTGTCCGGAGTCTGCACGTTCTCCCCGTGTGTGCGTGGGTTTCCTCCGGGTGCTCCGGTTTCCTCCCACAGTCCAAAGATGTGCGGGTTAGGTGGATTGGCCATGATCAATTGCCTCTGAGTGCCCAGCAAGGTTAGGTGGGGTTACTGGGTTACGGGGACAGGGTGTGTGAGCTTAACTAGGGTGCTCGATGGGGCGAATAGCCTCCTTCTCCACTGTCATTTCTACGATGTATGATAGAGAGGAATATTTCTGCTATTGGAACAACCCAGAACATTATAATTCCAGCTCAGACATTTAGGGTTAAAATTAGGAAGCACATTTTCACAAAAAGGTAGTCAAAATTTGGAACCCTCGCCCCCAAAAGGGAGGATCCTGAAGGGTCAGGTAACACTTTCAAGATTTAGAGCACTGGATAGTTGTTGGTTAGGGAGATCAAGGGATCATGGAGCAAAGGCAGGTGGGTAGAGTTCAGGTACAGATCAGAATGGGCTCGAGGAGCAGAATGGTCTCCATGGTCTTAAGTGCACAAAGCTCATGCCATCGCCAGGTAAGTGCTGACCTTTCCGCCGTCGACTAAACAAGTTGTCCGAAACCTTTTTACGACTGAGATCCAGACTGATGAGTTGAGCAGGTTGGAGGAAATTAAATCTCGATGGAAACATTATCGTTAATATCACTGCCTTACTGCAGACAATTTCACCCAATGTCCGCTTTAATTGTTCCTGCCAGCTGTTATTGTCAAATGCTTATTCAAATTAAAGCGCTACAGATCTTTACTGCGCTGAACCTTGCAAAGAAAGACAGGAGATTACAAACATACAAAATCCCATCAATACAGCTTATACTTAAAATCGATTTCACCAAAACCTGCTGCTCAAATCATGCCCAAAGGGCAATAGAAGCAAAATGAAGAGGGTGCATGTTAGATGTAGAGTTCTTGTTTATATTGCACTATCCTCTAACCCACAAAGTAAGAGAGAGGTTGTCTGGTGGGTGCTGAATCTCTGTACTCCTTCAGAGGGGAGCAGTGGGTGTAAGCTGAGGCAGCCTGCTAGTCAGGACAGTGTGTCCCATGATTTGTTTTTGGAGAAGAGAAAAGAGACTCGTCGACACCGTGAGAATCTACGGAACCAGTTTTGGAGGAAGCCAATTTGATTGGCCGGTAACCTGTAGGCTGGCCAGGGACCGTGTTCTGGCTGACAACAGTCAGTGATTGGTTCCTGCGGGATGCTTCTGAGAGTGATTAGACCGCCAATGAAGAAGATTCTCTGTCTCACTCTGCTGAAGTAAAGGATTTCTTCATTGTTCTAAAACTAGTGAGTGCCTGGCACATCTTCACTATATAGTTGGAATGATCTTGAATCTACAAAGAAAGCAGACAGCCTTGCCAGAGGAAACCCTCTCAAGCTTAGAAGGAAGAAGCATCAAAGGGAAATCTTGAACTCCCGAAAGACTTTCACTGAAAACCATCACAGTGCATCAGAGATCTTTTATCCTTTTTACTTTATTATCATTTTTTCTTCCCTTTTCACCACCCTGTCCTTCTATGTTGTCTGTGAGTGTGTCTGCGTGTGTGTAGAGTGGGGCGATTTAGAAAGGAGGGGTTTGGATAAGGGGTATTAGGTAGTCAGTTACGTTTAGTTCTATTGCTGTCAAATAATAAAAGGTTATTTGTTCGTCACACTTACAAACCTGGTGGCTACAGTTCATTTGGGTTCAGCCAAGGTCCTCAGGCATGTTCAAATAAGATCTAAAACCACTTGTATTGTGACTCCAGGTCAGGTGAGACTGGAATTCACCGCGCACTAGCCCAGGGGACCTGACAATAAGGATTTGTGGGGACGATAAGCTGACAATAAATCAGGCTTCCCAGGTCATTTGGTATTCAATTCTCCAAATTGAAAACCAGTCCGTCAAGCTGTGGTTGGGGTGGGGGGGGGGGGGGGTCTCACCTATTCAAAATTGGACCTCAGTCACACCTACCTGCATCTAGAGTTGGATAATGAGTCTCAGAGGTTTTCAACAATCAATACCCACAAAGGCGACTTCCGGTGGTGACCATGGAGTGAGCGGTCGCACATTTGGCGCCTCCCGCTCAAGGTGGAATTTTTTGGTCCTTCCCCACCCGTAAGGGTGGCCTTTTGAGGGCAAAAGGTGTGTGAGTGCAATATTCCTCTGGTGAGGCTGGTGTATGGATCAGAGGACGAGAAGTGCCACCAGAAAGAGCGAGCGGCTGGAGCAGGACAGTTTTCGTGGTGTGCCACAGGTTAAGATGGTGGAGCCGCTCAGAGCTGCGATTGAGAAAGTGGGGCAGGGATTGGAGGCTCAGGGACTACATTCAGAACGTGGAGGAGATGGTGGGGGAGCAAGAGGAATGGATGGCCTTCGTCCATAAGACCACAAGACAGAGGAGCAGAATTAGGCCACTCGGCCCATCGAGTCTGCTCCGCCATTCAATCATGGCTGATATTTTTCTCATCCCCATTCTCCTGCCTTCTCCCCATAACCCCTGATCTCCTTATTAATCAAGAACCTATCTATCTCTGCCTTAAAGACACTCAGTGAATTGGCCTCCACAGCCTTCTGCGGCAAAGAGTTCCACAGATTCACCACCCTCTGGCTGAAGAAATTCCTCCTCATCTCTGTTTTGAAGGATCGTCCCTTTAGTCCGAGATTGTGTCCTCTGGTTCTAGTTTTTCCAACAAGTGGAAACATCCTCTCCACGTCCACTCTATCCAGGCCTCTCAGTATCCTGTAAGTTTCAATAAGATCCCCCCTCATCCTTCTAAACTCCGAGTACAGACCCAGAGTCCTCAACCGTTCCTCATACGACAAGTTCTTCATTCCAGGGATCATTCTTGTGAACCTCCTCTGGACCCTTTCCAAGGCCAGCACATCCTTCCTTAGATACGGGGGCCCACAACTGTTCACAATACTCCAAATGGGGTCTGACCAGAGCCTTATACAGCCTCAGAAGTACATCCCTGGTCTTGTACTCTAGCCCTCTCGACATGAATGCTAACATTGCATTTACCTTCCTAACTGCCGACTGAACCTGCACGTTAACCTTACGAGAATCATGAACAAGGACTCCCAAGTCCCTTTGTGCTTTCCCCATTTAGAAAATAGTCTGTGCCTCCATTTCTCCTTCCAAAGTGATAACCTCACACTTTTCCACATTGTATTCCATCTGCCACTTCATTGCCCACTCTCCTAGCCTGTCCAAATCCTTCTGCAGCCCCCTTGCTTCCTCAATACTACCTGTCCCTCTACAGATCTTTGTGTCATCTGCAAACTTAGCAACAGCGCCTTCAGTTCCTTCTTCTAGATCGTTAATGTATATTAATGTATATTGTGAAAAGTTGTGGTCCCAGCACAGACCCCTGAGGCACACCACTAGTCACATCCTTAAAAAGACCCCTTATCCCCACTCTCTGCCTTCTGCCAGTCAGCCAATCCTCTATCCATGCCAGGATCTTACCCTTAATGCCATGGGCTCTTAACTTATTTAACAGTCTCCTATGTGGCACCTTGTCAAAAGCCTTCTGGAATTCTAAGTAAATCACTTCCAGTGGCTCTCCTTTGTTTAACTTCCTTGTTACCTCCTCAAAGAACTCTAACAGATTTGTCAGACATGACCTCCCTTTGACAAAGCAGTGCTGACTCCGTCCTATTTTACCATGCACTTCCAAGTAATCCACAATCTCATCTTTAATAACGGACTCTAAAATCTTACCAATGACCAGAGTCAGGCTAACCTGTCTATAATTTCCGTCTTCTGCCTCCCTCCCTTCTTCAACAGCGGTGTTACATTAACCACTTTCCAGTCCTCTGGGACCCTTCCTGCTTCCAGTGATTCCTGAAAGATCACTAATGCCTCCACAATTTCCTCAGCTATCTCTTTTAGAACCCTGGGGTGTAGTCCATCCGGTCCAGGTGATTTATCCACCTTCAGACCTTTCAGTTTCCCCAGAACCTTCTCCTTAGTGATGGTCACTGCACTCACCTCTGCCCCCTGGTTCTCCTGGAGCTCTGGCATCCCACTGGTGTCTTCCACCATGAAGACCGATGCAAAGTAAATATTCAGTTCCTCGGCCATTTCTTTGTTTCCTATTATTACTTCTCCAGCATCATTTTCCAGTGGTCCAATGTCTATTTTTGCCTCTCTCTTACTTTTTATACTTTGAAAAAACTCTTCCTATCTTCCTTTATATTGCGAGCTAACTTACACTCATATTTCATCTTCTCCCCCTTATTGCTTTTTTAGTTGCCCTCCGCTCGCTTTTAAATGATTCCCAATCCTCTGGCTTCCCACTAATCCCCGCCACTTTGTATGCTTGTTGGAGACAGAGTTGGGGATCGTGTTGGACAGCCAGAAGAGGTTGCGAGAGAAATGGATGACCTTCAGAATCGCTCCAGGAGACAGAACCTGAGGATGGTCGGGATGCCCGAGGGCATCGAGGGAGCAGAGGCCAGCAAGTAAATGGCGGGTATGCTGGAGAGGCTGATGGGGGAGGCCCCTCGAGGTGGATAGGATGCACAGGGCACTGAGGAGGAGGCTGCAGGTGGGGCAGCTACCGAGGGCAATGGGGTCGTGACTGCATCGATTTTTGGACAAATTCTGAAATGGGCGAGGCAGTCCTGGAGGTGCACCTGAGACGAGAGTGAGCTGCAGGTCCACGAGGAGCTGGGTGAGGAGTTGGTGAAGAGGATAAAGGCTGCCCTCTTTAAGAAGGGGGTGAAGTTCGAGGTTTTGTACCCTGCCCGCTTGTGGGTGACATGCCAGAAGCAGGAGTTTTATTTTGACCGGCCGGAGGAGGTGATGGACTTTATGAGAGACTGGGGCGGGATTCTCCGCGAGCCGGCAGTGCGGGCCACTCCAGCGCCGAGGAGTGGCGTGAACCCCACCGGCGTTGGGCCACCCCGAAGACGCAGAATCCTCCGAAGGGCCTCCGCCTGCCGGCACGAGTTGGCGCATGCGTGGGAGAGCCAGCGTGTGCTGGCGTCATCCCAGTGGGTGCGCAGGGGGTTCTTCTCCGCAGCAGCCACGGCTGAGGTTGACAACGGGCATAGCGCAGGGAAAGAGTGCCCCCCACAGCACAGGCCCGCCTGCGGATCGGTGAGCCCCGATCGTGGGCCAGGCCACTGTGGGGCGCCCCCCCCAGGGCCAGATCCCCCCCCCCCCCCCGCCCCCCGGAGGACTCAGCAGGCCGCCCGCGGAGCCAGGTCCCGCCGGCAAGGACCTGTTGCGATTTACGTCGGCCGCAAACGGGCGGCCACTCGGCCCATCGCGGGCCGGAGAATCGCCATAGGCAGCGGCCCCCGACCGGCGTGGCGCAATTCCCGTCCCCGCCAAAACCCCGCCGCCGGAGAAGTCGGCAGCGGGATTCGTGCCGCCCCCCCCGGCGACTCTCCAACCCGGCCGGGGGGGGCGGGGGAGTCGGAGAATCCCGCCCCTGGACTGGGACGAATGTGAGGACATTGAACGTTGGAGAGGAACTTTATGTTCATTGTAAAGTGTACGGGCTGGACAATGTGGGGTGGGTTCGATGGGGGAGCAGCAGTGGGAAGTGAGCCTTTTGTTTCTCTTTGCTTGTGGGTGGTTGGGAGCTCTGGGGGGAGGGGGGGGGGACTGGTGGGGTGAAGGAAAGTCAGAGGGCTTGGGCGGAGGTCACCATGCTAGCTGGGTTCTCTAGTTAATGGGACAAAAGTGGGGGATTGTCTGGAGAAAGGCGTTGGAGGGGAGATGGGGCTGTTTTTTTGTATGAGAGTGGGGGGGGGGGGGGGAGAGTTGCTGACATGGGTGTGGGTGGTATAGCGCAGTTGGGAAGGGAGAGATGGCAGCCGATATCCGAGGGGGGGCCTGGAGGGGTGCAGGACGCAGGCTGGCGGCTGTTTGATCGGCAGGGGAGGGGAGTAGGGGGCCCGCCCACCAGGCTGGTCACTTGGAACATGGTTGAATGGGCAGGTGAGACAGTCACGCCTGTTCACACATTTGGGGAGTCTGAAGGTGGACGTTGTGGATTTTCCGGAGATGCACCTGAACCGAGGGCATCAGGCGAGGTTGAGGAAGGGGATGGGTGGGTCAGGTAATCCACTCACGGCTGGATATGAAGACGAGGAGGTGGCGGTGTTGGTCAATAAGAGGGTGGCGTTTGAGCTGGGGAGCATTGCGGCCGATCCAGGTGTAGGTATGTGATGGTCAGGGGGAAGTTGGAGGGAATGCCAGTGGTCCCGGTAAATGTTTATGCCCCGAATTGGGACAAAGTGGCCTTTATGAGGCGGGTGTTGGGAAAGATTCCGGACCTGGACAAGCATTGAATTGAACCTGGGTCCCTGGCGCTGTGAAGCAGCGGTGCTAACCACTGTGCCGCCCTGTACTCCTGTTTCTGTTCAACCTGCTGCGGAGGTCGAGGGCCACCGCCAGGCTGATTCGTCTGCCGTCGAAACGAGGCCCCCTGCGGTGGCATCGACTGCGGACCACTCGATCGGCCAAAAGACGGCCGAGCCTATGGCAGGGCAACGGAGGTCCGGGAGGACTGGGAGGACTGGGAGGACCTGGAGGACTGGGAGGACCTGGAGGACTGGGAGGTCCTGGAGGGCTGGGAGGACCTGGAGGACTGGGAGGACCTGGAGGACTGGGAGGTCCGGGAGGACTGGGAGGTCCGGGAGGACGGGGAGGACCTGGAGGACTGGGAGGTCCGGGAGGACTGGGAGGTCTGGGAGGACTGGGAGGTCCGGGAGGACGGGGAGGACCTGGAGGACTGGGAGGACCTGGAGGACTGGGACGTCCGGGAGGACTGGGAGGTCCGGGAGGACGGGGAGGACCTGAAGGACTGGGAGGTCCGGGAGGACTGGGAGGTCCGGGAGGACTGGGAGGTCCGGGAGGACTGGGAGGTCCGGGAGGACTAGATAGAACATAGAACATTACAGCGCAGTACAGGCCCTTAGGCCCTCGATGTTGCGCCGACCTGTGAAACCACTCGAAAGCCCATCTACACTATTCCCTTATCGTCCATATGTCTATCCAATGACCATTTGAATGCCCTTTGTGTTGGCGAGTCCGCTACTGTTGCAGGCGGGGCATTCCACGCCCTTACTACTCTCTGAGTAAAGAACCTACCTCTGACAGCTGTCATATCTATCTCCCCTCAATTTAAAGCTATGTCCCCTCGTGCTAGACATCACCATCCGAGGAAAAAGGCTCTCACTGTCCACCCTATCTAATCCTCTGATCATCTTGTATGCCTTAATTAAGTCACCTCTTAACCTTCTTCTCTCTAACGAAAACAGCCTCAAGTCCCTCAGCCTTTCCTCATAAGATCTTCCCTCCATACCAGGCAACATTCTGGTAAATCTCCTCTGCGCCCTTTCCAATGCTTCCACATCCTTCCTATAATGCGGCGACCAGAACTGTACGCAATACTCCAAATGCGGCCGCACCAGAGTTTTGTACAGCTGCAACATGACCTCATGGCTCCGAAACTCAATCCCTCTACCAATAAAAGCTAACACACTGTACGCCTTCTTAACAACCCTCTCAACCTGGGTGGCAACTTTCAGGGATCTATGTACATGGACATCGAGATCTCTCTGCTCATCCACACTACCAAGAATCTTACCATGAGCCCAGTACTCTGTCTTCCTGTTATTCCTTCCAAAATGAATCACCTCACACTTTTCTGCATTAAACTCTATTTGCCACCTCTCAGCCCAGCGCTGCAGCTTATCTATGTCCCTCTGTAACTTGTAACATCCTTCCGCACTGTCCACAACTCCACCGACTTTAGTGTCATCTGCAAATTTATTCACACATCCTTCTACGCCCTCCTCCAGGTCATTTATAAAAATGACAAACAGCAGTGGCCCCAAAACAGATCCTTGTGGTACACCACTAGTAACTGGACTCTAGTCTGAACACTTCCCATCAACCACCACCCTTTGTCTTCTTCCAGCTAGCCAATTTCTGATCCAAACTGCTAAATCTCCACTGGGATGACTGGGAGGTCCGGGAGGACTGGGAGGTCCGGGAGGACTGGGTGGACCTGGAGGACTGGGAGGACCTGGAGGTCCGGGAGGCCCGCAGGGGGGGGGGGGGGGGGGGGCGGGATGAGAGGACCGGGAGGTCGGGTGGGGGACGGGAAGAACTGGGAAGTCCAGGGGGACTGGGAGGAGCGGGAGGACTGGGAGGTCCGGGAGGACTGGGAGGACAGGGAGGACTGGGAGGTCCAGGAGGACTAGGAGGACCGGGAGGTCCGGGAGGACTGCTAGGACCGGGAGGAATGGGAGGTATCCGAAACGGGGGGTGGGAGGGACGTGGAAGTGATGCGAGTCCCCTTTAAGGAGTTTGGGGGCCTGGGTGCGGGATCCCAAGCAGCGGGATTCTCCGTCCCACGGTGCGGGGCCCATAGCGGGATTCTCCGTCCCGCGGTGCGGGGCCCGCAGCGGGATTCTCCGTCCCACGGTGCGGGGCCCACAGCGGGATTCTCCGTCCCGCTGTGCGGGACCCGCAGCGGGATTCTCCGTCCCGCGGTGCGGGGCCCGCAGCGGGATTCTCCGTCCCGCGGTGCGGTGCCCACAGCGGGATTCTCCGCCCCGTGGTGCGGGGCGCACAGCGGGATTCTCCATCCCGCGGTGCGGGGCCCGCAGCGGGATTCTCCGTCCCGCGGTGCAGGGCCCACAGCGGGATTCTCCGTCCCACGGTGCGGGGCCCACAGCGGGATTCTCCGTCCCGCGGTGCGGGGCCCACAGCGGGATTCTCCATCCCGCGGTGCGGGGCCCGCAGCGGGATTCTCCGTCCCGCGGTGCAGGGCCCACAGCGGGATTCTCCGTCCCACGGTGCGGGGCCCACAGCGGGATTCTCCGCCCCGTGGTGCGGGGCCCACAGCGGGATTCTCCGTCCCGCGGTGCGGGGCCCGCAGCGGGATTCTCTGTCCCACGGTGCGGTGCCCACAGCGGGATTCTCCGTCCCGCGGTGCAGGGCCCACAGCGGGATTCTCCGTCCCGCGGTGCGGGGCCCACAGCGGGATTCTCCGTCCCGCGGTGCGGTGCCCACAGCGGGATTCTCCGCCCCGTGGTGCGGGGCCCATGGCGGGATTCTCCGTCCCACGGTGCGGGGCCCACAGCGGGATTCTCCGTCCTGCGGTGCGGGGACGCCGCAGCGGGATTCTCCGTCCCGAGGTGCAGGGCCCACAGCGCGAATCTTCGTCCCGCGGTGCAGGGCCCATGGCGGGATTCTCCGTCCCGCGGTGCGCGACCCGCAGCGGGATTCTCCGTCCCGCGGTGCGGGGCCCGCAGCGGGATTCTCCGTCCCGCGGTGCGGGGCCCACAGCGGGATAATCCGTCCCGCGGTGCGGGGCCGCCGCAGCGGGATTCTCCGTCCCACGGTGCGGGGCCCGCAGCAGGATTCTCCGTCCTGCGGTGCGGGGCCCATAGCGGGATTCTCCATCCCGCTGTGCGGGGCCCACAGCGGGATTCTCCGTCCCACGGTGCGGGGCCCGCAGCGGGATTCTCCGTCCCGCGGTGCGGGGCCCACAGCGGGATTCTCCGTCCCACGGTGCGGGGCCCAAAGCGGGATTCTCCGTCCCACGGTGCGGGGCCCAAAGCGGGATTCTCCGTCCCACGGTGCAGGACCCACAGCGGGATTCTCCGTCCCGCGGTGCGGGGCCCAAAGCGGGATTCTCTGTCCCACGGTGCGGGGCCCGCAGCGGGATTCTCCGTCCCACGGTGCGGGGCCCACAGCGGGATTCTCCGTCCCGCTGTGCGGGACCCGCAGCGGGATTCTCCGTCCCGCGGTGCGGGGCCCGCAGCGGGATTCTCCGTCCCGCGGTGCGGTGCCCACAGCGGGATTCTCCGCCCCGTGGTGCGGGGCGCACAGCGGGATTCTCCATCCCGCGGTGCGGGGCCCGCAGCGGGATTCTCCGTCCCGCGGTGCAGGGCCCACAGCGGGATTCTCCGTCCCACGGTGCGGGGCCCACAGCGGGATTCTCCGCCCCGTGGTGCGGGGCCCACAGCGGGATTCTCCGTCCCGCGGTGCGGGGCCCGCAGCGGGATTCTCTGTCCCACGGTGCGGTGCCCACAGCGGGATTCTCCGTCCCGCGGTGCAGGGCCAACAGCGGGATTCTCCGTCCCGCGGTGCGGGGCCCACAGCGGGATTCTCCGTCCCGCGGTGCGGTGCCCACAGCGGGATTCTCCGCCCCGTGGTGCGGGGCCCATGGCGGGATTCTCCGTCCCACGGTGCGGGGCCCACAGCGGGATTCTCCGTCCTGCGGTGCGGGGACGCCGCAGCGGGATTCTCCGTCCCGAGGTGCAGGGCCCACAGCGCGAATCTCCGTCCCGCGGTGCAGGGCCCATGGCGGGATTCTCCGTCCCGCGGTGCGCGACCCGCAGCGGGATTCTCCGTCCCGCGGTGCGGGGCCCGCAGCGGGATTCTCCGTCCCGCGGTGCGGGGCCCACAGCGGGATAATCCGTCCCGCGGTGCGGGGCCGCCGCAGCGGGATTCTCCGTCCCACGGTGCGGGGCCCGCAGCAGGATTCTCCGTCCTGCGGTGCGGGGCCCATAGCGGGATTCTCCATCCCGCTGTGCGGGGCCCACAGCGGGATTCTCCGTCCCACGGTGCGGGGCCCGCAGCGGGATTCTCCGTCCCGCGGTGCGGGGCCCACAGCGGGATTCTCCGTCCCACGGTGCGGGGCCCAAAGCGGGATTCTCCGTCCCACGGTGCGGGGCCCAAAGCGGGATTCTCCGTCCCACGGTGCAGGACCCACAGCGGGATTCTCCGTCCCGCGGTGCGGGGCCCAAAGCGGGATTCTCTGTCCCACGGTGCGGGGCCCGCAGCGGGATTCTCCGTCCCACGGTGCGGTGCCCACAGCGGGATTCTCCGTCCCATGGTGCGGTGCCCGCAGCGGGATTCTCCGTCCCGCGGTGCGGGGCCCACAGCGGGATTCTCCGTCCTGCGGTGCGGGGACGCCGCAGCGGGATTCTCCATCCCGCGGTGCAGGGCCCATAGCGGAATTCTCCGCCCCGTGGTGCGGGGCCCACAGCGGGATTCTCCGTCCCGCGGTGCGGGGCCCGCAGCGGGATTCTCCGTCCTGCGGTGCGGGGACGCCGCAGCGGGATTCTCCGTCCCGAGGTGCAGGGCCCACAGCGCGAATCTCCGTCCCGCGGTGCAGGGCCCATGGCGGGATTCTCCGTCCCGCGGTGCGGGGCCCGCAGCGGGATTCTCCGTCCCGCGGTGCGGGGCCCGCAGCGGGATTCTCCGTCCCGCGGTGCGGGGCCCACAGCGGGATAATCCGTCCCGCGGTGCGGGGCCGCCGCAGCGGGATTCTCCGTCCCACGGTGCGGGGCCCGCAGCAGGATTCTCCATCCTGCGGTGCGGGGCCCATAGCGGGATTCTCCATCCCGCTGTGCGGGGCCCACAGCGGGATTCTCCGTCCCACGGTGCGGGGCCCGCAGCGGGATTCTCCGTCCCGCGGTGCGGGGCCCACAGCGGGATTCTCCGTCCCACGGTGCGGGGCCCAAAGCGGGATTCTCCGTCCCACGGTGCGGGGCCCAAAGCGGGATTCTCCGTCCCACGGTGCGGGGCCCGCAGCGGGATTCTCCGTCCCGCGGTGCGGGGCCCACAGCGGGATTCTCCGTCCCACGGTGCGGGGCCCAAAGCGGGATTCTCCGTCCCACGGTGCGGGGCCCAAAGCGGGATTCTCCGTCCCACGGTGCAGGACCCACAGCGGGATTCTCCGTCCCGCGGTGCGGGGCCCAAAGCGGGATTCTCTGTCCCACGGTGCGGGGCCCGCAGCGGGATTCTCCGTCCCATGGTGCGGTGCCCGCAGCGGGATTCTCCGTCCCGCGGTGCGGGGCCCACAGCGGGATTCTCCGTCCTGCGGTGCGGGGACGCCGCAGCGGGATTCTCCATCCCGCGGTGCAGGGCCCATAGCGGAAATCTCCGTCCCGTGGTGCAGGGCCCATGGCGGGATTCTCCGTCCCGCGGTGCGGGGCCCATAGCGGGAATCTCCGTCCCGCGGTGCAGGGCCCATGGCGGGATTCTCCGTCCCGCGGTGCGGGATTCTCCGCCCCGCGGTGCGGGGCCCGCAGCGGGATTCTCCGTCCCGCGGTGCGGGGCCCACAGCGGGATAATCCGTCCCGCGGTGCGGGGCCCACAGCGGGATTCTCCGTCCCACGGTGCGGGGCCCAAAGCGGGATTCTCCGTCCCACGGTGCGGGGCCCAAAGCGGGATTCTCCGTCCCACGGTGCAGGACCCACAGCGGGATTCTCCGTCCCATGGTGCGGTGCCCACAGCGGGATTCTCCGTCCCATGGTGCGGTGCCCACAGCGGGATTCTCCGTCCCACGGTGCGGTGCCCACAGCGGGATTCTCCGTCCCACGGTGCGGTGCGGTGCCCACAGCGGGATTCTCCGTCCCGCGGTGCGGGGCCCGCAGCGGGATTCTCCGTCCCACGGTGCGGGACCCACAGCGGGATTCTCCGTCCCACGGTGCAGGACCCACAGCGGGATTCTCCGTCCCGCGGTGCGGTGCGGGGCCCACAGCGGGATTCTCCGTCCCACGGTGCGGTGCGGGGCCCACAGCGGGATTCTCCGTCCCGCGGTGCGGGGCCCGCAGCGGGATTCTCCGTCCCACGGTGCGGTGCGGGGCCCACAGCGGGATTCTCCGTCCCACGGTGCGGTGCAGGGCCCACAGCGGGATTCTCCGTCCCACGGTGCGGGGCCCACAGCGGGATTCTCCGTCCCGCGGTGCGGTGCGGGGCCCACAGCGGGATTCTCCGTCCCGCGGTGCAGGGCCCACAGCGGGATTCTCCATCCCACGGTGCGGTGCGGGGCCCACAGCGGGATTCTCCGTCCCACGGTGCGGGGCCCGCAGCGGGATTCTCCGTCCCACGGTGCGGTGCGGGGCCCACAGCGGGATTCTCCATCCCACGGTGCAGGGCCCACAGCGGGATTCTCCATCCCACGGTGCGGTGCGGTGCTCACAGCGGGATTCTCCGTCCCGCGGTGCGGGGCCCGCAGCGGGATTCTCCGTCCCACGGTGCGGGACCCACAGCGAGATTCTCCGTCCCGCGGTGCGGTGCGGGGCCCACAGCGGGATTCTCCGTCCCGCGGTGCAGGGCCCACAGCGGGATTCTCCATCCCACGGTGCGGTGCGGGGCCCACAGCGGGATTCTCCGTCCCACGGTGCGGTGCGGTGCCCACAGCGGGATTCTCCGTCCCGCGGTGCGGGGCCCGCAGCGGGATTCTCCGTCCCACGGTGCGGGACCCACAGCGGGATTCTCCGTCCCACGGTGCAGGACCCACAGCGGGATTCTCCGTCCCGCGGTGCGGTGCGGGGCCCACAGCGGGATTCTCCGTCCCACGGTGCGGTGCGGGGCCCACAGCGGGATTCTCCGTCCCGCGGTGCGGGGCCCGCAGCGGGATTCTCCGTCCCATGGTGCGGTGCGGGGCCCACAGCGGGATTCTCCGTCCCACGGTGCGGTGCAGGGCCCACAGCGGGATTCTCCGTCCCACGGTGCGGGGCCCACAGCGGGATTCTCCGTCCAACGGTGCAGTGCGGGGCCCACAGCGGGATTCTCCGTCCCGCGGTGCGGTGCGGGGCCCACAGCGGGATTCTCCGTCCCGCGGTGCAGGGCCCACAGCGTGATTCTCCATCCCACGGTGCGGTGCGGGGCCCACAGCGGGATTCTCCGTCCCACGGTGCGGTGCAGGGCCCACAGCGGGATTCTCCGTCCCACGGTGCGGTGCAGGGCCCACAGCGGGATTCTCCGTCCCACGGTGCGGTGCAGGGCCCACAGCGGGATTCTCCGTCCCACGGTGCGGGGCCCACAGCGGGATTCTCCGTCCCACGGTGCAGTGCGGGGCCCACAGCGGGATTCTCCGTCCCGCGGTGCGGTGCGGGGCCCACAGCGGGATTCTCCGTCCCGCGGTGCAGGGCCCACAGCGGGATTCTCCGTCCCACGGTGCGGTGCAGGGCCCACAGCGGGATTCTCCATCCCACGGTGCGGGGCCCACAGCGGGATTCTCCGTCCCACGGTGCGGTGCAGGGCCCACAGCGGGATTCTCCATCCCGCGGTGCGGTGCCCACAGCGGGATTCTCCGTCCCACGGTGCGGTGCAGGGCCCGCAGCGGGATTCTCCGTCCCACGGTGCCGTGCGGGGCCCACAGCGGGATTCTCCGTCCCGCGGTGCGGGGCCCACAGCGGGATTCTCCGTCCCACGGTGCGGGGCCCACAGCGGGATTCTCCGTCCCATGGTGCGGTGCGGGGCCCACAGCGGGATTCTCCGTCCCGCGGTGCGGTGCAGGGCCCACAGCGGGATTCTCCATCCCGCGGTGCGGTGCAGGGCCCACAGCGGGATTCTCCGTCCCACGGTGCGGTGCAGGGCCCGCAGCGGGATTCTCCGTCCCACGGTGCGGTGCGGGGCCCACAGCGGGATTCTCCGTCCCGCGGTGCGGGGCCCGCAGCGGGATTCTCCGTCCCGCGGTGCAGGGCCCACAGCAGGATTCTCCGTCCCGCGGTGCGGGGCCCGCAGAGGGATTCTCCGTCCCGCGGTGCAGGGCCCGCAGCGGGATTCTCCGTCCCGCGGTGCGGGGCCCGCAGCGGTATTCTCCGTCCCGCAGTGCGGGACCCGCAGCGGGATTCTCCGTCCCGCGGTGCGGGACCCGCAGCGGGATTCTCCGTCCCACAGTGCAGGGCCCACACCAGGATTCTCCGTCCCACGGTGCAGGACCCGCAGCGGGATTCTCCGTCCCGCGGTGCGGGGCCCACAGCGGGATTCTCCGTCCCGCGGTGCAGGGCCCACACCAGGGGCGTCATTCTCCGACCCCAGGGTCGGAGAATGGCCGTTGGCCGCCGTGAATCCCGCCCCCGCCCCCGCCGAAGTCTCCGAAGGTAGAAAAGTCGGCGGGGCGTTAATGGCGCCGCTGCCGCGGAGAATGTCACGGGTCTGCGCAAGGCAGCCGATTTTCGGCCTGCCGATATTCTCCCTTCCGGATGGGCCGAAGTCCCGTCGACGTGATGACCGTTCACGTCGACGTCAATCAAACCTCCTTTTCATCGGCGTGACCCGGTGCTCCAGGCTCACGCCGACCAGCGAGGAGGTGAGTGACGGCCTGGGGGGTTGGCTCTGGGCAGGAAATGGCGTGGCCGCAGACTGATTGCCTGAGGAGAGGTGTGTCTCGGCTTGTGTGTGTGTGCGGCGGGGGGGGGGGGGGTGGTTAGAGTAGGCTGGGCTCCGGGGGAGTGCCGGGAGGGGGTCCGTGCCGGGGTGGAGGTTGGGGGTTGTGGAGGGGGTCCGTGCCGGGGTAGAGGTTGGGGGTTGGGGAGGGGGTCCGTGCCGGGGTGGAGGTTGGGGGTTGGGGAGGGGGTCCGTGCCGGGGTGGAGGTTGGGGGTTGTGGAGGGGGTCCGTGCCGGGGTGGAGGTTGGGGGTTGGGGAGGGGGTCCGTGCCGGGGTGGAGGTTGGGGGTTGTGGAGGGGGTCCGTGCCGGGGTGGAGGTTGGGGGTTGTGGAGGGGGTCCGTGCCGGGGTGGAGGTTGGGGGTTGGGGAGGGGGTCCGTGCCAGGGTGGAGGTTGGGGGTTGGGGAGGGGGTCCGTGCCGGGGTGGAGGTTGGGGGTTGTGGAGGGGGTCCGTGCCGGGGTGGAGGTTGGGGGTTGGGGAGGGGGTCTGTGCCGGGGTGGAGGTTGGGGGTTGTGGAGGGGGTCCGTGCCGGGGTGGAGGTTGGGGGTTGTGGAGGGGGTCCGTGCCGGGGTGGAGGTTGGGGGTTGGGGAGGGGGTCCGTGCGGGGTGGAGGTTGGGGGTTGGGGAGGGGGTCCGTGCCGGGGTGGAGGTTGGGGGTTGTGGAGGGGGTCCGTGCCGGGGTGGAGGTTGGGGGTTGGGGAGGGGGTCCGTGCCGGGGTGGAGGTTGGAGGGGGGGGGGGGTCCGTGCTGGGGTGGAGGTTGGGGGTTGGGGAGGGGTTCCGTGCCGGGGTGGAGGTTGGGGGGGGTCCGTGCTGGGGTGGAGGTTGGGGGTTGGGGAGGGGGTCCGTGCCGGGGTGGAGGTTGGGGGTTGTGGAGGGGGTCCGTGCCGGGGTGGAGGTTGGGGGTTGGGGAGGGGGTCCGTGCCGGGGTGGAGGATGGGGAGGGGGTCCGTGCCGGGGTGGAGGTTGGGGGGGGGGTCCGTGCCGGGGTGGAGGTTGGGGGTTGGGGAGGGGTTCCGTGCCGGGGTGGAGGTTGGGGGGGGTCCGTGCTGGGGTGGAGGTTGGGGGTTGGGGAGGGGGTCCGTGCCGGGGTGGAGGTTGGGGGTTGTGGAGGGGGTCCGTGCCGGGGTGGAGGTTGGGGGGGGGTCCGTGCTGGGGTGGAGGTTGGGGCGGGGGGGGGTCCGTGCCGGGGTGGGTGATGGGAGGGCAAATGAGTTGGTCCACCTGGCCAGGTGCCAGCCTCCAACAGTTGGACCCATGCGGTCCATGCCACCTGGCTGGGGGGAGGAGGGGATATGGGCAATGATGACATGTCGTCGTTCCCCTCCCCCCCACCAGGTCGTCATGTTTTCAGATCATCCAGCGATGTTGGCCGCCGTGGTGGCAGCCGCTCATGTCTATGTTGCCCTGGATGAGGAGGAGGAGGAGGAGGAGGAGGAGGAGGAGCGTGCCAGAGAGGCGGCGCAGGCTGCCGCAGAGGGGCAGGCGGCAGCCGCCCAGGCTGGAGGGACACCTGACCGACAGGACGAGGAGGGGGAGGAGGACGTCGCGGCCCCACGGCAACGGAGGCACCCGAGGGCGCCCCGTGTGTACCGGCCCCGGCAGTCATACCAGGACCTCACGGACCGGGAATGCAGAAGGAGACTCCGGATGAGCCGGGAAACCATGGCGCACATCTGCCACCTGCTGGCACACCTGTCACCGCGTGGCACTGGCGGGGGACACCCTCTCCCCGTGTCCGTCAAGGTTACGGTGGCCCTGAACTTTTATGCAACGGGGTCATTCCAGGCACCGAGTGGGGACCTGTCCGGCATATCGCAGACATCGGTGCATCGGTGCATCCGGGCAGTGACAGATGCCCTTTATGCCATGGCGCACCGCTACATCCGCTTCCCCGTGGACCGGGCCAGCCAAGATGCCCGGGCCGTGGGCTTCTCTGCCATTGCCGGGTTCCCCATGGTCCAGGGCGCGATCGATGGGATGCACGTCGCCGTGCGGCCACCTGCAGATAACAGGGCCGTGTTCACTAATAGGAAGGGGACCTATTCGATGAACGTACAGGTGGTCTGCGACCACCGCATGATGATCCTGCACGTCTGCGCCCGTTACCCAGGCAGTGTACACGACTCATTCGTGTTGTCGCGGTCATCCATCCCCGGCATGTACGAGGGACGCCATCCCCGGCTGAGGGGCTGGTTGCTGGGCGACAGGGGCTACCCATTGCGATCGTGGCTGATGACGCCTATACGGAGGCCACGCAATGAGGCGGAGAACCGCTACAATGATGCCCATGTAGCGACAAGGGGAGTGATCGAGAGGTGCTTTGGTGTGCTGAAGATGCGTTTCAGGTGCCTGGACCTCTCTGGGGGCGCCCTCCAGTATCGGTCAGATAGGGTCGGCCGCATCATTGTGGTGTGCTGCGTTCTGAACAACATAGCCCAGCAGAGGGGCGATGTGCCGCAGGCAGAGGAGGGCGGAGTGGAGGAGCAGCAGGAAGAGGCCCAGTCCTCCCCAGATGAGGGGGATGGGGGCAATGGTCAGGGCAGACGGGGTAGACACAGACGGGTGGCTGTCCACCGTTACCGGCTGGCCCAGCGGGCACGGGACAGACTAATAGACGCCCGCTTCACTGACTAGATGGGCGTGGGAATCGGGTAGTATGGCCACAGACCGCACACCATGACAACAGCCGACCACCCACACCCCCCACCCATCCATCCACCCAGCACCATCACCCCCCTCCCCAACCCCACACACCCCACCCGCATGCACACCACCCCCCCACTCCCAATTGCCGATCCACCGGCGGCACAACGGGCCGGGCTCACCCAGTTGCGGGTGGACGCGTGTCTATCGCAGGCCATGGAGAATGATGACAGCCCGCCTCCGATGAGCTCCTGGCTCTACATCGTTGGACTATGTCTGACCCATGGCCACAGTACCACCATCCACCCGGACCATCCCTGCATGCGGCTGTGACACTGCAGCGCACGGTCCCGTCCTCTGCCCGGGGGATGTTGATGGCGGCCCAGGGGGAAGGGGGCAGACTCACCTGGGGCTGAGGTAAGACCACCCCTCACACACACACTTGCGCTCAACGTACATGACACCCCCGCACACTTTGGACAGAGCACAAAGGCAGCTTCGGTAGGTGTAACATTGACTTTAATAACCAAAGGAGTTCATGCACGTGCCCTAGCGCCTAAAACTCATCTGTGCCCTGCACCCGTGCCAACTTACTCAGTGTCTAATTGTTTGGCCTTACGGGCCCTTTGACTACGTCTACGTGGTTCCCCAGACGGTACAGCAGAACTGGAGGTGGACTCCTGTGATTCCTGCCCTCTGACACTGGATCCCTTTGGCGGCCGTTTCCTGGGGCGTCCTGGCCTAGATGGGCCAGGCTGCGGCCCGGGCGACTGGGATGGCGAGCTGCCAGCCTGTCCTGCCCGTTGCCCACCCGATGCACCTGGGACGGAAGGGGGGGAGTCCGAGGTGTCGCGGTGTACCGGGACCTCCCCTACAGAGGGAGCCGGGACGGACCACACCACCTCCTCCTCCCTCGGGGTGCCCGATGGCCCCCAGGCCTCTACATGGGTGGGGGATGCGAACGGACTGGCCATCCGACGCGCCCCCGACATCTGGCGCTGCCAGTCCTGGAGGCCCGTGCTGGTATCGACAGGGGTCTGCAGGTTTGCAGCCATGGAGCCCAGGGGGTTGTCGAACCCTGTCTGCGACAGTGCGACGCCAGCTCGCACATGGCCACTGGCGCCGATGCCCTCAGCGATGGCCTGCTGAGACTGGGCCATGGCCTGCAGAGACTGGGCCATGGCCTGCAGAGACTGGGCTATGGCCTGCTGAGACTGGGCCATGGCCTGCTGAGACTGGGCTATGGCGTTGAGCGCCTCTGCCATCTGGCGCTGGCACTGGCTCATGGCCTCCTGTGAGAGGGCAGCCATTTCCTGGGCCACAGACGCCGCCTGCACGGAAGGCCCCAGGCCTCGCAAACCGTTCCCCATGTCTGACACCGTCGCACCCATTGCCTCCACCGCGGACGCCACCCGTGCGGTGTCAGCCTGGGTGGCACGCATGACCGGGACCACTCCCAGCTCCTGGACGCGGGTGGACTCCTCCACCTGCGACCGCAGCCGCCGCAAGCCACCCGTCACCCTATTCGCTCGTCTCCGTGTCGGTGGTTGCATCGGATCTATGTGTGGGTGTGGTAACTGCAGGAACCCGGGATCCATCTGGGCGGCAGATGTTCGCTTGGCCTGGGCTGCCCTCCGACCGCCCGGTCCCTCTGCTGCTCCTACCTCCACCTGCAGTACCGGGACGGCTGTGTTGTGCGCACCAGTGAGTGTACCAGACGCCTCATCACTAAAGTGCCCAACCGTGGTGAGTGTTTCTGCGATGGTGGAGGGTGTTGGTGACAGCAGTGGCGTTGTGTCGTGCTCTTCGTCCCACTCTGAGTCCATGGCACTTTGGGGTGGGGGTTCGTCTCCACCCATCCACTCTGAGTCACTGTCCGGTATTTCGTCTTCCCGGGTAGGGGTGTCCCGGGTAGTGCTGTCCCGGGTAGGGGTGTCCTGGGTAGTGGTGTCCCGGGTAGGGGTGTCCTGGATAGTGGTGTCCCGGGTAGGGGTGTCCTGGATAGTGGTGTCCTGGGTAGTGGTGTCCTGGCTCGGATGTGACGGGGGCCTGTGGCTGCCCCCCTCATCGCTGGGTGGTCGCTCCCGCACGTGACGGGGGTGTCGTCTCCCTGTTGCTCCAGGTCTCTCCGTCTCCCGTGGTCTCCGAGGGGCATCCTGCGGGCGTCGCATGCTGGAGGGTTCGGGTCTCTCCGTCTCCCGTGGTCTCCGAGGGGCATCCTGCGGGCGTCGCATGCTGGAGGGTTCGGGTCTCTCCGTCTCCCGTGGTCTCCGAGGGGCATCCTGCGGGCGTCGCATGCTGGAGGGTTCGGGTCTCTCCGTCTCCCGTGGTCTCCGAGGGGCATCTTGCGGGCGTCGCATGCTGGAGGGTTCGGGTCTCTCCGTCTCCCGTGGTCTCCGAGGGGCATCCTGCGGGCGGTCTGCATCTGTGGGGATGGGTGCCTGGACGTTTGGTCCTGCGATACACAATGAAGCATGCATGGTTAGACATCAGGCAGTGATCAGGTGATACGGGAGAGGGGGATATAGGGGAGGGGGGATATGGGGACGGGCTGTTGGTGGCTCACTTGCTCGTGGGGCCCCGACCTCTGCATCAGCAACCTCCCGGTCGTCAGGTCCGCCAGCCAGTTCCAGGGCCCTTTCCTCGTGTATGGTCAGTGGCCTCTCATCAGCGGGCCCTCCTCCAGTCCTCACATGCTCCCTATTGTTGTGTGCGCGCTTCTCCTGGGGGGGGGGGGGTGGTGGCAGGGGTAAAAGGCAACAGTGTTAGGCAGGTATATGAATGCACGCCATCGGTTGCGCGTGCATTGCAGAGGTTAAGGTTAGGGCTGGGTTCACTTGGGGATATGGGGGATATGGGGGAGGGGGGATATGGGGGAGGGGGGATATGGGGGATATGGGGGAGGGGGATATGGGGGATATGGGGGAGGGGGGATATGGGGGATATGGGGGAGGGGGGATATGGGGAGGGGGGAATATGGGGGATATGTGGGAGGGGGGATATGGGGGAGGGGGGATATGGGGGATATGGGGGAGGGGGGATATGGGGGATATGGGGGAGGGGGGATATGGGGGAGGGGGGGATATGGGGAATATGGGGGAGGGGGGATATGGGGGAGGGGGGATATGTGGGAGGGGGGATATGGGGGAGGGGGGATATGGGGGAGGGGGGATATGGGGGATATGGGGGAGGGGGGATATGGGGGATATGGGGGAGGGGGGAATATGGGGGATATGTGGGAGGGGGGATATGGGGGAGGGGGGATATGGGGGATATGGGGGAGGGGGGATATGGGGGATATGGGGAGGGGGGATATGGGGGAGGGGGGGATATGGGGAATATGGGGGAGGGGGGATATGGGGGATATGGGGGAGGGGGGATATGTGGGAGGGGGGATATGGGGGAGGTGGGGATATGGGGGAGGGGGGATATGGGGGATATGGGGGATATGGGGGAGGGGGGAATATGGGGGATATGGGGGAGGGGGGATATGGGGGATATGGGGGAGGGGGGGATTTGGGGGAGAGGGGATATGGGGGATATGGGGGACGCTCACCCTGCCTGCTCTGACGAGGTCGTTCACCTTCTTGTGGCACTGGGTGCCTGTCCGTGGTGTCAGGGCCACAGCGGTGACGGCCTCTGCCACCTCCCTCCACAGACGCCGGCTGTGGCGTGGGGCAACTCTGCGGCCGTGCCCGGGATACAGGGCGTCCTTCCTCTGCTCCACCGCATCCAGGAGCGCCTCCACATCGCGTGACTCGAACCTCGGGGCTGAGCGACGGCCAGCCATCAAGTCGGGTGTTGCGGTCGGCTGTTCCGGTCGGGTGGGGGGGAGCTGCGCGGCCTTATGAGCCGTCACGCCGTGCAGCGCGTATGACGCTGCACGGCGTGAACCACTGCGCAAGCGCGGATCCCGTTACGTCGCTGCTAGCCCATTTCGGGCCGCAGACTATCGGCCCATTTTTATGACGTGACGCAAGTGGGATTTGCGCCGTTTTTTGCGCCGATCGGCGGAGTTTCCGCCGATAACGGAGAATTTCGCCCCAGGATTCTCCGTCCCACGGTGCAGGACCCACAGCGGGATTCTCCGTCCCGCGGTGCAGGACCCACAGCGGGATTCTCCGTCCCTCGGTGCAGGACCCACAGCGGGATTCTCCGTCCCGCGGTGCAGGACCCACAGCGGGATTCTCCGTCCCGCGGTGCAGGACCCACAGCGGGATTCTCCGTCCCACGGTGCAGGACCCACAGCGGGATTCTCCGTCCCACGGTGCAGGACCCACAGCGGGATTCTCCGACCCGCGGTGTGGGGCCCACAGCGGGATTCTCCGTCCCACGGTGCAGGACCTACAGCGGGATTCTCCGTCCCGCGGTGCAGGACCCACAGCGGGATTCTCCGTCCCACGGTGCAGGACCCACAGCGGGATTCTCCGTCCCGCGGTGCAGGACCCACAGCGGGATTCTCCGTCCCACGGTGCGGGGCCCACAGCGGGATTCTCCGTCCCATGGTGCGGTGCCCACAGCGGGATTCTCCGTCCCGCGGTGCGGGGCCCAGAGCGGGATTCTCCATCCCACGGTGCGGGGCCCGCAGCGGGATTCTCCGTCCCACGGTGCGGTGCCCGCAGCGGGATTCTCAGTCCCACGGTGCGGTGCGGGGCCCACAGCGGGATTCTCTGTCCCACGGTGCGGGGCCCGCAGCGGGATTCTCCGTCCCGCGGTGCGGGGCCCGCAGCGGGATTCTTCGTCCCGCGGTGCGGTGCCAACAGCGGGATTCTCCGTCCCACGGTGCGGTGCGGGGCCCACAGCGGGATTCTCCGTCCCACGGTGCGGGGCCCACAGCGGGATTCTCCGTCCCACGGTGCGGTGCGGGGCCCACAGCGGGATTCTCCGTCCCGCGGTGCGGGGCCCGCAGCGGGATTCTCCGTCCCACGGTGCGGGGCCCGCAGCGGGATTCTCCGTCCCACGGTGCGGGGCCCGCAGCAGGATTCTCCGTCCCGCGGTGCGGTGCGCCCCCGTCGCAGCGGGATTCTCCGTCCCACGGTGCGGGGCCCACAGCGGGATTCTCCGTCCCTCGGTGCGGAACGCCCCCGCCGCAGCGGGATTCTCCGTCCCACGGTGCGGGGCCCACAGCGAGATTCTCCGTCCCGCGGTGCAGGGCCAACACCAGGATTCTCCGTCCCGCGGTGCAGGACCCACAGCGGGATTCTCCGTCCCGCGGTGCAGGGCCCACAGCGGGATTCTCCGTCCCACGGTGCAGGACCCACAGCGGGATTCTCCGTCCCGCGGTGCAGGACCCACAGCGGGATTCTCCGTCGCACGGTGCGGGGCCCACAGCGGGATTCTCCGTCCCATGGTGCGGCGCCCGCAGCGGGATTCTCCGTCCCACGGTGCGGTGCCCACAGCGGGATTCTCCGTCCCGCGGTGCGGGGCCCAGAGCGGGATTCTCCGTCCCACGGTGCGGGGCCCGCAGCGGGATTCTCCGTCCCACGGTGCGGTGCCCGCAGCGGGATTCTCAGTCCCACGGTGCGGTGCAGGGCCCACAGCGGGATTCTCCGTCCCACGGTGCGGGGCCCGCAGCGGGATTCTCCGTCCCGCGGTGCGGGGCCCGCAGCGGGATTCTCCGTCCCGCGGTGCGGTGCCAACAGCGGGATTCTCCGTCCCACGGTGCGGTGCGGGGCCCACAGCGGGCTTCTCCGTCCCACGGTGCGGGGCCCACAGCGGGATTCTCCGTCCCACGGTGCGGTGCGGGGCCCACAGCGGGATTCTCCGTCCCGCGGTGCGGGGCCCGCAGCGGGATTCTCCGTCCCACGGTGCGGGGCCCGCAGCGGGATTCTCCGTCCCACGGTGCGGGGCCCGCAGCGGGATTCTCCGTCCCACGGTGCGGGGCCCGCAGCAGGATTCTCCGTCCCGCGATGCGGTGCGCCCCCGTCGCAGCGGGATTCTCCGTCCCACGGTGCGGGGCCCACAGCGGGATTCTCCGTCCCTCGGTGCGGAACGCCCCCGCCGCAGCGGGATTCTCCGTCCCACGGTGCGGGGCCCACAGCGGGATTCTCTGTCCCACGGTGCGGGGCCCACAGCGGGATTCTCCGTCCCACGGTGCGGGGCCCGCAGCGGGATTCTCCGTCCCACGGTACGGGGCCCGCAGCGGGATTCTCCGTCCCACGGTACGGGGCCCATAGCGGGATTCTCCGTCCCACGGTGCGGGGCCCACAGCGGGATTCTCCGTCCCGCGGTGCGGGGCCCACAGCGGGATTCTCCGTCCCGCGGTGCGGGGCCCACAGCAGGATTCTCCGTCCCGCGGTGCGGGGCCCGCAGCGGGATTCTCCGTCCCACGGTGCGGGGCCCATAGCGGGTTTCTCCGTCCCACGGTGCGGTGCGGGGCCCATAGCGGGATTCTCCATCCCACGGTGCGGGGCCCGCAGCGGGATTCTCTGTCCCACGGTGCGGGGCCCGCAGGGGGTTCTCCGTCCCACGGTGCGGGGCCCACACCGGGATTCTCCGTCCCACGGTGCGGGGCCCGCAGCGGGATTCTCCGTCCCGCGGTGCGGTGCGCCCACAGCGAGATTCTCCGTCCCACGGTGCGGGGCACTGTTTTTGAAAACTCACCACTATTCTTAGAAGTCCTCCTATACCAAAAAGGGCCGACATTCTTAATGGTGATCAGGGATTCTCACTCCCTGACTCCGATACAGGCTTCAGTGGGTGCTATTCAGGTCAAACTATGTTTTCAAGTTATCCCCCAGTATAATCCATACCTTCACCGAAGATTTCATCTACTTACCACCGATCCTGGGTCCCGCATTGTTAAGTAAGTAAAGTACACTTTTGTAATAACAACTGTTTCAGGTTAAAACTTTTAAGTTATTTTATTATTATATATATTTTCTTCTTTTTAAAAGATGCAATCACTGTCTTTCCAGAAAAGTAAAAAGATCTTGCTGAGCCTGTTGCCAGCGGAAACAATTTCCCCTTATTTCCTCGATCCAACCCTTCAAAATGTTGAACCCCAATATTAAATCTCCTCGAAGGCCAACAGTCCCAGCTGTTGGTTGGGGTTACTGGGTTACGGGGATAGGGTGGAGGTGTGGGCTTGGGTTGGGTGCTCTTGCCAAGGGCCGGTGCAGACCCAATGGGCCGAATGGCCTCCTTCTGCACTGTAAATTCTAGGAAACTATAAAATGTTTTGCAAGTAAGGAGATGTCGGAAAGAGGACCAAAAGCTTGGTCAGAGGTTTTTGAGGAGCATCTTCCGGGAAGAGTGAGATAGGAGAGGTTGAGGGTCGGGCATTATGGAGCTTAGGGCCCAGGCAACTGAAGGCCTGGCTGCAATGCTGGAGCAATTGAAATCAGAGATCAGGATGACGGGGAACCAGAGAAACGTAGTGGTCTCGGAAGGGCTATGGATGCAGGATATGGCGAATCCGAGGACGTGGAAGGATTTGTCATGCAGGATGAAGTGTGCTGAGTGAGTGTTATAATTGCATGTTGAGAGGGGATTAGAAAATCACAGCCAACACATTCTCACCTGCAACATCCATATAGATCAGCTCTGCCAGTAGCATGTGTGGCAAAATTGGGCCTTTCATCATTGCGTGAGGTTGCAGCAGGAGGAAAGACAGTATTGTGCCGGAGATTAGATTAGGGCTACTTTTGCAACGCAAAGCGCCCTGATCGCGTTCCCCCTTGACATTCCAATGGGTGTCCGGGCCAGGCTCCCAGTGTTGATGAGGTGAAGCCTGATGGGTGAGTATCCTTTCCGGGGTGGAGGTCACACTGCTGACTCCAGTTGTTGTTTCCATTCCCAGGTTTGCTCCAGTGTCTTCCCCAGCTGGGACCAGTTCAAGAATCACCTGGCAGTTCACACGGGTGAGAAACCCAACCACTGCACCATTTGTGACATGTGGTTCATGCGGGCTGGTGAACTGAGGCAGCACGTCAAGGATGTCCACGGCGCTGCCGAGCAGGAGGTGGGTGAGGTGACCGAGATCGTGGTGCCCGTGGAGGTGATTGACACCGAGACGATGGAAGGGGAGACTATCATTGAGCAGGTGACGGTGTAAGGAGATTGCCGCGAGAGTTGGGGGTGGGCAGATCAAATTCTTCCATGCCCGACCGACCGACTGGCTGAATGCAAGCGAGTGCGAGAAGAACCTGCCGACCTGTGGTGGGGTCAGCATGGCAAGACAGGAGCACAGACATCAGTTGTGATGGCAGCTGGCAGTGCCCATGCCAGCACAGAGGCCGTTCAGCAGCTGCATTTCCACCTGTGTTAGACTTCCACGTTTTTATGTTTTTACAAAGGCATCCAAATTGCTTTTGCCTCCTGACTTGAACTGAATTGCACTCCCAAGACCGTTCAAATGGGGTTGTCTTATCTGAGTGCACCAGGACTGCCACAGTGCTGCTGAGGGTGCGGCAGGCTGCCATCACTTGGGTCTGCTGATGTGCTGGCCCGGGGTTATCAGCAACCAGAAGAGACAGTGACGCCTTTTGTGCCACTGGGTGACACTTCTGGCTCTCCATTTTCCGACTTGTGGACAAAACAGCAATGGACGCACCGGAGATTGCACACTTCACACTACTGCTGGATACGCCCCTGCTGCAAGTTACCTGTGTATGGGAAGGTTTTGTCAATGTTAACTTTGATAGTCTGTGCTGGTCTGCCAGGAAACGCCGATCCGCTGGACCTTTTTTAGGGGAATATTGGCGCAAAGCAGAGCGGACCCGACATGTGCTGGAGTTATTCCAGTCATCCAGCTTTACCTGGCTTCTGTAAACGTTCACAAAGAACGCACAACAGTTAAATCAATTTATAGGCCTGTTAATAAAGACAGTGGCTGATTCAGAAGACAGCATGCATGTCGTTTTTCATTAATGTGATATTGAGTCGCTTCCCATCCCCACCTCTCACGCGACTGCTTAACCGGTGACTAACGAGAGCAGCAAAGTCCTAGCTCTGTGCTGCTCTCAGCCACGGGCTGAGGGAAAGAGCGCCGTAATTGGTCTCTGCTCCCCTCCCTGGGCTAGAAAAACAACAATAGCTGACACTTGTGTAGCGCCATCCACATAGTAACATCTCGAAGCACTTCACAGTGTCATGGACCAGGGTTTAGAGAACCCCAAAGTGTATCATGGAGTTCACCTGACCCACAACTTTGAATAGATTGTGGTTATTATTATTATTATTATTATATTATTATTATTATTATTATTATGGGGAGCACACCCTACTCTGCAGGTGTGATGCAACAGAGATCCACCAGGACTTTTAAATTAAGACACTTTATTTATGAAACCAGTTAACACTTTATAAACCCACAGTAAACATCTTAACAACTATCAACACCAATAAATCCCCCAAATATAGTACTCTATAAGTAAGTCCTAATCTTTCCTTGCAACATCCATAAGACAAAAAGAACCCTTTGTACAGAAAGACATCAGGTTTAACCTCACTGCTGAGAACAGTTACCACTTTGAAATCACCAAATGAACATTCTTTAGCTTGCAGAGATTCGTACACATCTCGCTGTGACTGTAGCTTCTCCAAATCTAAAACTAAACTAAACACACCCTGTAGCTGCGAGCCCAAAGCGAAAGTAAAAGCAGACAGACAGCCCAGCTCCACCCACACTCTGACATCACTGATAAACACCCATTCCTTAAAGGTACATCCACTACAGCTATTTTATAAACCCCCATTTCTTAAAGATACTCTCACATGACAACAGGAACAAACAATTTGACACAAGAGCTGCAGAAAGCAATGTTAGGGAAGACGGCCAAAATCTTGGTTAACGGTTTAGGTTTTAAGAAGTTCCTTAAATGAGAGAGGTGGAGAGGCTTAAGGGGGAAGCTTCGGTCCTTGCCAGCTGAAGGCATTTAAATCAGGGATCTTTAAGAGGCCAGGATGAGAGGAGCACAGATATCTTGGAGGGCAAATAAAAAAGTCCGGGAGTTCCTGGAGAGGGCGGCAGCATGGACACCACCGAGACCTTCTGTGTTCGGTGGGCACGCAGGGTCTGGGGTGCTTTATTGGCCCTTTTTTAAAAAATGTATTTTATTACAAACATGTATCAAAAAAGGTTACAACATATTAACACCCCGGGAACATACTTCCCAGCAATCAGCTGCACAGTCTGCACAGATTTCTCCACTTTTCACCCTCCGCCACCCCCTGCGACGAACTGCTCCTCGAACACGGTCACAAACATCTCCCACCTTTTCCCAAACCCCTCTGCAGAGCCACTTAACTCACATATTATCTTCTCTAATCGCAGGAAGTCGTGCTGGTCACCAAACCAAGCCGGTCTCCCCAGTGGCGATGCCGACCGCCACTCCAGCAAGGTTTGCCGCCGTAAAATCAGAGAGGTGAAGGCCAGAACATCGGACTTCCTCCCCTCCATGAGGTCCGGCTTCTCTGAGACCCCAAATATCACCACAAAAGGATCAGGTCCACCTCCTCCCCCACTATCCTGGCTAAGACCGCGAACACTCCCGCCCAGAATCTTCCCATTTTTTCGCAACCCCAAAACATGTGCGCGTGATTCGCTGGCCCCTGCCCACACCTCTCACACTCATCTGTGCACCACCTTAAACTGTATCAGGCTCATCCTTGCACAGAAGTAGGTCCCGTTTACCCTACACAGGGCCTCACTCCATACTCCCCAATTGATCTCCCCTCCCAACTCCCCTTCCCATTTCTCCTTGATCTGCACCACCCGCTTGGATTGGGAAGCCTTCAAAAGCGAGCAGAGGACAATGAAAAAAGCAATAAGGGGGGAGAAGATGAAGTATGAGTGCAAGCTAGCTAGTAATATAAAAGAAGTTTTTGTTCAATTATATAAAAGGTAAGAGAGAGGCAAAAATAGACATTGGACCATCAGTCTTCACGGTGGAAGACACCAGTGGGATGCCAGAGCTCCAGGAGAATCAGAGGGCAGAGGTGAGTGCAGTGACCATTACGAAGGAGAACGTTCTGGGTAAAGTGAAATATTTGAAGGTGGATAAATCACCTGGACTGGATGGACTACACCCCAGGGTTCTAAAAGAGATAGCTGAGGAAGTTGTGGAGGTGGTGATCTTTCAGGAATCACTGGAGGCAGGAAGGGTCGCAGAGGACTGGAAGGTGGCTAATGTAACACCTCTGTTTAAGAAGGGAGGGAGGCAGAAGATGGGAAATTATAGGCCGGTTAGCCTGACTTCGGTCATTGGTAAGGTTTTAGAGTCGATTATTAAAGATGAGATCGCAGAGTACTTGGAAGTGCATGGTAAAATAGGACTGAGTCAGCACGGCTTCGTCAAAGGGAGGTCATGTCTGACAAATCTGTTAGAGTTCTTTGAGGAGGTAACAAGGAAGTTAGACAAAGGAGAACCAGTCGACGTGATTTATTTAGATTTCCAGGCGGCCTTTGACAAGGTGCCACATAGGAGACTGTTAAATAAGAGCCCATGTGTTTAGGGTAAGATGCTGGCATGGATAGAGGATTGGCTGACTGGCAGAAGGCAGAGAGTGGGGATAAGGGGTATTTTTCAGGATGGCAGCCGGTGACTAGTGGTGTGCCTAGGGGTCTGTGCTGGGACCACAACTTTTCACAATATACATTAATGATCTGGAAGAAGGTACTGAAGGCACTGTTGCTAAGTTTGCAGATGATACAAAGGTCTGTAGAGGGACAGGTAGTATTGAGGAAGCAGACGGGCTGCAGAAGGATTTGGACAGGCTAGGAGAGTGGGTAAAGAAGTGGCAGATGGAATACAATGTGGAAAAGTGGGAGGTTATGCACTTTGGAAGGAGGAATAGAGGCATAGACTATTTTATAAATGGGGCAAGGCTGAGGAAATCAGAAGCACAAAGGGACTTGGGAGTCCTTGTTCACGATTCTCTTAAGGTTAATGAGCAGGTTCAGTCAGCAGTTGGGAAGGCATTGTTAGCATTCATGTCGAGAGGGCTAGAATACAAGAGGCTGGTCAGACTCCATTTGGAGTATTGTGAGCAGTTTTGGGCCCTGTATCGAAGGAAGGATGTGTTGGCCTTGGAAAGGGTCCAGAGGAGGTTCACAGAATGATGCCTGGAATTAAGAGCTTGTTGTGTGAGGAACGGTTGAGGACTCTGGGTCTGTACTCGTTGGAGTTTAGAAGGATGAGGGGGGATCTTACTGAGACTTACAGGATACTGCGAGGCCTGGATAGAGTGGACGTGGAGAGAATGTTTCCACTTGTAGGAAAAACTAGAAGCAGAGGACACAATCTCAGACTAAAGGGACGATCGTTTAAAACAGAGATGAGGAGGAATTTCTTCAGCCAGAGGGAGGTGAATCTGTGGAACTCTTTGCCGCAGAAGGCTGTGGAGGCCAAATCATTGAGTGTCTTTAAGAGAGAGATAGATAGGTTCATGATTAATAAGGGGATCAGGGGTTATGGCGAGAAGGCAGGAGAATGAGGATGAGAAACATCAGCCATGATCGAATGGCGGAGCAGACTAAATGAATGGCCTAATCTCTGCTCCTATGTCTTATGGTCTAATGGACATGATGGACGGCCACTCAAACGGCCCACTCACTGCCATCACTGGTCTAGAAACAGGGACAGTCTCAGAATAAGGGGCAGGTCATTTAAGACTGAGATGAGGAATTTCTTCACTCAGAAAGTGCCAAAACCTTGGATTTCTCTCCCCCAGCGGCTGTGGAAGCTCCGTCATTGAACAGGTCCAAGACAGCAATCAATACAATTCTGCACGCTAATGTCATTCAGGGATATGTGGACAGTGAAGAAAATGGTGCAGAGATAAATGATCAGCCATGTCCTCTTTGAATGACAGACGGCTCGATGGATTGAATGGCCCACTCCTGCTCCTATGTTTCTACACTGTCCCCATCAAACACTCCCAGGGCAGGTACAGCACGGAGTTAGATACAGAGTAAAGCTCCCTCTACACTGTCCCCATCAAACACTCCCAGGACAGGTACAGCACGGGGTTAGATACAGAGTAAAGCTCCCTCTACACTGTCCCCATCAAACACTCCCAGGACAGGTACAGCATGGGGATAGATACAGAGTAAAGCTCCCTCCACACTGTCCCCAACAAACACTCCCAGGACAGGTACAGCACGTGGTTAGATACAGAGTAAAGCTCCCTCTACACTGTCCCCATCAAACACTCCCAGGACAGGTACAGCATGGGGATAGATACAGAGTAAAGCTCCCTCCACACTGTCCCCATCAAACACTCCCAGGACAGGTACAGCATGGGGATAGATACAGAGTATAGCTCCCTCCACACTGTCCCCATCAAACACTCCCAGGACAGGTACAGCACGGGGTTAGATACAGAGTAAAGCTCCCTCTACACTGTCCCCATCAAACACTCCCAGGACAGGTACAGCATGGGGTTACATACAGAGTAAAGCTCCCTCTACACTGTCCCCATCAAACACTTCCAGGACAGGTACAGCATGGGGTGAGATACAGAGTAAAGCTCCCTCTACACTGTCCCCATCAAACACTCCCAGGACAGGGACAGCACAGGGTTAGATATAGAGTAAAGCTCCCTCTGCACTGTCCCCCATCAAACACTCCCAGCACAGGTACAGCACGGGCTTAGATACAGAGTAAAGCTCCCTCGACACTATCCCCATCAAACACTCCCAGGACAGGTACAGCACGGGGTTAGATACAGAGTAAAGCTCCCTCTACACTGTCCCCATCAAACACTCCCAGGACAGGTACAGCATGGGGATAGATACAGAGTAAAGCTCCCTCCACACTGTCCCCAACAAACACTCCCAGGACAGGTACAGCACGTGGTTAGATACAGAGTAAAGCTCCCTCTACACTGTCCCCATCAAACACTCCCAGGACAGGTACAGCATGGGGATAGATACAGAGTAAAGATCCCTCCACACTGTCCCCATCAAACACTCCCAGGACAGGTACAGCATGGGGATAGATACAGAGTATAGCTCCCTCCACACTGTCCCCATCAAACACTCCCAGGACAGGTACAGCACGGGGTTAGATACAGAGTAAAGCTCCCTCTACACTGTCCCCATCAAACACTCCCAGGACAGGTACAGCATGGGGTTACATACAGAGTAAAGCTCCCTCTACACTGTCCCCATCAAACACTTCCAGGACAGGTACAGCATGGGGTGAGATACAGAGTAAAGCTCCCTCTACACTGTCCCCATCAAACACTCCCAGGACAGGGACAGCACAGGGTTAGATATAGAGTAAAGCTCCCTCTGCACTGTCCCCCATCAAACACTCCCAGCACAGGTACAGCACGGGCTTAGATACAGAGTAAAGCTCCCTCGACACTATCCCCATCAAACACTCCCAGGACAGGTACAGCACGGGGTTAGATACAGAGTAAAGCTCCCTCTACACTGTCCCCATCAAACACTCCCAGGACAGGTACAGCATGGGGATAGATTCAGAGTAAAGCTCCCTCCACACTGTCCCCAACAAACACTCCCAGGACAGGTACAGCACGTGGTTAGATACAGAGTAAAGCTCCCTTTACACTGTTCCCATCAAACACTCCCAGGACAGGTACAGCATGGGGATAGATACAGAGTAAAGCTCCCTCCACACTGTCCCCATCAAACACTCCCAGGACAGGTGCAGCATGGGGATAGATACAGAGTATAGCTCCCTCCACACTGTCCCCATCAAACACTCCCAGGACAGGTACAGCACGGGGTTAGATACAGAGTAAAGCTCCCTCTACACTGTCCCCATCAAACACTCCCAGGACAGGTACAGCATGGGGTTACATACAGAGTAAAGCTCCCTCTACACTGTCCCCATCAAACACTTCCAGGACAGGTACAGCATGGGGTGAGATACAGAGTAAAGCTCCCTCTACACTGTCCCCATCAAACACTCCCAGGACAGGGACAGCACAGGGTTAGATATAGAGTAAAGCTCCCTCTGCACTGTCCCCCATCAAACACTCCCAGCACAGGTACAGCACGGGCTTAGATACAGAGTAAAGCTCCCTCTACAGTGTCCCCATCAAACACTCCCAGGATAGGGACAGCACGGGGTTAGATACAGAGTAAAGCTCCCTCTCCACTCTCCACTGTCCCCATCAAACACTCTCAGGACAGGCTGCTGGTTTTTGAGCTGTCTGGTTTCTTACAGGTTCCAATATACATGATTTCTGTGTTTGCTAATCTTAGCTAGATGGGAGGCAGGTTCCTGTGATGGACTGGGTGGTGTTCACGACTCTCTGAAGTTTCTTGCAGTCCTGGGCCAGGCAGTTGCCATACCAGGCTGTGATGCAGCCAGATAGGATGCTTTCTATGGTGCATCTGTAAAAGTTGGTAAGGGTTAATGTGGACATGCCGAATTTCCTTAGTTTCCTGAGGAAGTATAGGCGCTGTTGTGCTTTCTTGGTGGTAGCGTCAACGTGAGTGGACCAGGACAGATTGTTGGAGATGTGCACCCCCAGGAATTTGAAACTGCTGACCATCTCCACCTCGGCCCCATTGATGCTGACAGGGGTGTGTACAGTACTTTGCTTCCTGGAGTCAATGACCAGCTCTTTAGTTTTGCTGGCATTGAGGGAGAGATTGTTGTCGCTACACCACTCCACTAGGTTCTCTATCTCCCTCCTGTATTCGGACTCATCGTTATTCGAGATCCGGCCCACTATGGTCGTACTGTCAGCAAACTTGTCGATGGAGTTGGAACCAAGTTTTGCCACGCAGTCGTGTGTGTACAGAGAGTAGAGTAGGGGGCTAAGTACGCAGCCTTGCGGGGCGCCGGTGTTGAGGACTATTGTGGAGGAGGTGTTGTTGTTTATTCTTACTGATTGTGGTCTGATTCTTACTGATTCTTACAATTTCCCTTGTCATCCATGGTTCCCAAATCCTGCCATTTCTATTCTTCATTTTTGCGGGGAATTGCCTGTCCTGCACTTCAATCAACTGGCCTTTAAAAGCCTCCCATATGTTAGATGTGGATTTGCCCTTAAATAGCCGCTCCCAATCCACATTCCCCAGTTCCTGTCTAATTTGGATGTAATTAGCCCATACCCAATTAAGCTCCCTCACCCACGGGCCACTCTTGTCCTTATTCATTCTACTCAAAATCTTATGGAATTATGGTCACTGAGCCCAAAATGCTCCCCCACTGAAACATGGCTGGCTCATTCCCCAATACCAAGTCTAACATGGCTCCCTCCCTGGTTGGATTTTCAACTACTGTATCAAAAAGCCCTCCTGGACACATCAAACAAATTGTTCTCCATCCGAGCCCCTGGCTGTAAGGGATTCCCAGTCAATATGGCGGCAGTTAAAGTCGCCCATCACAAGCACCCTGCTTTTTTCACACCCTTTCAGTATCTGACTACAGAACGGACCCTCTGCCTCCTGCGGGCTGTTGGGAGGTCTTTAATACACTCCCAACATTGTGATTTCACCCTTCTTATTCCTGAGCTCCACCCATAATGCCTCAGTATAAGATCCCTCCAAGTGTCCTCCCTCAACACAGCTGTGATCTGCTCCCGAATCAGCAATGCCACTCCCCCACCTCTTTGGTTTCAACTCCTGTCCCGTCTAAAACAACGATATCCCGGAATGTTAAGCTGCCAGTCCTGTCCCTCCCTAAACCATGTCTCCGTATTTGCCATTGCATTGTGGTTCCATACAGTAATCCAGGGTTCATCTGTTTAACCTGTTTTTCTTCTTGCATTGAAGCAAACGCAGTCCCGACCTCCGGTCCCGCTGAGCCCTGAGACTTCCCTCAGCCTGCTCTTCCTCTGCGCTATGCTTATCTCAGTCTCACTCTTTTTGATTGAATTTTGGAGCTTTGCTGTGGTGAGACTTTCAAAGCACTTTCAAACATGAGCGAGAAGCACCCAGTGAGCAGTGGTCATGCGCCTGCTGCTGCTGCAGAGTCGGCAAGAAAAACCATCTGCTTAGCAGTGAAACAAATGGGCTGAATGGCCTCCTTCTGCACGGGTGAGTTCTATGGTTCTATATTGAAGCTCGAAAATGAGTAGTCGATATTGCTAGAGTTCCAGGACTGCGCCCCCCTCCCCCCTCCAGCGTTGCAACAGCCAGGTTTTTCCCGAGGATAACATGCCCAACGTTGGGGCTTTAAATCGCTCAAAGCCACTTCACTGGGATGCTCCAGGGAGGTCCTCACAGCAACCCTGAAGAGATAAAACATCTCCCCAAGCCATCAAGCTGGAGTGGAAGCAAATCATCCCCAAACACGAGGGACTGCATCAGAAGATCGAGAGAGAGAGAGAGACTGGTGAGTGTTATCCAACGTGAAGTTTTGCAGGATTTATTTTGCAAGCTATTTCAGCTGGGAATGCGCAGCGCTGCATATGTACGGTGCAGTATTTCAACTTATACGTTGCTCTTTTGCAAGCGAGAGAGAGAAGTCTGACGGAACCTAACTCCAACTTTAACTTAATATTGGTTCCTTATGGGAAGCCATGACTCACATAAAGTTAACTCCAATAGTTGTTTAGTAGTCGGGAACTTGAATATTGTTGAACAGTGTGGTTGAAGTTTTCGGTCCTGCCTTCATCAGGACAGCCAAGCAAGATAAACCAACAGTAAAGGGAACAACAATTTATACTGCATGGGAAGAGAGCACTGAATGGTTGGCAAGTGGACTCTGCTCAGAGAACATAATTGTTAGGGACAGAGGAGAGAGACAGGAAAAGCATACCCATTCCCTCTTACTACATGTACGTAAGGAAAAGGTGTTCTGAATTTTTTTTTTGAGGAATGTGGCAACATGGTTTCCCAATCCCTCGGTTTATGTGAGTCGATTTAGCAATTATCCACAGTGTAGCCGTCTGGCATGGCCTCGTCCCGATTACAAAATAGACACTTGCAAAGAACGCAGGGAAAATTGGACAATACTGAAAAACAAGCAGGTGCAAGGTCTGTCTGTTGATTAGACCCTTGGCTCTCAGGCAGGGCAGAAACTGCTAAGCCATCTACATACTAATGAGCCATCTCCGGGGACAAAAGGGAAACATTTAGATAAACAATGTTAAGGCAGACACCCCGGCGCTAGAGGAGACTCAAACAAAGCAAACCAACGGCCACCCAGGACACGCCCAGCAACTAGGGAACCCACCCGTCTACTGGAGGAAGATCGATAAGAATGATTGGGAAAGGCCCAATTCATTGAGGCCAAGTTCAAGGCCCGCCCCAAAGCGCGCGAAGCCCTTTCAGGTATAAAAAGTATTCCCCAAGAGAGAATCTTTCTTCTTTGGCCTTGGCTCTCAGCGAAGAGAGACCAGCCTAGCAGCTACGCCAGACCAAGTAAGTTCCAAGTCAACGAACGCTATGAGATCGACGCTCCTAGTTGCTATCCTGTAAACAGCTCAACCCAGCAGCCTCAGAACCGAGCAACGGCCATTGTTCCTCTGACTGAGTGGGCACCCGAAGCTAAGTATAGGCTTTTAGCAGTAGTGTTAGTTTAGTTTGTAGAGTTTTATACATGAGTAGATTTGACGGTGTGTAAATAAATGAGCATTGCTTTTGAACTTACTAAATGGTGGATCGCGTCTTTGATCAGTATTCGGTTCTGAACCTTGTGGCGGTGTCGAAAGATACCTGCCGACTCTTTGAGCAAACGTAATTAAACAGAGCCAAATTAAGAGACAAGACCAAAGAGAGCAACAATAGCAACCCACAAGGACAGCAATGCCTTTTAGGGAAGGGAATCTGCTGTCCTTACCTGGTCTGGCCTACATGTGACTCCAGACCCACAGCAATGTCGTTGACTCTGAACTGCCCCCCTCAAGGGCAATTAGGGATGGGCAGTAAATACTGGCCTGGCCAGTGACGCCCCGATCCCATGATCAAATTGAAATAAAACTCACATTATGATGAACTCAAAGGGTTAGTTTATCTCGCATGCAAAAAACCTGAAGAAGAAACGTCCCCAGCATCCCACTCAGCCACACACATGCATATGTGTGCACACATGGAGTAAGGGTTGGGAGGTGGGGGTAGAAAGTGGGTTTACAGGACAAGAACCACAGAAATGAATATTAGCTCAGTAGATTTGCAGAGTCCTAATTCGCAGTGCTTCTTTTATGGTGATGTTCAGCTCCAATGAGTTTCTGGTTGGAGACAATACAGAAATCATTGAAATGAGCAATATTGCACAGGATGGGCTTTCTGTTCTTGGGTCACCTGGCAGGCCTTGGTCAGAGATTTTAAAAATCAATGGGTGGCACAGTGGTTAGCACTGCTGCCTCATAGGGCCAGGGACCTGGGTTCAATTTGCCCTTGGGTGGCTGTGTGGAGTTTGCACATTCTCCCCGTGTCTGCGTGGGTTTCTTCCGGGTGCTCCGTTTCTTCCCACAGTCCAAAGATGTGCAGGTTCCCCACGGTAGGCTACTACAGAAAATACGGAGGCATGGGATTCAGGGTGATTTAGCAGTTTGGATCAGAAATTGGCTAGCTGGAAGAAGACAAAGGATGGTGTTTGATGGGAAATGTTCAGACTGGAGTCCAGTTACTAGCGGTGTACCACAAGGATCTGTTTTGGGGCCACTGCTGTTTGTCATTTTTATAAATGACCTGGAGGAGGGCGTAGAAAGATGGGTGAGTAAATTTGCAGATGACACTAAAGTCGGTGGAGTTGTGGACAGTGCGGACGGATGTTACAAGTTACAGAGGGACATAGATAAGCTGCAGCGCTGGGCTGAGAGGTGGCAAATGGAGTTTAATGCAGAAAAGTGTGAGGTGATTCATTTTGGAAGGAATAACAGGAAGACAGAGTACTGGGCTAATGGTAAGATTCTTGGCAGTGTGGATGAGCAGAGAGATCTCGGTGTCCATGTACATAGATCCCTGAAAGTTGCCACCCAGGTTGAGAGGGTTGTTAAGAAGGCGTACAGTGTGTTAGCTTTTATTGGTAGAGGGATTGAGTTTCGGAGCCATGAGGTCATGTTGCAGCTGTACAAAACTCTGGTGCGGCCGCATTTGGAGTATTGCGTGCAATTCTGGTCGCCGCATTATAGGAAGGATGTGGAAGCATTGGAAAGGGTGCAGAGGAGACTTACCAGAATGTTGCCTGGTATGGAGGGAAGATCTTATGAGGAAAGGCTGAGGGACTTGAAGCTGTTTTCGTTGGAGAGAAGAAGGTTAAGAGGTGACTTAATTGAGGCATACAAGATGATCAGAGGATTAGATAGGGTGGACAGTGAGAGTCTTCTTCCTCGGATGGTGATGTCTAGCACGAGGGGACATAGCTTTAAATTGAGGGGAGATAGATATAGGACGGATGTCAGAGGTAGATTCTTTACTCAGAGAGTAGTAAGGGCGTGGAATGCCCTGCCTGCAACAGTAGTGGACTCGCCAACACTAAGGGCATTCAAATGGTCATTGGATAGACATATGGACGATAAGGGAATAGTGTAGATGGGCTTTAGAGTGGTTTCACAGGTCGGCGCCACATCGAGGGCCGAAGGGCCTGTACTGCGCTGTAATGTTCTATGTTCTAGGTTAGGTGGATTGGCTGTGATCAATGTGCGGGATTACGATGATAGGGTGGGGAAGTGGACTCAGTAGAGTGCTCTCTCGGAGGGTTGGTGCAGACCGATGGGCTGAATGGCTTCCTCTGCGCTGTAGGGACTCTATGGATTGAATGTGGCTTCATAGAGTTGAGAGGCGTTAACCGACTGCTTATTCCAGCAGGTGGATGGTGTCCTTTCCAGTTGTGGCTCAAACAGCAGTTTGAGGATTTCCCAGATCAAAGGCATGCAGCGATTTCAGAATAGTCAGAGTCACGTGCTCCCTTTATTCCCACAGTGACCTCAAGAGGGATATTCATCCAGTGTCTGGATCTGCCTTTGATTTCAGGACTGTTGATGTCCCAGTCATGTATTGTCGAGAGTCACCATCCTCGCTGAGGGTCTGATGCTGGGAAGCCATTGTCTGGGCAGACCCACTGACTCCATAAGACCATAAGACCACTCGGCCCATCGAGTCTGCTCCGCCATTCAACCATGGCTGATATTTTCTCATCCCCATTCTCCTGCCTTCTCCCCATAAACCCCTGATCCCCTTATTAATCAAGAACCTATCTATCTGTATCTTCAAGACACTCAATGATTTGGCCTCCACAGCCTTCTGCGACAAAGAGTTCCACAGATTCACCACCCTCTGGCTGAAGATCTTCCTCCTCATCTCTGTTTTAAAGGATCGTCCCTTTAGTCTGAGATGGTGTCCTCTGGTTCTAGTTTTTCCTTCAAGTGGAAACATCCTCTCCACGTCCACTCTATCCAGGCCTCGCAGTATCCTGTAAGTTTCAATAAGATCCCCCCTCATCCTTCTAAACTCCCAACGAGTACAGACTCAGAGTCCTCAACCGTTCCTCATACGACAAGCTCTTCATTCCAGGGATCATTCTTGTGAACCTCCTCTGGACCCTTTCCAAGGCCAGCACATCCTTCCTTAGATACGGAGCCCAAAACTGCTCACAATACTCCAAATGGAGTCTGACCAGAGCCTTATACAGCCTCAGAAGTACATCCCTGGTCTTGTATTCTAGCCCTCTTGACATGAATGCTAACATTGCATTTGCTTTCTTAACTGCCGACTGAACCTGCACGTTAACCTTAAGAGAATCGTGAACAAGGATTCCCAAGTCCCTTTGTGCTTCAGATTTCCTAAGCATTTCCCCATTTAGAAAATAGTCTATGCCTAAATTCCTCCTTCCAAAGTGCACAACCTCACACTTTTCCACATTGCATTCCATCTGCCACTTCTTTACCCACTCTCCTAGCCTGTCCAAATCCTTCTGCAGCCCGCCTGCTTCCTCAATACTACCTGTCCCGCTACAGACCTTTGTATCATCTGCAAACTTAGCAACAGTGCCTTCAGTTCCTTCTTCCAGATCACTTCTGTATATTGTGAAAGGTGAGCTTATCAATTGCAAATGGTTCTCTTTTGGACTGGACCTGGACATTCCCAGGTGCGATGAGTCTGTTAGCTAGTTTGCAAGCAGAACAATTTTTGACACATGAGTCTCCTGGTTTTGTGATTACAAGGGGTTTGTACAATGAAGTGTGAGATTTCACAGCTGTTCCCCAGTCTCATTCCTCAAGCTGCAATATGTGTGGATACGGACATCACAGAAAAGTGGGATCCCGTTCCGGACTGTACCTTCTCTGTAACAGCTTGGAAATGCATTGCCTTGGACAACTGTTCACCTTCTTTCCAAATGTTCCATGGTTCAGGTGGAGACAGAAGGTGGTGTTGGACAGTTGGCGTTCATCCTTTGCAAGGTAGTGGTTTGTTTGTCAAATAAAGACAGCGACAGCAGGTATAATGACAATATCGGAGAACATTGTGCGACAAACTTAGAATGAGTCCGCTGAGTAGAGATATTGGGATGCTGACGTGCCAATGGAAAGATCTTTTTAATTTTTAATAATAATCTTTATTGTCACAGGTAGGTTTACATTAACACTGCAATTAAGTTACTGTGAAAAGCCCCTAGTCGCCACACTCCGGCGCCTGTTCGGGTACACGGAGGGAGAATTCAGAATGTCCAAATTACCTAATAGCACGTCTTTCGGGATTCGTGGGTGGAAACCGGAGCACCTGGAGGAAACCCACGCAGACACGGGGAGAACGTGCAGACTCCGCACAGATAGTGAGCTGACCCGGGTATCGAACCTGGGACCCTGGAGCTGTGAAGCAACAGTGCTAACCACTGTGCTACCGTGCCGCCTTCTAGAGATGATAAGGAGCCAGGGGTCCAGGTGGAATAAAATTCTGAAGACTTTGAAAGGGTCTGATCGAGCGGGGGAGGGGGAGGGGTGGCGAACTCCCGGCCAAAGATGGACACGTAGGTGGAGATTCCATCATCGTCCAGAGCTCAAAACTAAATGAAGGGGATTATAAGGAAATGACCATTTGGGGTTTCCATCTTATCCAATTGCCATCAGGGCGATAAACACTGGTTTTATCATAATGGCCAAATAAAAACAAAATTTGGGGAGAATAGGGACAAAGGGTGGGAGTGAAAGCGTGACATTAAGTGAGATTGGAAGAGGGATTGGCTGGGAAATCGGTCACCGGACAGAAGGATCCAGAGGTGCACCGGTACTCGGAGAGTTAATGCAGCTGAAAATCCTTGCTGCATTAAAAATAGAAGTCTGATCTACTTTTCTGCTTCTTCTTGGCTGTTTGGTTTTTCTGAGTATTCATTGACACATTGTGAATGAGGAAGTCCTGGTGAAAAGATGCTAACTGGATGTGGATGAAGAAAGAACTCAGCACTTTATAATCCAGCATTCTCTTCAGAAATGCATAATGAGCAACAAATGAGCGACAGCAGACAAACGCAACCCTAAATCCTGGCCTTCGCTCACCGTTGTTGCAATGGTCCCGGGCGGGCGCAAAAAATTATCGTCTTTCTGCAATACATTTTACTGAGCTGGAGGTGGGATGGATGGGTGGGTGTGAGGGGAATGGAGGTGGGTGGTGGGGGGAGGGGAATGGGGGTGGGTGGTGGGGGGAGGGGAATGGGGGTGGGTGGTGGGGGGAGGAGAATGGGGGTGGGTGGTGGGGGAGGGGAATGGGGGTGGGTGGTGGGGGAGGGGAATGGGGGTGGGTGGTGGGGGGAGGGGAATGGGTGGTGGGGGAGGGGAACGGGGGTAGGTGCTGGGGGGAGGGGAATGGGGTGGGTGGTGGGGGAAGGGAATGGGGGTGGGTGGTGGGGGAGGGGAATGGGGGTGGGTGGTGGGGAAGGGAATGAATGGGGCTGGGTGGGTGGGGCCGATTGGGGATGGGCAGAGTGGGGGGAATGGGGGTGGGTGGGTGGGGAGGGGAATGGGGGTGGGTGGTGGGGGGAGGGGAATGGGGGTGGGTGGTGGGGGAGGGGAATGGGGGTGGGGGGAGGGGAATGGAGGTGGGTGGGGGGAGGGGAATGGGGGTGGGTGGTGGGGGAGGGGAATGGGGGTGGGTGGTGGGGAGGGGAATGGGGGTGGGTGGTGGGGAAGGGAATGAATGGGGCTGGGTGGGTGGGGCCGATTGGGGATGGGCAGGGTGGGGGGAATGGGGGTGGGTGGGTGGGGAGGGGAATGGGGGTGGGTGGTGGGCGGGAGGGGAATGGGGTGGGTGGTGGGGAAGGGAATGAATGGGGCTGGGTGGGTGGGGCCGATTGGGGATGGGCAGGGTGGGGGGAATGGGGGTGGGTGGGTGGGGAGGGGGTTGGGAATATGCCGGGGTGAGAGGAATGGGGGTGAGTGGGGGAGGGATGGGGGTGGGGGAGGGGTGGGGGATGAGGAGGAGCTACCCTCTCGTTATGCTCTCATTCCTCCCACCACAAAGCTTACAGGTATGGACATCAGGAGAAGGTGGGATCTGGTTCTGGGCTGTACATTCTACGTATCAGCTTGAAAATGCACAGCCTTGGGCACGTGTTCATTGTCTCTCCAAATGCCGAGGCCCTTGTTTCACCAAGAAAATTGCTGGTCAGCCCTCAGCTGGTGGGTTGTGTCCGTCGCACTTTGAGAAAGACAAGTACTTGGAGAAGGAGTAGCGGAAATTGACTGGGATGGTATCAGAGAGACTGGGTGGGTGGCTTCACTGAAGAGATTGAAGATAACATGGTATCCATGGCACAGGAGGCCACTCGGCCCATCGGGTCTGCGTTGGCCGACAAACGAGCCACCCAGCCTCACCCCACTGCCCAGTATTGGTCCGAGGCTCTGCAGGTTCGGGCACCTTTAAATGAATCGAGGGTCTCATCCCCCACCACCCTTTCAGACAGTGAGTTCCAGACCCACACAACCCTCTGGGTGAAAAATGCTTCCTCATCTCCCCGCTAAACTTTCTCCCAATCACTTGAAATCGATGCCCCATTCACTAACCTCTCTGCTAAAGCAAATAGGTCCTTCCCATTTAAGGGCGGCACGGTAACACAGTGGTTAGCACTGTTGCTTCACAGCTCCAGGGTCCCAGGTTCAATTCCCGGCTTGGGTCACTGTCTGTGCGGAGTCTGCACATCCTCCCCGTGTGTGCGTGGGTTTCCTCCGGGTGCTCCGGTTTCCTCCCACAGTCCAAAGATGTGCAGGTTAGGTGGATTGGCCATGGTAAATTGCCCTTAGTGTCTAAAAAGGTTAGGTGGGGTTACTGTGTTACGGGGATGGGGTGGAGACGTGGGCTTAGGTAGGCTCAGACTCGATGGGCCAAATCGCCTCCTTCTGCACTGTAAATTCTATACGATTCTGTGATTCACTAAGACCGTGAGACATAGGAGCAGAAGTCGGCCACTCGGCCCATCGGGTCTGCTCCTCCATTCAATGAGATCATGACTGATCTGATATAATCCTCAACTCCACTTTCCCGCCTTATCCCCATAACCCTCGATCCCCTCACTGATTAAAAATCTGTCTGTCTCAGCCTTGAACACACTTAACGACCCGGCCTCGACAGCTCTCTGCGGTAAAGAATCCCACAGATTCACTCCCCTCTGAGAGAAGAAATTCCTCCTCATCTCTGTCTGAAATGGGCGACCCCCTTACTCTGAGATTGTGCCCTCTGGGCCTCGACTCTCCCACAAGGGAAACAACCTCTCAGCATCGACCCTGTCAAACCCCCTGAGAATCCGATATGTCTCAATAAGGTCGCCTCTCACTCTTCTAAACTCCAATGAGTACAGACCCAACCTACTCAACCTCTTCTCAATAGAAAATCCCTCCATACCCGGGATCGACCGAGTGAACCTTCTCTGGGCTGCCCCCAATGCCGGGATATCTTTCCATAGATAAGGGGCGGGATTTTCCGGGAATTGGCGGGGCGGGCAGAAACGGCGCAGTGGAGTGGCGGGAACCACTCCGGCGTCGGAATCCTCCGCACCTTCAGGGGCTGGGACGGCGCCGGAATGGTTTGCACCGCGCCAGCCGGGGCCAAAGGGACTCTGCCGGCCGGCGTGGGTCCGCGCATGCGCGGGAGCGTCAGCGTCTGCTGACGTCATCCCCGCGCATGCGCAGGGGGGTCCCCCTTCGCACCGGCCATTGCGGAGGGCTACACGGCCAGCCCGTGGGAATAGAGTGCCGCCACGGCACAGGCCCGCCCGCGGATCGGTGGGCCCCGACCACGGGCCAGGTCACCGTGGGGGCACCCCCCGAGGCCAGATCGCCCCGCCCCCCCCCGCCCCCCCCGAGGACTCCGGAGGCCGCCCACGGAGCTGGGCCCCGCCGGTAGGGACCTACCTTGATTTACGCCGGCGGGACCCTCGTTAAACGGGTGGGACTTTGGTACATCGCAGCCCGGGGAATTCGGGTGGCCCCGGGCCCCATTGCGTTGCGCCAGTCCCCGCCATTCTCCGAGGCAGGCGGCGCGATTCACGCCGCGGTGACTTTGGGGGGTCGGAGAATTCGGAGGACGGCAGGGGCGGGATTCACGCCGCTCCCCCGCGATTCTCCGACCCAGTGGGGGGTCGGAGAATCCCACCCAAGGAGGCCAAAACTGTTCCTGGTATTCTTGGTGTGGTCTAACTAGTGCCTTGTATAGTTTTAGCAGCACTTCCCTATTTTTATAATCCATTCCCTTTGAAATAAAAGCCAATATTCCATTTGCCTTCCCAATTTCCCGCTGAACTTGCTTGCTGGCTTTCTGTGATTTATGCATGAGGACTCCCCAAATCCCTCCGTGCTGCAGCTTTCTGCAGTCTCTCTCCATTTAAATAATATTCAGCTGGCACGGTGGCACAGTGGTTAGCACTGCTACCTCAGAGCTCCAGGGATCCGGGTTCAATTCCAACCTTGGGTCACTGTCTGTGTGGAGTTTTCACTTTTTCTCCCCGTGTCTGCGTGGGTTTCCTCCGGGTGCTCCGGTTTCCTCCCACCGTCCAAAAGATGTGCAGGTTAGGTCGATTAGCCGTGATAAATTGCTCCTTGGTGTCCAAAACGTTCTGGGGGAATGGGCCTAGGTGGGGTGCTCTTTTGGAGGGTCGGTGCAGACTTGTTGGGCCGAATGGCCTCCTTCTGCACTGTCGGGATTCTCTGGTCTATGATTCTAAGATTTATTCTTTGTAAAATTGCAGAACTTCAAATTTCCATTTGCCAGGTTTTTGCCCGCTCACCTAACCTGTCTATATCTCTCTGTAGACTCTGTGTCGTCTGCACCATTTGCCTTCCAGTGTCATCTGCAAACTTGGCAAGTGTACATTCACTTCCCTCATCCAAGTCATTGATATATATCGTGAATAGCTGTGGTCCCAGCATTAACCCTTGTGACACTCCACTAGTTACAGGTTGTCGTTTCTCATCCCAACTCTATCTTCTGGAAGTTGGCCATAGTTAGTCAATCCTCTATCCATGCTAATATACTACCCTCAACACCATGGGCTCTTATCTTATTCAGTAGCCTTCTGAGCGGTGCCTGATTGAACGCTTTTTGGGCCCTGGGAATTGGCCTGTCGCGGGGAAGAGGGATGTGAAGGTGGAAGGACTCCAGCAGCAAGAGGGGAGGGAGGCCACTGTTCAGGCTCACCCACCCAAATCTAAAATGGGTAGATGGTAGCACAGTGGTTAGCACTGTTGCTTCACAGCGCCAGGGTCCCGGATTCGATTCCTGGCTTGGGTCACTGGATAAAAGTGTCCTTTTATCCAGTGTTTAACTCACTGCCGCTTCTATTCCAGGAATGCCTACCCTGAAGAAGTATTGCTCTTCTCTCCGCAACTCCAGCGTGATGCCACCACCAAACACATCTTCCCTTCACTCCCTCTGTCAGCATTCCGCAGAGACCGTTCCCTCTGAGACAATCTAGACACTCCTCCACCACACCCAACACCTCTCCCATCACCCACGGCACCTTCCCATGCAATCGCAGAAGCTGTAACACCTGCCCCTTTACCTCTTCCATGCTTAACATCCCAGGCCCAAAACACTCATTCCAGGTTAAGCAGCGTTTCAAAGAACAAACAAAGAACAAAGAAAAGTACAGCACAGGAACAGGCCCTTCGGCCCTCCAAGCCCGCGCCGACCATACTGCCGTCTAAACTACAATCTTCTACACTTCCTGGGTCCGTATCCTTCTATTCCCATCCTATTCATATATTTGTCAAGATGCCCCTTAAATGTCCCTATCGTCCCTGCTTCCACCACATCCTCCGGTAGCGAGTTCCAGGTACCCACTACCCTCTGCGTAAAAAACCTGCCTCGTACATCTACTCTAAACCTTGCCCCTCTCACCTTAAACCTATGCCCCCTAGTAATTGACCCCTCTACCCTGGGGAAAAGCCTCTGACTATCCACTCTGTCTATGCCCCTCATAATTTTGTAGACCTCTATCAGGTCTCCCCTCAACCTCCTTCGTTCCAGTGAGAACAAACCGAGTTTATTCAATCGCTCCTCATAGCTTATGCCCTCCATACCAGGCAACATTCTGGTAAATCTCTTCTGCACCCTCTCTAAAGCCTCCACATCCTTCTGGTAGTGTGGAGACCAGAATTGAACACTATACTCCAAGTGTGGCCTAACTAAGGTTCTATACAGCTGCAACATGACTTGCCAATTCTTATACTCAATGCCCCGGCCAATGAAGGCAAGCATGCCGTATGCCTTCTTGACTACCTTCTCCACCTGTGTTGCCCCTTTCAATGACCTGTGGACCTGTACTCCTAGATCTCTTTGACTTTCAATACACTTGAGGGTTCTACCATTCACTGTATATTCCCTACCTGCATTAGACCTTCCAAAATGCATTACCTCACATTTGTCCGGATTAAACTCCATCTGCCATCCTTGCCCAAGTCTCCAGACAATCTAAATCCTTCTGTATCCTCAGACAGTCCTCATCGCTATCCGCAATTCCACCAACCTTTGTGTCGTCTGCAAACTTACTAATCAGACCAGTTACATTTTCCTCCAAATCATTTATATATACTACAAAGAGCAAAGGTCCCAGCACTGATCCCTGTGGAACACCACTGGTCACAGCCCTCCAATTAGAAAAGCATCCCTCCATTGTTACCCTCTGCCTTCTATGGCCTAGCCAGTTCTGTATCCACCTTGCCAGTTCACCCCTGATCCCGTGTGACTTCACCTTTTGTACTAGTCTACCATGAGGGACCTTGTCAAAGGCCTTACTGAAGTCCATATAGACAACATCTACTGCCCTACCTGCATCAATCATCTTAGTGACCTCCTCGAAAAACTCTATCAAGTTAGTGAGACACGACCTCCCCTTCACAAAACCGTGCTGCCTCTCACTAATACATCCATTTGCTTCCAAATGGGAGTAGATCCTGTCTCTAAGAATTCTCTCCAGTAATTTCCCTACCACTGAAGTAAGGCTCACCGGCCTGTAGTTCCCGGGATTATCCTTGCTACCCTTCTTAAACAGAGGAACAACATTGGCTATTCTCCAGTCCTCCGGGACATCCCCTGAAGACAGCGAGGATCCAAAGATTTCTGTCAAGGCCTCAGCAATTTCCTCTCCAGCCTCCTTCAGTATTCTGGGGTAGATCCCATCAGGCCCTGGGGACTTATCTACCTTAATATTTTTTAAGACACCCAACACCTCGTCTTTTTGGATCACAATGTGACCCAGGCTATCTACACCCCCTTCTCCAGACTCAACATCTACCAATTCCTTCTCTTTGGTGAATACTGATGCAAAGTATTCATTTAGTACCTCACCCATTTCCTCTGGCGCCACACATAGATTCCCTTGCCTATCCTTCAGTGGGCCAACCCTTTCCCTGGCTACCCTCTTTCTTTTTATGTACGTGTAAAAAGCCTTGGGATTTTCCTTAACCCTATTTGCCAATGACTTTTCGGGACCCCTTCTAGCCCTCCTGACTCCTTGCTTAAGTTCCTTCCTACTTTCCTTATATGCCACACAGGCTTCGTCTGTTCCCAGCCTTTTAGCCCTGACAAATGCCTCCTTTTTCTTTTTGACGAGGCCTACAATATCACTCGTCATCCAAGGTTCCCGAAAATTGCCGTATTTATCTTTCTTCCTCACAGGAACATGCCGGTCCTGTATTCCTTTCAACTGACACTTGAAAGCCTCCCACATGTCAGATGTTGATTTGCCCTCAAACATCCGCCCCCAATCTATGTTCTTCAGTTCCCGCCTAATATTGTTATAATTAGCCTTCCCCCAATTTAGCACATTCATCCTTGGACCACTCTTATCCTTGTCCACCAGTACTTTAAAACTTACTGAATTGTGGTCACTGTTACCGAAATGCTCCCCTACTGAAACATCCACCACCTGGCCGGGCTCATTCCCCAATACCAGGTCCAGTACCGCCCCTTCCCTAGTTGGACTGTTTACATATTGTTTTAAGAAGCCCTCCTGGATGCTCCTTACAAACTCCGCCCCGTCTAAGCCCCTGGCACTAAGTGAGTCCCAGTCAATATTGGGGAAGTTGAAGTCTCCCATCACCACAACCCTGTTGTTTTTACTCTTTTCCAAAATCTGTCTACCTATCTGCTCCTCTATCTCCCGCTGGCTGTTGGGTGGCCTGTAGTATACCCCCAACATTGTGACTGCACCCTTCTTATTCCTGATCTCTACCCATATAGCCTCACTGCCCTCTGAGGTGTCCTCTCGCAGTATAGCTGTGATATTCTCCCGAACAAGTAGCGCAACTCCGCCTCCCCTTTTACATCCCCCTCTATCCCGCCTGAAACATCTAAATCCTGGAACGTTTAGCTGCCAATCCTGCCCTTCCCTCAACCAGGTCTCTGTAATGGCAACAACATCATAGTTCCAAGTAGTAATCCAAGCTCTAAGTTCATCTGCCTTACCCGTAATGCTCCTTGCATTAAAACATATGCACTTCAGGCCACCAGACCCGCTGTGTTCAGCAATTTCTCCCCGTCTGCTCTGCCTCAGAGCCACACTGTCCCTATTCCCTAGTTCTCCCTCAATGCTCTCACCTTCTGACCTATTGCTCCCGTGCCCACCCCCCTGCCATACTAGTTTAAACCCTCCCGTGTTCACTTGCATCTCTTCCAATTTGGTCTACTGCATTCGCTGCTCTCATTGTGGTCTCCTCTATATCGGAGAGACCAAACGCAGACTGGGTGATCGCTTTGCTGAGCACCTTCGGTCTGTGCTCACTCAGGACCCTGACCTTCCTGTTGCTTGCCATTTTAACACAAGACCCTGCTCCCCTGCCCACAGGGGCATGGGAACCTGGATTGTAGTTTTAGGGTACGGGAGATTGAGAGTATAGAGGTCAGGGGCACAGATTTGACTTCGCAGGAGGGGGCCAGTGTTCAGGTAGGTGGTGTGAAGTGTGTCTACTTCAATGCCAGGAGTATACGAAATAAGGTAGGGGAACTGGCAGCATGGGTTGGTACCTGGGACTTCGATGTTGTGGCCATTTTGGAGACATGGATAGAGCAGGGACAGGAATGGTTGTTGCAGGTTCCAGGGTTTAGGTGTTTTAGTAAACTCAGAGAAGGAGGCAAAAGAGGGGGAGGTGTGGTGCTGCTAGTCAAGAACAGTATTACGGTGGTGGAGAGGATGCTAGATGGGGACTCTTCTTCTGAGGTAGTGTGGGCTGAGGTTAGAAACAGGAAAGGAGAGGTCACACTGTTGGGAGTCTTCTATAGGCCTCCAAATAGTTCTAGGGATGTAGAGGAAAGGATGGCGAGGATGATCCTGGATAAGAGCGAAAGTAACAGGGTAGTTATTATGGGAGACTTTAACTTTCCAAATATTGACTGGAAAAGATATAGTTCGAGTACATTAGATGGGTCGTTTTTTGTACAGTGTGTGCAGGAGGGTTTCCTGACACAATATGTTGACAGGCCAACAAGAGGCGAGGTCACGTTGGATTTGGTTCCCTCCCACATCCCACATCCCTCCCACAGACGCCTCCCACATCTACATCTGTCACAGTTTACCCTCTGATGTTAGTTTCTCTGCAATTTGGCCTTTCTCACCTTTTGTCCTCTCTGGGGACTGCCATTAGCACTCTGTTCCCTTGGTTTCTGTGGTCATTAGCACTCTGTCCCCTTGGTTTCTGTGGCCATTAGCACTCTGTTCCCTTGCTTTCTGTGGCCATTAGCACCCCGTTTCCCTGAGTTTCTGTGGCTATGGCTCTTCTTTCATTCGCACTCCCCAGTATAAATATTTCCCACTTTCTCTGCCCTTTGACAAAGGGTCACCTGGACTCGAAACGTTCGCTCTTTTCTCTCCCTACAGATGCTGCCAGACCTGCTGAGATTTTCCAGCATTTTCTCTTTGGGTCACTGTCTGTGCGGAGTCTGCACGTTCTCCCCTGTGCCTGCGTGGGTTTCCTCCGGGTGCTCCGGTTTCCTCCCACAAGTGCCGAAAGACGTGCTGTTAGGTGATTTGGACATTCTGAATTCTCCCTCCGTGTCCCCGAACTGGCGCCGGAGTGTGGCGACGAGGCATTTATTGTATGTTTCTAATTCTCCTTGAGAAGCTGGTGCTGAGCTGCCTTCAGGAACCGCTGCAGTCCGTGTGGTGTAGGTACACCCTCAGTGCTGTGAGGGAGGGAGTTCCAGGATTTTGCCCCAGTGACGGTACGGCCGATATATTTCCAAACCAGGGTGGTCAATGGCTTGGAAGGGAACTTGAAAGTGGTGGTGTTCCCAGGTATCTGCTGCTCTTGGCCTTCTAGATGGTAGTGGTTGTGGGTTTGGAAGGTGCTGTCTAAGGAACCTTGGTGAGTTACTGCAGGGCATCTTGTAGATGATGCACACGGCTGATATTGTGCGTCGGTGATGGGGGGATTGAATGTTTGCGGAAGGGGTGCAAATAAAATGGACTGCTTTGTCCTGGATGGTGTCGAGCTTCTTCAGTGTTGTTGGAGCTGCGCTCATCCAGGCAAGGGGAGAGTATTCCATTGCACTCCTTGTGGTGATACACCTCACTGTAAGTACACAAAAGGTTAATGTACATACACTACACCTAGCTAGACACTAGAGGGAACACCAGAGACATGACACACAGGCAGTCAACCAATGGGTCAGTAAGATAGGACACGACCAATGGGCAGTCACGATACACACAGAGGTGACGCTACCACAGGAGGGCATTACACCAACCCATATAAAAGGACACATCACACATGCTCAGCCTCTTTCCAGTGGACACTCTCAGTGTGTACAGACACAGGGTTGATTGAACATCACTCCCACTACATGGATTGTAGCAGACTGGTTAGATCATCTGAGTAGCTATAGAAGTGATGTGTGTGAGAAACACCGCTCACTTAATAATAATTTACACTTCGCCAAATTCTGAAGAAGTGTTTATTTCAATCGATCTTGCAAGAGGGGGTGCAGCCCATCAACATTGGCAAAGAATTCATACAGCATCACTTGTTATATACGAAAAGAGCAGTTTCCTTATCAGTGATTCCTTACTTCTTGGACTTGTTATGTTCATTTTGTCTTCCCCCTTGCTTAGTGGTTTCTGTTAGCTCCTGGTATATCCTTGGACCGTCAATTAAAAGATCAGAATGAGGCCCCCTGCTTGCACCTGCATCCTGTTATTGTACATCCCGTTCCTCCCCGAAGGTCAGTCCTGTACATAGTTACAGCAACTTGCTCACTGTAGCTTGACATCTTATTTTCCCATCAGGCCCTATTGTTGACATCATGGGCGTCATTCTCCGACCCCCCAGAGGGTCGGAGAATGCCCATTGGCCGCCGTGAATCCCGCCCCCGCCGAAGTCTTCGAAGGGAGAAAAGTCGGCGGGGCATTAATGGCGCCGCTGCCGCGGAGAATGTCACGGGTCTGCGCAAGGCAGCCGATTTTCTGCCTGCCGATATTCTCCCTTCCGGATGGGCCGAAGTCCCGTCGACGTGATGACCGTTCACGTCGACGTGAATCAAACCTCCTTTTCATCGGCGTGACCCGGTGCTCCAGGCTCACGCCGACCAGCGTGGAGGTGAGTGACGGCCTGGGGGGTGGCTCTGGGCAGGAAATGGCGTGGCCGCAGATTGCGTGAGGAGAGGTGTGTCTCGGCTTGTGTGTGTGTGTGCGCGGCGGGGGGGGGGGTGGTTACAGTAGGCTGGGCTCCGGGGGAGTGCCGGGAGGGGGTCCGTGCCGGGGTGGAGGTTGGGGGGGGGGTCCGTGCCGGGGTGGAGGTTGGGGGTTGGGGGGGGTCCGTGCTGGGGTGGAGGTTGGGGGTTGGGGGGGTCCGTGCTGGGGTGGAGGTTGGGGGGGGCCCGTGCCGGGGTGGAGGTTGGGGGTGGGTCCGTGCTGGGGTGGAGGTTGGGGGGGGGTCCGTGCCGGGGTGGAGGTTGGGGGTTGGGGGGGGTCCGTGCTGGGGTGGAGGTTGGGGGGGGGGGGTCCGTGCTGGGGTGGAGGTTGGGGGTTGGGGGGGGGTCCGTGCTGGGGTGGAGGATGGGGGGGGTCCGTGCCGGGGTGGAGGTTGGGGGTTGGGGGGGGTCCGTGCTGGGGTGGAGGTTGGGGGGGGGTCCGTGCCGGGGTGGAGGTTGGGGGGGGGGGGTCCGTGCCGGGGTGGAGGTTGGGGGGGGGTCCGTGCCGGGGTGGAGGTTGGGGGTTGGGGGGGTCCGTGCTGGGGTGGAGGTTGGGGGTTGGGGGGGGTCCGTGCTGGGGTGGAGGTTGGGGGGGGGGGGTCCGTGCCGGGGTGGAGGTTGGGGGTTGGGGGGGGGTCCGTGCTGGGGTGGAGGTTGGGGGGGGGGTCCGTGCCGGGGTGGAGGTTGGGGGTTGGGGGGGTCCGTGCTGGGGTGGAGGTTGGGGGGGGGGGTCCGTGCCGGGGTGGAGGTTGGGGGTTGGGGGGGGTCCGTGCTGGGGTGAAGGTTGGGGGTTGGGGGGGTCCGTGCTGGGGTGGAGGTTGGGGGTTGGGGGGGGTCCGTGCTGGGGTGGAGGTTGGATGGGGGGGTCCGTGCCGGGGTGGAGGTTGGGGGTTGGGGGGGGTCTGTGCTGGGGTGGAGATTGGGGGGGGGGGTCCATGCCGGGGTGGAGGTTGGGGTTGGGTCCGTGCCGGGGTGGAGGTTGGGGGGGTCTGTGCCGAGGAGGGTGATGGGAGGGCAAGTGAGTTGGTCCACCTGGCCAGGTGCCAGCCTCCAACAGTTGGACCCATGCGGTCCATGCCACCTGGCTGGGGGGAGGAGGGGATATGGGCAATGATGACATGTCGTCGTTACCCTCCCCCCCACCAGGCCGTCATGTTTTCAGATCATCCAGCGATGTAGGCCGCCGTGGTGGCAGCCGCTCATGTCTATGTTGCCCTGGATGAGGAGGAGGAGGAGCGTGCCAGAGAGGCGGCGCAGGCTGCCGCAGGGGGGCAGGCGGCAGCCGCACAGGCTGGAGGGACACCTGACCGACAGGACGAGGAGGGGGAGGAGGACGTCGCGGCCCCACGGCAACGGAGGCACCCGAGGGCGCCCCGTGTGTACCGGCCCCGGCACTCATACCAGGACCTCACAGACCGGGAATGCAGGAGGAGACTCCGGATGAGCCGGGAAACCGTGGAACACATCTGCCACCTGCTGGCACACCTGTCACCGCGTGGCACTGGCAGGGGACACCCTCTCCCCGTGTCCGTCAAGGTTACGGTGGCCCTGAACTTTTATGCAACGGGGTCATTCCAGGCACCGAGTGGGGACCTGTCCGGCATATCGCAGACATCGGTGCATCGGTGCATCCGGGCAGTGACAGATGCCCTTTATGCCATGGCGCACCGCTACATCCGCTTCCCCGTGGACCGGGCCAGCCAAGATGCCCGGGCCGTGGGCTTCTCTGCCGTGGCCGGGTTCCCCATGGTCCAGGGCGCGATCGATGGGATGCACGTCGCCGTGCGGCCACCTGCAGATAACAGGGCCGTGTTCACTAATCGGAAGGGGACCTATTCGATGAACGTACAGGTGGTCTGCGACCACCGCATGATGATCCTGCATGTCTGCGCCCGTCACCCAGGCAGTGTACGCGACGCCGGCTCGCACATGGCCACTGGCGCCGATGCCCTCAGCGATGGCCTGCTGAGACTGGGCCATGGCCTGCAGAGACTGGGCCATGGGCTGCTGAGACTGGGCCATGGCCTGCTGAGACTGGGCTATAGCGTTGAGCGCCTCTGCCATCTGGCGCTGGCACTGGCTCATGGCCTCCTGTGAGAGGGCAGCCATTTCCTGGGCCACAGACGCCGCCTGCACGGAAGGCCCCAGGCCTCGCAAACCTTTCCCCATGTCTGACACCGTCGCAACCATTGCCTCCACCGCGGACGCCACCCGTGCGGTGTCAGCCTGGGTGGCACGCATGACCGGGACCACTCCCAGCTCCTGGACGCGAGTGGACTCCTCCACCTGCGACCGCAGCCGCCGCAAGCCGCCCGTCACCCTCTTCGCTCGTCTCCGGGTCGGTGGTTGCATCGGATCTATGTGTGGGTGTGGTAACTGCAGGAACCCGGGATCCATCTGGGCGGCAGATGTTCGCTTGGCCTGGGCTGCCCTCCGACCGCCCGGTCCCTCTGCTGCTCCTACCTCCACCTGCTGTACCGGGACGGCTGTGTTGTGCGCACCAGTGAGTGTATCAGACGCCTCATCACTAAAGTGCCCAACCGTGGTGAGTGTTTCTGCGATGGTGGAGGGTGTTGGTGACAGCAGTGGCGTTGTGTCGTGCTCTTCGTCCCACTCTGAGTCGATGGCACTTTGGGGTGGGGGTTCGTCTCCACCCATCCACTCTGAGTCACTGTCCGGTATTTCGTCTTCCTGGGTAGTGCTGTCCCGGGTAGGGGTGTCCTGGGTAGTGGTGTCCTGGCTCGGATGTGACGGGGGCCTGTGGCTGCCCCCCTCATCGCTGGGTGGTCGCTCCCGCACGTGACGGGGGGTGTCATCTCCCTGTTGCTCCAGGTCTCTCCGTCTCCCGTGGTGTGCGAGGGGCATCCTGCGGGCGTCGCATGCTGGAGGGTCCGGGTCTCTCCGTCTCCCGTGGTCTCCGAGGGGCATCCTGCGGGCGTCGCATGCTGGAGGGTCCGGGTCTCTCCGTCTCCCGTGGTCTCCGAGGGGCATCCTGCGGGCGTCGCATGCTGGAGGGTGCGGGTCTCTCCGTCTCCTGTGGTCTCCGAGGGGCATCCTGCGGGCATCGCATGCTGGAGGGTGCGGGTCTCTCCGTCTCCTGTGGTCTCCGAGGGGCATCCTGCGGGCGTCGCATGCTGGAGGGTGCGGGTCTCTCCGTCTCCTGTGGTCTCCGAGGGGCATCCTGCGGGCGTCGCATGCTGGAGGGTGCGGGTCTCTCCGTCTCCTGTGGTCTCCGAGGGGCATCCTGCGGGCGGTGTGCATCTGCGGGGATGGGTGCCTGGACGTTTGGTCCTGCGATACACAATGAAGCATGCATGGTTAGACATCAGGCAGTGATCAGATGATACGGGGGAGGGGGATATAGGGGAGGGGGGATATGGGGATGGGCTGTCGGTGGCTCACTCGCTAGTACGCCCCCGACCTCTGCATCAGCAACCTCCCGGTCCTCAGGTCCGCCAGCCAGTTCCAGGGCCCTTTCCTCGTGTACGGCCAGTGGCCTCTCATCAGCGGGCCCTCCTCCAGTCCTCACATGCTCCCTATTGTTGTGTGCGCGCTTCTCCTGTGGGGGGGGGGGGTGGTGGCAGGGGTAAAAGGCAACACTGTTAGGCAGGTATATGAATGCACGCCATCGGTTGCACGTGCATTGCAGAGGTTAAGGTTAGGGCTGGATACACTTGGGGATATGGGGGATATGGGGGAGGGGGATATGGGGGGGATATGGGGGAGGGGGGATATGGGGGAGGGGGATATGGGGGAGGGGGATATGGGGATATGGGGGAGGGGGGATATGGGGGATATGGGGGAGGGGGGATATGGGGGATATGGGGGAGGGGGGATATGGGGGAGGGGGGATATGGGGGATATGGGGGAGGAGGGATATGGGGGAGGGGGGATATGGGGGATATGGGGGAGGGGGGATATGGGGGAGGGGGGATATGGGGGATATGGGGGAGGGGGGATATGGGGGATATGGGGAGGGGGGATATGGGGGAGGGGGATATGGGGGAGGGGGGATATGGGGGGGATATGGGGGAGGGGGGATATGGGGGAGGGGGATATGGGGGAGGGGGATATGGGGATATGGGGGAGGGGGGATATGGGGGATATGGGGGAGGGGGGATATGGGAGATATGGGGAGGGGGGATATGGGGGAGGGGGGATATGGGGGATATGGGGGAGGAGGGATATGGGGGAGGGGGGATATGGGGGATATGGGGGAGGGGGGATATGGGGGAGGGGGGATATGGGGGATATGGGGGAGGGGGGATATGGGGGATATGGGGAGGGGGGATATGGGGGAGGGGGATATGGGGGAGGGGGGATATGGGGGATATGGGGAGGGGGATATGGGGGATATGGGGAGGGGTATATGGTGGGGGGATATGGGGGATATGGGGGAGGGGGATATGGGGGATATGGGGGAGGGGGGATATGGGGAGGGGGGATATGGTAGAGGGGGATATGGGGGAAGGGGGGATATGGGGGAGGGGGGATATGGGGAGGGGGATATGGGGAGGGGGGATATGGGGAGGGGGGATATGGGGGAGGGGGGATATGTGGGAGGGGGATATGGGGGATATGGGGGAGGGGGATATGGGGGAGGGGGAATGTGGGGGATATAGGGGATATGGGGAGGGGGGATATGGGGGGATATGGGGGAGGGGGATATGGGGGAGGGGGGATATGGGGGAGGGGGGATATGGGGAGGGGGGATATGGGGGAGGGGGGATATGGGGAGGGGGGATATGGGGAGGGGGGATATGGGGAGGAGGATATGGGGAGAGGGGATATGGGGGAGGGGGGATATGGGGGAGGGGGGATATGGGGGATATGGGGGAGGGTGGATATGGGGGAGGGGGATATGGGTGATATGGGGGAGGGGGGATAGGGGAGGGGGGATATGGGGAGGGGGATATGGGGGAGGGGGGATATGGGGGATATGGGGGACGGGGGTATGGGGGATATAGGGGATATGGGGGAGGGGGGATATGGGGGGGATATGGGGGATATGGGGGAGGGAGGATATGGGGGATATGGGGGATATGGTGGAGGGGGATATGGGGATATGGGGAGGGGGGATATGGGGGAGGGGGGATATGGGGGAGGGGGGATATGGGGGAGGGGGGATATGGGGGAGGGGGGATATGGGGGAGGGGGGATATGGGGGATATGGGGAGGGGGGATATGGGGGAGGGGGGATATGCGGAATATGGGGAGGGGGATATGGGGGAGGGGGATATGGGGGAGGGGGGATATGGGGGAGAGGGGATATGGGGGATATGGGGGAGGGGGGATATGGGGGATATGGGGGAGGTGGGATATGGGGGGGGATATGGGGGATATGGGGGAGGGGAGGATATGGGGGAGGGGGGATATGGGGGAGGGGGGATATGGGGAGGGGGGATATGGGGGATATGGGTGAGGGGGGATATGGGGGAGGGGGGTTATGGGGGAGGGGGGATATGGGGGATATGGGGGAGGGGGGATATGGGGGATATGGGGAGGGGGATATGGGGGATATGGGGGAGGGGGGATATGGGGGAGGGGGGATATGGGGGAGGCTCACCCTGCCTGCTCTGACGAGGTCGTTCACCTTCTTGTGGCACTGGGTGCCTGTCCGTGGTGTCAGGGCCACAGCGGTGACGGCCTCTGCCACTTCCCTCCACAGACGCCGGCTGTGGCGTGGGGCAACTCTGCGGCCGTGCCCGGGATACAGGGCGTCCCTCCTCTGCTCCACCGCGTCCAGGAGCGCCTCCACATCGCGTGACTCGAACCTCGGGGCTGAGCGACGGCCAGCCATCCAGTCGGGTGTTGCGGTCGGGTGTTCCGGTCGGGTGGGGGGGAGCAGCGCGGCCTTATGAGCCGTCACGCCGTGCAGCGCGTATGACGCTGCACGGCGTGAACCACTGCGCAAGCGCGGATCCCGTTACGTCGCTGCTAGCCCATTTCGGGCCGGAGACTATCGACCCATTTTTCTGACGTGACGCAAGTGGGATTTGCGCCGGTTTTTGCGCCGATCGGCGGACTTTCCGCCGATAACGGAGAATTTCGCCCCTTAATTGTGAACCAGAGTTATAAATGTAAAAACAACATAAAATGCTCATTTCTCATCTGTGGAGATGCTGGCGTTGGACTGGGGTGAGCACAGTAAGAAGTCTTACAACACCAGGTTACAGTCCAACAGGTTTGTTTCGATGTCACTAGCTTTCGGAGCGCTGCTCACCTGAGGAAGGAGCAGCGCTCCGAAAGCTAGTGACATCGAAACAAACCTGTTGGACTTTAACCTGATGTTGTAAGACTTCTTACTGTAGCTATAGAAGGATTAACAGCAGCGTCGAATCCAAGTAGGAGAATTGTTAACAGTAATAAATGTGTTAAAGCTAGCTCCAAGTCTGAACCTTCCTTTGTCAGAGTGCACATCAAGGAAGCAGCTTAAGCTACGACAAGGGCATAACAAAACATGGTACCAGTGAGCAACTGTTTAAATCCATATAGCTCAACTCAACAAAACAGTGACAACCAGCAACAACAGCCAGGCAAGATGATGTTCGAGATTCCGGTCCCACAGCACCTCAGGTACCAAGGCAATCTCAATGAAAACTGGCGTTGGCTCAGGCAGAGATTCGAGATCTACCTGGTAGCGTCCGACCTAGATGGCGTGGCGGATGCAGAGAAAATAAAGCTTCTACTTACCATCGCGGGCCCAGAAGCAGCTGAAATCTTCCAGACCTTCGAATACTCAAAGGGGCAAAGCAAGAGTGATTTCCAGGCAGTCCTGGACAAATTCCAAGAATTCTGCGAGAAACATACAAGAAGAAAAGGTAAAAGAGGCGCCAAAACTCACCTCGAGGCAGGCTTGCAGCAACGAACGGCAGTTTTGAATTGCAGGCATCTTGGAAAAGGTGCTGCACATGTGCAGTTGCGCGAAGAGCGCACAGAACGGGAAGGTCCGTTGGCGTATGCGCGAGAAGCGCCACAAGCATCATGATGTCAGAGGCCCCGGACCACGCCCACTTAAAGGGGAAATGTCCCAAGACACGGAAAAAAAATTTAAAGCCTCAAAACCAGATTCTTTCACCAGGAACGACAGCACAATGCCTGAAATTCGACCAGTAGCTGAAAGTAACCTCCGCAGAACCCTGCAACAAGCAGTTAGCACCGCCCAAAGAGATGGTACAGTCCTTGAAGACTGACTCAGACCTTGAATTCTTCTTTGGACATCGCGAGCCCAATGCCAGCTCCGACACAAAACGTGATGGTATGGTCTTGGAAGACAACGACTCAGACGAACTTTTCACCTTAGGAGGCTACCCCAGTTCCAAATCCAAACCGCAACTAGATGTGTTGCACACTGCCGACCCCGACGACAAATTCTTCAGATTTGAGGATCTTCAGCCCAGCATATACGACATCCCAACTCGTGAATGCAGGATGATGCTGCGGCCTGACACCAAGAGACAGGGAGTGGTACAAGCCCACAGAGAGGGGCCTGCTGCCACACAGAGAGTGGTCCACACACCGCGAAGAGTCCCCGACTCCACACAGAGAGTGGTCCACGCACCACAAAGGGTCCCAGCCTCTACACAGAAAGCGATGAAAGACTCCACAGCGAGACAACTGCACATCTCCACACAAGAAGTGACTCGAGTGACACAAGCCTCCACAGCGAGCTCGTGGACAGACTCCACGATAGAAGCAACACAAGACTCCACAGCGCAGCCCTTGCATGAACAAGAAGTGACTCGAGTGACACAAGCCTCCGCAGCGAGCTCGTGGACAGACTCCACGATAGAAGCAATGCAAGACTCCAAAGCGCAGTCCTTGCATGAACAAGACCATGAGGGTGTCGCAACCTCTTCTGAGCAACCAGCAGCAGACAATGCAAGTCTGCCACGCTCAAGTGAACAACAGAAAGACTGTGACAGTCTGCCAGGCTCCAAGTGTACAGCAAGCAGACTATGACAGTCCACCCAGATTATTTGAGCCACCAGAAGAAGACTCTGACAGTCTACCCAGCTCAAGTGAACGACAAGAAGACACTGAGGCTCCACCCACTGGATGTGAGACAAGTGACGACAGCATCCCACTTCCCATACCAGATGTGCAACGTGACAGACCTCAGCTAGAATGTACAGAGGCACTCGACAATCACAGTGAGACTACTGGTGACTCCGGTGACACCACGTTACTTCAAACCTCACTCGCTCGAGCCTCTCCGCAAGCAAATGCATTCCTAACTGTTTTGACCCCGGACGGGGAGCATCACAAAACTTCAGACGATTCAAGTGAACTTAAAATGACTCCGGACGGGGAGCATCAAGAAACCAAAGCTGATTCAGGTGAAACAGACCGGACTCCAGACTGGGAGCATCGACAAGCCAAAACTGACTCAGGTAAAACAGACCAGACTCCAGACGGGGAGCATCGACAAGCCAAAGCTGATTCAAGTAAGCCGGACATGACTCCAGACGGGGAGCGCCGCAAACTCAGTGACGGCACGCTCAAGGAAACAGCAGATGCCACAAAGCACGCTGACACGAGTAACTGTGTGAAGGACTCGTATTATCCACAGTGAGGTTCTTGAGCGCAGCAAACACGGCAACTAAACCAACCACAACAACATTAAAGACAGCAGCAAGAAGCGTACCAAAGGCAACAACGTCGACAACAAGCACGACAAAAACAACACCGATGGAACTACGACTGGTACGACATGGTACAACTCTGCAAATGAGGGACACTGTTACTGCTCAGCTCAGTACAATGACATGCCGTGGCAGGAT